>NW_027141894.1:0-1200000 GCF_036365525.1 Heterodontus francisci
TTCCTTAGAGCAGAGAAGGCTGAGGGGGGACCTGATTGAGGTATACAATATTATGAGGGGCATTGATGGGATAGATAGGAAGAAACTTTTTCCCTTAGTGGAATGGTCAATAACCAGGGGGCATGGATTTAAGTTAAGGGGCAGGAGGTTGAGAGGGGATTTGAAGAAAAATGTTTCCACAGGTCACTGAAAGTGGCAACGCAGGTGGATAAGGTAGTCCAGAAGGCATACGGCATGCTTGCCTTCATCGGTGGGGGCATAGAGTATAAAAATTGGCAAGTCATGTTGCAGCTGTACAGAACCTTAGTTAGGCTACACTTAGAATATTGCAGGCAATTCTGGTCGCCACACTACCAGAAGGATGTGGAGGCTTTGGAGAGGGTACAGAGGAGGTTTACCAGGATGTTGCCTGGTCTGGAGGGCATTAGCTATGAGGAGAGGTTGGAAAAACTCTGATCGTTTTCACTGAAACGACGGAGGTGGAGGGGCAACATGATAGGGGTTTACAAAGTTATGAGCGGCATGGACAGAGTGGATAGTCAGAAGCTTTTTCCCAGGGTGGAAGAGTCAGTTACTAGGGGACATAGGTTTAAGGTGCGAGGGGCAAAGTTTAGAGGGGATGTGCGAGGCAAGTTTTTTACACAGAGGGTGGTGAGTGCCTTGAACTTGCTGCCAGGGGAGGTGGTGGAAGCAGGTACTATAGCGACGTTTAAAAGACATCTTGACAAATATATGAATAGGAAGGGAATAGAGGGATATGGGCCCCGGAAGTGCAGAAGGTGTTAGTTTCGGCAGCCATCAAGATCGGCGCAGGCTTGGAGGGCCGAATGGCCTGTTCTTTGTTCATTCAGAGGGTGGTTGGAATCTGGAACTCACTGCCTGAAGGTGTGGTAGAGGCAGGAACCTTCACAACATTTACGAAGTATTTAGATGAGCACTTGAAATGCCACAGCATTCAAGGCTATGGGCCAAGTGTTGGAAAATGGGATTAGAATAGTTAGGTGCTTGATGGCCGGCACAGACACTATGGGCTGAAGGGCCTGTTTCTGTGCTGTATAACTCTACGACTGTAACTGCCTTGAATGTGGGAAGGGATTTAAGACTTCATCAAATCTCCAGACATACAAGCGGGTTCACTCTGTGTAAGAGGCTCCCGCTCCCGTTTCCCGCCTTACGGATGGTTCTTGATTTTAGGATTTTATAAAGGACGAATTGCACAGACACAGGGTTAGGCTGAACCACAAACTTGTTTATTTACAAAAAACAAAAACCCTCCTAGCACCTGTTACAAAGATCTGTAAACTAATTTAAAGGACACCACACGACACCTTGATTGGTTAGTCCCAATTTAAATCCCTCCACGATTTCTCCTCGGCTCTCAACCAAACACAAGTTACCACGACTTATGAAATAAGCCTTTTCGAAAAACCACAGGCAAAACCCCATGTTTCTGCCTCAAATTCACTCAATTAAAAACCCAAACCCTCCCAAGATTTGGTTGCTGCACTTAAAGTTGTTTTAAAACCCTCAGCCCCAAATACCCCTTGGATTTGGCTGATAATTTACAATCCTCCAAATCCCACCTCACTGAACACCAACTTGTTCACACTGATCAGAGACTTTTTAAATGCTCTGATTGTGAGAAGAGATTTAAAAGTAAAAACAATCTGCTGACATACCAGTGATTTCACACCGGGGAGAGGCCATTAATTGTTTTCGGCGGAGACCAGGGGGCTGCTGGGTAAGTAAAACCCTATATATTTGGGCCGTTTAAAATAACTTGCCTTTCATTGCAGCAGCTTTTTCGGGAGCAGAGAGTGCGAGCGAGTGAGCAGCTGGGAAGGTCAGTTTAAAGGAAACTTAATTTCTTTTTGTTTTCGGCGGAGACCAGGGGGCTACTGGGTAAGTAAAACCCTATATATTTGGGCCGTTTCTGAACCCGAGACACTACACCTGTAGTGTTTCCCACCCGCCCTCCTCCTCTAACCAAAAAAAAAGGACTCGGTGGGGTGTTTATAAGGTAAGGCTTTTTCTATTTCTCTGGTTTTATCGTGATTGGTAAAAACTTTTCGTTCCTTTTTCATTTAACTAAGTTTAAGCTTAAGATTAAAAATGGCAGGAGATCTCAGACCCGTGTTATGCTCCTCCTGCTCAATGTGGGAGCTCAGGGACATGGCTGATGTCCCTGACTCCTTCACGTGCAGGAAGTGTGTCCAACTGCAGCTCTTGTTAGACCGCATGACGGCTCTGGAGCTGCGGATGGACTCACTTTGGAGCATGCGCGATGCTGAGGAGGTCGTGGATAGCACGTTTAGCGAATTGGTCACACCGCAGATTAGGATTGCTGAGGGAGAAAGGGAATGGGTGACCAAAAGGCAGAGAAAGAGCAGGAAGGCAGCGCAGGTGTCCCCTGCGGTCATCTCCCTCCACAACAGGTATACCGTTTTGGATACTGTTGAGGGAGATGGCTCACCAGGGGAAGGCAGCAGTAGCCAGGTTCATGGCACCGTGGCTGGCTCTGCTGTTCAGAAGGGCGGGAAAAAGAGTGGAAGGGCTATAGTCATAGGGGATTCGATTGTAAGGGGAGTAGATAGGCGGTTCTGTGGTCGAAAACGAGACTCCCGAATGGTATGTTGCCTCCCAGGAGCACGGGTCAGGGATGTCTCAGATTGGCTGCAGAACATTCTGAAGGGGAAGGGTGAACAGCCAGTTGTCGTTGTGCACATAGGCACCAATGATATAGGTAAAAAACGGGATGAGGTCCGACAAGCAGAGTTTAGGGAGTTAGGAGCCAAGTTAAAAAGTAGGACCTCAGAGGGAGTAATCTCAGGATTGCTACCAGTGCCACGTGACAGTCAGAGTAGAAATGAAAGAATAGTCAGGATGAATGCGTGGCTTGAGAGATGGTGCAGGAGGGAGGGGTTCAGATTTTTGGGACTTTGGGACCGGTTCTGGGGGAGGTGGGACTATTACAAATTGGACGGTCTACACCTGGGCCGGACTGGAACCAATGTCCTTGGGGGTGCTTTTGCTAACGCTGTTGGGGAGGGTTTAAACTAATGTGGCAGGGGGATGGGAACCAAATGAGGTCAGTAGAGAGTAAGGATGTAGTAACTAAAGCCTGTAAGGAACTAGATAATGAAGTCAGCATGACTAAGGGGAAGAGTAGGCAGGGAGCAGATGATGAAAGCAAAGGGACTGGTGGTCTGAGGTGCATTTGTTTTGATGCAAGGAGTGTAGTAGGTAAGGCAGATGAACTTAGGGCTTGGATTAGTACCTGGGAGTATCATGTTATTGCTATTACTGAGACTTGGTTAAGGGAAGGGCATGATTGGTAACTAAATATCCCAGGATACCGATGCTTCAGGCGGGATAGAGAGGGAGGTAAAAGGGGTGGAGGAGTTGCATTTCTGGTCAAAGAGGATATCACAGCTGTGCTGAAGGAGGGCACTATGGAGGACTCGAGCAGTGAGGCAACATGGGCAGAACTCAGAAATAGGAAGGGTGCGGTAACAATGTTGGGGCTGTACGACAGGCCTCCCAACGTGAGATAGAGGTACAAATATGTAAACAGATTATGGAAAGCTGTAGGAGCAACAGGGTGTTGGGGAATGAGCCCGGCCAGGTGGTTGAAGTTTCAGTAGGGGACTACTTTGGGAATAGTGATCACAATTCCGTAAGTTTTAGAATACTCATGGACAAAGACGAGAGTGGTCCTAAAGGAAGAGTGCTAAATTGGGGGAAGGCCAACTATACCAATATTCGGCAGGAGCTGGGGAATGTAGATTGGGAGCAGCTGTTTGAAGGTAAATCCACATGTGATATGTGGGAGGCTTTTAAAGAGAGGTTGATTAGCGTGCAGGAGAGACATGTTCCTGTGAAAATGATGGTAGAAATGGCAAGATTAGGGAACCATGGATGACAGGTGAAATTGTGAGACTAGCTAAGAGGAAAAAGGAAGTATACATAAGGTCCAGGCGGCTGAAGAAAGACGAAGCTTTGAAAGAATATCGGGATTGCAGGCACAATCTGAAACGAGGAATAAAGAGGGCTAAAAGGGGTCATGAAATATCTTTAGCAAACAGGGTTAAGGAAAATCCCAAAGTCTTTTATTCATATATAAGGAGCAAGAGGGTAACTAGAGAAAGGATTGGCCCACTCAAGGACAAAGGAGGAAAGTCATGCGTGGAGTCAGAGAAAATGGGTGAGATTCTAAACGAGTACTTTGCATCGGTATTCACCGAGGAGAGGGACATGACGGATGTTGAGGTTAGGGACAGATGTTTGATTACTCTAGGTCAAGTCGGCATAAGGAGGGAGGAAGTGTTGGGTATTCGAAAAGGCATTAAGGTGGACAAGTCCCCAGGTCCGGATGGAATCTATCCCAGGTTCCTGTGGGAAGCGAGAGAGGAAATAGTTGGTGCCTTAACAGATATCTTTGCAACATCCTTAAACACGGGTGAGGTCCCGGAGGACTGGAGAATTGCTAATGTTGTCCCCTTGTTTAAGAAGGCTAGCAGGGAAAATCCAGGTAATTATAGACCGGTGAGCCTGACGTCAATGGTAGGGAAGCTGCTGGAGAAGATACTGAGGGATAGGATCTATTCCTATCTGGAAGAAAATGGGCATATCAGTGATAGGCAACATGGTTTTGTGCAGGGAAGGTCATGTCTTACCAACTTAATAGAATTCTTTGAGGAAGCGACAAAGTTGATTGATGAGGGAAGGGCTGTAGATGTCATATACATGGACTTCAGTAAGGCGTTTGATAAGGTTCCCCATGGTAGGCTGATGGAGAAAGTGAAGGCGCATGGGGTCCAAGGTGTACTAGCTAGATGGATAAAGAACTGGCTGGGCAACAGGTGACAGAGAGTAGCAGTGGAAGGGAGTTTCTCAAAATGGAGACATGTGACCAGTGGTGTTCCACAGGGATCCGTGCTGGGACCATTGTTGTTTGTGATATACATAAATGATTTGGAGGAAAGTATAGGTTGTCTGATTAGCAAGTTTGCAGACGACACTAAGATTGGTGGAGTAGCAGATACTGAAGGGGACTGTCAGAGAATACAGCAGAATATAGATAGACTGGAGAGTTGGGCAGGGAAATGGCAGATGGAGTTCAATCAGGGCAAATGCGAGGTGATGCATTTTGGAAGATCCAATTCAAGAGTGAAGTATACAGTAAATGGAAAAGTCCTGGGGAAAATTGATGTACAGACAGATTTGGGTGTTCAGGTCCATTGTTCCCTGAAGGTGGCAACGCAGGTCAATAGAGTGGTCAAGAAGGCATACGGCATGCGTTCCTTCATTGGACGGGGTATTGAGTACAAGAGTTGGCAGGTCATGTTACAGTTGTATAGGACTTTGGTTCGGCCACATTTGGAATACTGCGTGCAGTTCTGGTCGCCACATTACCAAAAGGATGTGGATGCTTTGGAGAGGGTGCAGAGGAGATTCACCAGGATGTTGCCTGGTATGGAGGGCACTAGCTATGAAGAGAGGTTGAGTAGATTAGGATTATTTTCATTAGAAAGACGGATGTTGAGGGGGGACCTGATTGAGGTGTACAAAATCATGAGAGGTATAGACAGAGTGGATAGCAAGAAGCTTTTTCCCAGAGTGGGGGATTCAATTACAAGGGGACACGAGTTCAAAGTGAGAGGGGAAAAGTTTAGGGGGGATATGCGTGGAAATTTCTTTGCGCAGAGGGTGGTGGGTGCATGGAACGCTTTGCCAGCGGAGGTGGTAGACACGGGCACGATGGCGTCTTTTAAGATGTATCTAGACAGATACATGAATGGGCAGGAAGTAAAGAGATACAGACCCTTGGAAAATAGGCGACAGGTTTAGATAGAGGATTTGGATCGGCGTAGGCTTGGAGGGCCGAAGGGCCTGTTCCTGTGCTGTAATTTTCTCTGTTCTTTGTTCTTTGTTCTTGCTCTGTGTGTGCGCTTGGAACTTCCGGTGAGAATTTATAGGTCCACGAGCCAGGTTGACTGTTCCTGACCCCCCTTCTTGACTGCAGTGCCAAACCCTTCGACCTTGTCCCTTTTATGATGATCCTCAGTGAAATATCATGACCACATCTCCTAAAGTCATCCTCCTGGATAGTCTTCCCTGTTGGAATTAGCACCAACCCGTTTCTGGGTCTGGGTGTTGTTAGGGAACACGTGACTTCTATAACCTGGGCCTTTGAGGCTCTGGGTGGAGGCTGTTTTCCAAGTACTATCAGTTTGGTAGCATTGACGGTGTTTGGGGGATATGGGGTGTGGTAACAATCTCGGTGGGAGCCGGACAGACGGATAGGGGCGACACCGAGATGTCTCTCACCTACAGGTGTATAGTGGAGGCTAGACCCATCGTAACACAGGGGGAAAGACAAGGGAAACAGATGGGGAAACCATATATTCCCATGAGGGAAAGTGGCCAGGTTGGTTGGGGTCAAATTCGACCAAATATTCCAATTCCACCAGATACCAGTTGGGTGAAGTATCAGTGCCCTGCCCAAGATTAAATATTACAGCCAGCAAGGTAGGGGTGAAAGAGGGAAGGCAAGAGTGCCGGGAGTGCCGGGGGAGCATCTCAGTGGGATGGTGGTGGTGGCTGCGAAAGACGAATCGGACTAAGGGTGATGTATTCGGGGATTGGGAAAGATTGGGAAACGACTCGTTTAGATGGGTCACTGGGACAAAGCGGAGAGTGAAATTGTGTTGGAAATGGTGGAAGGAGGAGCAGTAGAGTCAGTCAGTATAAAAGTGAGCCATCTTACAGTGCTGACTTTGTTTGCACTAGAGTGCTGACTTGGGTTGCATTAGAGTGCGACAGTGGAAGTTTGGTAACTGAGGAAGTTCGGTGAGGAGGGAGTGAGGAGCTCCTTTCATTTCCTACCTGTCCTCAGAGTGAGGGCAGCCAAGAGCTTCCAAAGAGCACAGCTGACTGGGAGAAGACTCGGAGGGCGGAGTTCCGGACCGGCAAGTATGAAATACTTACCTCGGGGTTTTGTGGCCTGCATCCAGGGAGAAGACTCAGAGGGCGGAGTTCCAGACCCAAAGTATAAAAAAATTACCTCTGGTAATAAAACTGAAAGTGACGTCACAGGAAAGCTGTGACCTGATTGGCTGGTAGGGAATTTTTGCTGAATTTGAAAATAAATCATTGATAGAAATTGATTAAAACCCTAATTAACTAATTAATAAGTAGAGTAACTAAACTTTGGATCAGAAATTGGCTAGCTGAAAGAAGACAGAGGGTGGTGGTTGATGGCAAATGTTCATCCTGGAGTTTAGTTACTAGTGGTGTACCGCAAGGATCTGTTTTGGGGCCACTGCTGTTTGTCATTTTTATAAATGACCTGGAAGAGGGTGTAGAAGGGTGGGTTAGTAAATTTGCAGATAACACTAAGGTCGGTGGAGTTGTGGATAGTGCCGAAGGATGTTGTAGGGTACAGAGAGACATAGATTGGCTGCAGAGCTGGGCTGAGAGATGGCAAATGGAGTTTAATGCGGAAAAGTGTGAGGTGATTCACTTTGGAAGGAGTAACAGGAATGCAGAGTACTGGGCTAATGGGAAGATTCTTGGTAGTGTAGATGAACAGAGAGATCTTGGTGTCCAGGTGCATAAATCCCTGAAGGTTGCTAACCAGGTTAATAGGGCTGTTAAGAAGGCATATGGTGTGTTAGCTTTTATTAGTAGGGGGGTCGAGTTTCGGAGCCACGAGGTCATGCTGCAGCTGTACAGAACTCTGGTGAGACCGCACCTGGAGTATTGCGTGCAGTTCTGGTCACCGCATTATAGGAAGGATGTGGAAGCTATGGAAAGGGTGCAGAGGAGATTTACTAGGATGTTGCCTGGTATGGAGGGAAGGTCTTACGAGGAAAGGCTGAGGGACTTGAGGTTGTTTTCGTTGGAGAGAAGGAGGAGGAGAGGTGACTTAATAGAGACAAATAAGATAATCAGAGGGTTAGATAGGGTGGATAGTGAGCGTCTTTTTCCTCGGATGGTGATGGCAAACACGAGTGGACATAGCTTCAAGTTGAGGGGTGATAGATATAGGACAGATGTGAGAGGTAGTTTCTTTACTCAGAGAGTAGTAAGGGCGTGGAACGCCCTGCCTGCAGCAGTAGTAGATTCGCCAACTTTAAGGGCATTTAAGTGGACATTGGATAGACACATGGATGAAAATGGAATAGTGTAGGTCAGATGGTTTCACAGGTCGGCGCAACATCGAGGGCCGAAGGGCCTGTACTGCGCTGTAATGTTCTAATTCTAATTCTAAACCAGAGGGAGGAGATTACTGTATTTAGTTAGCATTTAATATTTACAGTAGGAATCTAGCACGAGGGACCATATAGTTAATTATAACAATTTAGTAAGGATTCAATAATTATTTATTTTAAATTAATTTATTAATTGGTGCTAGAAATGACAGTTAGAGGGGTGAAGTGCTTCACCTGTGAGATATGGGAAGTCCATGATGCTTCCAGCGTTCCGGACGATTACATCTGCAGGAAGTGTACCCAGTTGCAGCTCCTCACAGACCGCATGGATCGGTTGGAGCGGCAACTGGATGCACTTAGGAGCATGCAAGTGGCAGAAAGTGTCATAGACAGGAGTTTTAGAGAAGTGGTTACACCCAAGGTGCAGGCAGATAGATAGGTGACCGCTAGAAGGGGCAGGCAGTCAGTGCAGGAATCCCCTGTGGCTATCCACCTCTCTAACAAGTATACCGTTTTGGATACTGTTGGGGGGCGATGGCCTATCAGGGGAAAATAGCAGCAGCCAGAGCAGTGGCACCACGGCTGGCACTGTTGTTCAGCAGGGAGGGACAAAGCGCAGAAGAGCAATAGTTATAGGGGACTCTGTTGTCAGGGGCACAGATAGGCGCTTCTGTGGATGTGAAAGAGACTCCAGGATGGTATGTTACCTCCCTGGTGCCAGGGTCAAGGATGTCTCTGAACGGACAGGGGGCATTCTGAAGTTGGAGGGTGAACAGCGAGAGGTGTGGTACACATTGGTGCCAACGATGTAGGCAGGAAGAGTGACGAGGTCCTGCAGGGGGAGTTTAGGGAGTTAGGGCGGCACAGTGGCGCAGTGGTTAGCACTGCAGCCTCACAGCTCCAGCGACCCGGGTTCAATTCTGGGTACTGCCTGTGTGGAGTTTGCAAGTTCTCCCTGTGGCTGCGTGGTAAATTAAAAGAGAGGACCTCTAGGGTTGTAATCTCGGGATTACTCCCTGTGCCACGTGCCAGTGAGGCTAGATATAGGAAGATAGTGCAGCTAAACACGTGGCTGAACAGCTGGTGTAGAGGGGAGAGTTTCAGATATCTGGACCATTGGGCTCTCTTCAGGGACAGATGGGACCTGTACAAGAAGGACGGGTTGCATCTAAACTGGAGGGGCACAAATATCCTGGCTGCAAGGTTTGCTGGCGTCACTCGGGAGGGTTTAAACTAGTGTGGCAGGTGGGTGGGAACCAGAGCAGTAGGACAGCAAGTGAAATTAATGAGGGGGAACTAGTAAATAAGGCCAGTAAGGCTAAGACGAAGAGCAGGCAGGGAGATGTTGCTGAGCTCAGCGGGACTGGTGGTCTGAAGTGCATTTGTTTCAATGCGAGAAGTATAACAGGTAAGGCAGATGAACTTAGAGCTTGGATTAGTACTTGGAAATATGATGTTGTTGCTATTACAGAGACTTGGTTGAGGGAAGGACAGGAATGGCAGCTAAATGTTCCAATATTTAGAAGCTTCAGGCGGGACAGAGGGGGATGTAAAAGGGGTGGGGGAGTTGCATTACTGGTTAAGGAGAATATCACAGCTGTACTGCGGGAGGACACCTCAGAGGGGTCATGCAGCGAGGCAATATTGGTGGAGCTCAGGAATAGGAAGGGTGCAGTCACGATGTTGGGGGTTTACTACAGGCCTCCCAACAGCCAGCGGGAGGTAGAGGAGCAGATATGTAGACAGATTTTGGAAAGATGTAAAGGTAACAGTGTTGTTACGGTGGGTGATTTTAACTTCCCCGATCTTGACTGGGACTCAGTTAGTGCGAGGAGCTTGGATGGGGCAGAATTTGTAAGGAGCATCCAGGAGGGCTTCATGAAACAATACGTAGATAGTCCAACTAGGAATGGGGCCATTCTGGACCTGGTATTGGGGAATGAGCCCGGCCAGGTGGTCAAAGTCTCAGTAGGGGAGCATTTCGGGAACAGTGACCATAATTCCATAAGTTTTAAGGTACTTGTGGATAAGGATAAGAGTAGTCCTCGGGTGAAGGTGCTAAATTGGGGGAAGGCTAATAATTACAATATTAGGCAGGAACTGAAGAATTTAGATTGGGGGCGGCTGTTTGAGGGTAAATCAACATCTTAGATTAGATTAGAGATACAGCACTGAAACAGGCCCTTCGGCTCACCGAGTCTGTGCCGAACATCAACCACCCATTTATACTAATCCTACACTAATCCCATATTCCTACCAAACATCCCCACCTGTCCCTATATTTCCCTACCACCTACCTATACTAGTGACAATTTATAATGGCCAATTTACCTATCAACCTGCAAGTCTTTTGGCTTGTGGGAGGAAACCGGAGCACCCGGAGAAAACCCACGCAGACACAGGGAGAACTTGCAAACTCCACACAGGCAGTACCCGGAATCGAACCAGGGTCCTTGGAGCTGTGAAGCTGCGGTGCTAACCACTGCGCCACTGTGCCGCCCATGACATGTGGGAGTCTTTCAAACGTCAGTTGATTAGAATCCAGGACCAGCATGTTCCTGTGAGGAAGAAGGATAAGTTTGGCAAGTTTCGATAATCTTAGATAACGCGGGATATTGTGAGACTTGTCAAAAAGAAAAAGGAAGCATTCGTAAGGACTGGAAGGCTAGGAACAGATGAAGCACTTGAGGAATATAAAGACAGTAGGAAGGAACTTAAGCAAGGAGTCAGGAGGGCTAAAAGGGGTCATGAAAAGTCATTGGCAAACAGGATTAAGGAGAATACCAAGGCTTTTTATACGTATATAAAGAGCAAGAGAGTAACAAGGGAAAGTGTTGGCCCACTCAAGGACAGAGAAGGGAATCTATGTGTGGAGCCAGAGGAAATGGGTGAGGTACGAAATGAGTACTTTGCATCAGTATTCACCAAAGAGAAGAACTTGGTGGATGATGAGCCTAGGGAAGGGCGTGTAGATAGTCTCAGTCATCTCATTATCAAAAAGGAGGAGGTGTTGGGTGTCTTGCAAAGTATTAAGGTAGATAAGTCCCCAGGGACTGATGGGATCTACCCCAGAATACTGAAGGAGGCAAGGGGCCTTGACAGAAAGCTTTGCATTCGCATTGGTTACAGGTGAGGTCCCAGAGGACTGGAGAATAGCCAATGTTGTTCCTTTGTTTAAGAAGGGTAGCAAGGATAATGCAGGAAATTATAGGCCGGTGAGCCTTACGTCAGTGGTAGGGAAATTATTAGAGAGGATTCTTCGGGACAGGATTTACTCCCATTTGGAAACAAACAAACTTATTAGCGAGAGACAGCATGGTTTTGTGAAGGGGAGGTCGTGTCTCACTAATTTGATTGAGTTTTCTGAAGAAGTAACGAAGATGATTGATGAAGAAGGGCAGTGAATGTTGTCTACATGGACTTCAGTAAAGCCTTTGACAAGGTCCCTCATGGCAGACTGGTACAAAAGGTGAAGTCACACGGGATCAGATGTGAGCTGGCAAGATGGATACAGAACTGGCTCTGTCACAGAAGACAGAGGGTAGCAGTGGAAGGCTGCTTTTCTGAATGGAGGGCTGTGACTAGTGGTGTTCCGCAGGGATCAGTGCTGGGACCTTTGCTCTTTGTAGTATATATGAATGATTTGGAGGAAAATGTAGCTGATCTGATTCGTAAGTTTGCGGACGACACAAAGGTTGGAGGAGTTGCGGATAATGATGAGGATTGTCAGAGGATACAGCAGGATATAGATCGGTTGGAGACTTGGGTGGAGAAATGGCAGATGGAGTTTAATCTGGACAAATGTGAGGTAATGCATTTTGGAAGATCTAATGCAGGTGGGAAGTATACAGTAAATGGCAGAACGCTTAGGAGTATTGACAGGCAGAGAGATCTGGGCGTACAGGTCCACAGGTCACTGAAAGTGGCAACGCAGGTGGAAAAGGTAGTCAAGAAGGCATACGGCATGCTTGCCTTCATCGGTCGGGGCACAGAGTATAAAAATTGGCAAGTCATGTTCCAGCTGTACAGAACTTTAGTTAGGCCACACTTAGAATATTGCGTGCAATTCTGGTCGCCACACTACCAGAAGGAAGTGGAGGCTTTGGAGAGGGTACAGAGGAGGTTTACCAGGATGTTGCCTGGTCTGGAGGGCATTAGCTATGAGGAGAGGTTGGATAAACTCGGATTGTTTTCACTGGAACGACGGAGGTGGAGGGGCGACATGATAGAGGTTTACAAAGTTATAAGCGGCATGGACAGAGTAGACAGTCAAAAGATTTTTCCCAGGGTGAAAGAGTCAGTTACTAGGGGACATAGGTTTAAGGTGAGAGGGGCAAAGTTTCGAGGGGATGTGCGAGGCAAGTTCTTTACACAGAGGGTGGTGAGTGCCTGGAACTTGCTGCCGGGGGAGGTGGTGGAAACAGGTCCGATAGCGACGTTTAAGAGGCATCTTGACAAATACATGAATCGGATGGGAATAGAGGGATACGGACCCCGGAAGTGCAGAAGGTTTCAGTTTAGGCAGGCATGAAGATCGGCGCAGGTTTGGAGGGCCGAATGGCGTGTTCCTGTGCTGTACTGTTCTTTGTTCTTTGACCCTCCGACAGTGCAGCACTCCCTTCGTACTGATTCTCCGATGGTACAGCACTCCCTCAATACTGACTCTCCGACAGTGCTGCATTCCCTCAGTACTGACCCTCTGCCGGTGCAACACTCCCTCAGTACTGACCCTCCGACAGTGCAGCACTCCCTCAGTACTGACTCTCCGACAGTGCAGCACTCCCTCAGTACTGACCCTCCGACAGTGCAGCACTCCCTCAGTACTGACCCTCCGACAGTGCAGCACTCCCTCAGTACTGACCTTCCGACAGTCAACATTCCCTCAGTACTGACCCTCCGACAATGCAGCACTCCCTCAGTACTGACCCTCCGCCAGTGCAGCACTCCCTCAGTACTGACCCTCCGACAGTGCAGCACTCCCTCAGTACTGACCCTCCGACAGTGCAGCACTCCCTCAGTACTGACCCTCCGACAGTCAGCACTCCCTCAGTACTGACTCTTTGGCAGTGCATCACTCCGTCAGTACTGACCCTCTGACAGTGCAGCACTCCCTCAGTACTGACCATCCGACAGTGCAGCACTCCTTCAGTACTGACTCTCCGACAGTGCAGCACTCCCTCAGTACTAACCCTCCGACAGTGCAGCACTCCCTCAGTACTGACCATCCGACAGTGCAGCACTCCCTCAGTACTGACTCTCCGACAGTGCAGCACTCCCTCAGTACTGACTCTCCGACAGTGCAGCACTCCCTCAGTACTGACTCTCCGACAGTGCAGCACTCCCTCAGTACTGACTCTCCGACAGTGCAGCACTCCCTCAGTACTGACCCTCCGACAGTGCAGCACTCCCTCAGTACTGAGTTGATGAGCTGGAGTCCGAGCTGCGGACACTGCGACACATCAGGGAGTGGGAGAGTTACCTGGACACTGTGTTTCAGGAGACTTTCACAACCCTTAGATTAACCACTTTAAATCTTGTCCGTGGTCAGGGACAGGAGGGTGTGTCTGCGAGTGAGGCAGGTATGGGGATCCAGAATGTAGCTTTGGAGGAGCCTCAGTCAGTGCCCTTATCCAATCTGTACGAGATTCGTGCTCCCGGTGTGGACGAGGACACAGACTGCAGGGAGGATGAGTGAACTGACCACAGCACCGTGGTTCAGAGCGCCATTCAAGTGGGGGAGAAAAGAGAAACATAGTAGTAACATGGGATAGCATAGTTAGGGAAATAGATACTGTTCTCTGCAGCAAAGATAGAGAGTTCCGAAGGCTGTGTTGCCTCCCTGGTGCCAAGGTTAAGGACATCTCTTCTGGGCTGGAGAGGAACCTGGAGTGGGAGGGGAAGGATCCAGTTGTCATCCTCCACGTCGGTACCAACGACATAGATAGGACTAGGAAAAAGGTTCTGCTGAAGGACTATGAGCAGCTCGGGGCCAAATTAAAAAGCAGAACCACAAAGGTAATAATCTCCAGATTACTAACTGAGCCAAGTGATAATTGGCATAGGGTAAATAAGATTCGGCTCCAAGATTGGTTTTGGAGAAATGGGTTCCGATTCATGGGACACTGGCACCAGTACTGGGGAAAGAGAAAGCTGTTCCATTGGGATGGGCTTCACTTGAACCATGCTGGGACCAGTGTCCTAGCGAATCGTATAACTAGGGTTGTAGATAAGACTTTAAACTAAATGGTGGGGGGTGGGGGGGGGGGGGAATGGAGGGTTCAATTGAAGGGAAGTTTAAAAAGTGGAAAAGTAATGAGAGAGCAGAGGTGCAGGATAGTGAAGGAGCATACATTAATCAGAGAGTGACAGGAAGGGACAGAGAATACAAGCACAGGAGTACAGCAGAAATTAGAACCAGAGTTGGTAAAAATGGTAAAATGTCAAAGCTTAAGGCTCTTTATCTGAATGCACATACTATTTGTAATGAGATAGATGAGCTGACAGCACAGATAGAAAAAGATGAATCTGATTTGATAGCTGTCACTGAGACGTGGTTGCAGGATGACCAGGACTGGAATCTCAATGTTCAAGGATATTCGACGTTCCAGAAGAATAGGCAGAAAGGAAGAGGAGGTGGGGTAGGTTTGTTATTAAAGGAAGGGATCAGTGCAGTTGTGAGTAATGATATAAGTGTAATAGATCGTGATGTAGAATCAGTTTGGGTGGAAATAAGGAATAGCAAGGGAATGAAATCACGGGTGGGAGCGGTCTATAGGCCCTGAGGAGTTGCCTCTCTGTAGGACAAGATATTAATCAGGAAATAATGGAGGCGTGTAAGAAGGGCACTGAAATTATCATGGATGATTTTAATCTGCATATAGACTGGACAAATCAAATTGGCAAGGGTAGCATGGAAGACGAATTTGTAGAGTGCATCAGGGATTGTTTCTTAGAACAATACATTGCAGAACCTACCCAGGAACAGGCTATTTTAGTTTTGGTAATGTTTAATGAGGTAGGATTAATAAGAGATCTCGTAGTTAAGGATCCTTTAGGGGGAAGTGATCATAACATGGTAGAATTTCAAATTCAGTTTGAGGGTGAGCAACTCGGGTCCCAAACCAGTGTCTTCAACTTAAACAAGGGCAATTACAGAGGTATGAAGAAAGAGTTGTCTAAAGCGGGCTGGGAAAATAGACTACAGGGGAAGTCAGTAGATGAGCAGTGGCAGACTTTTAAGCAGATATTTCATAACACTCGGCAAACATTTATTCCGGTCAGAAGGAAGGACTCGAAGAGAACGATGAACCACCTGTGGATAACAAAGGAAGTTAAGGAAAATATCAAATCTAAACAAAGGTGTACAAAGGGGTGAAAGCTAGTGGTAGGTCAGAGGATTAGGAATGTTTTAGGAACCAGCAGCGGATGACTAAAACTAATAAAGAGGGAGAAAATTGATTACGAGAGTGAATGGGCAAGAAATATAAAAACAAACAGTAAGAGCTTCTACGGGTATATAAAAATGAAGAGAGTAGTGAAAGTAAGTGTGGGATCCTTAGAGAATGAGACTGGGGAATTAATAACAGGGAACAGGGAAATGGCAGATAATTTAAACTAATATTTTGCCTCGGTTTTCATGATGGAGGACACTATAAATATCCCAACAATAATAGATGAGCAAGGTGTAAATGGGAGGGAGGAACCTGTAACAATCTCTACCACGAGGGAAAAAGTGCGGACAAACTGATGGGCTAAAGGCAGACAAGTCACCGGGACCTGATGGCCTGCATCCAAAGGTTTTAAAAGAAGTGGCTGCAGAGATAGTGGAGGCTTTGGTCATAATATACCAAAACTCACTGGATTCCGGGAGGGTACCAGCAGATTGGAAAACCGTTAATGTGACGCCCCTACTCAAGAAAGGAGGGAGCTAGAAAGCAGGAAACTACAGACCAGTTAGCTTAACATTAGTCATTGGGAAAATGCTAGAGTCCATTATTAAGGAAGAAATAGCAGGACATTTAGAAAAACATAATGCAATCAAACAGAGTCAACATGGTTTTATGAAAAGGAAAAACTTTGTTTGACAAAGTTCTTTGAGGATATAACAAGCAGAGGGGATAAAGGGGAACTGATAGATGTAATGTATTTGGATTTTCATAAGGCTTTTGATAAGATGCCACATAAAAGGTTATTGCACAAAATAAGAGCTCACGGTATTGGGGGTAATGTGTTGGCATGGATTGAGGACTGGCTAACCCACAGAAGGCAGAGGGTCGGGATTAATGGGTCTTTTTCAGGTTGGAAAGCCGTAACTAGTGAGGTGCCACAAGGATCAGTCCTAGGGCCTCAACTATTTACTATCGATATCAATGACTTGGAAGAAGGGACAGAGTGTAGTGAATCCAAATGTGCTGACGATACGAAAATAGGTGGGAAGGCATGTTGTGATGAGGACACAAAGAATCTGCAAAGGGATATAGATAGGTTAGGTGAGTGGGCAAAAACTTGGCAGATAGTGTTCAATGTGGTTAAGTGTGAGGTCATCCACTTTGGTAGGAAGAATAAAATGGCAGATTATTATTTAGATGGAGAAAGACTACAAAATACTGCAGTACAGAGGGATCTGGGTGTTATTGTACATGAAACACAAAATGTTAGCATGCAGGTGCAGCAAGTAATTAGGAAGGCAAATGGAATTTTGGCCTTTATTGCTAGGGGGTTAGGGAAGTCTTGTTACAACTGTACAGGGTGTTAGTGAGACCACACCTGGAGTACCTGTGTACAGTTTTTATCCCCGTATTTAAAGAAGGATATACTAGCATTGGACACAGTTCAGAAAAGTTTCACGAGGCTGATTCCTGGGATGAAGGGGTTGTCTGATCAAGAACGGCTAAACAGCTTAGGCCTTTATTCATTGGAGTTTAGAAGAATGAGGAGTGATCTTATTGGAACATATAAGATTCTGAGGGGGCTTGACAGGGTAGATGTTGAGAATATGTTTCCACTAGTGGAAGAATCTCAAACTAGGGGGCATAATTACAGAATAAGGGGACACATTTAAAACTGAGATGCAAAGGAATTTCTTCTCTCAGAGGGTGGAGAATGTCTGGAATTCTCTACATCAGAGAGTTGTAGTGGCTAGGTTACTACATGTATTTAAGGAGGAGGTAGATAGATTTTTGAAATTTCGGGGAATCTGCGTGGCAGGCCGAAAGAGGAGTTGAGGCCTGGGACAAATTAGCCATGATCTTATTGAATGGCGGGGCAGGCTTGAGGGGCTGAATGGCCTATTCCTGCTCCTATTTCATATGTCCTTATGACCCTCTGACAGTGCAGCGCTCTAGAGGCCTGCTATAGGTCGGGAAGAAGAACCCGACCCGAACCCAACCGAACAGCAGTGGACCCAAGCCCCACCCGGCCTGAGTCCGTCCGATTTTGCCCTGAGCCTAACCCGACCCGAACCTGCCCCGACTTGCCCCGACCCGAGCCCGACCCAACCATCCCTTCACTGACCTTCCTGACACCGAAGCTGCAAGAACCTGCAGCGCATGCGTGATGACGTCATAGTGACGTCACTCGCTCACTGCGCAGACTTAGTTTCGTTCCGAACTCCCGTCTCAGGTAAGTTATTTTATTTTTAATACTGACCAGCAGAGCACTTACCGTGTGTGTCCGGCCCCACCTGACCCGACCCGACTCAACTTCGACTCAACCTGACTCGGCTCAACCTGGACTTGACCCAACCCGACTCAACCTCGACTCAACCTGACTCAACCTCGACCCAACCTGACTCTGCTCAACCTGGACTCGACCCGACTCGACTGAACCTGGACTCGACCCGACTCGACTGAACCTGGACACGACCCGACTCGACTGAACCTGGACTCGACCCGACTCGACTGAACCTGGACTCGACCCGACTCGACTGAACCTGGACACGACCCGACTCGACTGAACCTGGACTCGACCCGACTCGACTGAACCTGGACTCGACCCGACTCGACTGAACCTGGACTCGACCCGACTCGACTCAACCTGGACTCGACCCGACTCGACTGAACCTGGATTCGACCCGACTCAACTCAACCTGACTCAACCTGGACTCAACCTGACTCGGCTCAACCTGGACTCGACCCGACTCGACTCAACCTGGACTCGACCCGACTCGACTGAACCTGGACTCGACCCGACTCGACTGAACCTGGACTCGACCCGACTCGACTGAACCTGGACTCGACCCGACTCGACTCAACCTGGACTCGACCCGACTCGACTGAACCTGGATTCGATCCGACTCGACTCAACCTGACTCAACCTGGACTCAACCTGACTCGGCTCAACCTGGACTCGACCCGACTCGACTCAACCTGGACTCGACCCGACTCGACTGAACCTGGACTCGACCCGACTCGACTGAACCTGGACTCGACACGACTCGACTGAACCTGGACTCGACCTGACTCGACTGAACCTGGACTCGACCTGACCCGGCTCAACCTGGACTCGACCCGACTCGACTGAACCTGGACTCGACCCGACTTGACTGAACCTGGACTCGACCCGACTCGACTGAACCTGGACTCGACCCGACTCGACTGAACCTGGACTCGACCCGACTCGACTGAACCTGGACTCGGCCCGACTCGACTGAACCTGGACTCGACCCGACTCGACTGAACCTGGATTCGACCCGACTCGACTCAACCTGACTCAACCTGGACTCAACAGGACTCGGCTCAACCTGGACTCGACCCGACTCGACTGAACCTGGACTCGACCCGACTCGACTGAACCTGGACTCGGCCCGACTCGACTGAACCGGGACTCGACCCGACTCGACTCAACCTGGACTCGACCAGACTCGACTCAACCTGGACTCGACCTGACCCGGCTCAACCTGGACTGGACCCGACTCGACTGAACATGGACTCGACCCGACTCGACTGAACCTGGACTCGACCCGACTCGACTGAACCTGGACTCGACCTGACTCGACTGAACCTGGACTCGACCTGACCCGGCTCAACCTGGACTCGACCCGACTCGGCTCAACCTGGACTCGACCCGACTCGGCTCAACCTGGACTCGACCCAACTCGTCTGAACCTGGACTCGACCCGACTCGACTCAACCTGGACCCGACCCGACTCGACTGAACCTGGACTCGACCCGACTCGGCTCAACCTGGACTCGACCCGACTCGACTGAACCTGGACTCGACCCGACTCGACTGAACCTGGACTCGACCCGACTCGACTCAACCTGGAGTCGACCCGACTCGACTCAACCGGGACTCGACCCGACTCGACTCAACCTGGACTCGACCCGACTCGACTCAACCTGGACTCGACCCGACTCGACTCAACCTGGACTCGACCCGACTCGACTGAACCTGGACTCCACCCGACTCGACTGAGCCTGGACTCGACCCGACTCGACTGAACCTGGACTCCACCCGACTCGACTGAACCTGGACTCGACCCGACTCGACTCAACCTGGACTCGACCCGACTCAACTGAACCTGGATTCGACCCGACTCGACTGAACCTGGACTCAACCCGACTCGACTCAACCTGGACTCGACCCGACTCGACTGAACCTGGACTCGACCTGACTTGACTGAACCTGGACTCGACCCGACTCGACTGAACCTGGACTCGACCCGAATCGACTGAACCAGGACTCGACCCGACCCAGCTCAACCTGGACTCGACCCGACTCGACTGAACCTGGAGTCGACCCGACTCGACTGAACCTGGACTCGACCCGACTCGACTGAACCAGGACTCGACCTGACCCGGCTCAACCTGGACTCGACCTGACTCGACTGAACCTGGACTCGACCCGACCCGACCCGACCCAGAAACCAGACCGGGAAGATGGGCCCGACCTGACGCGAACCCGACACATGTCGTCAGGTCCCATCAGGTAGCAGGCCTCTACAGCACTCCCTCAGTACTGACCCTCTGAAAGTGCGGTGCTCCCTCAGTACTCACCCTCTGACAGTGTCGCACTCCCTCAGCACTGACCCTCTGAAAGAGCAGCACTCCCTCAGTACTGACCCTCTGACAGTGCAGCACACACTCAGTACTGACCCTCCGACAGTGCAATGCTCCCTCAGTACTGACCCTCTGACAGTGCAGCAATCCCTCAGTACTGACCCTTCGAAAGTGCAGCACTCCCTCAGTACAGATCGTCTGACAGTGCCGCAATCCCTCAGTACTGACCCTCTGACAGTGCAGCACTCCCTCAGTACTGACCCTCCTACAGTGCAGCACTCCCTCAGTAATGACCCTCTGAAAGAGCAGCACTCCCTCAGTACTGACCGCCTGACAGTGCAGCACACACTCAGTACTGACCCTCCGACAGTGCAATGCTCCCTCAGTACTGACCCTCTGACAGTGCAGCACACACTCAGTACTGACCCTCCGACAGTTCAATGCTCCCACAGTACTGACCCTCTGACAGTGCAGCACTCCCTCAGTACTGACCCTCTGACAGTGCAGCAATCCCTCAGTACTGACCCTTCGACACTGCAGCACTCCCTCAGTACTGATCGTCTGACAGTGCCGCAATCCCTCAGTACTGACCCTCTGACAGTGCAGCACTCCCTCAGTACTGACCCTTCTACAGTGCAGCACTCCCTCAGTACTGACCCTCCGACAGTTCAGCACTCCCTCAGTACTAACCCTCGTACAGTGCAGCACTCCCTCAGTACTGACCCTCCGACAGTGCCGCACTCCCTCATGACTGAGCATCTGACAATGCAGCACTCCCTCAGTACTGACCCTCCAACAGTGCAGCACTCCCTCGTTAATGACCCTCTGACTGTTCAGCACTCCATCAGTACTGAACCTCCGACTGTTCAGCACTCCCTCAGTACTGACCCTCCGACAGCGCAGCACTCCCTCAGTACTGACCCTCCGACAGTTCAGCACTCCCTCAGTACCGAACCTCTGACAGTGCAGCACTGCTCAGTACTGACCCTCCGATGGTGCAACGCTCCCTCACTACTGACCCTTCGACAGTGCAGCACTCTCTCAGTCATGACCCTCCGAAAGTGCAACGCTCCCTCAGGACTGTACCTCCGACAGTGCAACGCTCCCTCAGTACTGACCCTTCAACAGTGCAACACTCCCTCAGTACAGACACTCTGACAGTGCAGAACTCCCTTACTACAGACCCTCCGACAGTGCAGCACTGCCTCAGTACTGACCCTCTGACAGTGCAGCACTCACTTACTACAGACCCTCCGACAGTGCAGCACTGCCTCACTACTGACCCTTCGACAGAGCATCACTCTCTCAGTCCTGACCCTCCGACAGTGCAGCACTCCCTCAGTACTAACCTTCCGACAGTGCAGCAATCCCTCAGTACTGACCCTCCGACAGTGCCGCACTCCCTCAGTACTGACCCTCCGACAGTGCAGCACTCCCTCAGTACTGACCCTCTGACAGTGCAGCACTCCCTCAGTACTGACCCTCCGACAGTTCAGCACTCCCTCAGTACTAACCCTCCTGCAGTGCAGCACTCCCTCAGTACTGACCCTCCGACAGTGCCGCACTCCCTCATGACTGAGCCTCTGACAATGCAGCACTCCCTCAGTACTGACCCTCCGACAGTGCAGCACTCCCTCGTTACTGACCCTCCGACAGTTCAGCACTCCCTCAGTTCGAACCCTCCGACAGTGCAGCACTCCCTCCGTACTGACCCTCCGACAGTGCAACGCTCCCTCAGGACTGACCCTCCGACAGTGCAGCACTCCGTCAGTACTGAACCTCCGACAGTGCTGCACTCCCTCAGCACTAACCCTCCTACAGTGCAGCACTCCCTCAGTACTGACCCTCTGACAGTGCAACGCTCCCTCAGTCCTGACCCTTTGACAGTGCAGCACTCCTTCAGTACTGACCCTCTGACAGTGCAACCCTCCCTCAGTACTGACTCTCCGACAGTGCAGCACTACTTCAGTACTGACCCTCCGACAGTGCTGCACTCCCTCAGTACTGAACCTCCGACAGTGCTGCACTCCCTCAGTACTGAACCTCCGACAGTGCAGCAATCCCTCAGTACTGACCCTTCGACAGTGCAGCACACCCTCAGTACTAACCCTCCTATGGTGCTGCACTCACTCAGTGCTGACCCTCCGACAGTGCCTCACTCCTTCAGTACTGACCCACCGACAGTGCCTCACTCCCTCAGTACTGACCCTCCGACAGTGCCGCACTCGCACAGGACTGACCCACTGACTGTGCAGCACTCCCTCAGTACTGACCCTCTGACTGTGCGACACTCCCTCAGTAATGACCCTCTGACAGTGCAGCACTCCTTCAGTACTGACCCTCTGACAGTTCCGCACTCCCTCATGACTGACCAACTGACAGTGCAGCACTCCCTCAGTACTGAGCCTTCGAAAGTGCAGCACTCACTCAGTACTGACCCTCCGACAGTGCGACACTCCCTCAGTACTGAACCTCCGACAATGCCGCACTCCCTCAGGACTGACCCACTGACAGTGCAGCACACCCTCAGTACTGACCCTCCGACAGTGTTGCACTCCCTCAGTACTGACGCTCTGACAGTGCAGCACTCCCTCAGTACTGACCCTTCGACAGTGCAGCACTCACTCAGTACTGACCCTCCGACAGTGCGACGCTCCCTCAGTACTGACTCTCCGACAGTGCAGCACTCCCTCAGTACTGACCAACTGACAGTTCAGCACTCCCTCAGGACTGACCCTCTGACAGTGCAGCAATCCCTCAGTACTGACCCTTCGACACTGCAGCACTCCCTCAGTACTGATCGTCTGACAGTGCCGCAATCCCTCAGTACTGACCCTCTGACAGTGCAGCACTCCCTCAGTACTGACCCTTCTACAGTGCAGCACTCCCTCAGTACTGACCCTCCGACAGTTCAGCACTCCCTCAGTACTAACCCGCGTACAGTGCAGCACTCCCTCAGTACTGACCCTCCGACAGTGCCGCACTCCCTCATGACTGAGCATCTGACAATGCAGCACTCCCTCAGTACTGACCCTCCAACAGTGCAGCACTCCCTCGTTAATGACCCTCTGACTGTTCAGCACTCCATCAGTACTGAACCTCCGACTGTTCAGCACTCCCTCAGTACTGACCCTCCGACAGCGCAGCACTCCCTCAGTACTGACCCTCCGACAGTTCAGCACTCCCTCAGTACCGAACCTCTGACAGTGCAGCACTGCTCAGTACTGACCCTCCGATGGTGCAACGCTCCCTCACTACTGACCCTTCGACAGTGCAGCACTCTCTCAGTCATGACCCTCCGAAAGTGCAACGCTCCCTCAGGACTGTACCTCCGACAGTGCAACGCTCCCTCAGTACTGACCCTTCAACAGTGCAACACTCCCTCAGTACAGACACTCTGACAGTGCAGAACTCCCTTACTACAGACCCTCCGACAGTGCAGCACTGCCTCAGTACTGACCCTCTGACAGTGCAGCACTCACTTACTACAGACCCTCCGACAGTGCAGCACTGCCTCACTACTGACCCTTCGACAGAGCATCACTCTCTCAGTCCTGACCCTCCGACAGTGCAGCACTCCCTCAGTACTAACCTTCCGACAGTGCAGCAATCCCTCAGTACTGACCCTCCGACAGTGCCGCACTCCCTCAGTACTGACCCTCCGACAGTGCAGCACTCCCTCAGTACTGACCCTCTGACAGTGCAGCACTCCCTCAGTACTGACCCTCCGACAGTTCAGCACTCCCTCAGTACTAACCCTCCTGCAGTGCAGCACTCCCTCAGTACTGACCCTCCGACAGTGCCGCACTCCCTCATGACTGAGCCTCTGACAATGCAGCACTCCCTCAGTACTGACCCTCCGACAGTGCAGCACTCCCTCGTTACTGACCCTCCGACAGTTCAGCACTCCCTCAGTTCGAACCCTCCGACAGTGCAGCACTCCCTCCGTACTGACCCTCCGACAGTGCAACGCTCCCTCAGGACTGACCCTCCGACAGTGCAGCACTCCGTCCGTACTGAACCTCCGACAGTGCTGCACTCCCTCAGCACTAACCCTCCTACAGTGCAGCACTCCCTCAGTACTGACCCTCTGACAGTGCAACGCTCCCTCAGTCCTGACCCTTTGACAGTGCAGCACTCCTTCAGTACTGACCCTCTGACAGTGCAACCCTCCCTCAGTACTGACTCTCCGACAGTGCAGCACTACTTCAGTACTGACCCTCCGACAGTGCTGCACTCCCTCAGTACTGAACCTCCGACAGTGCTGCACTCCCTCAGTACTGAACCTCCGACAGTGCAGCAATCCCTCAGTACTGACCCTTCGACAGTGCAGCACACCCTCAGTACTAACCCTCCTATGGTGCTGCACTCACTCAGTGCTGACCCTCCGACAGTGCCTCACTCCTTCAGTACTGACCCACCGACAGTGCCTCACTCCCTCAGTACTGACCCTCCGACAGTGCCGCACTCGCACAGGACTGACCCACTGACTGTGCAGCACTCCCTCAGTACTGACCCTCTGACTGTGCGACACTCCCTCAGTAATGACCCTCTGACAGTGCAGCACTCCTTCAGTACTGACCCTCTGACAGTTCCGCACTCCCTCATGACTGACCAACTGACAGTGCAGCACTCCCTCAGTACTGAGCCTTCGAAAGTGCAGCACTCACTCAGTACTGACCCTCCGACAGTGCGACACTCCCTCAGTACTGAACCTCCGACAATGCCGCACTCCCTCAGGACTGACCCACTGACAGTGCAGCACACCCTCAGTACTGACCCTCCGACAGTGTTGCACTCCCTCAGTACTGACGCTCTGACAGTGCAGCACTCCCTCAGTACTGACCCTTCGACAGTGCAGCACTCACTCAGTACTGACCCTCCGACAGTGCGACGCTCCCTCAGTACTGACTCTCCGACAGTGCAGCACTCCCTCAGTACTGACCAACTGACAGTTCAGCACTCCCTCAGGACTGACCCACTGACAGTGCAGCACTCCCTCAGTACTGACCCTCTGACAGTGCAGCACTCCCTCAGGACTGACCAACTGACAGTTCAGCACTCCCTCAGGACGGACCCACTGACAGTGCAGCACTCCCTCAGTACTGACCCTCTGACAGTGCAACGCTTCCTCAGTACTGACCCTCCGACAGTGCAGCACTCCGTCAGTACTGACCCTCAGACAGTGCAGCACTCCGTCAGTACAGACCCTCCGACAGTGCTGCACTCCCTCAGTACTAACCCTCCTACAGTGCAGCACTCCCTCAGTACTGACCCTCTGACAGTGCAACACTCCCTCAGTCCTGACCCTTTGACAGTGCAGCACTCCTTCAGTACTGACCCTCTGACAGTGCAACCCTCCCTCAGTACTGACTCTCCGACAGTGCAGCACTACTCAGTACTGACCCTCCGACAGTGCTGCACTCCCTCAGTACTGAACCTCCGACAGTGCTGCACTCCCTCAGTACTAACCCTCCTACAGTGCAGCACTCCCTCAGTACTGACCCTCTGACAGTGCAACGCTCCCTCAGTCCTGACCCTTTGACAGTGCAGCACTCCTTCAGTACTGACCCTCTGACAGTGCAACCCTCCCTCAGTACTGACTCTCCGACAGTGCAGCACTACTTCAGTACTGACCCTCTGACAGTGCTGCACTCCCTCAGTACTGAACCTCCGACAGTGCTGCACTCCCTCAGTACTGAACCTCCGACAGTGCAGCAATCCCTCAGTACTGACCCTTCTGACAGTGCAGCACTCCCTCAGTACTGACCCTCCGACAGTGCAGCACTCTCTCAGTGGTGACCCACCGACAATGCAACGCTCCCTCAGTACTGACCCTCCGACAGTGCTGCACTCCCTCAGTACTGACCCTCTGACAGTGCAGCACTCCCTCAGTACTGATCCTCTGACAGTGCAGCACTCACTCAGTACTGAGCCTTCGACAGTGCAGCACTCACTCAGTACTGACACTCCGACAGTGCGACGCTCCCTCAGTACTGAACCTCCGACAGTGCCGCACTCCCTCAGGACTGACCCACTGACAGTGCAGCACTCCCTCAGTACTGACCCTCCGACAGTGCAGCACTCCCTCAGTACTGACCCTTCGACAGTGCAGCACTCCCTCAGTACTGACCCTCCGACAGTGCCGCACTCCTTCAGTACTGACCCTCTGACAGTGCTGCACTCCATCAGGACTGATAAACTGACAGTGCAGCACTCACTCAGTACTGACCCTCCGACAGTGCGACGCTCCCTCAGTACTGAACCTCCGACAGTTCAGCACTCCCTCAGGACTGACCAACTGACAGTTCAGCACTCCCTCAGTACTGACCCTTTGACAGTGCAGCACTCACTCTGTACTGACCCTCCGACAGCGCGACGCTCCCTCAGTACTGAATCTCCAACAGTTCAGCACTCCCTCAGTACTGACCCTCTGACAGTGCAGCACTCCCTCAGTACTGACCCTCCGACAGTGCAGCACTCTCTCAGTGGTGACCCACCGACAATGCAAAGCTCCCTCAGAACTGACCCTCCGACAGTGCTGCACTCCCTCAGTACTGACCCTCTGACAGTGCAGCACTCCCTCAGTACTGACCCTCCGACAGTGCCGCACTCCCTCATGACTGAGCCTCTGACAATGCAGCACTCCCTCAGTACTGACCCTCCGACAGTGCAGCACTCCCTCGTTACTGACCCTCCGACAGTGAAACACTCCCTCAGTACTGACCCTCCGAAAGTGCCTTACTCCCTCAGTCCTGACCCTTCGACAGTTCAGCACTCCCTCAGTACTAACCCTCCTACAGTGCAGCACTCCCTCAGTACTGACCCTCTGACAGTGCAACGCTCCCTCAGTACTGACCCTCCGACAGTGCAGCACTCCGTCAGTACTGACCCTCAGACAGTGCAGCACTCCGTCAGTACAGACCCTCCGACAGTGCTGCACTCCCTCAGTACTAACCCTCCTACAGTGCAGCACTCCCTCAGTACTGACCCTCTGACAGTGCAACACTCCCTCAGTCCTGACCCTTTGACAGTGCAGCACTCCTTCAGTACTGACCCTCTGACAGTGCAACCCTCCCTCAGTACTGACTCTCCGACAGTGCAGCACTACTCAGTACTGACCCTCCGACAGTGCTGCACTCCCTCAGTACTGAACCTCCGACAGTGCTGCACTCCATCAGTACTAACCCTCCTACAGTGCAGCACTCCCTCAGTACTGACCCTCTGACAGTGCAACACTCCCTCAGTCCTGACCCTTTGACAGTGCAGCACTCCTTCAGTACTGACCCTCTGACAGTGCAACCCTCCCTCAGTACTGACTCTCCGACAGTGCAGCACTACTTCAGTACTGACCCTCTGACAGTGCTGCACTCCCTCAGTACTGAACCTCCGACAGTGCTGCACTCCCTCAGTACTGAACCTCCGACAGTGCAGCAATCCCTCAGTACTGACCCTTCGACAGTGCAGCACACCCTCAGTATTAACCCTCCTACAGTGCAGCACTCCCTCAGTACTAACCCTCCTACGGTGCAGCACTCACTCAGTGCTGACCCTCCGACAGTGCCTCACTCCATCAGTACTGACCCTCCGACAGTGCCGCACTCGCACAGGACTGACCCACTGACTGTGCAGCACTCCCTCAGTACTGACCCTCTGACAGTGCGACGCTCCCTCAGTAATGACCCTCTGACAGTGCAGCACTCCTTCAGTACTGACCCTCTGACAGTTCCGCACTCCCTCATGACTGACCAACTGACAGTGCAGCACTCCCTCAGTACTGAGCCTTCGAAAGTGCAGCACTCCCTCAGTACTGACCCTCCGACAGTGCCGCACTCGCACAGGACTGACCCACTGACTGTGCAGCACTCCCTCAGTACTGACCCTCCGACAGTGCGACGCTCCTTCAGTACTGACTCTCCGACAGTGCAGCACTCCCTCAGTACTGACCAACTGACAGTTCAGCACTCCCTCAGGACTAACCCACTGACAGTGCAGCACTCCCACAGGACTGACCAACTGACAGTTCAGCACTCCCTCAGGACTGACCCACTGACAGTGCAGCACTCCCTCAGCACTGACCCTCTGACAGTGCAGCACACCCTCAGCACTGATCCTCTGACAGTGCAGCACTCCCTCAGTACTGACCCTCTGACAGTGCAGCACTCCCTCAGTACTTAGCCTCCGACAGTGCAGCGCTGCCTCAGTACTGACCCTCTGATAGTGCAGCACTCCCTTACTACTGACCCTCCAACAGAGCATCACTCTCTCAGTCCTGACCCTCCGACAGTGCAGCACTCCCTCAGGACTAACCTTCCGACAGTGCAGCAATCCCTCAGTGCTGACCCTCCGACAGTGCCGCACTCCCTCAGTACTGACCTTCCGACAGTGCAGCACTCCCTCAGTACTGACCCTCTGACAGTGCAGCACTCCCTCAGTACTGACCCTCCGACAGTTCAGCACTCCCTCAGTACTAACCCTCCTACAATGCAGCACTCCCTCAGTACTGACCCTCCGACAGTGCCGCACTCCCTCATGACTGAGCCTCTGACAATGCAGCACTCCCTCAGTACTGACCCTCCGACAGTGCAGCACTCCCTCGTTACTGACCCTCCGACAGTGCAACACTCCCTCAGTACTGACCCTCCGACAGTGCCTTACTCCCTCAGTCCTGACCCTTCGACAGTTCAGCACTCCCTCAGTACTAACCCTCCTACAGTGCAGCACTCCCTCAGTACTGACCCTCTGACAGTGCAACCCTCCCTCAGTACTGACCCTCCGACAGTGCAGCACTCCGTCAGTACTGACCCTCAGACAGTGCAGCACTCCCTCAGTACAGACCCTCCGACAGTGCAACGCTCCCTTAGTCCTGACCCTTTGATAGTGCAGCACTCCCTCAGTACTGACCCTCTGACAGTGCTGCACTCCATCAGGACTGACCAACTGACAGTTCAGCACTCCCTCAGTACCGACCCTACGACAGTGCAGCACTCTCTCAGTGGTGACCCACCGACAATGCAACGCTCCCTCAGTACTGACCCTCCGACAGTGCTGCACTCCCTCAGTACTGACCCTCTGTCAGTGCAGCACTCCCTCAGTACTGATCCTCTGACAGTGCAGCACTCCCTCAGTACTGAGCCTTCGACAGTGCAGCACTCACTCAGTACTGACACTCCGACAGTGCGACGCTCCCTCAGTACTGAACCTCCGACAGTGCCGCACTCCCTCAGGACTGACCCACTGACAGTGCAGCACTCCCTCAGTACTGACCCTCCGACAGTGCAGCACTCCCTCAGTACTGACCCTTCGACAGTGCGGCACTCCCTCAGTACTGACCCTCCGACAGTGCCGCACTCCCTCAGTACTGAACCTCCGACAGTGCTGCACTCCCTCAGTACTGAACCTCCGACAGTGCAGCAATCCCTCAGTACTGACCCTTCGACAGTGCAGCACACCCTCAGTATTAACCCTCCTACAGTGCAGCACTCCCTCAGTACTAACCCTCCTACGGTGCAGCACTCACTCAGTGCTGACCCTCCGACAGTGCCTCACTCCATCAGTACTGACCCTCCGACAGTGCCGCACTCGCACAGGACTGACCCACTGACTGTGCAGCACTCCCTCAGTACTGACCCTCTGACAGTGCGACGCTCCCTCAGTAATGACCCTCTGACAGTGCAGCACTCCTTCAGTACTGACCCTCTGACAGTTCCGCACTCCCTCATGACTGACCAACTGACAGTGCAGCACTCCCTCAGTACTGAGCCTTCGAAAGTGCAGCACTCCCTCAGTACTGACCCTCCGACAGTGCCGCACTCGCACAGGACTGACCCACTGACTGTGCAGCACTCCCTCAGTACTGACCCTCCGACAGTGCGACGCTCCTTCAGTACTGACTCTCCGACAGTGCAGCACTCCCTCAGTACTGACCAACTGACAGTTCAGCACTCCCTCAGGACTAACCCACTGACAGTGCAGCACTCCCACAGGACTGACCAACTGACAGTTCAGCACTCCCTCAGGACTGACCCACTGACAGTGCAGCACTCCCTCAGCACTGACCCTCTGACAGTGCAGCACTCCCTCAGCACTGATCCTCTGACAGTGCAGCACTCCCTCAGTACTGACCCTCTGACAGTGCAGCACTCCCTCAGTACTTAGCCTCCGACAGTGCAGCGCTGCCTCAGTACTGACCCTCTGATAGTGCAGCACTCCCTTACTACTGACCCTCCAACAGAGCATCACTCTCTCAGTCCTGACCCTCCGACAGTGCAGCACTCCCTCAGGACTAACCTTCCGACAGTGCAGCAATCCCTCAGTGCTGACCCTCCGACAGTGCCGCACTCCCTCAGTACTGACCCTCCGACAGTGCAGCACTCCCTCAGTACTGACCCTCTGACAGTGCAGCACTCCCTCAGTACTGACCCTCCGACAGTTCAGCACTCCCTCAGTACAAACCCTCCTACAATGCAGCACTCCCTCAGTACTGACCCTCCGACAGTGCCGCACTCCCTCATGACTGAGCCTCTGACAATGCAGCACTCCCTCAGTCCTGACCCTCCGACAGTGCAGCACTCCCTCGTTACTGACCCTCCGACAGTGCAACACTCCCTCAGTACTGACCCTCCGACAGTGCCTTACTCCCTCAGTCCTGACCCTTCGACAGTTCAGCACTCCCTCAGTACAGACCCTCCGACAGTGCAACGCTCCCTTAGTCCTGACCCTTTGATAGTGCAGCACTCCCTCAGTACTGACCCTTCGACAGTGCAGCACTCACTCAGTACTGACCCTCCGACAGTGCGACGCTCCCTCAGTACTGAATCTCCAACAGTTCAGCACTCCCTCAGTACTGACCCTCTGACAGTGCAGCACTCCCTCAGTACTGACCCTCCGACAGTGCAGCACTCTCTCAGTGGTGACCCACCGACAATGCAAAGCTCCCTCAGAACTGACCCTCCGACAGTGCCGCACTCCCTCATGACTGAGCCTCTGACAATGCAGCACTCCCTCAGTACTGACCCTCCGACAGTGCAGCACTCCCTCGTTACTGACCCTCCGACAGTGAAACACTCCCTCAGTACTGACCCTCCGACAGTGCCTTACTCCCTCAGTCCTGACCCTTCGACAGTTCAGCACTCCCTCAGTACTAACCCTCCTACAGTGCAGCACTCCCTCAGTACTGACCCTCTGACAGTGCAACGCTCCCTCAGTACTGACCCTCCGACAGTGCAGCACTCCGTCAGTACTGACCCTAGGACAGTGCAGCACTCCGTCAGTACAGACCCTCCGACAGTGCTGCACTCCCTCAGTACTAACCCTCCTACAGTGCAGCACTCCCTCAGTACTGACCCTCTGACAGTGCAACACTCCCTCAGTCCTGACCCTTTGACAGTGCAGCACTCCTTCAGTACTGACCCTCTGACAGTGCAACCCTCCCTCAGTACTGACTCTCCGACAGTGCAGCACTCCCTCAGTACTGACCCTCCGACAGTGCCGCACTCCCTCATGACTGAGCCTCTGACAATGCAGCACTCCCTCAGTACTGACCCTCCGACAGTGCAGCACTCCCTCGTTACTGACCCTCCGACAGTGAAACACTCCCTCAGTACTGACCCTCCGACAGTGCCTTACTCCCTCAGTCCTGACCCTTCGACAGTTCAGCACTCCCTCAGTACTAACCCTCCTACAGTGCAGCACTCCCTCAGTACTGACCCTCTGACAGTGCAACCCTCCCTCAGTACTGACCCTCCGACAGTGCAATGCTCCCATAGTCCTGACCATTTGACAGTGCAGAACTCCTTCAGTGCTGACCCTCTGACAGTGCAACACTCCCTCAGTACTGACTCTCCGACAGTGCAGCACTACTTCAGTACTGACCCTCCGACAGTGCTGCACTCCCTCAGTACTGAACCTCCGACAGTGCTGCTCTCCCTCAGCACTGACCGTTCGACAGTGCAGCACTGCCTCAGTATTAACCCTCCTACAGTGCAGCACTCCCTCAGTACTGAACCTCCGACAGTGCAGCACTCCCTCAGTACTGACCCTCCGACAGTGCCGTACTCCCTCAGGACTGACCCACTGACAGTGCAGCACACCCTCAGGACTGACCCTCCGACAGTGCAGCACTCCCTCAGGACTGACCCACTGACAGTGCAGCAATCCCTCAGTACTGACCAACTGACAGTGCAGCACTCACTCAGTACTGAACCTCCGACAGTTCAGCAGTCCCTCAGTCATGACCCTTCGACAGTACAGCACTCACTCAGTACTGACCCTCCGACAGTGCGACGCTCCCTCAGTACTGACCCTTCGACAGTGCAGCACTCACTCAGTACTGACCCTCCGACAGTGCGACGCTCCCTCAGTACTGAACCTCCGACACTGCCGCACTCCCTCAGTCCTGACCCTCCGACAGTGCAGCACTCCCTCAGTACTGACCCTCTGACAGTGCAGCACTCCCTCAGTACTGATCCTCTGACAGTGCAGAACTCCCTCAGTATTGACCCTCTGACAGTGCAGCACTCCATCAGTACAGACCCTCCGACAGTGCAGCACTCTCTCAGTCCTGACCCTCTGACAGTGCAGCACTCCCTCAGTACTGACCCTCTGACAGTGCAGCACTCCCTCAGTACTGATCCTCTGACAGTGCAGCACTCCCTCAGTATTGACCCTCTGACAGTGCAGCATTCTCTCAGTGGTGACCCACCGACAATGCAACACTCCCTCAGTATTGACCCTCTGACAGTGCAGCACTCCCTCAGTACTGACCCTCTGACAGTGCAGCACTCCCTCAGTACTGATCCTCTGACAGTGCAGAACTCCCTCAGTATTGACCCTCTGACAGTGCAGCACTCCCTCAGTACTGACCCTCCGACAGTGCAGCACTCTCTCAGTCCTGACCCTCTGACAGTGCAGCACTCCCTCAGTACTGACCCTCTGACATTGCAGCACTCCCTCAGTACTGATCCTCTGACAGTGCAGCACTCCCTCAGTATTGACCCTCTGACAGTGCAGCACTCTCTCAGTGGTGACCCACCGACAATGCAACGCTCCCTCAGTATTGACCCTCCGACAATGCTGCACTCCCTCAGTACTGACCCTCTGACAGTGCAACGCTCCCTCAATACTGACCCTCTGACAGTGCAGCAGGCCCTCAGTACTGACCCTCCGAAAGTGCAACACTCCCTCAGTACTGAACCTCTGACAGTGCAGCACTGCTCAGTACTGACCCTCCGATAGTGCAGCACTCTCTAACTAATGACCCTCCGAAAGTGCAACGCTCCCTCAGGACTGTACCTCCGACCGTGCAACGCTCCCTCAGTACTGACCCTTCGACAGTGCAGCACTCCCTCAGTGCAGACCCTCCGACAGTGCAATGCTCCCTTAGTCCTGACCATTTGACAGTGCAGAACTCCTTCAGTACTGACCCTCTGACAGTGCAACACTCCCTCAGTACTGACTCTCCGACAGTGCAGCACTACTTCAGTACTGACCCTCCGACAGTGCTGCACTCCCTCAGTACTGAACCTCCGACAGTGCTGCTCTCCCTCAGCACTGACCCTTCGACAGTGCAGCACTCCCTCAGTATTAACCCTCCTACAGTGCAGCACTCCCTCAGTACTGAACCTCCGACAGTGCAGCACTCCCTCAGTACTGACCCTCCGACAGTGCCGTACTCCCTCAGGACTGACCCACTGACAGTGCAGCACACCCTCAGGACTGACCCTCCGACAGTGCAGCACTCCCTCAGGACTGACCCACTGACAGTGCAGCACACCCTCAGTACTAACCCTCCTGCAGTGCAGCACTCACTCAGTACTGAACCTCCGACAGTTCAGCACTCCCTCAGTCATGACCCTTCGACAGTGCAGCACTCACTCAGTACTGACCCTCCGACAGTGCGACGCTCCCTCAGTACTGACCCTTCGACAGTGCAGCACTCACTCAGTACTGACCCTCCGACAGTGCGACGCTCCCTCAGTACTGAACCTCCGACAGTGCAGCACTCCCTCAGTCCTGACCCTCCGACAGTGCAGCACTCCCTCAGTACTGACCCTCTGACAGTGCAGCACTCCCTCAGTACTGATCCTCTGACAGTGCAGAACTCCCTCAGTATTGACCCTCTGACAGTGCAGCACTCCCTCAGTACTGACCCTCCGACAGTGCAGCGCTCTCTCAGTCCTGACCATCTGACAGTGCAGCACTCCCTCAGTACTGACCCTCTGACAGTGCAGCACTCCCTCAGTACTGATCCTCTGACAATGCAACGCTCCCTCAGTATTGACCCTCCGACTGTGCTGCACTCCCTCAGTACTGACCCTCTGACAGTGCAACGCTCCCTCAATACTGACCCTCTGACAGTGCAGCAGGCCCTCAGTACTGACCCTGCGAAAGTGCAACACTCACTCAGTACTGAACCTCTGACAGTGCAGCACTGCTCAGTACTGACCCTCCGATGGTGCAGCACTCTCTAACTAATGACCCTCCGAAAGTGCAACGCTCCCTCAGGACTGTACCTCCGACCGTGCAACGCTCCCTCAGTACTGACCCTTCGACAGTGCAGCACTCCCTCAGTCGTGACCCTTCGACAGTGCAACACTCCCTCAGTACCAACCCTCCTACAGTGCAACACTCCCTCAGTACTGACCCTCTAAATGTGCAGCACACCCTTACTACAGACCCTCCGACAGTGCCGCACTCCCTCAGTCCTGACCCTCCGACAGTGCAGCACTCCCTCAGTACTGACCCTCTGACAGTGCAGCACTCCCTCAGTACTGAACCTCCGACAGTTCAGCAGTCCCTCAGTACTAACCCTCCTGCAGTGCAACACTCCCTCAGTACTGACCCTCCGACAGTGCCGCACTCCCTCATGACTGAGCCTCTGACAATGCCGCACTCCCTCAGTACTGACCCTCTGACAGTGCAGCACTCCCTCGTTACTGACCCTCCGACAGTGCAACACTTCCTCAGTACTGACCCTCCGACAGTGCCTTACTCCCTCAGTCCTGACCCTTCGACAGTTCAGCACTCCCTCAGTACTAACCCTCCGACAGTGCAGCACTCCCTCAGTACTGACCCTCTGACAGTGCAACCCTCCTCAGTACTGACCCTCCAACAGTGCAGCACTCCGTCAGTACTGACCCTCAGACAGTGCAGCACTCCCTCAGTACAGACCCTCCGACAGTGCAATGCTCCCTTAGTCCTGACCCTTTGACAGTGCAGCACTCCTTCAGTACTGACCCTCTGACAGTGCAACCCTCCCTCAGTACTGACTCTCCGACAGTGCAGCACTACTTCAGTACTGACCCTCCGACAGTGCTGCACTCCCTCAGTACTGACCGACTGAGAGTGCAACACCCCCTCATTACTGACCCTCTGACAGTGCAACCCTCCCTCAGTACTAACCCTCCAACAGTGCGACGATCTCTCAGTACTGACCCTCCAACAGTGCCGCCCTCCCTCAGGACTGACCCACTGACAGTGCAGCACTCCCTCAGTACTGACCTTCTGACAGTGCAGCACTCACTCAGTACTGACCCTCCGACAGTGCGACAATCTCTCAGTACTGTCCCTCCGACAGTGCCGCACTCCCTCAGGACTGATCCACTGACAGTGCCGCACTCCCTCAGTACTGACCCTCTGACAGTGCAGCACTCCCTCAGTACTGACCCTCTGACAGTGCAGCACTCCCTCAGTACTGAACCTCCGACAGTTCAGCAGTCCCTCAGTACTAACCCTCCTGCAGTGCAACACTCCCTCAGTACTGACCCTCCGACAGTGCCGCACTCCCTCATGACTGAGCCTCTGACAATGCCGCACTCCCTCAGTACTGACCCTCTGACAGTGCAGCACTCCCTCGTTACTGACCCTCCGACAGTGCAACACTTCCTCAGTACTGACCCTCCGACAGTGCCTTACTCCCTCAGTCCTGACCCTTCGACAGTTCAGCACTCCCTCAGTACTAACCCTCCGACAGTGCAGCACTCCCTCAGTACTGACCCTCTGACAGTGCAACCCTCCTCAGTACTGACCCTCCAACAGTGCAGCACTCCGTCAGTACTGACCCTCAGACAGTGCAGCACTCCCTCAGTACAGACCCTCCGACAGTGCAATGCTCCCTTAGTCCTGACCCTTTGACAGTGCAGCACTCCTTCAGTACTGACCCTCTGACAGTGCAACCCTCCCTCAGTACTGACTCTCCGACAGTGCAGCACTACTTCAGTACTGACCCTCCGACAGTGCTGCACTCCCTCAGTACTGACCGACTGAGAGTGCAACACCCCCTCATTACTGACCCTCTGACAGTGCAACCCTCCCTCAGTACTAACCCTCCAACAGTGCGACGATCTCTCAGTACTGACCCTCCAACAGTGCCGCCCTCCCTCAGGACTGACCCACTGACAGTGCAGCACTCCCTCAGTACTGACCTTCTGACAGTGCAGCACTCACTCAGTACTGACCCTCCGACAGTGCGACAATCTCTCAGTACTGTCCCTCCGACAGTGCCGCACTCCCTCAGGACTGATCCACTGACAGTGCCGCACTCCCTCAGTACTGACCCTCTGACAGTGCAGCACTCACTCAGTACTGACCCTCCGACAGTGCGACGATCTCTCAGTACTGTCCCTCCGACAGTGCCGCACTCCCTCAGGACTGACCCACTGACAGTGCAGCACTCCCTCAGTACTGACCCTCCGACAGTGCAGCACTCACTCATGACTGACCCTCCGACAGTGCGACGATCTCTCAGTACTGACCCTCCGACAGTGCCGCACTCCCTCAGGACTGACCCACTGACAGTGCAGCACTCCCTCAGTACTGACCCTCTGACAGTGCAGCACTCACTCAGTACTGACCCTCCGACAGTGCCGCACTCCCTCAGTACTGACCCTCTGACAGTGGAGCACTCACTCAGTACTGACCCTCCGACAGTGCCGCACTCCCTCAGTACTGACCCACTGACAGTGGAGCACTCACTCAGTACTGAGCCTTCGACAGTTCAGCACTCCCTCAGTACTGACCCACTGACAGTGGAGCACTCACTCAGTACTGACCCTCCAACAGTGCTGCACTCCCTCAGTACTGATCCTCTGACAGTGCAGCATTCCCTCAGTACTGACCCTCTGACAGTGCAGCACTCCCTCAGTACTGACCCTCCGACAGTGCAGCACTCTCTCAGTACTGAACCTCCGACAGTGCAACGCTCCCTCAGGACTGACCCTCTGACAGTGCAGCAGGCCCTCAGTACTGACTCTGTGACAGAGCAGCACTCCCTCAGTACTGACCCTCCGAAAGTGCAACGCTCCCTCAGTTCTGAACCTCTGACAGTGCAGCACTGCTCAGTACTGACCCTCCGATGGTGCAACGCTCCCTCACTACTGACCCTTCGAAAGTGCAGCACTCTCGCAGTCGTGACCCTCCGAAAGTGCAACGCTCCCTCAGTACTGACCCTTCGACAGTGCAGCACTCCCTCAGTACTGACCCTCTGACAGTGCAGCACTCACTCAGTACTGACCCTTCGACAGTGCAGCACTCCCTAGTACTGACCCTCTTACAGTGCAGCACTCACTCAGTAGTGACCCTTCCACAGAGCAGCACTCCTTCAGTACTGACCCTCCGACAGTGCCGCACTCCCTCATTAGTGACCCTCCGACAGTGCCGCACTCCCTCAGTACTGACCCTCCGACAGTGCCGCACACCCTCAGTACTGACACTCCGACAGTGCCGCACTCCCTCAGGACTGACCCACTGACAGTGCAGCACTCCCTCAGTACTGACCATTCGACAGTGCACCTCTCCCTCAGTATTAACCCTCCAACAGTGCAGCAATCCCTCAGTACTGACCCTCCGACAGTGCAACGCTCCCTCAGTACTGATCCTCGGACAGTGCAGCACTCCCGCAGTACTGACCCTTCGACAGTGCAGCACTCCCTCAGTACTAACCCACTGACAGTGCAGCACTCCCTCAGTCCTGAACCTCCGACAGTTCAGCAGTCCCTCAGTACTAACCCTCCTGCAGTGCAACACTCCCTCAGTACTGACCCTCCGACAGTGCCGCACTCCCTCATGACTGAGCCTCTGACAATGCCGCACTCCCTCAGTACTGACCCTCTGACAGTGCAGCACTCCCTCGTTACTGACCCTCCGACAGCGCAACACTTCCTCAGTACTGACCCTCCAACAGTGCCTTACTCCCTCAGTCCTGACCCTTCGACAGTTCAGCACTCCCTCAGTACTAACCCTCCGACAGTGCAGCACTCCCTCAGTACTGACCCTCTGACAGTGCAACCCTCCTCAGTACTGACCCTCCAACAGTGCAGCACTCCGTCAGTACTGACCCTCAGACAGTGCAGCACTCCCTCAGTACAGACCCTCCGACAGTGCAATGCTCCCTTAGTCCTGACCCTTTGACAGTGCAGCACTCCTTCAGTACTGACCCTCTGACAGTGCAACCCTCCCTCAGTACTGACTCTCCGACAGTGCAGCACTACTTCAGTACTGACCCTCCGACAGTGCTGCACTCCCTCAGTACTGAACCTCCGACAGTGCTGCTCTCCCTCAGTACTGACCCTCCAACAGTGCAGCACTCCCTCAGCACTGACCATTCGACAGTGCAGCACTCCCTCAGTTATAACCCTCCTACAGTGCAGCACTCCCTCAGTACTAACCCTCCTACGGTGCAGCACTCACTCAGTGCTGACCCTCCGACAGTGCCTCACTCCCTCAGTACTGACCCTCCGACAGTGCCGCACTCGCTCAGGACTGACCCACTGACTGTGCAGCAATCCCTCAGTACTGACCCTCTGACAGTGCGACGCTCCCTCAGTAATGACCCTCTGACAGTGCAGAACTCCCTCAGTACTGACCCTCTGACAGTGCTGCACTCCCTCAGGACTGATAAACTGACAGTGCAGCACTCCGTCAGTACTGACCCTCTGACAGTGCCGCACTCCCTCATGACTGACCAACTGACAGTGCGACGCTCCCTCTGTACTGAACCTCCGACAGTGCAGCACTCCCTCAGTACTGACCCTCCGACCATGCAGCACCCCCTCAGGACTGACCCTTCGACAGTGCAGCACTCCCTCAGTACTGACCCTCCGACAGTTCAGCACTCCCTCAGTACTAACCCTCCTGCAGTGCAGCACTCCCTCAGTACTAACCCTCCTACGGTGCAGCACTCACTCAGTGCTGACCCTCCGACAGTGCCTCACTCCCTCAGTACTGACCCTCCGACAGTGCCTCACTCCGTCAGTACTGACCCTCCGATAGTGCCGCACTCCCTCAGTACTGATCCTCTGCCATTGCAGAACTCCCTCAGTACTGACCCTCCTACAGTGCAGCACTCCCTCAGTACTGATCCTCCGACAGTGCAGCACTCCCTCAGTACTAACCCTCCTACAGTGCAGCACTCACTCAGTGCTGACCCTCCGACAGTGCGACGCTCCCTCAGTACTGACCCTCCGACAGTGTCGCTCTCCCTCAGTACTGACCCTCCGACAGTGCCGCACACCCTCATGACTGAGCCTCTAACAATGCAGCACTCCCTCAGTACTGACCCTCGGACAGTGCCGCACCCCCTCATTACTGACCCTCTGACAGTGCAACCCTCCCTCAGTACTGACCCTCCGACAGTGCCGCTCTCCCTCAGTACTGACCCTCTGACAGTGCCGCACTCCCTCAGGACTGACCGACTGAGAGTGCAACACCCCCTCATTACTGACCCTCTGACAGTGCAACCCTCCCTCAGTACTAACCCTCCAACAGTGCGACGATCTCTCAGTACTGACCCTCCGACAGTGCCGCCCTCCCTCAGGACTGACCCACTGACAGTGCAGCACTCCCTCAGTACTGACCTTCTGACAGTGCAGCACTCACTCAGTACTGACCCTCCGACAGTGCGACAATCTCTCAGTACTGTCCCTCCGACAGTGCCGCACTCCCTCAGGACTGATCCACTGACAGTGCCGCACTCCCTCAGTACTGTCCCTCTGACAGTGCAGCACTCACTCAGTACTGACCCTCCGACAGTGCGACGATCTCTCAGTACTGTTCCTCCGACAGTGCCGCACTCCCTCAGGACTGACCCACTGACAGTGCAGCACTCCCTCAGTACTGACCCTCCGACAGTGCAGCACTCACTCATGACTGACCCTCCGACAGTGCGACGATCTCTCAGTACTGACCCTCCGACAGTGCCGCACTCCCTCAGGACTGACCCACTGACAGTGCAGCACTCCCTCAGTACTGACCCTCTGACAGTGCAGCACTCACTCAGTACTGACCCTCCGACAGTGCCGCACTCCCTCTGTACTGACCCACTGACAGTGGAGCACTCACTCAGTACTGAGCCTTCGACAGTTCAGCACTCCCTCAGTACTGACCCACTGACAGTGGAGCACTCACTCAGTACTGACCCTCCAACAGTGCTGCACTCCCTCAGTACTGATCCTCTGACAGTGCAGCACTCCCTCAGTACTGACCCTCTGACAGTGCAGCACTCCCTCAGTACTGACCCTCCGACAGTGCAGCACTCTCTCAGTACTGAACCTCCGACAGTGCAACGCTCCCTCAGGACTGACCCTCTGACAGTGCAGCAGGCCCTCAGTACTGACTCTGTGACAGAGCAGCACTCCCTCAGTACTGACCCTCCGAAAGTGCAACGCTCCCTCAGTTCTGAACCTCTGACAGTGCAGCACTGCTCAGTACTGACCCTCCGATGGTACAACGCTCCCTCACTACTGACCCTTCGAAAGTGCAGCACTCTCGCAGTCGTGACCCTCCGAAAGTGCAATGCTCCCTCAGTACAGACCCTTCGACAGTGCAGCACTCCCTCAGTACTGACCCTCTGACAGTGCAGCACTCACTCAGTACTGACCCTTCGACAGTGCAGCACTCCCTCAGTACTGACCCTCTTACAGTGCAGCACTCACTCAGTAGTGACCCTTCCACAGAGCAGCACTCCCTCAGTACTGACCCTCCGACAGTGCCGCACTCCCTCAGTAGTGACCCTCCGACAGTGCCGCACTCCCTCAGTACTGACCCTCCGACAGTGCCGCACTCCCTCAGTATTGACACTCCGACAGTGCCGCACTCCCTCAGGACTGACCCTTCGACAGTGCGATGCTCCCTCAGTACTGACCATTCGACAGTGCACCTCTCCCTCAGTATTAACCCTCCAACAGTGCAGCAATCCCTCAGTACTGACCCTCCGACAGTGCGACGCTCCCTCAGTACTGATCCTCGGACAGTGCAGCACTCCCGCAGTACTGACCCTTCGACAGTGCAGCAATCCCTCAGTACTAACCCACTGACAGTGCAGCACTCACTCATTACTGACCCTTTGATAGTGCGATGCTCCCTAAGTGCTGACCCTCCGACATTGCAGCACTCCCTCAGTACTGACCCTCCAACAGTGCCGCACTCCCTCAGTACTGACCCTCTGACAGTGCAGTACTCCCTCAGTACTGACCCTCTGACAGTGCCGCACTACCTCAGGACTAACCCACTGACAGTGCAGCACTCCCTCAGGACTGACCCTCCGACAGTGCCGCACTCCCTCAGTACTGACCCTCCGACAGTGCAGCACTCCCTCAGTACTGACCCTTCGACAGTGCGATGCTCCCTCAGTACAGACCCTCCGACAGTGCAGCACTCCCTCAGTACTGACCCTCCGACAGTGCAGTCCTCCCTCAGTACTGACCCTTCGACAGTGCGATGCTCCCTCAGTACTGACCCTCCGACAGTGCAGCACTCTCTCGGTACTAACCGTCCGACAATGCAGCACTCCCTCAGTACTGACCCTCCAACAGTGCCGCACTCCCTCAGTACTGACCCTCTGACAGTGCCGCACTCCCTCAGTACTGACCCTCTGACAGTGCAGCACTCCCTTAGTACTGACACTCCAACAGTGCCGCACTCCCTCAGTACTGACCCTCCGACAGTGCCAACACCCTCAGTAGTGACCCTCCTACAGTGCAGCACTCCCTCAGTACTGACCCTCCGACAGTGCAGCACTCACTCAGTACTGATCCACTGACAGTGCCGCACTCCCTCAGTACTGTCCCTCTGACAGTGCAGCACTCACTCAGTACTGACCCTCCGACAGTGCGACGATCTCTCAGTACTGTCCCTCCGACAGTGCCGCACTCCCTCAGGACTGATCCACTGACAGTGCCGCACTCCCTCAGTACTGTCCCTCTGACAGTGCAGCACTCACTCAGTACTGACCCTCCGACAGTGCGACGATCTCTCAGTACTGTTCCTCCGACAGTGCCGCACTCCCTCAGGACTGACCCACTGACAGTGCAGCACTCCCTCAGTACTGACCCTCCGACAGTGCAGCACTCACTCATGACTGACCCTCCGACAGTGCGACGATCTCTCAGTACTGACCCTCCGACAGTGCCGCACTCCCTCAGGACTGACCCACTGACAGTGCAGCACTCCCTCAGTACTGACCCTCTGACAGTGCAGCACTCACTCAGTACTGACCCTCCGACAGTGCCGCACTCCCTCTGTACTGACCCACTGACAGTGGAGCACTCACTCAGTACTGAGCCTTCGACAGTTCAGCACTCCCTCAGTACTGACCCACTGACAGTGGAGCACTCACTCAGTACTGACCCTCCAACAGTGCTGCACTCCCTCAGTACTGATCCTCTGACAGTGCAGCACTCCCTCAGTACTGACCCTCTGACAGTGCAGCACTCCCTCAGTACTGACCCTCCGACAGTGCAGCACTCTCTCAGTACTGAACCTCCGACAGTGCAACGCTCCCTCAGGACTGACCCTCTGACAGTGCAGCAGGCCCTCAGTACTGACTCTGTGACAGAGCAGCACTCCCTCAGTACTGACCCTCCGAAAGTGCAACGCTCCCTCAGTTCTGAACCTCTGACAGTGCAGCACTGCTCAGTACTGACCCTCCGATGGTACAACGCTCCCTCACTACTGACCCTTCGAAAGTGCAGCACTCTCGCAGTCGTGACCCTCCGAAAGTGCAATGCTCCCTCAGTACAGACCCTTCGACAGTGCAGCACTCCCTCAGTACTGACCCTCTGACAGTGCAGCACTCACTCAGTACTGACCCTTCGACAGTGCAGCACTCCCTCAGTACTGACCCTCTTACAGTGCAGCACTCACTCAGTAGTGACCCTTCCACAGAGCAGCACTCCCTCAGTACTGACCCTCCGACAGTGCCGCACTCCCTCATTAGTGACCCTCCGACAGTGCCGCACTCCCTCAGTACTGACCCTCCGACAGTGCCGCACTCCCTCAGTATTGACACTCCGACAGTGCCGCACTCCCTCAGGACTGACCCTTCGACAGTGCGATGCTCCCTCAGTACTGACCATTCGACAGTGCACCTCTCCCTCAGTATTAACCCTCCAACAGTGCAGCAATCCCTCAGTACTGACCCTCCGACAGTGCGACGCTCCCTCAGTACTGATCCTCGGACAGTGCAGCACTCCCGCAGTACTGACCCTTCGACAGTGCAGCAATCCCTCAGTACTAACCCACTGACAGTGCAGCACTCACTCATTACTGACCCTTTGATAGTGCGATGCTCCCTAAGTGCTGACCCTCCGACATTGCAGCACTCCCTCAGTACTGACCCTCCAACAGTGCCGCACTCCCTCAGTACTGACCCTCTGACAGTGCAGTACTCCCTCAGTACTGACCCTCTGACAGTGCCGCACTACCTCAGGACTAACCCACTGACAGTGCAGCACTCCCTCAGGACTGACCCTCCGACAGTGCCGCACTCCCTCAGTACTGACCCTCCGACAGTGCAGCACTCCCTCAGTACTGACCCTTCGACAGTGCGATGCTCCCTCAGTACAGACCCTCCGACAGTGCAGCACTCCCTCAGTACTGACCCTCCGACAGTGCAGTCCTCCCTCAGTACTGACCCTTCGACAGTGCGATGCTCCCTCAGTACTGACCCTCCGACAGTGCAGCACTCTCTCGGTACTAACCGTCCGACAATGCAGCACTCCCTCAGTACTGACCCTCCAACAGTGCCGCACTCCCTCAGTACTGACCCTCTGACAGTGCCGCACTCCCTCAGTACTGACCCTCTGACAGTGCAGCACTCCCTTAGTACTGACCCTCCAACAGTGCCGCACTCCCTCAGTACTGACCCTCCGACAGTGCCAACACCCTCAGTAGTGACCCTCCTACAGTGCAGCACTCCCTCAGTACTGACCCTCCGACAGTGCAGCACTCACTCAGTACTGACCCTCCGACAGTGCGACGCTCCCTCAGTACTGACCCTCCGACAGTTCAGCACTCCGTCAGTCCTGACCCTTCGACATGTCAGCACTCCCTCAGTACTAACCCTCCTAAAGTGCAGCACTCTCTCAGTACTGACCCACTGACAGTGCCGCACTCCCTCAGTACTGACCCTCTGACAGTGCAGCACTCCCTCAGTACTGAACCTCTGACAGTGCAGCACTCCATCAGTACTGACCCTCTGTCAGTGCAGCACTCCCTCAGTGCTGACCCTCCAACAGTGCAACACTCACTCACGACTGACCCTTCGACAGTGCAGCACTCCTTAAGTCGCGACCCTCCGAATGTGCAACGCTCCCTCAGTACTGATACTTCGACAGTGCAGCACTCCCTCAGTACTAACCCTCCTACAGTGCCGCACTCCCTCATTACTGAACCTCTGACAGTGCAGCACTACCTCAGTACTAACCCTCCAACGGTGCCGCACTCCCTCATTACTGACCCTCCGACAGTGCAACGCTCCCTCAGTACTGACCCTCCGACAGTTCAGCACTCCCACAGTACTAACCCTCCTAAAGTGCAGCACTCTCTCAGTTTAACCCTCTGACAGTGCAGCACTCCCTCGTTACTAACCCTCTGACAGTGCCGCACTCCCTCAGTACTGACCCTCGGACAGTGCAGCACTCACTCAGTACTGACCCTTCGACATTGCAATGCTCCCTCAGTTCTGACCCTCCGACAGTGCAATGCTCCCTCAGTCCTGACCCTTCGACAGTGCATCACTCACTCAGTACTGACCCTTCGACAGTGCAATGCCCCCTCAGTACTGACCCTCCGACAGTGCCGTACTCCCTCAGTCCTGACCCTTCGACAGTTCAGCACTCCCTCAGTACTAACCCTCCTACAGTGCAGCTCTCCCTCAGTACTGACCCCCTGACAGTGTAGCACTCCCTCAGTACTGACCCTCTGACAGTGCAGCTCTCCCTCAGTACTGACCCCCTGACAGTGTAGCACTCCCTCAGTACTAACCCTCCTACAGTGCAGCTCTCCCTCAGTACTGACCCCCTGACAGTGTCGCACTCCCTCAGTACTGACCCTCTGACAGTGCAGCTCTCCCTCAGTACTGACCCCCTGACAGTGTAGCACTCACTCAGTACTGACTCTTCTACAGAGAAATGCTCCCTCAGTACTGACCCTCACACAGTGCAGCACTCCCTCAGTATTGACCCTCCAACAGTGCCGCACTCCCTCAGTACTGACCCTCCGACAGTGCCGCACTCCCTCAGGATTGACCCACTGACAGTGCAGCACTCCCTCAGTACTGACCCTTCGACAGTGAAGCACTCACGCATTACAGACCCTCCGACAGTGCGACGCTCCCTCAGTACTGACCCTCCGACAGCTCGCTCTCACTCAGTACTGACCCTCCGACAGTGCCGCACTCCCTCAGGATTGACCCACTGACAGTGCAGCACTCCCTCAGTACTGACCCTTCGACAGTGAAGCACTCACGCAGTACAGACCCTCCGACAGTGCGATGCTGCCTCAGTACTGACCCTCCGACAGTGCAGCACTCCGTCAGTACTAACCCTCCTACAGTGCAGCACTCACTCAGTACTGACCCTCCGACAGTGCGACGCTCCCTCAGTACTGACCCTCTGACAGCTCGCTCTCACTCAGTACTGACCCTCTGACAGTGCAGCAGTCCCTCAGTACTGACCCTCCCACAGTGCAATGCTCCCTCAGTCCTGAACCTTTGACAGTGCAACCCTCCCTCAGTACTGACTCTCCGACAGTGCAGCACTACTTCAGTACTGACCCTCCGACAGTGCTGCACTCACTCAGTACTGACCCTCCGACAGTGCGACGCTCCCTCAGTACTGACCCTCCGACAGCTCGTTCTCCCTCAGTACTGACCCTCCGACAGTGCCGCACACCCTCAGGACTGACTCACTGAGCGTGCAGCACTCCCTCAGTACTGACCCTCCAACAGTGCCATACTCCCTCAGTCCTGACCCTTCGACAGTTCAGCACTCCCTCAGTACTAACCCTCCTACAGTGCAGCACTCCCTCAGTACTGACCCTCCGACAGTGTAGCACTCCCTCAGTACTGACCCTCTGACAGTGCAGCAGTCCCTCAGTACTGACCCTCCCACAGTGCAATGCTCCCTCAGTCCTGAACCTTTGACAGTGCAACCCTCCCTCAGTACTGACTCTCCGACAGTGCAGCACTACTTCAGTACTGACCCTCCGACAGTGCTGCACTCCCTCAGTACTGAACCTGCGACAGTGCAACGCTCCCTCAGGACTGACCCTCTGACAGTGCAGCAGGCCCTCAGTACTGACCCTCTGACAGAGCAGCAGTCCCTCAGTACTGACCCTCCGAAAGTGCAATGCTCCCTCAGTACTGAACCTCTGACAGTGCAGCACTGCTCAGTACTAACCCTCCGATGGTGCAACGCTCCCTCACTACTGACCCTTCGAAAGTGCAGCACTCTCTCAGTCGTGAACCTCCGACAGTGCAACGCTCCCTCAGTACTGACCCTTCGACAGTGCAGCACTCCCTCAGTCGTGACCCTTCGACTGTGCAACACTCCCTCAATACTAACCCTCCTACAGTGCAACACTCCCTCAGTACTGACCCTCTGACAGTGCAGCACTCCCTTACTACAGACCCTCCGACAGTGCAGCACAGCCTCAGTACTGACCCTCTGACAGTGCAGCACTCCCTCAGTACCAACCTTCCGACAGTGCAGCAATCCCTCAGTACTGACCCTCCGACAGTGCCGCACTCCCTCAGTACTGACCCTCTGACAGTGCAGCACTCCTTCAGTACTGACCCTCCGACAGTTCAGCACTCCCTCAGTACTAACCCTCCTACAGTGCAGCACTCCCTCAGTTCTGACCCTCCGACAGTGCCGCACTCCCTCATGACTGAGCATCTGACAATGCAGCACTCCCTCAGTACTGACCCTCCGACAGTGCAGCACTCCCTCGTTACTGACCCTCCCACAGTGCCGTACTCCCTCAGTCCTGACCGTTTGACAGTTCAGCACTCCCTCAGTACTAACCCTCCTACAGTGCAGCACTCCCTCAGTACTGACCCTCTGACAGTGAAACCCTCCCTCAGTATGGACCCTCCGACAGTGCAGCACTCCGTCAGTACTGACCCTCAGACAGTGCAGCACTCCCTCAGTACAGACCCTCCGACAGTGCAATGCTCCCTTAGCTCTGACCCTTTGACAGTGCGGCACTCCTTCAGTACTGACCCTCCGACAGTGCTGCACTCCCTCAGTACTGAACCTCCGACAGTGCTGCACTCCCTCAGTATTAAGCCTCCTACAGTGCAGCACTCCCTCAGTACTGACTCTCCGACAGTGCAGCACTACTTCAGTGCTGACCCTCCGACAGTGCTGCACTCCCTCAGTACTGATCCTCCGACAGTGCTGCACTCCCTCCGTATTAAGCCTCCTACAGTGCAGCACTCCCTCAGTACTGACTCTCCGACAGTGCGACGCTCCCTCAGTACTGAACCTCCGACATTTCAGCACTCCCTCAGTACTGACCCTCCGACAGTGCCGCACTCCCTCAGGACTGACCCACTGACAGTGCAGCACGCCCTCAGTACTGACCCTCTGACAGTGCAGCACTCACTCAGTACTGACCCTCCGACAGTGCGACGATCTCTCAGTACTGACCCTCCGACAGTGCCGCACTCCCTCAGGAAAGACCCACTGACAGTGCAGCACTCCCTCAGTACTGACCCTCTGACAGTGCAGCACTCACTCAGTACTGACCCTCTGACAGTGCAGCACTCACTCAGTCCTGTGCCTTCGACAGTTCAGCACTCCCTCAGAACTGATCCTCTGACAGTGCAGCACTCCCTCAGTACTGACCCACTGACAGTGCAGCACTCCTTCAGTACTGACCCTCCGAACGTGCAGCACTCCCTCAGTACTGACTCTCCAACAGTGCAGCACTCCCTCAGTACTGATCCTCTTACAGTGCAGCACTCCCTCAGTACTGACCCTCTGACAGTGCAGCGGTCCCTCATTACTGACCCTCCGACAGTGCAGCACTCCCTCAGTACTGACCCTCCAACAGTGCAGCACTCCCTCAGTACTGATCCTCTGACAGTGCAGCACTCCCTCAGTACTGACCCTCTGACAGTGCAGCACTCCCTCAGTACTGACCCTCCGACAGTGCAGCACTCTCTCAGTACTGAACCTCCGACAGTGCAACGCTCCCTCAGGACTGACCCTCCGAAAGTGCAGCGCTCCCTCAGTACTGAACCTCTGACAGTGCAGCACTGCTCAGTACTGACCCTCCGATGGTGCAACGCTCCCTCACTACTCACCCTTCGAAAGTGCAGCACTCTCTCAGTCGTGACCCTCCGAAAGTGCAACGCTCCCTCAGGACTGTACCTCCGACAGTGCAACGCTCCCTCAGTACTGACCCTTCGACAGTGCAGCACTCCCTCAGTACTGACCCTCTGACAGTGCAGCACTCACTCAGTTCTGACCCTTCGACAGTGCTATGCTCCGTCAGTACTGACCCTCCGACAGTGCCGCACTCCCTCAGTACTGACCGTCCGACAGTGCCGCACTCCCTCAGGGCTGACCCACTGACAGTGCAGCACTCCCTCAGTACTGACCATCGGACAGTGCACCTCTCCCTCAGTATTAACCCTCCAACAGTGCAGTAATCCCTCAGTACTGACCCTCTGACAGTGCGACGCTCCCTCAGTACTGATCCTCCGACAGTGTAGCCCACCCGCAGTACTGACCCTTCGACAGTGCCGCACTCCCTCAGTACAGACCCTCTGACAGTGCAGTACTCCCTCAGTACTGACCCTTTGATACTGCGATGCTCCCTCAGTACTGACCCTCCGACAGTGCAGCACTCCCTCAGTACTGACCCTCCAACAGTGCCGCACTCCCTCAGTACTGACCCTCTGACAGTGCAGTACTCCCTCAGTACTGACCCTCTGACAGTGCCGCACTCCCTCAGGACTAACCCACTGACAGTGCAGCAGTCCCTTAGTACTGACCCTCCGACAGTGCCGCACTCCCTCAGTACTGACCCTCCGACAGTGCAGCACTCCCTCAGTACTGACCCTTCGACAGTGCGATGCTCCCTCAGTACAGACCCTCCGACAGTGCAGCACTCCCTCAGTACTGACGCTTTGACAGTGCAGTCCTCCCTCAGTACTGACCCTTTGACAGTGCGATGCTCCCTCAGTACTGACCCTCCGACAGTGCAGCACTCCCTCGGTACTAACCCTCCGACAGTGCAGCATTCCCTCAGTACTGACCCTCCAACAGTGCCGCACTCCCTCAGTACTGACCCTTCGACAGTGCGATGCTCCCTCAGTACTGACCCTCCGACAGTGCAGCACTCCCTCGGTACTAACCCTCCGACAGTGCAGCACTCCCTCAGTACTGACCCTCCAACAGTGCCGCACTCCCTCAGTACAGACCCTCCGACAGTGCAGCACTCCCTCAGTACTGACCCTCCGACAGTGCAGTCCTCCCTCAGTACTGACCCTTCGACAGTGCGATGCTCCCTCAGTACTGACCCTCCGACAGTGCAGCACTCCCTCAGTACTGACCCTCCAACAGTGCCGCACTCCCTCAGTACTGACCCTCTGACAGTGCAGTACTCCCTCAGTACTGACCCTCTGACAGTGCCGCACTCCCTCAGGACTAACCCACTGACAGTGCAGCACTCCCTCAGTACTGACCCTCCGACAGTGCCGCACTCCCTCAGTACTGGCCGTCCGACAACGCAGCCCTCCCTCAGTACTGAACCTCCGAAAGTGCAGCACTCCCTCAGTACTGACCTTCCGACAGCGTCGCACTCCCTCAGTACTGACCCTCTGACAGTGCAGCACTCCCTCAGTACTGACCCTCTGACAGTGCAGCACTCCATCAGTACTGACCCTCTGACAGTGCAGCACTCCCTCAGTGCTGACCCTCCGACAGTGCAACACTCCCTCACGACTGAACCTTCGACAGTGCAGCACTCCTTAAGTCGCGACCCTCCGAATGTGCAACGCTCCCTCAGTACTGATACTTCGACAGTGCAGCACTCCCTCAGTACTAACCCTCAAACGGTGCCGCACTCCCTCATTACTGACCCTCCGACAGTGCAACGCTCCCTCAGTACTGACTCTGCGACAGTGCAGCACTCCCTCAGTACTAACCCTCCGACAGTGCAGCACTCCCTCGTTACTGACCCTCTGACAGTGCCGCACTCCCTCATTACTGACCCTCCGACAGTGCAGCATTCCCTCAGTACTGACCCTCTGACAGTGCAGCACTCACTCAGTACTGACCCTTCGACAGTGCAATGCTCCCTCAGTACTGACCCTCCGACAGTGCAATGCTCCCTCAGTCCTGACCCTTCGACAGTGCATCACTCACTCAGTACTGACCCTTCGACAGTGCAATGCTCCCTCAGTCCTGACCCTTCGACAGTTCAGCACTCCCTAAGGAATAACCCTCCTACAGTGCAGCTCTCCCTCAGTACTGACCCCCTGACAGTGTAGCACTCCCTCAGTACTGACCCTCTGACAGTGCAGCACTCACTCAGTACTAACCCTTCTGCAGTGCAATGCTCCCTCAGTACTGACCCTCCCACAGTGCAGCACTCCCTCAGTATTGACCCTCCAACAGTGCCGCACTCCCTCAGTACTGACCCTCCGACAGTGCCGCACTCCCTCAGGATTGACCCACTGACAGTGCAGCACTCCCTCAGTACTGACCCTTCGACAGTGCAGCAGTCACGCAGTAGAGACCCTCCGACAGTGCGTCGCTGCCTCCATACGGACCCTCCGACAGTGCAGCACTCCGTCAGTACTAACCCTCCTACAGTGCAGCACTCACTCAGTACTGATCCTCCGACAGTGCGACGCTCCCTCAGTACTGACCCTCCGACAGCTCGCTCTCCCTCAGTACTGACCCTCCGACAGTGCCGCACACCCTCAGGACTGACTCACTGAGAGTGCAGCACTCCTCAGAACTGACCCTCAGACAGTGCAGCACTCACTCAGTCCTAACCCTCCAACAGTGCAACGCTCCCTCAGTACTGACCCTCCGACAGTGCAGCACTCCCTCAGTACTGACCATCCGACAGTGCCGCGCTCCCTCAGTACTGACCCTCTGACAGTGCAGCACTCCCTCAGTACTGACCCTCCGACAGTGCAACGCTCCCTCAGTACTGTACATCCGACAGTGCCGCACTCCCTCATTACTGACCCTCTGACAGTGCAGCACTCCCTCAGCACTGACCCTCTGACAGTGCAGCACTCCCTCAGTACCTATCCTCCGACAATGCCGCACTCCCTCATTACTGACCCTCTGACAGTGCAGCACTCCCTCAGTACTGACTCTCCTACACTGCAGCACTCCCTCAGTACTGACCGTCTGTCAGTGCAGCACTCCCTCAGTACTGACTCCCCGACAGTGCAGCACTCCCTCAGTACTAACCTTCCGACTGTTCAGCACTCCTTCAGGACTGACCCTCCGACAGTGCAGCACTCCCTTACTACTGACCCTCCGACAGTGCAGCACTCCCTCTGTACTGACCGTCCGACAGTGCAGCACTCCCTCAGAACTGCCCCTTCGACAGTGCAGCACTCTCTCATCCTGTCCCTTCGACAGTTCATCGCTCTCAGTACTAACCCTCCTACCGTGCGGCACTCACTCGGTACTGATCCTCCGTCAGTGCGACGCTCCCTCAGTACTAACCCTCCGACAGTACCTCACTCCCTCAGTACTAACCCTCCAACAGTGCCGCACGCCCTCATTACTGACCCTCCAACAGTGCAATGCTCCCTCAGTCCTGAACCTTTGACAGTGCAGCATTCCCTCAGTACTGACCCTCCGACAGGGTAACGCTCCCTCAGGACTGAACCTCTGTCAGTGCAGAACTCCCTCAGTACTGACCCTCCGACAGTTTAGCAATCCCTCGGTACTGACCCTCTGACAGTGCAGCAGTCCCTCAGTACTGACCCTCCCACAGTGCAATGCTCCCTCGGTCCTGAACCTTTGACAGTGCAGCATTCCCTCAGTACTAACCCTCCTACAGTGCAGCACTCCTTCAGTACTCACCCGACGACAGTGCTGCACTCCCTCAGGACTGACCGTCTGACAGTGCAGCACTCCCTTATTACTGACCCTCCGACTGTGCAGCACTCCCTCAGTACTGACCCTCCGACAGTGCGGCACTCCCTCAGGACTGACCCTCCGACAGTGCAGCACTCCCTCAGTCCTGACCCTCCGACAGTGCAGCACTCCCTCAGTACTGACCCTCCGACAACGCAGGCCTCCCTCAGTACTGACCCTGCGACAGTGCAGCACTCCCTCAGTACTGACCATCCGACAGTGCCGCACTCCCTCATTACTGACCCTCTGACAGTGCAGCACTCCCTCAGTACCTATCCTCCGACAATGCCGCACTCCCTCATTACTGACCCTCTGACAGTGCAGCACTCCCTCAGTACTGACTCTCCTACACTGCAGCACTCCCTCAGTACTGACCCTCTGACAGTGCAGCACTCCCTCAGTAGTGACCCTCCGACAGTGCAGCACTCCCTCAGTACTAACCTTCCGACTGTTCAGCACTCCTTCAGGACTGACCCTCCGACAGTGAAGCACTCCCTTACTACTGACCCTCCGACAGTGCAGCACTCCCTCTGTACTGACCCTCCGACAGTGCAGCACTCCCTCAGAACTGCCCCGTCGACAGTGCAGCACTCTCTCATCCTGTCCCTTCGACAGTTCAGCGCTCTCAGTACTAACCCTCCTACCGTGCAGCACTCACTCAGTACTGACCCTCCGACAGTGCGACGCTCCCTCAGTACTGATCCTCCGACAGTGCCGCTCTCCCTCAGTTAATGACCCTCTGACAGCGCAGCACTCCGTCAGTACTGACCCTCGGACAGTGCAGCACTCCCTCAGTACTGACCCTCCTACAGTGCAGCACTCACTCAGTACTGATCCTCCGACAGTGCGACGCTCCCTCAGTCCTGCCCCTTCGACAGTTCAGCACTCCCTCAGTACTAACCCTGCTACAGTGCAACCCTCCCTCAGTGATGACCCTCCGACAGGGCAATGCTCCCTCAGGACTGACCATCCGACAGTGCCGCACTCCTTCAGTACCGACCCTCCGACAGTGCCGCACTCCCTCAGTACTGACACTCCGACAGGGCAACGCTCCCTCAGGACTGACCCTCCGACAGCGCCGCACTCCTTCAGTACTGACCCTCCGACAGTGCCTCACTCCCTCAGTACCAACCTTCCGACAGTGCAGCAATCCCTCAGTACTGACCCTCCGACAGTGCCGCACTCCCTCAGTACTGACCCTCTGACAGTGCAGCACTCCTTCAGTACTGACCCTCCGACAGTTCAGCACTCCCTCAGTACTAACCCTCCTACAGTGCAGCACTCCCTCAGTTCTGACCCTCCGACAGTGCCGCACTCCCTCATGACTGAGCATCTGACAATGCAGCACTCCCTCAGTACTGACCCTCCGACAGTGCAGTACTCCCTCGTTACTGACCCTCCGACAGTGCCGTACTCCCTCAGTCCTGACCGTTCGACAGTTCAGCACTCCCTCAGTACTAACCCTCCTACAGTGCAGCACTCCCTCAGTACTGACCCTCTGACAGTGAAACCCTCCCTCAGTATGGACCCTCCGACAGTGCAGCACTCCGTCAGTACTGACCCTCAGACAGTGCAGCACTCCCTCAGTACAGACCCTCCGACAGTGCAATGCTCCCTTAGCTCTGACCCTTTGACAGTGCGGCACTCCTTCAGTACTGACCCTCCGACAGTGCTGCACTCCCTCAGTACTGAACCTCCGACAGTGCTGCACTCCCTCAGTATTAAGCCTCCTACAGTGCAGCACTCCCTCAGTACTGACTCTCCGACAGTGCAGCACTACTTCAGTGCTGACCCTCCGACAGTGCTGCACTCCCTCAGTACTGATCCTCCGACAGTGCTGCACTCCCTCTGTATTAAGCCTCCTACAGTGCAGCACTCCCTCAGTACTGACTCTCCGACAGTGCGACGCTCCCTCAGTACTGAACCTCCGACATTTCAGCACTCCCTCAGTACTGACCCTCCGACAGTGCCGCACTCCCTCAGGACTGACCCACTGACAGTGCAGCACGCCCTCAGTACTGACCCTCTGACAGTGCAGCACTCACTCAGTACTGACCCTCCGACAGTGCGACGATCTCTCAGTACTGACCCTCCGACAGTGCCGCACTCCCTCAGGAAAGACCCACTGACAGTGCAGCACTCCCTCAGTACTGACCCTCTGACAGTGCAGCACTCACTCAGTACTGACCCTCTGACAGTGCAGCACTCACTCAGTCCTGTGCCTTCGACAGTTCAGCACTCCCTCAGAACTGATCCTCTGACAGTGCAGCACTCCCTCAGTACTGACCCACTGACAGTGCAGCACTCCTTCAGTACTGACCCTCCGAACGTGCAGCACTCCCTCAGTACTGACTCTCCAACAGTGCAGCACTCCCTCAGTACTGATCCTCTTACAGTGCAGCACTCCCTCAGTACTGACCCTCTGACAGTGCAGCGGTCCCTCATTACTGACCCTCCGACAGTGCAGCACTCCCTCAGTACTGACCCTCCAACAGTGCAGCACTCCCTCAGTACTGATCCTCTGACAGTGCAGCACTCCCTCAGTACTGACCCTCTGACAGTGCAGCACTCCCTCAGTACTGATCCTCCGACAGTGCAGCACTCTCTCAGTACTGAACCTCCGACAGTGCAACGCTCCCTCAGGACTGACCCTCCGAAAGTGCAGCGCTCCCTCAGTACTGAACCTCTGACAGTGCAGCACTGCTCAGTACTGACCCTCCGATGGTGCAACGCTCCCTCACTACTGACCCTTCGAAAGTGCAGCACTCTCTCAGTCGTGACCCTCCGAAAGTGCAACGCTCCCTCAGGACTGTACCTCCGACAGTGCAACGCTCCCTCAGTACTGACCCTTCGACAGTGCAGCACTCCCTCAGTACTGACCCTCTGACAGTGCAGCACTCACTCAGTCCTGACCCTTCGACAGTGCTATGCTCCGTCAGTACTGACCCTCCGACAGTGCCGCACTCCCTCAGTACTGACCGTCCGACAGTGCCGCACTCCCTCAGTATTAACCCTCCAACAGTGCAGTAATCCCTCAGTACTGACCCTCTGACAGTGCGACGCTCCCTCAGTACTGATCCTCCGACAGTGTAGCCCTCCCGCAGTACTGACCCTTCGACAGTGCCGCACTCCCTCAGTACAGACCCTCTGACAGTGCAGTACTCCCTCAGGACTGACCCTTTGATACTGCGATGCTCCCTCAGTACTGACCCTCCGACAGTGCAGCACTCCCTCAGTACTGACCCTCCAACAGTGCCGCACTCCCTCAGTACTGACCCTCTGACAGTGCAGTACTCCCTCAGTACTGACCCTCTGACAGTGCCGCACTCCCTCAGGACTAACCCACTGACAGTGCAGCAGTCCCTTAGTACTGACCCTCCGACAGTGCCGCACTCCCTCAGTACTGACCCTCCGACAGTGCAGCACTCCCTCAGTACTGACCCTTCGACAGTGCGATGCTCCCTCAGTACAGACCCTCCGACAGTGCAGCACTCCCTCAGTACTGACGCTTTGACAGTGCAGTCCTCCCTCAGTACTGACCCTTTGACAGTGCGATGCTCCCTCAGTACTGACCCTCCGACAGTGCAGCACTCCCTCGGTACTAACCCTCCGACAGTGCAGCATTCCCTCAGTACTGACCCTCCAACAGTGCCGCACTCCCTCAGTACTGACCCTTCGACAGTGCGATGCTCCCTCAGTACTGACCCTCCGACAGTGCAGCACTCCCTCGGTACTAACCCTCCGACAGTGCAGCACTCCCTCAGTACTGACCCTCCAACAGTGCCGCACTCCCTCAGTACAGACCCTCCGACAGTGCAGCACTCCCTCAGTACTGACCCTCCGACAGTGCAGTCCTCCCTCAGTACTGACCCTTCGACAGTGCGATGCTCCCTCAGTAATGACCCTCCGACAGTGCAGCACTCCCTCAGTACTGACCCTCCAACAGTGCCGCACTCCCTCAGTACTGACCCTCTGACAGTGCAGTACTCCCTCAGTACTGACCCTCTGACAGTGCCGCACTCCCTCAGGACTAACCCACTGACAGTGCAGCACTCCCTCAGTACTGACCCTCCGACAGTGCCGCACTCCCTCAGTACTGGCCGTCCGACAACGCAGCCCTCCCTCAGTACTGAACCTCCGAAAGTGCAGCACTCCCTCAGTACTGACCTTCCGACAGTGTCGCACTCCCTCAGTACTGACCCTCTGACAGTGCAGCACTCCCTCAGTACTGACCCTCTGACAGTGCAGCACTCCATCAGTACTGACCTTCTGACAGTGCAGCACTCCCTCAGTGCTGACCCTCCGACAGTGCAACACTCCCTCACGACTGAACCTTCGACAGTGCAGCACTCCTTAAGTCGCGACCCTCCGAATGTGCAACGCTCCCTCAGTACTGATACTTCGACAGTGCAGCACTCCCTCAGTACTAACCCTCAAACGGTGCCGCACTCCCTCAGTACTGACCCTCCGACAGTGCAATGCTCCCTCAGTACTGACTCTGCGACAGTGCAGCACTCCCTCAGTACTAACCCTCCGACAGTGCAGCACTCCCTCGTTACTGACCCTCTGACAGTGCCGCACTCCCTCATTACTGACCCTCCGACAGTGCAGCATTCCCTCAGTACTGACCCTCTGACAGTGCAGCACTCACTCAGTACTGACCCTTCGACAGTGCAATGCTCCCTCAGTACTGACCCTCCGACAGTGCAGCACTCCCTCAGTACTGACCCTCTGACAGTGCAGCACTCACTCAGTACTGACCCTTCGACAGTGCAATGCTCCCTCAGTACTGACCCTCCGACAGTGCAATGCTCCCTCAGTCCTGACCCTTCGACAGTGCATCACTCACTCAGTACTGACCCTTCGACAGTGCAATGCTCCCTCAGTCCTGACCCTTCGACAGTTCAGCACTCCCTAAGGAATAACCCTCCTACAGTGCAGCTCTCCCTCAGTACTGACCCCCTGACAGTGTAGCACTCCCTCAGTACTGACCCTCTGACAGTGCAGCACTCACTCAGTACTGACCCTTCTGCAGTGCAATGCTCCCTCAGTACTGACCCTCCCACAGTGCAGCACTCCCTCAGTATTGACCCTCCAACAGTGCCGCACTCCCTCAGTACTGACCCTCCGACAGTGCCGCACTCCCTCAGGATTGACCCACTGACAGTGCAGCACTCCCTCAGTACTGACCCTTCGACAGTGCAGCAGTCACGCAGTAGAGACCCTCCGACAGTGCGTCGCTGCCTCCATACGGACCCTCCGACAGTGCAGCACTCCGTCAGTACTAACCCTCCTACAGTGCAGCACTCACTCAGTACTGATCCTCCGACAGTGCGACGCTCCCTCAGTACTGACCCTCCGACAGCTCGCTCTCCCTCAGTACTGACCCTCCGACAGTGCCGCACACCCTCAGGACTGACTCACTGAGAGTGCAGCACTCCTCAGAACTGACCCTCAGACAGTGCAGCACTCACTCAGTCCTAACCCTCCAACAGTGCAACGCTCCCTCAGTACTGACCCTCCGACAGTGCAGCACTCCCTCAGTACTGACCATCCGACAGTGCCGCGCTCCCTCAGTACTGACCCTCTGACAGTGCAGCACTCCCTCAGTACTGACCCTCCGACAGTGCAACGCTCCCTCAGTACTGTACATCCGACAGTGCCGCACTCCCTCATTACTGACCCTCTGACAGTGCAGCACTCCCTCAGCACTGACCCTCTGACAGTGCAGCACTCCCTCAGTACCTATCCTCCGACAATGCCGCACTCCCTCATTACTGACCCTCTGACAGTGCAGCACTCCCTCAGTACTGACTCTCCTACACTGCAGCACTCCCTCAGTACTGACCCTCTGTCAGTGCAGCACTCCCTCAGTACTGACTCCCCGACAGTGCAGCACTCCCTCAGTACTAACCTTCCGACTGTTCAGCACTCCTTCAGGACTGACCCTCCGACAGTGCAGCACTCCCTTACTACTGACCCTCCGACAGTGCAGCACTCCCTCTGTACTGACCGTCCGACAGTGCAGCACTCCCTCAGAACTGCCCCTTCGACAGTGCAGCACTCTCTCATCCTGTCCCTTCGACAGTTCATCGCTCTCAGTACTAACCCTCCTACCGTGCGGCACTCACTCGGTACTGATCCTCCGTCAGTGCGACGCTCCCTCAGTACTAACCCTCCGACAGTACCTCACTCCCTCAGTACTAACCCTCCAACAGTGCCGCACGCCCTCATTACTGACCCTCCAACAGTGCAATGCTCCCTCAGTCCTGAACCTTTGACAGTGCAGCATTCCCTCAGTACTGACCCTCCGACAGGGTAACGCTCCCTCAGGACTGAACCTCTGTCAGTGCAGAACTCCCTCAGTACTGACCCTCCGACAGTGTAGCAATCCCTCGGTACTGACCCTCTGACAGTGCAGCAGTCCCTCAGTACTGACCCTCCCACAGTGCAATGCTCCCTCAGTCCTGAACCTTTGACAGTGCAGCATTCCCTCAGTACTAACCCTCCTACAGTGCAGCACTCCTTCAGTACTCACCCGACGACAGTGCTGCACTCCCTCAGGACTGACCGTCTGACAGTGCAGCACTCCCTTATTACTGACCCTCCGACTGTGCAGCACTCCCTCAGTACTGACCCTCCGACAGTGCGGCACTCCCTCAGGACTGACCCTCCGACAGTGCAGCACTCCCTCAGTCCTGACCCTCCGACAGTGCAGCACTCCCTCAGTACTGACCCTCCGACAACGCAGGCCTTCCTCAGTACTGACCCTGCGACAGTGCAGCACTCCCTCAGTACTGACCATCCGACAGTGCAACGCTCCCTCAGTACTGTACATCCGACAGTGCCGCACTCCCTCATTACTGACCCTCTGACAGTGCAGCACTCCCTCAGTACCTATCCTCCGACAATGCCGCACTCCCTCATTACTGACCCTCTGACAGTGCAGCACTCCCTCAGTACTGACTCTCCTACACTGCAGCACTCCCTCAGTACTGACCCTCTGACAGTGCAGCACTCCCTCAGTAGTGACCCTCCGACAGTGCAGCACTCCCTCAGTACTAACCTTCCGACTGTTCAGCACTCCTTCAGGACTGACCCTCCGACAGTGCAGCACTCCCTTACTACTGACCCTCCGACAGTGCAGCACTCCCTCTGTACTGACCCTCCGACAGTGCAGCACTCCCTCAGAACTGCCCCGTCGACAGTGCAGCACTCTCTCATCCTGTCCCTTCGACAGTTCAGCGCTCTCAGTACTAACCCTCCTACCGTGCAGCACTCACTCAGTACTGACCCTCCGACAGTGCGACGCTCCCTCAGTACTGATCCTCCGACAGTGCCGCTCTCCCTCAGTTAATGACCCTCTGACAGCGCAGCACTCCGTCAGTACTGACCCTCGGACAGTGCAGCACTCCCTCAGTACTGACCCTCCTACAGTGCAGCACTCACTCAGTACTGATCCTCCGACAGTGCGACGCTCCCTCAGTCCTGCCCCTTCGACAGTTCAGCACTCCCTCAGTACTAACCCTGCTACAGTGCAACCCTCCCTCAGTGATGACCCTCCGACAGGGCAACGCTCCCTCAGGACTGACCCTCTGTCAGTGCAGCACTCCCTCAGTACTGACACTCTGACAGAGCAGCACTCCCTCAGTAATGACCATCCGACAGTACAGCACTCCCTCAGTACTGACCTTCCGACAGTGCCGTACTCCTTCACTACTGACCCTCCGACAGGGCAACGCTCCCTCAGGACTGACCCTCCGACAGTGCCGCACTCCTTCAGTACCGACCCTCCGACAGTGCCGCACTCCTTCGGTACTGACCCTCCGACAGGGCAATGCTCCCTCAGGACTGACCATCCGACAGTGCCGCACTCCTTCAGTACCGACCCTCCGACAGTGCCGCACTCCCTCAGTACTGACACTCCGACAGGGCAACGCTCCCTCAGGACTGACCCTCCGACAGCGCCGCACTCCTTCAGTACTGACCCTCCGACAGTGCCTCACTCCCTCAGTACTGACCCTCCGACAGTGCCGCACTCCTTCAGTACTACCCCTCCGACAGTGCCTCACTCCCTCAGTACTGACCCTCCAACAGTGCCGTACTCCCTCAGTACTAACCCTCCAACAGTGCCGCACGCCCTCATTACTGACCCTCCAACAGTGCCGTCCTCCCTCAGTCCTGACCGTTCGACAGTGCCGCACTCCCTCAGTACTAACCCTCCGACAGTGCAGCACTCCCTCAGTACTAACCCTCCGACAGTTCCGTATTCCTTCAGTACTAACCCTCCGACAGTGCCTCACTCCCTCAGTACTGACCCTCCAACAGTGCCATACTCCCTCAGTACTAACCCTCCAACAGTGCCGTACTCCCTCAGTACTGACCCTCCGACAGCTCGCTCTCCCTCAGTACTGACCCTCCGACAGTGCCGCACACCCTCAGGACTGACTCACTGAGAGTGCAGCACTCCCTCAGAACTGACCCTCAGACAGTGCAGCACTCACTCAGTCCTAACCCTCCAACAGTGCAACGCTCCCTCAGTACTGACCCTCCGACCGTGCCTTACTCCCTCAGTCCTGACACTTCGACAGTTCAGCACTCCCTCAGTACTAACCCTCCTACAGTGCAGCACTCCCTCAGTACTGACCCTCCGACAGTGCAGCAGTCCCTCAGTACTGACCCTCCCACAGTGCAATGCTCCCTCAGGACTGACCATCCGACAGTGCCGCACTCCTTCAGTACCGAACCTCCGACAGTGCCGCACTCCCTCAGTACTGACACTCCGACAGGGCAACGCTCCCTCAGGACTGACCCTCCGACAGCGCCGCACTCCTTCAGTACTGACCCTCCGACAGTGCCTCACTCCCTCAGTACTGACCCTCCGACAGTGCCGCACTCCTTCAGTACTACCCCTCCGACAGTGCCTCACTCCCTCAGTACTGACCCTCCAACAGTGCCGTACTCCCTCAGTACTAACCCTCCAACAGTGCCGCACGCCCTCATTACTGACCCTCCAACAGTGCCGTCCTCCCTCAGTCCTGACCGTTCGACAGTGCCGCACTCCCTCAGTACTAACCCTCCGACAGTGCAGCACTCCCTCAGTACTAACCCTCCGACAGTTCCGCATTCCTTCAGTACTAACCCTCCGACAGTGCCTCACTCCCTCAGTACTGACCCTCCAACAGTGCCATACTCCCTCAGTACTAACCCTCCAACAGTGCCGTACTCCCTCAGTACTGACCCTCCGACAGCTCGCTCTCCCTCAGTACTGACCCTCCGACAGTGCCGCACACCCTCAGGACTGACTCACTGAGAGTGCAGCACTCCCTCAGAACTGACCCTCAGACAGTGCAGCACTCACTCAGTCCTAACCCTCCAACAGTGCAACGCTCCCTCAGTACTGACCCTCCGACCGTGCCTTACTCCCTCAGTCCTGACACTTCGACAGTTCAGCACTCCCTCAGTACTAACCCTCCTACAGTGCAGCACTCCCTCAGTACTGACCCTCCGACAGTGCAGCAGTCCCTCAGTACTGACCCTCCCACAGTGCAATGCTCCCTCAGTCCTGAACCTTTGACAGTGCAGCATTCCCTCAGTACTAAGCCTCCGACAGTGCAGCACTCTTCAGTACTCACCCTCCGACAGTGCAGCACTCCCTCAGTACTGACCCTCCGACAGTGCGGCACTCCCTCAGGACTGACCCTCCGACAGTGCCGCACTCCCTCAGTACTGACCCTCCGACAGTGCAGCACTCCCTCAGTACTGACCCTCCGACAACGCAGCCCTCCCTCAGTACTGACCCTCCGACAGTGCAGCACCCCCTCAGTACGGAGCATCCGACAGTGCAGCACTCCCTCAGTACTGACCCTCCGACAGTGCAACACTCCCTCAGTACTGGACATCCGACAGTGCCGCACTCCCTCATTACTGACCCTCTGACAGTGCAGCACTCCCTCAGCACTGACCCTCTGACAGTGCAGCACTCCCTCAGTACCTATCCTCCGACAATGCCGCACTCCCTCATTACTGACCCTCTGACAGTGCAGCACTCCCTCAGTACTGACTCTCCTACACTGCAGCACTCCCTCAGTACTGACCCTCTGACAGTGCAGCACTCCCTCAGTTCTGACCCTCCGACAGTGCAGCACTCCCTCAGTACTAACCTTCCGACTGTTCAGCACTCCTTCAGGACTGACCCTCCGACAGTGCAGCACTCCCTTACTACTGACCCTCCGACAGTGCAGCACTCCCACTGTACTGACCCTCCGACAGTGCAGCACTCCCTCAGAACTGCCCCTTCGACAGTGCAGCACTCTCTCATCCTGTCCCTTCGACAGTTCAGCGCTCTCAGTACTAACCCTCCTACCGTGCAGCACTCACTCAGTATGATCCTCCGACAGTGCGACGCTCCCTCAGTACTGATCCTCCGACAGTGCCGCTCTCCCTCAGTTAATGACCCTCTGACAGCGCAGCACTCCATCAGTACTGACCCTCCGACAGTGCAGCACTCCCTCAGTACTGACCCTCCTGCAGTGCAGCACTCACTCAGTACTGATCCTCCGACAGTGCGACGCTCCCTCAGTCCTGCCCCTTCGACAGTTCAGCACTCCCTCAGTACTAACCCTCCCACAGTGCAACCCTCCCTCAGTGATGACCCTCCGACAGGGCAACGCTCCCTCAGTACTGACACTCTGACAGAGCAGCACTCCCTCAGGAATGACCATCCGACAGTGCAGCACTCCCTCAGTACTGACCTTCCGACAGTGCCGTACTCCTTCACTACTGACCCTCCGACAGGGCAACGCTCCCTCAGGACTGACCCACCGACAGTGCTGCACTCCTTCAGTACCGACCCTCCGACAGTGCCGCACTCCTTCGGTACTGACCCTCCGACAGGGCAATGCTCCCTCAGGACTGACCATCCGACAGTGCTGCACTCCTTCAGTACCGACCCACCGACAGTGCTGCACTCCTTCAGTACCGACCCTCCGACAGTGCCGCACTCCTTCAGTACTAACCCTCCGACAGTGAGTACTGACACTCTGACAGAGCAGCACTCCCTCAGTACTGACCTTCCGACAGTGCCGTACTCCTTCACTACTGACCCTCCGACAGGGCAATGCTCCCTCAGGACCGACCCTCCAACAGTGCCGCACGCCCTCATTACTGACCCTCCAACAGTGCCGTACTCCCTCAGTCCTGACCCTCCGACAGTGCAGCACTCCCTCAGTACTGACCCTCCGACAGTGCAGCACTCCCTCAGTCCTGACCCTTTGACAGTGCAGCATTCCCTCAGTACTAACCCTCCGACAGTGCAGCACTCCCTCAGTACTAACCCTCCTACAGTGCAGCACTCCTTCAGTACTGACCGTCTGACAGTGCAGCACTCCCTCAGTACTGACCCTCCGACAGTGCAGCACTCCCTCAGGACTGACCCTCCGACAGTGCCGCACTCCGTCAGTACAGACCCTCCGAAAACGCAGCCCTCCCTCAGTACTGACCCTCCGACAGTGCAGCACTCCCTCAGTACAGACCCTCCGACAGTGCAACGCTCCCTCAGGACTGACCCTGTGACAGTGCAGCACTCCCTCAGTACTGACCCTCTGACAGTGCAACGCTCCCTCAGTACTGACCCTCCGACAGTGCAACGCTCCCTCAGTACTCACCCTCCGACAGTGCCGCACTCCCTCAGTACTGACCCTCCGACAGTGCAGCACTCCCTCAGTACTGACCCTCCGACAGTGCCGCACTCCCTCAGTACTGACCCTCCGACAACGCAGCCCTCCCTCAGTACTGACCCTCCGACAGTGCAGCCCTCCCTCAGTACTGACCCTCTGACAGTGCAACGCTCCCTTAGAACTGACCCTCCGACAGTGCCGCACTCCCTCAGTACTGACCCTCCGACAGTGCTGCACTCCCTCAGTACTGATCCTCCGACAACGCAGCCCTCCCTCAGTACTGACCCTCCGACAGTGCCGCACTCCCTCAGTACTGACCCTCCGACAACGCAGCCCTCCCTCAGTACAGACCCTCCGACAGTGCAGCACTCCCTCAGTACTGAACCTCCGACAGTGCGACACTCCCTCAGGACTGACCCTGTGACAGTGCAGCACTCCCTCAGTACTGACCCTCTGACATTGCCGCACTCCCTCAGTACTGACCCTCCGACAACGCAGCCCTCCCTCAGTGCTGACCCTCCGACAGTGCAGCCCTCCCTGAGTACTGACCCTCCGACAGTGCAACGCTCCCTTAGAACTGACCCTCCGACAGTGCCGCACTCCCTCAGTACTGACCCTCCGACAGTGCCGCACTCCCTCAGTACTGATCCTCCGACAACGCAGCCCTCCCTCAGGACTGACCCACTGACAGTGCAGCACTCCCTCAGTACTGACCATCCGACAGTGCAGCACTCCCTCAGTACTGACCCTCCGACAGTGCCGCGCTCCCTCAGGACTGACCCTCTGACAGTGCAGCACTCCCTCAGTACTGACCCTCCGACAGTGCAGCACTCCCTCAGTACTGACCCTCTGACAGTGCAACCCTCCCTCAGTACTGACCCTCCGACAGTGCAACGCTGCCTGAGGATTGACCCTCTGACTTTGCAGCACAACCTCAGTACTGACCCTCTGACAGTGCAGCACTCCCTCAGTACTAACCCTCCGACAGTGCAGCACTCCCTCAGTACTAACCCTCTGACAGTGCAACCATCCCTCAGTACTAACCCTCTGACAGTGCAGCACTCCCTCAGTACTGACCCTCTGACAGTGCAGCACTCCCTCAGTACTAACCCTCTGACAGTGCAGCACTCCCTCAGTACTGACCCTCCTACAGTGCAGCACTCCCTCAGTACTAACCCTCTGACAGTGCAACCCTCCCTCAGTACTGACCCTCTGACAGTGCAACTCTCCCTCAGTACTGACCCTCCGACGGTGCAGCGCTGCCTGAGGACTGACCCTCTGACAGTGCAGCAGTCCCTCAGTACTGACCCTCCGATAGTGCAGCACTCCCCTACTACTGACCCTCCGACAGTGCAGCACTCCCTCAGTACTGACCCTCCGACAGGGCAACGCTCCCTCAGGACTAACCCTCTGACAGTGTAGCACTCCCTCAGTACTAACCCTCCGACAGTGCAGCGCTCACTCAGTACTGACCCTCCGACAGGGCAACGCTCCCTCAGGACTGACCATCTGACAGTTCAATGCTCACTCACTGCTGACCCTTCAACAGTGCAGCACTCCCTCAGTACTGACCCTCCAACAGTGGCGCACTCCCTCAGTACTGACCCTCCGACAGTGCCTCACTCCCTCATATCTGACCCTCCGACAGCGCAGCACTCCCTCAGTACTGACCCTCTGACAGTTCAACGCTCCCTCAGGACTGACCCCTGACAGTGCAGCACTCCCTCAGTACTGAACCTCTGACAGTGCAGCATTGCTCAGTTCTGACCCTCCGATGGTGCAACGCTCCCTCACTACTGACCCTTCGAAAGTGCAGCACTCTCTCAGTCATGACCCTCCGAAAGTGCAACGCTCCCTCAGGACTATACCTCCGACAGTGCAACGCTCCCTCAGTACTGACCCTTCGACAGTGCAGCACTCACTCAGTTCTGACCCTTCGACAGTGCGATGCTCCGTCAGTAATGACCCTCCAACAGTGCCACACTCCCTCAGTACTGACCGTCCGACAGTGCCGCACTCCCTCAGGACTGACCCACTGACAGTGCAGCACTCCCTCAGTACTGACCATTCGACAGTGCACCTCTCCCTCAGTATTAACCCTCCAACAGTGCAGTAATCCCTCAGTACTGACCCTCTGACAGTGCGATGCTCCCTCAGTACTGACCCTCCGACAGTGCAGCACTCCCTCAGTACTGACCCTCCAATAGTGCCACACTCCCTCAGTACTGACCCTCTGACTGTGCAGTACTCCCTCAGTACTGACCCTCTGACAGTGCCGCACTCCCTCAGGACTAACCCACTGACAGTGCAGCACTCCCTCAGTACTGACCCTCCGACAGTGCCGCACTCCCTCAGTACTGACCCTCCGACAGTGCAGCACTCCCTCAGTACTGACCCTTCGACAGTGCGATGCTCTCTCAGTACAGACCCTCCGAAAGTGCAGCACTCCCTCAGTACTGACCCTCCGACAGTGCAGTCCTCCCTCAGTACCGACCCTTCGACAGTGCGATGCTCCCTCAGTACTGACCCTCCGACAGTGCAGAACTCCCTCGGTACTAACCCTCCGACAGTGCAGCACTCCCTCAGAACTGCCCCTTCGACAGTGCAGCACTCTCTCAGCACTGACCCTCTGACAGTGCAGCACTCCCTCAGTACAGACCCTCCGACAGTTCCGCAATCCCTCAGTCCTGACCCTCCGACAGTGCCGCACTCCCTCAGGACTGACCCTCTGACAGTGCAGCACTCCCTCCGTACTGATCCTCTGACAGTGCAGCACTCCCTCAGTATTGACCCTCCGACAGTGCGACGCTCCCTCAGTACTCACCCTCCGACAGTGCGAAGCTCCCTCAGTAGTCACCCTCTGACAGTGCAGCACTCCCTCAGTACTGACCCTCTGACAGTGCGACGCTCGCTCAGTACTAACCCTCTGACAGTGCAGCACTCTCTCAGTACTGACCCTCCGACAGTGCAGCACTCCCTCAGTACTGACCCTCTGACAGTGCAGCACTCCCTCAGTACTGACCCTCCGACAGTGCAGCACTCCCTCAGTACTGATCCTCCGACAGTGCCGCACTCCCTCAGTACTGACCCTCCGACAATGCAGCACTCCCTCAGTACTGACCCTCAGACAGTGCTGCACTCCCTCATTACTGACCCTCGGACAGTGCAGCACTCCCTTACTACTGACCCTCCGACAGTGAGGCACTCTCCCAGTCCTTACCCTCCGACTGAACAACGCCTCCTCAGTCCTGACCCTCCGGCATTGCAACACTCCCTAAGTTATGACCCTTCGACAATGCAGCACTCTCTCAGTACTGACCCTCCTACAGTGCAGCACTCCCTCAGTACTGACCCACCTGCAGTGCAGTACTCCCTCAGTTCTGACCCTCCGACAGTACAGCACTTCCTCAGTGCTGACCCTCCGGAAGTGCAGCACTCCCTCAGTACTGACCCTCCTTTAGTGCAGCACTCCCTCAGTACTGACCCTCCTTCAGTGCAGTATTCCCAGTACTGACTCTCCGACAGTGCAGCACTCCCTCAGTACTGACCCTCTGACAGTGCGACGCTCCCTCAGTACTAACCCTCTGACAGTGCAGCACTCTCTCAGTACTGACCCTCCGACAGTGCAGCATTCTCTCAGTACTGACCCTCCGACAGTGCAGCACTCCCTCAGTACTGACCCTCTGACAGTGCTGCAGTCCCTCAGTACTGACCCTCTGACAGTGCGACGCTCACTCACTACTGATCCTGTGACGGTGCAGCACACCCTCAGTACTATCCCTCTGAAAGTGCAGCACTCCCTCAGTACTGACCCTCCGACTGTTCAACGCTCCCTCATTACTGACCCTCTGACATTGCTGCACTCCCTCTGTACTGACCCTTCGACAGTGCAATGCTCCCTCAGTCCTGACCCTTCGACATTGCAGCACTCTCTCAGTACTTACCCTTCGACAGTGCAGCACTCGCTCAGTACTAACCTTCCGTTGTTCAGCACGCCCTCAGTACTAACCATCCAACAGTGCAGCACTCCTTCAGTACTGACCATCCGACAGTGCAGCACTCCCTTACGACTGACCCTCCGACAGTGCAGCACTCTGTCATTCCTGACCCTCCGACAGTGCAGCACTCTCTCAGTACTTACCCTTCGACATTGCAGCACTCTCTCAGTCCTGACCCTCCGACAGTGCAGCACTCTCTCAGTACTTACCCTTCGACAGTGCAGCACTCTCTCAGTCCTGACCCTCCGACATTGCAACGCTCCCTCAATACTGACCCTTCGACAGTGCAGCACTCCCTCAGTACAAAACCTCCGACAGTGCGAAGCTCCCTCAGTACTAACCTTCCGACAGTGCAGCAATCCCTCAGTACTGATCCTCCTACAGTGACTCATTCCCTCAGTACTGACCCTCCTACAGTGCAGCACTCGCTCAGTACTAACCTTCCGATAGTTCAGCACTCCTTCAGTACGAACCCTCCTACAGTTCAGCACTCCTTCAGTACTGACCCTCCGACAGTGCAACGCTCCTTCAGTACTGAGCATCTGACAGAGCAGCACTCCCTCAGTCCTGACACTCTGACCGTGCAGCACTCCCTTATTACTGACCCTCCGACAGTGCAGCACTCTCTCAGTACTTACCCTTCGACAGTGCAGCACTCTCTCAGTCCTGACCCTCCGACAGTGCAGCACTCTCTCAGTACTCACCCTTCGACAGTGCAGCACTCTCTCAGTCCTGACCCTCCGACATTGCAACGCTCCCTCAATACTGACCCTTCGACAGTGCAGCACTCCCTCAGTACTGAACCTCCGACAGTGCGAAGCTCCCTCAGTACTAACCTTCCGACAGTGCAGCAATCCCTCAGTACTGATCCTCCTACAGTGACTCATTCCCTCAGTACTGACCCTCCGACAGTGCAGCACTCGCTCAGTACTAACCTTCCGACAGTTCAGCACTCCTTCAGTACGAACCCTCCTGCAGTTCAGCACTCCCTCAGTACTGACCCTCCGACAGTGCAACGCTCCTTCAGTACTGAGCATCTGACAGTTCAGCACTCCCTCAGTCCTGACACTCTGACCGTGCAGCACTCGCTCAGTACTAACCTTCCGACAGTTCAGCACTCCTTCAGTACGAACCCTCCTACAGTGCAGCACTCCTTCAGTACTGACCCTCCGACGGTGCAACGCTCCCTCACTACTGACCCTCCGAAAGTGCAGCACTCCCTCAGTACTAACCCTCCTTAAGTGCAGCACTCCCTCAGTACTGACCCTCTGACAGTGCAGCACTCCCTCAGTGCTGAACCTCCGACAGTGCAACACTCCCTCAGCACTAACCCTCCGACAGTGCAGCACTCCCTTGTTACTGACCCTCTGACAGTGCCGCACTCCCTCATTACTGACCCTCCGACAGTGCAGCACTCCCTCAGTACTGACCCTCTGACAGTGCAGCACTCACTCAGTACTGACCCTTCGACAGTGCAATGCTCCCTCAGTACTGACCCTCCGACAGTGCAGCACTCCCTCGGTACTGACCCTCTGACAGTGCAGCACTCACTCAGTACTGACCCTTCGACAGTGCAATGCTCCCTCAGTACTGACCCTCCGACAGTGCAATGCTCCCTCAGTCCTGACCCTTCGACGGTGCATCACTCACTCAGTACTGACCCTTCGACAGTGCAATGCTCCCTCAGTACTGACCCTCCGACAGTGCCGTACTCCCTCAGTCCTGACCCTTCGACTGTTCAGCACTCCCTCAGTACTAACCCTCCGACAGTGCAGCTCTGTCTCAGTACTGACCCCCTGACAGTGTAGCACTCCCTCAGTACTGACCCACTGACAGTGCAGCACTCACTCAGTTCTGACCCTTCTACAGTGCAATGCTCCCTCAGTACTGACCCTCCCACAGTGCAGCACTCCCTCAGGATTGACCCACTGGCAGTGCAGCACTCCCTCAGTACTGACCCTTCGACAGTGCAGCACTCCCTCAGTACTGACCCTTCGACAGTGCAGCACTCACGCAGTACAGACCCTCCGACAGTGCGACGCTGCCTCAGTACTGACCCTCCGACATTGCAGCACTCCGTCAGTACTAACCCTCCTACAGTGCAGCACTCACTCAGTACTGACCCTCCGACAGTGCGACGCTCCCTCAGTACTGTCCCTCCGACAGCTCGCTCTCCCTCAGTACTGACCCTCCGACAGTGCCGCACACCCTCAGGACTGACTCACTGAGAGTGCAGCACTCCCTCATTACTGACCCCTCCGACAGTGCAGCACTCCCTCAGTACTGACCCTCTGACAGTGCAGCACTCACTCAGTACTGACCCTTCGACAGTGCAATGCTCCCTCAGTACTGACCCTCCGACAGTGCAGCACTCCCTCAGTACTGACCCTCTGACAGTGCAGCACTCACTCAGTACTGACCCCTCGACAGTGCAATGCTCCCTCAGTACTGACCCTCCGACAGTGCAATGCTCCCTCAGTCCTGACCCTTCGACAGTGCATCACTCACTCAGGACTGACCCTTCGACAGTGCAATGCTCCCTCAGTACTGACACTCCAACAGTGCCGTACTCCCTCAGTCCTGACCCTTCGACTGTTCAGCAATCCCTCAGAACTAACCCTCCTACAGTGCAGCTCTCCCTCAGTACTGACCCCCTGATAGTGTAGCACTCCCTCAGTACTGACCCACTGACAGTGCAGCACTCACTCAGTACTGACCCTTCTACAGTGCAATGCTCCCTCAGTACTGACCCTCCCACAGTGCAGCACTCCCTCAGGATTGACCCACTGACAGTGCAGCACTCCCTCAGTACGACCCTTCGACAGTGCAGCACTCCCTCAGTACTGACCCTTCGACAGTGCAGCACTCACACAGTACAGACCCTCCGACAGTGCGACGCTGCCTCAGTACTGACCCTCCGACATTGCAGCACTCCGTCAGTACTAACCCTCCTACAGTGCAGCACTCACTCAGTACTGACCCTCCGACAGTGCGACGCTCCCTCAGAACTGACCCTCCGACAGCTCGCTCTACCTCAGTACTGACCCTCCGAAAGTGCCGCACACCCTCAGGACTGACTCACTGAGAGTGCAGCACTCCCTCAGAACTGACCCTCAGACAGTGCAGCACTCACTCAGTCCTAACCATCCAACAGTGCAACGCTCCCTCAGTACTGACCCTCCGACAGTGCCATACTCCCTCAGTCCTGACGCTTCGACAGTTCAGCACTCCCTCAGTACTAACCCTCCTACAGTGCAGCACTCCCTCAGTACTGACCCTCCGACAGTGTAGCACACCCTCAGTACTGACCCTCTGGCAGTGCAGCAGTCCCTCAGTACTGACCCTCCCACAGTGCAATGCACCCTCAGTCCTGAACCTTTGACAGTGCAGCATTCCCACAGTACTAACCCTCCTACAGTGCAGCACTCCTTCAGTACTCACCCTCCGACAGTGCTGCACTCCCTCAGGACTGACCGTCTGACAGTGCAGCACTCCCTTATTACTGACCCTCCGACTGTGCAGCACTCCCTCAGTACTGACCATCCGACAGTGCCGCGCTCCTTCAGTACTGAGCATCTGACAGTGCAGCACTCCCTCAGTCCTGACACTCTGACCGTGCAGCACTCGCTCAGTACTAACCTTCCGACAGTTCAGCACTCCTTCAGTACGAACCCTCCTACAGTGCAGCACTCCTTCAGTACTGACCCTCCGACGGTGCAACGCTCCCTCACTACTGACCCTCCGACAGTGCAGCACTCCCTCAGTCCTGACTCTTCGACATTGCAGCACTCGCTCAGTACTAACCTTCCGCAGTTCAGCACGCCCTCAGTACTAACCATCCTACAGTGCAATGCTCCCTCACTCCTGACCCTTCGACAGTGCTGCACTCCCTCAGTACTGACCTTCCGACAGTGCAGCACTCCCTCAGGACTGACCTTCCGACAGTGCCGCAATCCCTCAGTACTGACACTCCGACAACGCAGCCCTCCCTCAGTACTGACCCTCCGACAGTGCGACGCTCCCTCAGGACAGACCCTGTGACAGTGCAGCACTCCCTCAGTACTGACCCTCTGACAGTGCAACGCTCCCTCAGTACTGACCCTCCGACAGTGCAGAACTCCCTCAGTACTGACCCTCCGACCGTGCAGCACTCCCTCAGTACTGATCCTCCGACAGTGCCGCACTCCCTCAGTACTGACCCTCCGACAGTGCAGCACTCCCTCAGTACTGACCCTCCGACAGTGCAGCACTCACTCAGTACTGACCCTCCGACAGTGCGACGCTCCCTCAGTACTGACCCTCCGACAGTTCAGCACTCCTTCAGTCCTGACCCTTCGACAGTTCAGCACTCCCTCAGTACTGACCCTCCGAAAGTGCAGCACTCACTCAGTACTGATCCTCCGACAGTGCCGCACTCCCTCAGTACTGACCCTCCGACAATGCAGCACTCCCTCAGTACTGGCCCTCCGACAACGCAGCCCTCCCTCAGTACTGAACCTCCGACAGTGCGACGTTCCCTCAGTACTGACCCTCCGAAAGTGCAGCACTCCCTCAGTACTAACCCTCCTTAAGTGCAGCACTCCCTCAGTACTGACCCTCTGACAGTGCAGCACTCCCTCAGGGCTGAACCTCCGACAGTGCAACACTCCCTCAGTACTAACCCTCCGACAGTGCAGCACTCCCTCGTTACTGACCCTCTGACAGTGCCGCACTCCCTCATTACTGACCCTCCGACAGTGCAGCACTCCCTCAGTACTGACCCTCTGACAGTGCAGCACTCACTCAGTACTGACCCTTCGACAGTGCAATGCTCCCTCAGTACTGACCCTCCGACAGTGCAGCACTCCCTCGTTACTGACCCTCTGACAGTGCAGCACTCACTCAGTACCGACCCTTCGACAGTGCAATGCTCCCTCAGTACTGACCCTCCGACAGTGCAATGCTCCCTCAGTCCTGACCCTTCGACGGTGCATCACTCACTCAGTACTGACCCTTCGACAGTGCAATGCTCCCTCAGTACTGACCCTCCGACAGTGCCGTACTCCCTCAGTCCTGACCCTTCGACTGTTCAGCACTCCCTCAGTACTAACCCTCCTACAGTGCAGCTCTGTCTCAGTACTGACCCCCTGACAGTGTAGCACTCCCTCAGTACTGACCCACTGACAGTGCAGCACTCACTCAGTTCTGACCCTTCTACAGTGCAATGCTCCCTCAGTACTGACCCTCCCACAGTGCAGCACTCCCTCAGGATTGACCCACTGGCAGTGCAGCACTCCCTCAGTACTGACCCTTCGACAGTGCAGCACTCCCTCAGTACTGACCCTTCGACAGTGCAGCACTCACGCAGTACAGACCCTCCGACAGTGCGACGCTGCCTCAGTACTGACCCTCCGACATTGCAGCACTCCATCAGTACTAACCCTCCTACAGTGCAGCACTCACTCAGTACTGACCCTCCGACAGTGCGACGCTCCCTCAGTACTGTCCCTCCGACAGCTCGCTCTCCCTCAGTACTGACCCTCCGACAGTGCCGCACACCCTCAGGACTGACTCACTGAGAGTGCAGCACTCCCTCAGAACTGACCCTCAGACAGTGCAGCACTCACTCAGTCCTAACCCTCCAACAGTGCAACGCTCCCTCAGTACTGACACTCCGACAGTGCCATACTCCCTCAGTCCTGACCCTTCGACAGTTCAGCACTCGCTCAGTACTAAACCTCCTACAGTGCAGCACTCCCTCAGTACTGACCCTCCGACAGTGTAGCACACACTCAGTACTGACCCTCTGACAGTGCAGCAGTCCCTCAGTACTGACCCTCCCACAGTGCAATGCTCCCTCAGTCCTGAACCTTTGACAGTGCAGCATTCCCTCAGTACTAACCCTCCTACAGTGCAACACTCCTTCAGTGCTCACCCTCCGACAGTGCTGCACTCCCTCAGGACTGACCGCCTGACAGTGCAGCACTCCCTTATTACTGACCCTCCGACTGTGCAGCACTCCCTTAGTACTGACCCTCCGACAGTGCAGCACTCCCTCAGTACTGACCATCCGACAGTGCCGCGCTCCTTCAGTACTGAGCATCTGACAGTGCAGCACTCCCTCAGTCCTGACACTCTGACCGTGCAGCACTCGCTCAGTACTAACCTTCCGACAGTTCAGCACTCCTTCAGTACGAACCCTCCTACAGTGCAGCACTCCTTCAGTACTGACCCTCCGACGGTGCAACGCTCCCTCACTACTGACCCTCCGACAGTGCAGCACTCCCTCAGTCCTGACTCTTTGACATTGCAGCACTCGCTCAGTACTAACCTTCCGCAGTTCAGCACGCCCTCAGTACTAACCATCCTACAGTGCAATGCTCCCTCACTCCTGACCCTTCGACAGTGCTGCACTCCCTCAGTACTGACCTTCCGACAGTGCAGCACTCCCTCAGGACTGACCCTCCAACAGTGCCGCAATCCCTCAGTACTGACACTCCGACAACGCAGCCCTCCCTCAGAACTGACCCTCTGACAGTGCGACGCTCCCTCAGGACTGACCCTGTGACAGTGCAGCACTCCCTCAGTACTGACCCTCCGACAGTGCAACGCTCCCTCAGTACTCACACTCCGACAACGCAGCCCTCCCTCAGTACTGACCCTCCGACAGTGCAGCACTCCCTCATTACTGACCCTCCGACAGTGCAGAACTCCCTCAGTACTGACCATCTGACAGTGCAGCACTCACTCAGTACTGACCCTTCGACAGTGCAATGCTCCCTCAGTACTGACCCACCGACAGTGCAGCACTCCCTCAGTACTGACCCTCTGACAGTGCAGCACTCACTCAGTACTGACCCTTCGACAGTGCAATGCTCCCTCAGTACTGACCCTCGGACAGTGCAATGCTCCCTCAGTCCTGACCCTTCGACAGTGCATCACTCACTCAGTACTGACCATCTGACAGTGCAGCACTCACTCAGTACTGACCCTTCGACAGTGCAATGCTCCCTCAGTACTGACCCTCCGACAGTGCAATGCTCCCTCAGTCCTGACCCTTCGACAGTGCATCACTCACTCAGTACTGACCCTTCGACAGTGCAATGCTCCCTCAGTACTGACCCTCCGACAGTGCCGTACTCCCTCAGTCCTGACCCTTCGACTGTTCAGCACTCCCTCAGTACTAACCCTCCGACAGTGCAGCTCTCCCTCAGTACTGACCCCCTGACAGTGTAGCACTCCCTCAGTACTGACCCACTGACAGTGCAGCACTCACTCAGTACTGACCCTTCTACAGTGCAATGCTCCCTCAGTACTGACCCTCCCACAGTGCAGCACTCCCTCAGGATTGACCCACTGACAGTGCAGCACTCCCTCAGTACTGACCCTTCGACAGTGCAGCATTCCCTCAGTACTGACCCTTCGACAGTGCAGCACTCACGCAGTACAGACCCTCCGACAGTGCGACGCTGCCTCAGTACTGACCCTCCGACATTGCAGCACTCCGTCAGTACTAACCCTCCTACAGTGCAGCACTCACTCAGTACTGACCCTCCGACAGTGCGACGCTCCCTCAGTACTGACCCTCCGACAGCTCGCTCTCCCTCAGTACTGACCCTCCGACAGTGCCGCACACGCTCAGGACTGACTCACTGAGAGTGCAGCAGATCCTCAGAACTGACCCTCAGACAGTGCAGCACTCACTCAGTCCTAACCCTCCAACAGTGCAACGCTCCCTCAGTACTGACCCTCCGACAGTGCCATACTCCCTCAGTCCTGACCCTTCGACAGTTCAGCACTCCCTCAGTACTAACCCTCCTACAGTGCAGCACTCCCTCAGTACTGACCCTCCGACAGTGTAGCACACCCTCAGTACTGACCCTCTGACAGTGCAGCAGTCCCTCAGTACTGACCCTCCCACAGTGCAATGCTCCCTCAGTCCTGAACCTTTGACAGTGCAGCTTTCCCTCAGTACTAACCGTCCTACAGTGCAGCACTCCTTCAGTACTCACCCTCCGACAGTGCTGCACTCCCTCAGGACTGACCGTCTGACAGTGCAGCACTCCCTTATTACTGACCCTCCGACTGTGCAGCACTCCCTCAGTACTGACCCTCCGACAGTGCGGCACTCCCTCAGGACTGACCTGCCGACAGTGCAGCACTCCCTCAGTACTGACCCTCCGACAGTGCAGCACTCCCTCAGTACTGACCCTCCAACAACGCAGCCCTCCCTCAGTACTGACCCTCCGACAGTGCAGCACTCCCTCAGTACTGACCATCCGACAGTGCCGCGCTCCCTCAGTACTGACCCTCTGACAGTGCAGCACTCCCTCAGTACTAACCTTCCCACTGTTCAGCACTCCTTCAGGACTGACCCTCCGACAGTGCAGCACTCCCTTACTACTGACCCTCCGACAGTGCAGCACTCCCTCTGTACTGACCCTCCGACAGTGCAGCACTACCTCAGAACTGCCCCTTCGAAAGTGCAGCACTCTCTCATCCTGTCCCTTCGACAGTTCAGCGCTCTCAGTACTAACCCTCCAACAGTGCAGCACTCACTCAGTACTGATCCTCCGACAGTGCAACGCTCCCTCAGTACTGATCTTCCGACAGTGCCGCACTCCCTCAGTTAATAACACTCTGACAGCGCAGTACTCAGTCAGTACTGACCCTCCGACAGTGCAGCACTCCCTCAGTACTGACCCTCCCACAGTGCAGCACTCACTCAGTACTGATCCTCCGACAGTGCGACGCTCCCTCAGTCCTGCCCCTTCGACAGTGCAGCACTCCCTCAGTACTGACACTCTGACAGAGCAGCACTCCCTCAGTACTGACCTTCCGACAGTGCCGCACTCCTTCACTACTGACCCTCCGACAGGGCAACGCTCCCTCAGGACTGACCCCCCAACAGTGCCGCACTCCTTCAGTACCGACCCTCCGACAGTGCCGCACTCCTTCGGTACTGACCCTTCGACAGGGCAATGCTCCCTCAGGACTGACCCTCCGATAGTGCCGCACTCCCTCAGAACTGACCCTCCGACAGTGCAGCACTCCCTCAGTACTGACCCTCCGACAGTGCAACGCTCCCTCAGTACTGACCCTCCGACAGTGCAGTATTCCCTCAGTACTGACCCTCCGACAGTGCAGCACTCCCTCAGTACTGACCCTCCGACAGTGCCGCGCTCCCTCAGTACTGACCCTCTGACAGTGCAGCACTCCCTCAGTACTAACCTTCCCACTGTTCAGCACTCCTTCAGGACTGACCCTCCGACAGTGCAGCACTCCCTTACTACTGACCCTCCGACAGTGCAGCACTCCCTCTGTACTGACCCTCCGACAGTGCAGCACTCCCTCAGAACTGCCCCTTCGACAGTGCAGCACTCTCTCATCCTGTCCCTTCGACAGTTCAGCGCTCTCAGTACTAACCCTCCAACAGTGCAGCACTCACTCAGTACTGATCCTCCGACAGTGCGACGCTCCCTCAGTACTGATCTTCCGACAGTGCCGCACTCCCTCAGTTAATGACACTCTGACAGCGCAGTACTCTGTCAGTACTGACCCTCCGACAGTGCAGCACTCCCTCAGTACTGACCCTCCTACAGTGCAGCACTCACTCAGTACTGATCCTCCGACAGTGCGACGCTCCCTCAGTCCTGCCCCTTCGACAGTGCAGCACTCCCTCAGTACTGACACTCTGACAGAGCAGCACTCCCTCAGTACTGACCTTCCGACAGTGCCGCACTCCTTCACTACTGACCCTCCGACAGGGCAACGCTCCCTCAGGACTGACCCTCCGATAGTGCCGCACTCCCTCAGAACTGACCCTCCGACAGTGCAGCACTCCCTCAGTACTGACCCTCCGACAGTGCAACGCTCCCTCAGTACTGACCCTCCGACAGTGCAGTATTCCCTCAGTACTGACCCTCCGACAGTGCAGCACTCCCTCAGTACTGACCCTCCGACAGTGCAACGCTCCCTCAGTACTGAACCTCCGACAGTGCAGCACTCCCTCACTACTGACCCTCCGACAGTGCCACACTCCCTCATTACTGACCCTCTGACAGTGCAGCAATCCCTCAGTACTGACCCTCTGACAGTGCAGCACTCCCTCAGCACTGACCCTCTGACAGTGCAGCACTGCCTCAGTACTGACCCTCCGACAGTTCCGCAATCCCTCAGTCCTGACCCTCCGACAGTGCAATGCTCCCTCAGTCCAGAACCTTTGAGAGTGCAGCTTTCCCTCAGTACTAACCCTCCTACAGTGCAGCACTCCTTCAGTACTCACCCTCCGACAGGGCAACGCTCCCTCAGGACTGACCCCCCAACAGTGCCGCACTCCTTCAGTACCGACCCTCCGACAGTGCCGCACTCCTTCGGTACTGACCCTCCGACAGGGCAATGCTCCCTCAGGACTGACAGTCCGATATTGCCGCACTCCCTCAGAACTGACGCTCCGAAAGTGCAGCACTCCCTCAGTACTGACCCTCCGACAGTGCAACGCTCCCTCAGTACTGACCCTCCGACAACGCAGCACTCCCTCAGCACTGACCCTCTGACAGTGCAGCACTCCCTCAGTACTGACCCTCCGACAGTTCCGCAATCCCTCAGTCCTGACCCTCCGACAGTGCCGCACTCCCTCAGGACTGACCCTCTGACAGTGCAGCACTCCCTCCGTACTGATCCTCTGACAGTGCAGCACTCCCTCAGTATTGACCCTCCGACAGTGCGACGCTCCCTCAGTACTCACCCTCCGACAGTGCGAAGCTCCCTCAGTACTGACCCTCTGACAGTGCAGCACTCCCTCAGTACTGACCCTCTGACAGTGCGACGCTCCCTCAGTACTAACCCTCTGACAGTGCAGCACTCTCTCAGTACTGACCCTCCGACAGTGCAGCACTCCCTCAGTACTGACCGTCTGACAGTGCAGCACTCCCTCAGTACTGACCCTCCGACAGTGCAGCACTCCCTCAGTACTGATCCTCCGACAGTGCCGCACTCCCTCAGTACTGACCCTCCGACAGTGCAGCACTCCCTCAGTACTGACCCTCAGACAGTGCTGCACTCCCTCATTAATGACCCTCGGACATTGCAGCACTCCCTTACTACTGACCCTCCGACAGTGAGGCACTCTCCCAGTCCTTACCCTCCGACAGAGCAATGCCTCCTCTTTCCTAACCCTCCGGCATTGCAACACTCCCTCAGTTATGACCCTTCGACAATGCAGCACTCTCTCAGTACTGACCCTCCTACAGTGCAGCACTCCCTCAGTACTGACCCACCTGCAGTGCAGCACTCCCTCAGTACTGACCCTCCTTTAGTGCAGCACTCCCTCAGTACTGACCCTCCTTCAGTGCAGTATTCCCAGTACTGACTCTCCGACAGTGCAGCACTCCCTCAGAACTGACCCTCTGATAGAGCAGAACTCCCTCAGTCCTGAACCTTTGAAAGTGCGACGTTCCCTCATTACTGACCCTCTGACAGTGCAGCACTCCCTCAGTACTGACCCTTCGAAAGTGCAGCAAACTCTCAGTACTGACCCTCCGACAGTGCAGCACTCCCTCAGTACTGACCCTCTGACAGTGCTGCAGTCCCTCAGTACTGACCCTCTGACAGTGCGACGCTCACTCTCTACTGATCCTGTGACAGTGCAGCACACCCTCAGTACTAACCCTCTGACAGTGCAGCACTCCCTCAGTACTGACCCTCCGACTGTTCAACGCTCCCTCATTACTGACCCTCTGACAGTGCTGCACTCCCTCTGTACTGACCTTCTGACATTGAAATGCTCCCTCAGTTCTGACCCTTCGACAGTGCAATGCTCCCTCAGTACTGACCCTCCGACAGTGCAGCACTCCCTCAGTACTGACCCTCTGACAGTGCAACTCTCCCTCAGTACTGACCCTCCGACGGTGCAACGCTGCCTGAGGACTGACCCTCTGACTTTGCAGCACTCCCTCAGTACTGACCCTCCGACAGTGCCGCAGTCCCTCAGTACTAACCTTACGACAGTGCAGCACTCCCTCTGTACTGACCCTCAGACAGTGCAGCACTCCCTCAGTATTGTCCCTCCGACGATACTGCACTCCCTCAGTACTGACCCTCCGAGAGTACTGCACTCTCTCAGTACTGTGCCTCCGACAGTGCAACGCCTCCTCAGTCCTGACCCTCTGGCAGTGCCACACTCCCTCAGAACTGCCCCTTCGACAGTGCAGCACTCTCTCATCCTGTCCCTTCGACAGTTCAGCGCTCTCTCAGTACTAACCCTCCCACAGTGCAGCACTCACTCAGTACTGATCCTCCGACAGTGCGACGCTCCCTCAGTACTGCCCCTCCGACAGTGCTGCACACCCTCAGTACTGACCCTCTGACAGCGCAGCACTCCGTCAGTACTGGCCCTCCTACAGTGCAACGCTCCCTCAGTCCTGCCCCTTCGAAAGTGCAGCACTCCCTCAGTACTGACCCTCTGACAGTGCAACCCTCCCTCAGTGCTGACCCTCCGACAGGGCAACGCTCCCTCAGGACTGACCCTCTGACAGTGCAGCAGTCCCTCAGTACTGACCCTCCAGCAGTGCCGCACTCCCTCAGTACTAACCCTCCTGCAGTGCAGCACTCCTTCAGTACTGACCCTCCGATAGTGCAGCACTCCCCTACTACTGACCCTCCGACAGTGCAGCACTCCCTCAGTACTGACCCTCCGACAGGGCAGCGCTCCCTCAGGACTAACCCTCTGACAGTGCAGCACTCCCTCAGTACTAACCCTCCGACAGTGCAGCGCTCACTCAGTACTGACCCTCCGACAGGGCAACGCTCCCTCAGGACTGACCATCTGACAATTCAATGCTCCCTCACTGCTGACCCTTCAACAGTGCAGCACTCCCTCAGTACTGACCCTCCAACAGTGCCGCACTCCCTCAGTACTGACCCACCGACAGTGCCTCACTCCCTCATAACTGACCCTCGGACAGCGCAGCACTCCCTCAGTACTGACCCTCTGACTGTGCCTCACACCCTCAGTACTGACCCTCTGACAGTGCAGCACTCCCTCAGTACTGACCCTCCAACAGTGCCGCACTCCCTCAGTACTGACCCTCCGACAGTGCAGCACTCCCTCAGTACTGACCCTCAGACAGTGCTGCACTCCCTCATTAATGACCCTCGGACATTGCAGCACTCCCTTACTACTGACCCTCCGACAGTGAGGCACTCCCTCAGTACTGACCGTCTGACAGTGCAGCACTCCCTCAGTACTGACCCTCCGACAGTGCAGCACTCCCTCAGTACTGATCCTCCGACAGTGCCGCACTCCCTCAGTACTGACCCTCCGACAGTGCAGCACTCCCTCAGTACTGACCCTCAGACAGTGCTGCACTCCCTCATTAATGACCCTCGGACATTGCAGCACTCCCTTACTACTGACCCTCCGACAGTGAGGCACTCTCCCAGTCCTTACCCTCCGACAGAGCAATGCCTCCTCTTTCCTAACCCTCCGGCATTGCAACACTCCCTCAGTTATGACCCTTCGACAATGCAGCACTCTCTCAGTACTGACCCTCCTACAGTGCAGCACTCCCTCAGTACTGACCCACCTGCAGTGCAGCACTCCCTCAGTACTGACCCTCCTTTAGTGCAGCACTCCCTCAGTACTGACCCTCCTTCAGTGCAGTATTCCCAGTACTGACTCTCCGACAGTGCAGCACTCCCTCAGAACTGACCCTCTGATAGAGCAGAACTCCCTCAGTCCTGAACCTTTGAAAGTGCGACGTTCCCTCATTACTGACCCTCTGACAGTGCAGCACTCCCTCAGTACTGACCCTTCGAAAGTGCAGCATTCTCTCAGTACTGACCCTCCGACAGTGCAGCACTCCCTCAGTACTGACCCTCTGACAGTGCTGCAGTCCCTCAGTACTGACCCTCTGACAGTGCGACGCTCACTCTCTACTGATCCTGTGACAGTGCAGCACACCCTCAGTACTAACCCTCTGACAATGCAGCACTCCCTCAGTACTGACCCTCCGACTGTTCAACGCTCCCTCATTACTGACCCTCTGACAGTGCTGCACTCCCTCTGTACTGACCTTCTGACATTGAAATGCTCCCTCAGTTCTGACCCTTCGACAGTGCAATGCTCCCTCAGATCTGACCCTCCTACAGTGCAGCACTCCCTCAGTACTGACCCTCTGACAGTGCAACTCTCCCTCAGTACTGACCCTCCGACGGTGCAACGCTGCCTGAGGACTGACCCTCTGACTTTGCAGCACTCCCTCAGTACTGACCCTCCGACAGTGCCGCAGTCCCTCAGTACTAACCTTACGACAGTGCAGCACTCCCTCTGTACTGACCCTCAGACAGTGCAGCACTCCCTCAGTATTGTCCCTCCGACGATACTGCACTCCCTCAGTACTGACCCTCCGAGAGTACTGCACTCTCTCAGTACTGTGCCTCCGACAGTGCAACGCCTCCTCAGTCCTGACCCTCTGGCAGTGCCACACTCCCTCAGAACTGCCCCTTCGACAGTGCAGCACTCTCTCATCCTGTCCCTTCGACAGTTCAGCGCTCTCTCAGTACTAACCCTCCCACAGTGCAGCACTCACTCAGTACTGATCCTCCGACAGTGCGACGCTCCCTCAGTACTGCCTCTCCGACAGTGCTGCACACCCTCAGTACTGACCCTCTGACAGCGCAGCACTCCGTCAGTACTGGCCCTCCTACAGTGCAACGCTCCCTCAGTCCTGCCCCTTCGAAAGTGCAGCACTCCCTCAGTACTGACCCTCTGACAGTGCAACCCTCCCTCAGTGCTGACCCTCCGACAGGGCAACGCTCCCTCAGGACTGACCCTCTGACAGTGCAGCAGTCCCTCAGTACTGACCCTCCAGCAGTGCCGCACTCCCTCAGTACTAACCCTCCTGCAGTGCAGCACTCCTTCAGTACTGACCCTCCGATAGTGCAGCACTCCCCTACTACTGACCCTCCGACAGTGCAGCACTCCCTCAGTACTGACCCTCCGACAGGGCAACGCTCCCTCAGGACTAACCCTCTGACAGTGCAGCACTCCCTCAGTACTAACCCTCCGACAGTGCAGCGCTCACTCAGTACTGACCCTCCGACAGGGCAACGCTCCCTCAGGACTGACCATCTGACAATTCAATGCTCCCTCACTGCTGACCCTTCAACAGTGCAGCACTCCCTCAGTACTGACCCTCCAACAGTGCCGCACTCCCTCAGTACTGACCCACCGACAGTGCCTCACTCCCTCATAACTGACCCTCGGACAGCGCAGCACTCCCTCAGTACTGACCCTCTGACTGTGCCTCACACCCTCAGTACTGACCCTCTGACAGTGCAGCACTCCCTCAGTACTGACCCTCCAACAGTGCCGCACTCCCTCAGTACTGACCCTCCGACAGTGCAGCACTCCCTCAGTACTGACCCTCAGACAGTGCTGCACTCCCTCATTAATGACCCTCGGACATTGCAGCACTCCCTTACTACTGACCCTCCGACAGTGAGGCACTCCCTCAGTACTGACCGTCTGACAGTGCAGCACTCCCTCAGTACTGACCCTCCGACAGTGCAGCACTCCCTCAGTACTGATCCTCCGACAGTGCCGCACTCCCTCAGTACTGACACTCCGACAGTGCAGCACTCCCTCAGTACTGACCCTCAGACAGTGCTGCACTCCCTCATTAATGACCCTCGGACATTGCAGCACTCCCTTACTACTGACCCTCCGACAGTGAGGCACTCTCCCAGTCCTTACCCTCCGACAGAGCAATGCCTCCTCTTTCCTAACCCTCCGGCATTGCAACACTCCCTCAGTTATGACCCTTCGACAATGCAGCACTCTCTCAGTACTGACCCTCCTACAGTGCAGCACTCCCTCAGTACTGACCCACCTGCAGTGCAGCACTCCCTCAGTACTGACCCTCCTTTAGTGCAGCACTCCCTCAGTACTGACCCTCCTTCAGTGCAGTATTCCCAGTACTGACTCTCCGACAGTGCAGCACTCCCTCAGAACTGACCCTCTGATAGAGCAGAACTCCCTCAGTCCTGAACCTTTGAAAGTGCGACGTTCCCTCATTACTGACCCTCTGACAGTGCAGCACTCCCTCAGTACTGACCCTTCGAAAGTGCAGCAAACTCTCAGTACTGACCCTCCGACAGTGCAGCACTCCCTCAGTACTGACCCTCTGACAGTGCTGCAGTCCCTCAGTACTGACCCTCTGACAGTGCGACGCTCACTCTCTACTGATCCTGTGACAGTGCAGCACACCCTCAGTACTAACCCTCTGACAATGCAGCACTCCCTCAGTACTGACCCTCCGACTGTTCAACGCTCCCTCATTACTGACCCTCTGACAGTGCTGCACTCCCTCTGTACTGACCTTCTGACATTGAAATGCTCCCTCAGTTCTGACCCTTCGACAGTGCAATGCTCCCTCAGATCTGACCCTCCTACAGTGCAGCACTCCCTCAGTACTGACCCTCTGACAGTGCAACTCTCCCTCAGTACTGACCCTCCGACGGTGCAACGCTGCCTGAGGACTGACCCTCTGACTTTGCAGCACTCCCTCAGTACTGACCCTCCGACAGTGCCGCAGTCCCTCAGTACTAACCTTACGACAGTGCAGCACTCCCTCTGTACTGACCCTCAGACAGTGCAGCACTCCCTCAGTATTGTCCCTCCGACGATACTGCACTCCCTCAGTACTGACCCTCCGAGAGTACTGCACTCTCTCAGTACTGTGCCTCCGACAGTGCAACGCCTCCTCAGTCCTGACCCTCTGGCAGTGCCACACTCCCTCAGAACTGCCCCTTCGACAGTGCAGCACTCTCTCATCCTGTCCCTTCGACAGTTCAGCGCTCTCTCAGTACTAACCCTCCCACAGTGCAGCACTCACTCAGTACTGATCCTCCGACAGTGCGACGCTCCCTCAGTACTGCCTCTCCGACAGTGCTGCACACCCTCAGTACTGACCCTCTGACAGCGCAGCACTCCGTCAGTACTGGCCCTCCTACAGTGCAACGCTCCCTCAGTCCTGCCCCTTCGAAAGTGCAGCACTCCCTCAGTACTGACCCTCTGACAGTGCAACCCTCCCTCAGTGCTGACCCTCCGACAGGGCAACGCTCCCTCAGGACTGACCCTCTGACAGTGCAGCAGTCCCTCAGTACTGACCCTCCAGCAGTGCCGCACTCCCTCAGTACTAACCCTCCTGCAGTGCAGCACTCCTTCAGTACTGACCCTCCGATAGTGCAGCACTCCCCTACTACTGACCCTCCGACAGTGCAGCACTCCCTCAGTACTGACCCTCCGACAGGGCAACGCTCCCTCAGGACTAACCCTCTGACAGTGCAGCACTCCCTCAGTACTAACCCTCCGACAGTGCAGCGCTCACTCAGTACTGACCCTCCGACAGGGCAACGCTCCCTCAGGACTGACCATCTGACAATTCAATGCTCCCTCACTGCTGACCCTTCAACAGTGCAGCACTCCCTCAGTACTGACCCTCCAACAGTGCCGCACTGCCTCAGTACTGACCCACCGACAGTGCCTCACTCCCTCATAACTGACCCTCGGACAGCGCAGCACTCCCTCAGTACTGACCCTCTGACTGTGCCTCACACCCTCAGTACTGACCCTCTGACAGTGCAGCACTCCCTCAGTACTGACCCTCCAACAGTGCCGCACTCCCTCAGTACTGACCCTCCGACAGTGCAGCACTCCCTCAGTACTGACCCTCAGACAGTGCTGCACTCCCTCATTAATGACCCTCGGACATTGCAGCACTCCCTTACTACTGACCCTCCGACAGTGAGGCACTCCCTCAGTACTGACCGTCTGACAGTGCAGCACTCCCTCAGTACTGACCCTCCGACAGTGCAGCACTCCCTCAGTACTGATCCTCCGACAGTGCCGCACTCCCTCAGTACTGACCCTCCGACAGTGCAGCACTCCCTCAGTACTGACCCTCAGACAGTGCTGCACTCCCTCATTAATGACCCTCGGACATTGCAGCACTCCCTTACTACTGACCCTCCGACAGTGAGGCACTCTCCCAGTCCTTACCCTCCGACAGAGCAATGCCTCCTCTTTCCTAACCCTCCGGCATTGCAACACTCCCTCAGTTATGACCCTTCGACAATGCAGCACTCTCTCAGTACTGACCCTCCTACAGTGCAGCACTCCCTCAGTACTGACCCACCTGCAGTGCAGCACTCCCTCAGTACTGACCCTCCTTTAGTGCAGCACTCCCTCAGTACTGACCCTCCTTCAGTGCAGTATTCCCAGTACTGACTCTCCGACAGTGCAGCACTCCCTCAGAACTGACCCTCTGATAGAGCAGAACTCCCTCAGTCCTGAACCTTTGAAAGTGCGACGTTCCCTCATTACTGACCCTCTGACAGTGCAGCACTCCCTCAGTACTGACCCTTCGAAAGTGCAGCAAACTCTCAGTACTGACCCTCCGACAGTGCAGCACTCCCTCAGTACTGACCCTCTGACAGTGCTGCAGTCCCTCAGTACTGACCCTCTGACAGTGCGACGCTCACTCTCTACTGATCCTGTGACAGTGCAGCACACCCTCAGTACTAACCCTCTGACAATGCAGCACTCCCTCAGTACTGACCCTCCGACTGTTCAACGCTCCCTCATTACTGACCCTCTGACAGTGCTGCACTCCCTCTGTACTGACCTTCTGACATTGAAATGCTCCCTCAGTTCTGACCCTTCGACAGTGCAATGCTCCCTCAGATCTGACCCTCCTACAGTGCAGCACTCCCTCAGTACTGACCCTCTGACAGTGCAACTCTCCCTCAGTACTGACCCTCCGACGGTGCAACGCTGCCTGAGGACTGACCCTCTGACTTTGCAGCACTCCCTCAGTACTGACCCTCCGACAGTGCCGCAGTCCCTCAGTACTAACCTTACGACAGTGCAGCACTCCCTCTGTACTGACCCTCAGACAGTGCAGCACTCCCTCAGTATTGTCCCTCCGACGATACTGCACTCCCTCAGTACTGACCCTCCGAGAGTACTGCACTCTCTCAGTACTGTGCCTCCGACAGTGCAACGCCTCCTCAGTCCTGACCCTCTGGCAGTGCCACACTCCCTCAGAACTGCCCCTTCGACAGTGCAGCACTCTCTCATCCTGTCCCTTCGACAGTTCAGCGCTCTCTCAGTACTAACCCTCCCACAGTGCAGCACTCACTCAGTACTGATCCTCCGACAGTGCGACGCTCCCTCAGTACTGCCTCTCCGACAGTGCTGCACACCCTCAGTACTGACCCTCTGACAGCGCAGCACTCCGTCAGTACTGGCCCTCCTACAGTGCAACGCTCCCTCAGTCCTGCCCCTTCGAAAGTGCAGCACTCCCTCAGTACTGACCCTCTGACAGTGCAACCCTCCCTCAGTGCTGACCCTCCGACAGGGCAACGCTCCCTCAGGACTGACCCTCTGACAGTGCAGCAGTCCCTCAGTACTGACCCTCCAGCAGTGCCGCACTCCCTCAGTACTAACCCTCCTGCAGTGCAGCACTCCTTCAGTACTGACCCTCCGATAGTGCAGCACTCCCCTACTACTGACCCTCCGACAGTGCAGCACTCCCTCAGTACTGACCCTCCGACAGGGCAACGCTCCCTCAGGACTAACCCTCTGACAGTGCAGCACTCCCTCAGTACTAGCCCTCCGACAGTGCAGCGCTCACTCAGTACTGACCCTCCGACAGGGCAACGCTCCCTCAGGACTGACCATCTGACAATTCAATGCTCCCTCACTGCTGACCCTTCAACAGTGCAGCACTCCCTCAGTACTGACCCTCCAACAGTGCCGCACTCCCTCAGTACTGACCCACCGACAGTGCCTCACTCCCTCATAACTGACCCTCGGACAGCGCAGCACTCCCTCAGTACTGACCCTCTGACTGTGCCTCACACCCTCAGTACTGACCCTCTGACAGTGCAGCACTCCCTCAGTACTGACCCTCCAACAGTGCCGCACTCCCTCAGTACTGACCCTCCGACAGTGCCTCACTCCCTCATAACTGACCCTCAGACAGCGCAGCACTCCCTCAGTACTGACCCTCTGACTGTGCCTCACACCCTCAGTACTGACCCTCTGACAGCGCAGCACTCCCTCAGTACTGACCCTCTGACTGTGCCTCACACCCTCAGTACTGACCCTCTGACAGTGCAGCACTCCCTCAGTACTGACCCTCCAACAGGGCGGCGCTCCCTCAGTACTGACCCGCTGACAGTACAGCACTTCCTCAGAACTGACCCTCAGAAAGTGCAACGCTCCCTCAGTGCTGACGCTCTGCCAGTGCAGCACTTCCTCAGTACTGACACTCCAACAGGGCGGCGCTCCCTCAGTACTGACCCGCTGACAGTACAGCACTCCCTCAGAACTGACCCTCAGAAAGTGCAACGCTCCCTCAGTGCTGACGCTCTGCCAGTGCAGCACTTCCTCAGTACTGACCCTCCGACTGTGCCTCACACCCTCAGTACTGACCCTCTGACAGTGCAGCACTCCCTCAGTACTGACCCTCCGACAGTGCAACGCTCCCTCAGTTCTGACCCTCCGACAGTGCAGTATTCCCTAAGTACTGACCCTCCGACAGTGCAACGCTCCCTCAGTTCTGACCCTCCGACATTGCAGTATTCCCTCAGTACTGACCCTCCGACAGTGCAACGCTCCCTCAGTACTGAACCTCCGACAGTGCAGCACTCCCTCACTCCTGACCCTCCGACAGTGCCGCACTCCCTCATTACTGACCCTCCGGCTGTGCAGAACTCCCTCACTACTGACCCTCCGACAGTGCCGCACTCCCTCATTACTGACCCTCTGACAGTGCAGCACTCCCTCAGTACTGACCATCCGACAGTGCGACGCTCCCTCAGTACTGACCCTCCGACAGTGCAGCAATCCCTCAGTACTGACCCTCCGACAGTGCAGCACTCCCTCAGCACTGACCCTCTGACAGTGCAGCACTCCCTCCGTACTGATCCTCTGACAGTGCAGCACTCCCTCAGTATTGACCCTCCGTCAGTGCGACGCTCCCTCAGTACTCACCCTCCGACAGTGCGAAGCTCCCTCAGTACTGACCCTCTGACAGTGCAGCACTCCCTCAGTACTGACCCTCTGACAGTGCGACGCTCCCTCAGTACTAACCCTCTGACAGTGCAGCACTCTCTCAGTACTGATCCTCCGACAGTGCAGCACTCCCTCAGTACTGACCCTCTGACAGTGCAGCACTCCCTCAGTACTGACCCTCCGACAGTGCAGCACTCCCTCAGTACTGATCCTCCCACAGTGCCGCACTCCCTCAGTACTGACCCTCCGACAGTGCAGCACTCCATCAGTACTGACCCTCAGACAGTGCTGCACTCCCTCATTACTGACCCTCGGACAGTGCAGCACTCCCTTACTACTGACCCTCCGACAGTGAGGCACTCTCCCAGTCCTTACCCTCCGACAGAGCAACGCCTCCTCATTCCTGACCCTCCGGCATTGCAACACTCCCTCAGTTATGACCCTTCGACAATGCAGCACTCTCTCAGTACTGACCCTCCAACAGTGCAGCACTCCCTCAGTACTGACCCACCTGCAGTGCAGCACTCCCTCAGTACTGACCCTCCTTTAATGCAGCACTCCCTCAGTACTGACCCTCCTTCAGTGCAGTATTCCCAGTACTGACTCTCCGACAGTGCAGCACTCCCTCAGTACTGACCGTCTGATAGAGCAGAACTCCCTCAGTCCTGATCCTTTGAAAGTGCGACGTTCCCTCATTACTGACCCTCTGACAGTGCAGCACTCCCTCAGTACTGACCCTTCGAAAGTGCAGCATTCTCTCAGTACTGACCCTCCGACAGTGCAGCACTCCCTCAGTACTGACCCTCTGACAGTGCTGCAGTCCCTCAGTACTGACCCTCTGACAGTGCGACGCTCACTCACTACTGATCCTGTGACAGTGCAGCACACCCTCAGTACTAACCCTCTGACAGTGCAGCATTCCCTCAGTACTGACCCTCCGACTGTTCAACGCTCCCTCATTACTGACGTTCTGACAGTGCTGCACTCCCTCTGTCCTGACCTTCTGACAGTGCAATTCTCCCTCAGTTCTGACCCTTCGACAGTGCAATGCTCCCTCAGTACTGACCCTCCTACAGTGCAGCACTCCCTCAGTACTGACCCTCTGACAGTGCAACTCTCCCTCAGTACTGACCCTCCGACGGTGCAACGCTGCCTGAGGACTGACCCTCTGACTTTGCAGCACTCCCTCAGTACTGACCCTCCGACAGTGCCGCACTCACTCAGTACTAACCTTACAACAGTGCAGCACTCACTCTGTACTGAACCTCAGGCAGTGCAGCACTCCCTCAGTATTGTCCCTCCGACGATACTGCACTCCCTCAGTACTGACCCTCCGACAGTACTGCACTCTCTCAGTACTGTGCCTCCGACAGTGCAACACCTCCTCAGTCCTGACCCTCTGGCAGTGCCACACTCCCTCAGAACTGCCCCTTCGAAAGAGCAGCACTCTCTCATCCTGTCCCTTCGAGAGTTCAGCGCTCTCTCAGTACTAACCCTCCCACAGTGCAGCACTCACTCAGTACTGATCCTCCGACAGTGCGACGCTCCCTCAGTACTGCCCCTCCGACAGTGCTGCACACCCTCAGTACTGACCTTCCGACAGTGCCGCACTCCCTCAGTAATGACCCTCTGACAGCGCAGCACACCGTCAGTACTGACCCTCCTACAGTGCAATGCTCCCTCAGTCCTGCCCCTTCGACAGTGCAGCACTCCCTCAGTACTGACCCTCTGACAGTGCAACCCTCCCTCAGTGCTGACCCTCCGACAGGGCAACGCTCCCTCAGGACTGACCCTCTGACAGTGCAGCAGTCCCTCAGTACTGACCCTCTGACAGAGCAGCACTCCCTCAGTCCTGCCCCTTCGACAGTTCAACACTCCCTCAGTACTAACCCTCCTACAGTGCAGCACTCCCTCAGTACTGACCCTCTGACAGTGCAACCCTCCCTCAGTGCTGACCTTCCGACAGGGCAACGCTCCCTCAGGATTGACCCTCCAGCAGTGCCGCACTCCCTCAGTACTAACCCTCCTGCAGTGCAGCACTCCTTCAGTACTGACCCTCCGATAGTGCAGCACTCCCCTACTACTGACCCTCCGACAGTGCTGCACTCCCTCAGTACTGACCCTCCGACAGGGCAACGCTCCCTCAGGACTAACCCTCTGACAGTGCAGCACTCCCTCAGTACTAACCCTCCTACAGTGCAGCGCTCACTCAGTACTGACCCTCCGACAGGGCAACGCTCCCTCAGGACTGACCATCTGACAGTTCAATGCTCCCTCACTGCTGACCCTTCAACAGTGCAGCACTCCCGCAGTACTGACCCTCCAACAGTGCCGCACTCCCTCAGTACTGACCCTCCGACAGTGCCTCACTCCCTCATAACTGACCCTCCGACAGCGCAGCTCTCCCTCAGTACTGACCCTCCGACTGTGCCTCACACCCTCAGTACTGACCCTCTGACAGTGCAGCACTCCCTCAGTACTGACCCTCCAACAGGGCGACGCTCCCTCAGTACTGACCCGCTGACAGTAGAGCACTCCCTCAGTGCTGACCCTCAGAAAGTGCAACGCTCCCTCAGTGCTGACGCTCTGCCAGTGCAGCACTTCCTCAGTACTGACCCTCCGACAGTGCAGCACTCCCTCAGTACTGACCCTCCGACAGTGCAATGCTCCCTCAGTACTGACCCTCCGACAGTGCAACGCTCCCTCAGTACTGACCCTCCAACAGTGCAGTATTCCCTCAGTACTGACCCTCCGACAGTGCAGCACTCCTTCAGTACTGACCCACCGACAGTGCAGCACTCTCTCAGTACTGACCCTCCGACAGTGCAACGCTCCCTCATTACTGAACCTCCGACAGTGCAGCACTCCCTCACTACAAAGGTTTACAATTGGGGGAAGGGTAGATATGATGCTGTCAGGCAGGAACTGAGGAGCATAAGTTGGGAGCATATGCTGGCAGGGAAGGGCACGGTCGAAATGTGGAACTTTTTCAAGGAGCAGATAGTAGGGGCCATTGATAAGCATGTCCCTGTCAGACAGGGAAGGGATGGTCATGTGAGGGAACCTTGGTTGACAAGAGAGGTTGAGAGTCTTGTTAGGAAGAAGAAGGATGCGTATATAAGGTTGAGGAAAAAGGGCACAGGCATAGCTCTGGAGGGATACAAGATGGCCAGGAAGGATCTGAAGAAAGGGATTAGGAGAGCTAAGAGAGGGCATGAAAAATGCTTGGCGGGTAGGATAAAAGAAAACCCCAAGGCCTTTTACGCGTATGTCAGAAATATGAGGATGACTAGGGGGACCGTAGGTCCGGTCAAGGACAATAGCGGGAGACTGTGTGTTGAGCCGGAAGAGATAAGTGAGGTTTTGAATGAGTACTTCTCTTCGGTATTTACGAATGAGAAGGGGTGTATTACTGAAGAGGACGGTGTGAAACAGACTGGTAAGCTCGAGGAAGTGCTCGTTAGGAGGGAAGATGTGTTGGGGTTTTTGAATAACTTGAAGATAGACAAGTCTCCCGGGCCTGACGGGGTATATCCAAGGATGTTATGGGAAGCAAGGGATGAAATTGCAGAGCCGCTGGCAATGATCTTTTCATCTTCTCTGTTGACGGGGGTGGTACCAGGTGATTGGAGGGTGGCAAATGTTGTGCCCCTGTTCAAGAAAGGGAATAGGAACAACCCTGGGAATTACAGGCCAGTTAGTCTTACTTCGGTGGTAGGCAAGTTGATGGAAAAGGTGCTGAGGGATAGGATTTCTGAGCATCTGGAAAGACACTGCTTGATTCGGGACAGTCAGCACGGTTTTGTGAGGGGTAGGTCTTGCCTCACAAGCCTGATTGAATTCTTTGAGCAGGTGACCAAGCAAGTGGATGAGGGTAAACCAGTGGATGTGGTGTACATGGATTTTAGTAAGGCATTTGATAAGGTCCCCCATGGTAGACTTATGGAGAAAGTCAGGAGGCATGGGATAGTGGGGAATGTGGCCAGTTGGATTAAGAATTGGCTAACTGATAGAAGGCAGAGAGTGGTCTTAGATGGTAAATACTCAGCCTGGAGCCCAGTTACCAGTGGCGTGCCACAGGGATCAGTTCTGGGTCCTCTCCTGTTTGTGATTTTTATTAACGACTTGGATGAGGAAGTCGAAGGGTGGGTCAGTAAATTTGCAGATGATACAAAGGTTGGTGGAGTTGTGGATACCGAGGAGGGCTATTGTCGTCTGCAAAGGGACTTGGATAGGTTGCAGTGCTGGGCTGAAAAGTGGCAGATGGAGTTTAACCCTGAAAAGTGTGAGGTCGTCCATTTTGGAAGGACAAACACGAATGCAAAATACTGGGTTAACGGTAGGGTTCTTGGGCATGTGGAGGAGCAGAGAGACCTTGGGGTCTATGTGCATAGATCGTTGAAAGTTGCAACTCAAGTGGATAGGGCTGTGAAGAAGGCATATGGGGTGTTAGCGTTCATTAGCAGAGGGATTGAATTTAAGAGCCGTGAGGTGATGATGCAGCTGTACAGGACCTTGGTAAGGCCTCATTTGGAGTACTGTGTGCAGTTCTGGTCGCCTCATTTTAGGAAGGATGTGGAAGCCTTGGAGAGGGTGCAGAGGAGATTTACCAGGATGTTGCCTGGAATGGAGAATAAGTCTTACGAGGAAAGGCTGAACATTCTAGGCCTCTTCTCATTAGAAAGGAGAAGGATGAGGGGTGACATGATAGAGGTTTATAAGATGATCAGGGGAATAGATAGGGTAGACAGTCAGAAACTCTTTCCCCGGGTGGAGCAAAGCGTTACAAGGGGTCATAAATTTAAGGTGAAGGGTGGGAGATATAAGGGGGATGTCAGGGGAAGGTTCTTTACCCAGAGAGTGGTCGGGGCATGGAATGCCTTGCCTGGGGAAGTTGTTGAGTCAGAAACTTTAGGGACTTTCAAACGGCTTTTAGATAGGTGTATGGATAAAGGAGAATGATGGGGTATAGATTAAATTGTCCTTGACAGAGGACAAAGGATCGGCACAACATCGTGGGCCGAAGGGCCTGTTCTGTGCTGTATTTTCTATGTTCTATGTTCTATGTTCTACTGACCCTCCAACAGTGCTGCACTCCCTCATTCGTGACCTTCCGGCTGTGCAGAACTCCCTCACTACTGACCCTCCGACAGTGCCGCACTCCCTCATTATTGACTCTCTGACAGTGCAGCACTCCCTCAGTACTGACCATCCGACATTGCGACGCTCCCTCAGTACTGACCCTCTGACAGTGCAGCAATCCCTCAGTACTGACCCTCTGACAGTGCAACCCTCCCTCAGTGCTGACCCTCCGACAGGGCAACGCTCCCTCAGGACTGACCCTCTGACAGTGCAGCAGTCCCTCAGTAATGACCATCCGACAGTGCAGCACTCCCTCAGTCCTGCCCCTTCGACAGTTCAGCACTCCCTCAGTACTAACCCTCCTACAGTGCAGCACTCCCTCAGTACTGACCCTCTGACAGTGCAACCCTCCCTCAGTGCTGACCTTCCGACAGGGCAACGCTCCCTCAGGATTGACCCTCTGACAGTGCAGCAGTCCCTCAGTACTGACCCTCCAGCAGTGCCGCACTCCCTCAGTACTAACCCTCCTGCAGTGCAGCACTCCTTCAGTACTGACCCTCCGATAGTGCAGCACTCCCCTACTACTGACCCTCCGACAGGGCAACGCTCCCTCAGGACTAACCCTCTGACAGTGCAGCACTCCCTCAGTACTAACCCTCCTACAGTGCAGCGCTCACTCAGTACTGACCCTCCGACAGGGCAACGCTCCCTCAGGACTGACCATCTGACAGTTCAATGCTCCCTCACTGCTGACCCTTCAACAGTGCAGCACTCCCGCAGTACTGACCCTCCAACAGTGCCGCACTCCCTCAGTACTGACCCTCCGACAGTGCCTCACTCACTCATAACTGACCCTCCGACAGCGCAGCTCTCCCTCAGTACTGACCCTCCGACTGTGCCTCACACCCTCAGTACTGACCCTCTGACAGTGCAGCACTCCCTCAGTACTGACCCTCCAACAGGGCGACGCTCCCTCAGTACTGACGCTCTGCCAGTGCAGCACTTCCTCAATACTGACTCTCCGACAGTGCAGCACTCCCTCAGTACTGACCCTCCGACAGTGCAACGCTCCCTCAGTACTGACCCTCCGACAGTGCAGTATTCCCTCAGTACTGACCCTCCGACAGTGCAGCACTCCTTCAGGACTGACCCACCGACAGTGCAGCACTCCCTCAGTACTGACCCTCCGACAGTGCAACGCTCCCTCATTACTGAACCTCCGACAGTGCAGCACTCCCTCACTACTGACCCTCCAACAGTGCCGCACTCCCTCATTCGTGACCCTCCGGCTGTGCAGAACTCCCTCACTACTGACCCTCCGACAGTGCCGCACTCCCTCATTACTGACTCTCTGACAGTGCAGCACTCCCTCAGTACTGACCATCCGACATTGCGACGCTCCCTCAGTACTGACCCTCTGACAGTGCAGCAATCCCTCAGTACTGACCCTCCGACAGTGCAGCACTCCCTCAGCACTGACCCTCTGACAGTGCAGCACTCCCTCAGTACTGACCCTCCGACAGTTCCGCAATCCCTCAGTACTGACCCTCCGACAGTGCCGCACACCCTCAGGACTGACCCTCTGACAGTGCAGCGCTCCCTCCGTACTGATCTTCTGACAGTGCAGCACTCCCTCAGTATTGACCCTCCGACAGTGCGACGCTCCTTCAGTACTCACCCTCCGACAGTGCGAAGATCCCTCAGTACTGACCCTCTGACAGTGCAGCACTCCCTCAGTACTGTACCTCTGACAGTGCGACGCTCCCTCGGTACTAACCCTCTGACAGTGCAGCACTCTCTCAGTACTGACCCTCCGACAGTGCAGCACTCCATCAGGACTGACCCTCTGACAGTGCAGCACTCCCTCAGTACTGACCCTCTGACAGTGCAGCACTCCCTCAGTACTGACCCTCCGACAGTGCAGCACTCCCTCAGTACTGATCCTCCCACAGTGCTGCACTCCCTCAGTACTGACCCTCCGACAGTGCAGCACTCCCTCAGTACTGACCCTCAGACTGTGCTGCACTCCCTCATTACTGACCCTCGGACAGTGCAGCACTCCCTTACTACTGACCCTCCGACAGTGAGGCACTCTCCCAGTCCTTACCCTCCGACAGAGCAACGCCTCCTCTGTCCTGACCCTCCGGCATTGCAACACTCCCTCAGTTATGACCCTTCGACAATGCAGCACTCTCTCAGTACTGACCCTCCTACAGTGCAGCACTCCCTCAGTACTGACCCACCTGCAGTGCAGTACTCCCTCAGTTCTGACCCTCCGACAGTACAGCACTTCCTCAGTGCTGACCCTCCGGAAGTGCAGCACTCCCTCAGTACTGTCCCTCCTTTAGTGCAGCACTCCCTCAGTACTGACCCTCCTTCAGTGCAATATTCCCAGTCTTGACTCTCCGACAGTGCAGCACTCCCTCAGTACTGACCCTCTGATAGAGCAGAACTCCCTCAGTCCTGAACCTTTGAAAGTGCGACGTTCCCTCATTACTGACCCTCTGACAGTGCAGCACTCCCTCAGTACTGACCCTTCGAAAGTGCAGCATCCTCTCAGTACTGACCCTCCGACAGTGCAGCACTCCCTCAGTACTGACCCTCTGACAATGCGACGCTCACTCACTACTGATCCTGTGACAGTGCAGCACACCCTCAGTACTAACCCTCTGACAGTGCAGCACTCCCTCAGTACTGACCCTCTGACAGTGCGACGCTCACTCACTACTGATCCTGTGACAGTGCAGCACACCCTCAGTACTAACCCTCTGACAGTGCAGCACTCCCTCAGTACTGACCCTCCGACTGTTCAACGCTCCCTCATTACTGACCCTCTGACAGTGCTGCACTCCCTCTGTACTGACCTTCTGACAGTGCAATGCTCCCTCAGTTCTGACCCTTCGACAGTGCAGCACTCGCTCAGTACTAACCTTCCGTAGTTCAGCACGCCCTCAGTACTAACCATCCTACAGTGCAGCACTCCCTTACGACTGACCCTCCGACAGTGCAGCACTCTCTCAGTACTTACCCTTCGACAGTGCAGCACTCTCTCAGTCCTGACCCTCCGACAGTGCAATGCTCCCTCACTCCTGACCCTTCGACAGTGCAGCACTCTCTCAGTCCTGATCCTCCGACAGTGCAGCACTCTCTCAGTACTTAATCTTCGACAGTGCAGCACTCTCTCAGTCCTGACCCTCCGACATTGCAACGCTCCCTCAATACTGACCCTTCGACAGTGCAGCACTCCCTCAGTACTGAACCTCCGACAGTGCGACACTCCCTCAGTACTAACCTGCCGACAGTACAGCAATCCCTCAGTACTGATCCTCCGACAGTGACTCATTCCCTCAGTACTGACCCTCCGACAGTGCAGCACTCGCTCAGTACTAACCTTCCGACAGTTCAGCACTCCTTCAGTACTGACCCTCCGACAGTGCAACGCTCCCTCAGTACTGAGCATCTGACAGTGCAGCACTCCCTCAGTCCTGACACTCTGACCGTGCAGCACTCCTTCAGTACTGACCCTCCGACGGTGCAACGCTCCCTCACTATTGACCCTCCGACAGTGCTGCACTCCCTCAGTCCTGACCCTTCGACATTGCAGGCCTCGCTCAGTACTAACCTTCCGCAGTTCAGCACGCCCTCAGTACTAACCATCCTACAGTGCAATCCTCCCTCACTCCTGACCCTTCGACAGTGCTGCACTCCTTCAGTCCTGACCCTCCGACACTGCAGCACTCTCTCACTACTGACCCTTCGACAGTGCAGCACTCTCTCAGTCCTGACCCTCCGACAGTGCAGCACTCTCTCAGTACTTAATCTTCGACAGTGCAGCACTCTCTCAGTCCTGACCCTCTGACATGGCAACTCTCCCTCAGTACTGACCCTCCGACAGTGCAGCACTCCATCAATCCTGACCCTTCGACAGTGCAGCACCCCCTCAGTACTAACCTTCCGACAGTGCAGCAATCCCTCAGTACTGATCCTCCGACAGTGCTGCATTCCCTCAGTACTGACCCTCCGACAGTGCAGCACTTCCTCAGTACTGACCCTGCATCAGTGCAGCACTCCCTCAGTACTGACCCTCTGACAGTGCAGCACTCCCTCAGTACTGACACTCCGACAGTGCAGCACTCCCTCATTACTGAACCTCCGACAGTGCAACGTTCCCTCAGTACTGACCCTCCTTCAGTGCAACACTTCCTCAGTACTGACCCTCAGACAGTGCCGCACTGCCTCAGGACTGACACTCTGACAGTGCAGCACTCCCTCAGTACTGACCCTCTGACAGTGCAGCCCTCCCTCTGTACTGACCCTCCTTCAGTGCAACGCTTCCTCAGTACTGACCCTCAGACAGTGCAGCACTCCCTGAGTACTGACCCTCCGACGCTGCAACGCACCCTCACTACTGACCTTTCGACAGTGCAGGACTCTCTCAGTACTGACACTCAGAAAGTGCAATGCTCCCTCAGTACTGTACCTCCGACAGTGCAACGCTCCCTCAGTACTGACCCTTCGACAGTGCAGCACTCCCTCAGTACTAACCCTCCTACAGTGCAGCACACCCTCAGTACTGACCCTCCGACAGTGCAGCACTCCCTCATTACTGACCCTCCGACAGTGCAGCACTCCCTCAGTAATGACCCTCAGGCAGTGCCGCGCTCCCTCATTACTGACCCTCTGACAGTGCAGAACCCCCCCCCTACTACTGACCCTCCGACAGTGCAGCACTCTTCCCAGTCGTGACCCTCCGACAGAGCAACACCTCCTCAGTCCTGACCCTCCGGCATTGCAACGATCCCTCAGTACTGACCCTCCGAAAGTGCAGCACTCCCTCAGTACTGACCATCCGACAGTGCAGCTCTTCGTCAGTACTGACCCTCCTTCAGTGCACTCTTTCCTCAGTACTGACCCTTCAGTACTGACCCTCTGACAGTGCAGCACTCCCTCAGTACTGACCCTCTGAGAGAGCTGAACTCCCTCAGTACTGACCCTTCGAATATGCAACGCTCCCTCATTACTAACCCACCGACAGTGCAGCATTCTCTCAGACGTGAACATCCAACAGTGCAACGCTCACTCAGTACTGACCCTCCGACAGTGCAAAGCTCCCTCAGTACAGACCCTCTGACAGTGCAAAGCTCCTTCAGTACTGACCCTCCGACAGTGCAGCATTCTCTCAGTCGTGAACCTCCGACAGTGCAACGCTCACTCAGTACTGACCGTTCGACAGTGCAGCACTCCCTCAGTACTGACCCGCCGACAGTGCAACGCTCCCTCAGTCCTGACCCTCTGACAGTGCACCACTCCCTCAGTACTAACCTTCCGACAGTTCAGCACTCCTTCAGTACGAACCCTCCTGCAGTGCAGCACTCCTTCAGTACTGACCCTCTGACCGTGCAATGCTCCCTCACTCCTGACCCTTCGACAGTGCAGCACTCTCTCAGTCCTGACCCTCCGACAGTGCAGCACTCCCTCAGTCCTGACCCTTCGACATTGCAGCCCTCGCTCAGTACTAACCTTCCGCAGTTCAGCACGCCCTCAGTACTAACCATCCTACAGTGCAATGCTCCCTCACTCCTGACCCTTCGACAGTGCTGCACTCCTTCAGTCCTGACCCTCCGACACTGCAGCACTCTCTCACTACTGACCCTTCGACAGTGCAGCACTCTCTCAGTCCTGACCCTCCGACAGTGCAGCACTCTCTCAGTACTTAATCTTCGACAGTGCAGCACTCTCTCAGTCCTGACCCTCTGACATGGCAACTCTCCCTCAGTACTGACCCTCCGACAGTGCAGCACTCCATCAGTCCTGACCCTTCGACAGTGCAGCACTCCCTCAGTACTAACCTTCCGACAGTGCAGCAATCCCTCAGTACTGATCCTCCGACAGTGCTGCATTCCCTCAGTACTGACCCTCCGACAGTGCAGCACTTCCTCAGTACTGACCCTGCATCAGTGCAGCACTCCCTCAGTACTGAACCTCCGACAGTGCGACGCTCCCTCAGTACTGACCCTCTGACAGTGCAGCACTCCCTCAGTACTGACACTCCGACAGTGCAGCACTCCCTCATTACTGAACCTCCGACAGTGCAACGTTCCCTCAGTACTGACCCTCCTTCAGTGCAACGCTTCCTCAGTACTGACCCTCAGACAGTGCCGCACTGCCTCAGGACTGACACTCTGACAGTGCAGCACTCCCTCAGTACTGACCCTCTGACAGTGCAGCACTCCCTCTGTACTGACCCTCCTTCAGTGCAACGCTTCCTCAGTACTGACCCTCAGACAGTGCAGCACTCCCTGAGTACTGACCCTCCGACGCTGCAACGCACCCTCACTACTGACCTTTCGACAGTGCAGGACTCTCTCAGTACTGACACTCAGAAAGTGCAATGCTCCCTCAGTACTGTACCTCCGACAGTGCAGCACTCCCTCAGTACTGACACTCCGACAGTGCAGCACTCCCTCATTACTGAACCTCCGACAGTGCAACGTTCCCTCAGTACTGACCCTCCTTCAGTGCAACGCTTCCTCAGTACTGACCCTCAGACAGTGCCGCACTGCCTCAGGACTGACACTCTGACAGTGCAGCACTCCCTCAGTACTGACCCTCTGACAGTGCAGCACTCCCTCTGTACTGACCCTCCTTCAGTGCAACGCTTCCTCAGTACTGACCCTCAGACAGTGCAGCACTCCCTGAGTACTGACCCTCCGACGCTGCAACGCACCCTCACTACTGACCTTTCGACAGTGCAGGACTCTCTCAGTACTGACACTCAGAAAGTGCAATGCTCCCTCAGTACTGTACCTCCGACAGTGCAACGCTCCCTCAGTACTGACCTTTCGACAGTGCAGCACTCCCTCAGTACTAACCCTCCTACAGTGCAGCACACCCTCAGTACTGACCCTCCGACAGTGCAGCACTCCCTCATTACTGACCCTCCGACAGTGCAGCACTCCCTCAGTAATGACCCTCAGGCAGTGCCGCGCTCCCTCATTACTGACCCTCTGACAGTGCAGAACCCCCCCCTACTACTGACCCTCCGACAGTGCAGCACTCTTCCCAGTCGTGACCCTCCGACAGAGCAACACCTCCTCAGTCCTGACCCTCCGGCATTGCAACGATCCCTCAGTACTGACCCTCCGAAAGTGCAGCACTCCCTCAGTACTGACCATCCGACAGTGCAGCTCTTCGTCAGTACTGACCCTCCTTCAGTGCACTCTTTCCTCAGTACTGACCCTTCAGTACTGACCCTCAGACAGTGCAGCACTCCCTGAGTACTGACCCTCCGACGCTGCAACGCACCCTCACTACTGACCTTTCGACAGTGCAGGACTCTCTCAGTACTGACACTCAGAAAGTGCAATGCTCCCTCAGTACTGTACCTCCGACAGTGCAACGCTCCCTCAGTACTGACCCTTCGAATATGCAACGCTCCCTCATTACTAACCCACCGACAGTGCAGCATTCTCTCAGACGTGAACATCCAACAGTGCAACGCTCACTCAGTACTGACCCTCCGACAGTGCAAAGCTCCCTCAGTACAGACCCTCTGACAGTGCAAAGCTCCTTCAGTACTGACCCTCCGACAGTGCAGCATTCTCTCAGTCGTGAACCTCCGACAGTGCAACGCTCACTCAGTACTGACTGTTCGACAGTGCAGCACTCCCTCAGTACTGACCCGCCGACAGTGCAACGCTCCCTCAGTCCTGACCCTCTGACAGTGCACCACTCCCTCAGTACTAACCTTCCGACAGTTCAGCACTCCTTCAGTACGAACCCTCCTGCAGTGCAGCACTCCTTCAGTACTGACCCTCTGACCGTGCAATGCTCCCTCACTCCTGACCCTTCGACAGTGCAGCACTCTCTCAGTCCTGACCCTCCGACAGTTCAGCACTCCTTCAGTACCAACCTTCCAACAGTTCAGCACTCCCTCAGTACTAACGTTCCAACAGTTCAGCACTCCAACAGTACTAAACTTCCAACAGTTCAGCACTCCTACAGTACTGACCCTCCTTGAGTGCAGCACTCCCTCAGTACTGACCCTCTGATAGAGCAGAACTCCCTCAGTACTGAACCTTCGAAAGTGCAAAGTTCCATCATTACTGACCCTCTGACAGTGCAACGCTCACTCAGTACTGACCCTCCGACAGTGCATCATTCTCTCAGTCTTGACCCTCTGACAGTGCAACGGTCTCTCATTACTGACTCCCTGACATTGCCGCACTCCCGCAGTCCTGACCCTCTGACAGTGCAGCACTCCCTCAGTACCGACCCTCCGACAGTGCAACGCTCCCTCAGGACTGACCCTCTGAAAATGCAGCACTCCCTCAGTACTGACCCTCTGACAGTGCTGCACTCCCTCAGTACTGACCCTCCGACAGAGCGACGCTCACTCACTACTGACCCTCTGACAGTGCAGCACTCCCTCAGTACTGACCCTCTGACAGTGCAGCACTCCCTCAGTACTGACCCTCCGACAGTGCAACGCTCCCTCATTTCTGACCCTTTTACAGTGCAGCACTCCCTCTGTACTGACCCGCCGACAGTGCAACGCTCCCTCAGTCCTGACCCTCTGACAGTGCACCACTCCCTCAGTACTAACCTTCCGACAGTTCAGCACTCCTTCAGTACGAACCCTCCTGCAGTGCAGCACTCCTTCAGTACTGACCCTCTGACCGTGCAATGCTCCCTCACTCCTGACCCTCTGACAGTGCAGCACTCCCTCAGTACTGACCCTCGACGGTGCAACGCTCCCTCACTACTGACCCTTCGAAAGTGCAGCACTCTCTCAGTCGTGACCCTCCGACAGTGCAACGCTCCCTCATTTCTGACCCTCTGACAGTGCAGCACTCCCTCAGTACTGATCCTCCGACAGTGCAGCACTCCCTCGGTACTGACCCTCCGACAGTGCAGCACTCCCTCAGTAATGACCCTCAGACAGTTCAGCACTCCTTCAGTACCAACCTTCCAACAGTTCAGCACTCCCTCAGTACTAACCTTCCAACAGTTCAGCACTCCTACAGTACTAAACTTCCAACAGTTCAGCACTCCTACAGTACTGACCCTCCTTGAGTGCAGCACTCCCTCAGTACTGACCCTCTGATAGAGCAGAACTCCCTCAGTACTGAACCTTCGAAAGTGCAAAGTTCCATCATTACTGACCCTCTGACAGTGCAACGCTCGCTCAGTACTGACCCTCCGACATTGCATCATTCTCTCAGTCTTGACCCTCTGACAGTGCAACGGTCTCTCATTACTGACTCCCTGACATTGCCGCACTCCCGCAGTCCTGACCCTCTGACAGTGCAGCACTCCCTCAGTACCGACCCTCCGACAGTGCAACGCTCCCTCAGGACTGACCCTCTGAAAATGCAGCACTCCCTCAGTACTGACCCTCTGACAGTGCTGCACTCCCTCAGTACTGACCCTCCGACAGAGCGACGCTCACTCACTACTGACCCTCTGACAGTGCAGCACTCCCTCAGTACTGACCCTCTGACAGTGCAGCACTCCCTCAGTACTGACCCTCCGACAGTGCAACGCTCCCTCATTTCTGACCCTTTTACAGTGCAGCACTCCCTCTGTACTGACCCTCCGACAGTGCAACGCTCCCTCATTTCTGACCCTTTTACAGTGCAGCACTCCCTCAGTACTGACCCTCCGACAGTGCAACGCTCCCTCATTTCTGACCCTTTTACAGTGCAGCACTCCCTCTGTACTGACCCTCCGACGGTGCAACGCTCCCTCACTACTGACCCTTCGAAAGTGCAGCACTCTCTCAGTCGTGACCCTCCGACAGTGCAACGCTCCCTCATTTCTGACCCTTTTACAGTGCAACACTCGCTCATTACTAACCTTCCGTAGTTCAGCACGCCCTCAGTATTAACCATCCTACAGTGCTGCACTCCCTCAGTACTGACCCTCTGACAGTGCGACGCTCACTCACTACTGACCCTCTGACAGTGCAGCACTCCCTCAGTACTGACCCTCCGACAGAGCGACGCTCACTCACTACTGACCCTCTGACAGTGCAGCACTCCCTCAGTACTGACCCTCTGACAGTGCAGCACTCCCTCAGTACTGACCCTCGACGGTGCAACGCTCCCTCACTACTGACCCTTCGAAAGTGCAGCACTCTCTCAGTCGTGACCCTCCGACAGTGCAACGCTCCCTCATTTCTGACCCTCTGACAGTGCAGCACTCCCTCAGTACTGATCCTCCGACAGTGCAGCACTCCCTCGGTACTGACCCTCCGACAGTGCAGCACTCCCTCAGTAATGACCCTCAGACAGTGCCGCACTCCCTCATTACTGACCCTCTGACAGTGCAGCACTCCCTTACTACTGACCCTCCGACAGTGCAGCACTCACTCACGACTGACCCTCCGACAGTACGGCACTCTCCCAGTCCTGACCCTCCGACATTGCAACGATCCCACAGTACTGACTCTTCGACAGTGCAGCACTATCTCAGTACTGACCCTCCGACAGTGCAACGCTCCCTCATTTCTGACCCTTTTACAGTGCAGCACTCCCTTACTACTGACCCTCCGACAGTGCAATGCTCCCTCACTCCTGACCCTTCGATAGTGCAGCACTCCATCAGTCCTGACCCTTCGACAGTGCAGCACTCCCTCAGTACTAACCTTCCGACAGTGCAGCAATCCCTCAGTACCGATCCTCCCACAGTGCCGCATTCCCTCAGTACTGACCCTCCGACAGTGCAGCACTTCCTCAGTACTGACCCTCCGACAGTGCAGCACTCCCTCAGTACTGACCCTCTGGCAGTGCAGCACTCCCTCAGTACTGAACCTCCGACAGTGCGACGTTCCCTCAGTACTGACCCTCCGACTGTGCAGAACTCCCTCACTACTGAGCCTCCGACAGTGCCGCAATCCCTCAGTACTGACCCTCTGACAGTGCAGCACTCCCTGAGTACTGACCCTCCGACGCTGCAACGCTCCCTCACTGGATGACCCTTCGACAGTGCAGCACTCTCTCAGTACTGACACTCCGAAAGTGCAACGCTACCTCAGTACTGTACCTCTGACAGTGCAATGCTCCCTCAGTACTGACCCTTCGACTGTGCAGTACTCCCTCAGTACTAACTCTACTACAGTGCCGCACTCCCTCATTACTGACCCTCTGACAGTGCAGCACTCCCTCAGTACTGATCCTCCGACAGTGCAGCACTCCCTCAGTACTGATCCTCCGACAGTGCAGCACTCCCTCGGTACAGACCCTCCGACTGTGCAGCACTCCCTCAGTAATGACCCTCAGACAGTGCCGCACTCCCTCATTACTGACCCTCTGACAGTGCAGCACTCCCTTACTAATGACCCTCCGACAGTGCAGCACTCACTCACGACTGACCCTCCGACAGTACGGCACTCTCCCAGTCCTGACCCTCCGAAATTGCAACGATCCCACAGTACTGACCCTTCGACAGTGCAGCACTCTCTCAGTACTGACCCTCCGACGCTGCAACGCACCCTCACTACTGACCTTTCGACAGTGCAGGACTCTCTCAGTACTGACACTCAGAAAGTGCAATGCTCCCTCAGTACTGTACCTCCGACAGTGCAACGCTCCCTCAGTACTGACCCTTCGACAGTGCAGCACTCCCTCAGTACTAACCCTCCTACAGTGCAGCACACCCTCAGTACTGACCCTCCGACAGTGCAGCACTCCCTCATTACTGACCCTCCGACAGTGCAGCACTCCCTCAGTAATGACCCTCAGGCAGTGCCGCGCTCCCTCATTACTGACCCTCTGACAGTGCAGAACCCCCCCCTACTACTGACCCTCCGACAGTGCAGCACTCTTCCCAGTCGTGACCCTCCGACAGAGCAACACCTCCTCAGTCCTGACCCTCCGGCATTGCAACGATCCCTCAGTACTGACCCTCCGAAAGTGCAGCACTCCCTCAGTACTGACCATCCGACAGTGCAGCTCTTCGTCAGTACTGACCCTCCTTCAGTGCACTCTTTCCTCAGTACTGACCCTTCAGTACTGACCCTCTGACAGTGCAGCACTCCCTCAGTACTGACCCTCTGAGAGAGCTGAACTCCCTCAGTACTGACCCTTCGAATATGCAACGCTCCCTCATTACTAACCCACCGACAGTGCAGCATTCTCTCAGACGTGAACATCCAACAGTGCAACGCTCACTCAGTACTGACCCTCCGACAGTGCAAAGCTCCCTCAGTACAGACCCTCTGACAGTGCAAAGCTCCTTCAGTACTGACCCTCCGACAGTGCAGCATTCTCTCAGTCGTGAACCTCCGACAGTGCAACGCTCACTCAGTACTGACCGTTCGACAGTGCAGCACTCCCTCAGTACTGACCCGCCGACAGTGCAACGCTCCCTCAGTCCTGACCCTCTGACAGTGCACCACTCCCTCAGTACTAACCTTCCGACAGTTCAGCACTCCTTCAGTACGAACCCTCCTGCAGTGCAGCACTCCTTCAGTACTGACCCTCTGACCGTGCAATGCTCCCTCACTCCTGACCCTTCGACAGTGCAGCACTCTCTCAGTCCTGACCCTCCGACAGTTCAGCACTCCTTCAGTACCAACCTTCCAACAGTTCAGCACTCCCTCAGTACTAACCTTCCAACAGTTCAGCACTCCTACAGTACTAAACTTCCAACAGTTCAGCACTCCTACAGTACTGACCCTCCTTGAGTGCAGCACTCCCTCAGTACTGACCCTCTGATAGAGCAGAACTCCCTCAGTACTGAACCTTCGAAAGTGCAAAGTTCCATCATTACTGACCCTCTGACAGTGCAACGCTCACTCAGTACTGACCCTCCGACAGTGCATCATTCTCTCAGTCTTGACCCTCTGACAGTGCAACGGTCTCTCATTACTGACTCCCTGACATTGCCGCACTCCCGCAGTCCTGACCCTCTGACAGTGCAGCACTCCCTCAGTACCGACCCTCCGACAGTGCAACGCTCCCTCAGGACTGACCCTCTGAAAATGCAGCACTCCCTCAGTACTGACCCTCTGACAGTGCTGCACTCCCTCAGTACTGACCCTCCGACAGAGCGACGCTCACTCACTACTGACCCTCTGACAGTGCAGCACTCCCTCAGTACTGACCCTCTGACAGTGCAGCACTCCCTCAGTACTGACCCTCCGACAGTGCAACGCTCCCTCATTTCTGACCCTTTTACAGTGCAGCACTCCCTCTGTACTGACCCTCCGACAGTGCAACGCTCCCTCATTTCTGACCCTTTTACAGTGCAGCACTCCCTCAGTACTGACCCTCCGACAGTGCAACGCTCCCTCATTTCTGACCCTTTTACAGTGCAGCACTCCCTCTGTACTGACCCTCCGACGGTGCAACGCTCCCTCACTACTGACCCTTCGAAAGTGCAGCACTCTCTCAGTCGTGACCCTCCGACAGTGCAACGCTCCCTCATTTCTGACCCTTTTACAGTGCAACACTCGCTCATTACTAACCTTCCGTAGTTCAGCACGCCCTCAGTATTAACCATCCTACAGTGCTGCACTCCCTCAGTACTGACCCTCTGACAGTGCGACGCTCACTCACTACTGACCCTCTGACAGTGCAGCACTCCCTCAGTACTGACCCTCCGACAGAGCGACGCTCACTCACTACTGACCCTCTGACAGTGCAGCACTCCCTCAGTACTGACCCTCTGACAGTGCAGCACTCCCTCAGTACTGACCCTCGACGGTGCAACGCTCCCTCACTACTGACCCTTCGAAAGTGCAGCACTCTCTCAGTCGTGACCCTCCGACAGTGCAACGCTCCCTCATTTCTGACCCTCAGACAGTGCCGCACTCCCTCATTACTGACCCTCTGACAGTGCAGCACTCCCTTACTACTGACCCTCCGACAGTGCAGCACTCACTCACGACTGACCCTCCGACAGTACGGCACTCTCCCAGTCCTGACCCTCCGACATTGCAACGATCCCACAGTACTGACTCTTCGACAGTGCAGCACTCTCTCAGTACTGACCCTCCGACAGTGCAACGCTCCCTCATTTCTGACCCTTTTACAGTGCAGCACTCCCTTACTACTGACCCTCCGACAGTGCAATGCTCCCTCACTCCTGACCCTTCGATAGTGCAGCACTCCATCAGTCCTGACCCTTCGACAGTGCAGCACTCCCTCAGTACTAACCTTCCGACAGTGCAGCAATCCCTCAGTACCGATCCTCCCACAGTGCTGCATTCCCTCAGTACTGACCCTCCGACAGTGCAGCACTTCCTCAGTACTGACCCTCCGACAGTGCAGCACTCCCTCAGTACTGACCCTCTGGCAGTGCAGCACTCCCTCAGTACTGAACCTCCGACAGTGCGACGTTCCCTCAGTACTGACCCTCCGACTGTGCAGAACTCCCTCACTACTGAGCCTCCGACAGTGCCGCAATCCCTCAGTACTGACCCTCTGACAGTGCAGCACTCCCTGAGTACTGACCCTCCGACGCTGCAACGCTCCCTCACTGGATGACCCTTCGACAGTGCAGCACTCTCTCAGTACTGACACTCCGAAAGTGCAACGCTACCTCAGTACTGTACCTCTGACAGTGCAATGCTCCCTCAGTACTGACCCTTCGACTGTGCAGTACTCCCTCAGTACTAACTCTACTACAGTGCAGCACACCCTCAGTACTGACCCTCCGACAGTGCCGCACTCCCTCATTACTGACCCTCTGACAGTGCAGCACTCCCTCAGTACTGACCCTCTGACAGTGCAGCACTCCCTCAGTACTGATCCTCCGACAGTGCAGCACTCCCTCAGTACTGATCCTCCGACAGTGCAGCACTCCCTCGGTACAGACCCTCCGACTGTGCAGCACTCCCTCAGTAATGACCCTCAGACAGTGCCGCACTCCCTCATTACTGACCCTCTGACAGTGCAGCACTCCCTTACTAATGACCCTCCGACAGTGCAGCACTCACTCACGACTGACCCTCCGACAGTACGGCACTCTCCCAGTCCTGACCCTCCGAAATTGCAACGATCCCACAGTACTGACCCTTCGACAGTGCAGCACTCTCTCAGTACTGACCCTCCGACAGTGCAGCACTCCCTCAGTACTTACCCACCTGCAGAGCAGTACTCCCTCAGTACTGACCCTCCGACAGTGCAGCACTTCCTCAGTGCTGACCCTCTGTAAGTGCAGTGCTCCCTCAGTACTGACCCTCCTACAGTGCAGCTATTCATCAGTACTGACCCTCCTTCAGTGCAGTATTCCCTCAGTACTGACCCTCTGACAGTGCAGTACTCCCTCAGTACATACCCTCCGACAGTGCAACGCTCCCTCAGTACTGACCCTCTGATCCTCTGGTCTCTTCCCACCTACATCCATGACTCTTCTGACGCCCTACGTCATTTTGACAATTTCCAGTTTCCTGGTCCCAACCGCCTCCTCTTCACTATGGACGTCCAATCGCTCTACACCTCCATCCCCCACCAGGATGGTTTGAGGGCACTCCGCTTCTTCCTGGAACAGAGGCCCAAAAAGTCCCCATCCACCACCACCCTCCTCCGCCTGGCTGAACTTGTTCTCACATTGAACAACTTCTCCTTCAACTCCATGCACTTCCTTCAAGTAAAAGGTGTCGCTATGGGTACCCGCATGGGTCCTAGTTATGCCTGTCTTTTTGTGGGTTATGTCGAGCATTCTTTGTTCCTGTCCTACTCAGGCCCCCTCGCTCAACTCTTTTTCCGGTACATTGATGACTGTATCGGTGCCGTTTCCTGCTCCCGCCCCGAACTAGAAAACTTTATCAACTTTGCTTCCAATTTCCACCCTTCTCTCACCTTTACATGGTCCATCTCTGACACTTCCCTTCCCTTCCTCGACTTCTCTGTCTCCATCTCTGGGGATAGGTTGTCTACTAATATCCATTATAAGCCCACCGACTCCCACAGCTACCTCGACTACACTTCTTCACACCCTACCTCCTGTAAGGACTCCATTCCATTCTCCCAGTTTCTCCGTCTCCGACGCATCTGCTCTGATGATGCTACCTTCCATGACGGTGCTTCTGATATGACCTCCTTTTTCCTCAACCGAGGATTTCCCCCCACTGTGGTTGACAGGGCCCTCAACCGTGTCCGACCCATTCCCCGCACCTCTACCCTCACCCCTTCCCCTCCCTCCTAGAACCGTGACAGGGTTCCCCTTGTCCTCACTTTTCATCCCACCAGCCTCCATATCCAAAGGATCATCCTCCGCCATTTTCGCCACCTCCAGCGTGATGCCACTACCAGTCGCATCTTCCCCTCCCTTCCCCTGTCAGCATTCCGAAGGGATCGTTCCCTCTGCGACTCCCTGGTCCACTCCTCCATTACCCCCACCACCTCGTCCCCGTCCCAGGGCACCTACCCATGCAATCACAGGAGGTGTAATACCTGCCCATTTACCTCCTCTCTCCTCACTATCCCAGGCCCCAAACACTCCTTTCAGGTGAAGCAGCGATTTACTTGTACTTCTTTCAATGTAGTATACTGTCCTTGAAGCGGCCAACATCCCCAGCTTATACACACTACTGAGTCAGCGGCGCTTGAGATGGCTTGGCCATGTGAGCCGCATGGAAGATGGCAGGATCCCCAAAGACACATTGTACAGCGAGCTCGCCACTGGTATCAGACCCACCGGCCGTCCATGTCTCCGTTATAAAGACGTCTGCAAACGCGACATGAAATCGTGTGACATTGATCACAAGTCGTGGGAGTCAGTTGCCAGCATTCGCCAGAGCTGGCGGGCAGCCATAAAGACAGGGCTAAATTGTGGCGAGTCGAAGAGACTTAGTAGTTGGCAGGAAAAAAGACAGAGGCGCAAGGGGAGAGCCAACTGTGCAACAGCCCCAACAAACAAATTTCTTTGCAGCACCTGTGGAAGAGCCTGTCACTCCAGAATTGGCCTTTATAGCCACTCCAGGCGCTGCTTCACAAACCACTGACCACCTCCAGGCGCGTATCCATTGTCTCTCGAGATAAGGAGGCCCAAAAAGAAAGAAGTATACTGTATTCGCTGCTCACAGTGTGGTCTCCTCTACATTGGGGAGACTAAGCGCAGACTGGGTGACTGCTTTGCGGAACATCTCCGCTCAGTCCGCAAGCAGGACCCTGAGCTTCCGGTTGCTTGCCATTTCAACACTCCCCCCTGCTCTCATGCTCACATCTCTGTCCTGGGATTGCTGCAGTGTTCCTGTGAACATCAACGCAAGCTCGAGGAACAGCATCTCATCTACCGATTAGGCACACTACAGCCTGCCGGACTGAACATTGAGTTCAATAATTTCAGAGCATGACAGCCCCCCATTTTACTTTCATTTTTAGTTGTTTTTTCTTCCCTTTTACATTTTTTACAATCTTTTTTTGCATTTATTTCATTTCATCTTAGTTTGTTCAGTTTGCTTACCCACTGTTTTTTTCAGGTTGTTTTTCTTCAGGTTTGCACTAGCTGCTGTTCAATATTCAGTGTATTCACACCTAATCTGTACTAATGCTTTGTCTTTCAACACACCATTAACATATTGTTTGCCTGTTCTCCGTGACCTTTTGGTCAGCTATGTGGCCTGGTCCAATCTGCTCCTTCTCCTTTGTTATCTCTTGCCCCACCCCCACCTCACTGGTTTATAATCTGTGACTTTTCTAATATTTGTCAGTTCCGAAGCAGGTTCACTGTCCCGAAACGTTAACTCTGCTTCTCTTTCCACAGATGCTGCCAGACCTGCTGAGTGATTCCAGCATTTCTTGTTTTTGTTTCGCTTTATCCATTGTCGGTTCTACAATGTATTGCTCCAAGAAACTGTAATGAAAACATTCTACCAACGTATCTTCTAGCCCACTGTTGCCAATTTGATTGTTCCAGTCTATATTCAGATTAAAATCCTCCACAATTAATACATTTCTTTTTTATGCGCTCCAATTAATCCTATTTAATATTCTACCAATAATATAACTATTGTTCGGGGACCTGTAAACTCTCACAGTATTATTTCACTGTTGCTATTATTAATTTCCACCTAAACCGATTCTACTTCACGATGACTGTGTGTGACAAGGCCGATGATGAACCCTAGGCTGATGATGAGCCACTGGTCTTGAAAGCACAGGGATGCTGCAGTTGCAGAGAGAGGTAAGGCAACATCGGGCAGAGCTGCCAAAGGAAAAGTACAGCCTTTAGTGGACGATTGAGGAGTCCATCAATGTCATGAGTACTGTCATGTCTCAGTTGTGTGAGCGCATGAATTCGTCCATTGAGAGTTTGGCCGCCCTTATGGAGAGCCAGATCCCACAAATCCACGCTGACCTGTACACCAGCTCCCTGGCTCGGTACTCGACACAGCAGTGACAAAGCGAGGGAACGATGAGGCGCCTGGAGTCTTGTCCAGCTCCTCATCCTTCTCTGGTGAGCAGGGAGGTTCAAGTGATCTTTCAAAGGGAAGAGGAAAGGCTGCCCTCCACAACTGGCGGCTCCTCTAAAATACATTAGTGAACCAGATGGGTTTTTACAGCAATTGAAAATGGTTTCGGGAACAAGAGGACACCAAATTATGGCGATTGTCAGAAGAACAAAAGGAGACATGAGGTAAACGCCTTTTTTATGCAGCGAGTGGTTATGACATAGAATGCTCTGCTGAGAGTGTGCAGGCGGAAGATTCAATCGATGTTTTCAAAAGGGAATTAGACAATTATCTGAAGAAAAAAAAAGCTACAGCGAAAAGACCGTGGAGTGGGAGTAATTACTTGCAGAGAGCTGGCACTGGCATGCTGAGCTGGATATTCTCCTTCTCTGCTGTAAGCATTTAATGATTCCATGAATTGATGCAGTTGAGCACCAAAACCTTCCAAACTGCATCGTATTGAAAACCTTTTGAAGATCCAAACATCCTTCTGACACTCCGTATCTTGGTCACAATTTCTGTCAGCCTCTAGGATTGTGTCCCTCTCTGTATCTCTCTTTCTGTCTGACCTTTTGCTGAGTTACAACCTGCACCTTTTGCCATTGTTATGAATTTCAATGCATCTCAAAAAGATCAAAAACTGATCCCACATTAATCCCCAAATCATGCACACTAGGCCCTGAACGTAGGACTGGGCAGTGAATGTGGATTTTAGCTGAGGTTCTGACTGCATTTCAACTGATGTCAGTGTGGATTGTCACTGATGATGTGATCATGTGCATCATGCCTCCACAGTAGCACAGTGGTTAGCACCGCTCCTCACAGCTCCAGCGGCCTGGGTTCGGTTCTGGTTACTGCCTGTGTGGAGTTTGCAAGTTCTCCCTGTGAATGTGGGTTTCTGCTGGGTGTTCTGGTTTCCTGCCAGAGATTTGCAGGTTAGTTGGTAAATTGGCCGTTGTAAATTGCCCCCAGTGTAGATTGGAGAATGGTGGAGTTCTGGTAGGGAATATGGGAATAATGTAGCATAAGTGGGTGGCTGTTGGTTGGCACAGACTTGAAGGGCCTGTTTAAAAGCAGTATCTGCTCGCAAAAAATAAACTCTCTCTGTGCTATCGTGTATGTGAGTCGTACTATGACTGGCTCGATACATGTAATCCCTCACAGCCCTTCTCCATTTTCAAAAATGTTTCCAGGTCTCTGGGAATTTATGTCTTTCTGCTACAATCCCCTCATTACTATCCTTCACGATTTCATTGGCCTTTCTCTGTTTTTCTCTCTCTGTTACGATGCATCTCTCCATCTCCAGCCATCGCTTCCCATCTCCCAATCTCTCCCACCATGTTGCCTATTATTCGGGTACAGCTGAAATTATGAAGAGGTTAAACATTCTTCTCATGTCTGTCCCAGCATAAATAGAGAAATGTATGGATATTTCGTGGCTGTATTCGTACAATATAGATGGCAAAGTATATTGGCGGGAATTTTACGCCCTCCGAAAGAGCAGGCAGGTGGCGGGGGTGGAGGGCCGTCGAATAATGGAGCGGGAGGCTCAGGGTCCCTTCCCGATGCAGTTCCGCCTCTGCAACCTCTTTACACAGGGCGGCGACGGTGGAAAATGGCTCTCCTGCCCCTGGACAATCATAGGCCCTTAAGTGGACAGTTACCAGCCACTTTAAGGCCTCTCCTTTTGGACACGGGGATTGTACCCGAAACTGGTAGAGGGCCCAGGCCCCAGAGAAGCCGCTTGACATAAGCAGGCGGCTTTCTGATGACCTGGGTGGGGGGCCCTCATGATAAGGCACTGCCTGTCCGACGCAGGGCCGTCTCTACTGTCCTAAACCATCCCCAGTACCCAACACTCCCCCTTCCCCGCCCTCCCCATCGACCTCCCTTGTCTCACCACTGCCCGACCAATCACCCATGGCGAGGGCCTAAAAACCTACTTTCATTCCGGGCTCCCCGACAACTGCCTTCCGATGGTTGCTGCCCAGCAGTGGCCACCACTCTCGTTGGCACTGCCGGGACAGAGAGCTGTCGGCCCACTGATTGGCGGGATTTCCTGCATTATTGATGTGGAAGTCCCACCTCAGACCAATTAAAGGCTTGGGGAGCTCAAAATGTGGATCAGATACACAGGCCAGGCAGAGGCGAGTTTGCCACTGACTTTTCAGTCGGTAGATGGCTCCCGTCAGCAAAAGGTAACATTCCAACCATTGTATGGTGGGTTACACACGGTACGCAAGGCACCTTAATGTTTCAATAAGTTTTTATTTGTCTATTAATAAACTCTCACCCCACAGGGACAAAATTACACTGGGACAATATTCTCACCAAGCATTAATCATTCCACAAAGCAACGTTCAAAAATTCAGCACAGGTTTCCTGCCCTGAGTCTTCATAGTCTGTTCTGATTCTCTGTTTGATTACTGTTGCTTAACCTCACATAAGCAGTCGTCCGAACCCAGTATGTCTATCCTCCTCCCAAACACGGCATGCGATGAACTGTTCGATGACTTTGACTCCAGAGTAGTATGTTTGCATTGTCCAATCAAACACTCTGAGAGTAGGTGAAGCTGAGATTAGATACGAAAGAAAGTTTCCTCTAGACTGCCTCATCAAACATGCCCAGGGAATGTGTAATGCAGGTTAGATACGCAGTAAATATCTGTCTAAATTGTCCTATCAAGCACTCCCAAGGGAATAATAGCATCTGTCTTGACTCTTCTATCTCTAACTCTCTGTCTCTCTGTCCCTGACGATGCATCTCTCTCACTGCCTGTCTCTGCCACTTCTTAAAAAAATTAAGAGAGCGAAGAGGGGACATGAAAAACACTGGTAGGCAAGAAATAGGAAAATCCCAAAGTGTTTTATAAGTATTTTAAGGGCAAGAGGATAACCAGGGAAAGGGTAGGGCCCATTAAGGACCAGAGTGGCAGCCTGTGTGTGGAGCCGGAGGACATAGGTGAGGTTTAAAAATCTGTGTTCACTGTGGAGAAGGATGGTGTAGGTGTAAAGATCAGGGAGGGTGTTGTGATAAACGTTAACAAATTAGTATTGAATGGGAGGAAGTATTAGCTGTTTTAGCGGGCATAAAAGTGGGTAAATCCCCAGGCCCAGGTGAGATGTATCTCAGGCTGTTATGTGAAGCAAGGGAGGAGATTGCAGGGGCTCTGACACAAATTTTCAAATCCTCTCTGGCCATAGCAGAATTACCCGAGGACTGGAGGACAGCGAATGTGGTACCATTATTCAAGAATTGTAGCAGGGATAAACCAAGTAATTCCTGAGAGTCTAACATCAGTGGTAGGGAAACTATTATTAAAATTCTGAGGGACAGGATTAATCTCCACTTGGAGAGTAAGGGCTTAATCAGGAATAGTCAACATGGCTTTGTCAGGGGGAGAACCTGTGGAACAAACTTGATTGAATTTTTCGACGAGGTGACTAGATCTGTAGATGGGGGTAAAGCAGTTGATGTAGTCTACATGGACTTCTGCAGGGCCTTTGGTTAGCGCCCGCATGGGAGATTGGTTCAGAAGGTAAGAGCCCATGGGATCTAGGGCAATTTGGAAAATTCTGGTCACCACACTATAGGAATGATAAGATTATACTGGAGAAGGTGCAGAGGAGTTTAACCAGAATGTTGCCTGGGCTGGAACATTTCAGCTATGAAGAGTTGAGAAGGTTGAGTGGGGACCTGATTGAGGGATGCAACATTATGAGGGGCTTTGATAGGATAGATAGAAGAAACTTTTTCCCTTAGCGGAGGGATCATTAACCAGAGAGCATAGATTTAAGGTAAGGCACAGGAGGTTTAGAGTGCAATCGAGAAAATTTCTTTTCACCCAAAGGGTGGTTGGAATCTGGAACACACTACCTAAAGGGGTGGTAGAAGCAGGAACCCTCACAACATTTAAGAAGTATTTAGATGTACACTTGAAACGCCATAGCATGCAAGGCTACGGCCAAGTGCTGGAAAATGGTATTAGAGTAGATAGGTGCTCGATGGCCAGCACAGAGATGCTGGGCAAAATGGCCTGTTGCTGTGCTGTATAACTCTATGATTCCATGACTCTTGTGTGTTTCTCTCTGTCTCTCTCTCCATCTCTAATTCTACCCCTCGCTCTCCCAGCCATCCCTCCCTCCCCCAACCCACTGCTCCCTGTCCTCTTGTGTGTGTGCTTCTCTCTCCCCCTCGGTCCCTTTCTGCACTGTCAGATAAGCAGTCTGATAATTTCGAGACAGTGCAGAGGGAGTGAGGTACTCTGAGGTTAGAGATGTCGGTGAGGTAGAGCTGGGTGGTAGATGGTGCTGAGGTCAGCAGCATACAGATGAAAAATAAGGCTGTGTTTTCGGATGTAGATGAGAAATAAAAGGGGCCCAAGGATACCTGTTTGGGGCACACCAGAGGGAATGTCACGGGACTGGGAAGAGAAGAAAATGCATTAGCTTAGAATAGATTAGAGATACAACACTGATACAGGCCCTTCGGCCCACCGAGTCTGTGCCGAACATCAACCACCCATTTATACTAATCCTACACTAATCCCATATTCCCAACAAACATCCCCACCTGTCCCTATATTTCCCTACCGCCTACCTATACTGGTGACAATTTATAATGGCCAATTTACCTATCAACCTGCAAGTCTTTTGGCTTGTGGGAGGAAACCGGAGCACCCAGAGAAAACCCACGCAGACACAGGGAGAACTTGCAAACTCCACACAGGCAGTACCCGGAACCGAACCCGGGTCGCTGGAGCTGTGAGGCTGCGGTGCTAACCACTGCGCCACTGTGCTGCCCTAGCATGTGTACTATGATTAAATTGATAAGATTTGAACCAGATGACAGCAATTCCAGCTGCACTATCGTGAAGAAGTGTTGGAGGAGCATAGTGTAGTCTATCGTTTCAAAGGCTGCAGAGGTTGAGAAAGGAGAGGTGTGGTATCTTATTGTTGTCTCCATTGCATAGGATGTCATTTGTAACTTTGGTAAGAGCTGTTTTAGTGCTTGGCAGGGGTGGAAGCCTGACAGATGGAATTCAACCACAGATTTCTAGGAAAGATAGGCACAGATTTCAGAAGGGGCAACATGTTCAAGGACTTTGAAGAATAAAAGGAGGTTGGGAATTGTACAATAATTGGCAGGGACAGAAGGGTAGAGGTTTTTTTATCGGGGAGAGGGATGATGATGGAAGATTTCAAGGAGGCAGCGACAGAACCTGAAAAGAGGGAACCACTAACAATATCAGCTAACATGTGAGTCAGGAAGGGACCCGGCTCCAGCCATCTGAGCAGTCACCAAGCTGATGCAGTGGAGCTGTCTCCTCCTATGATGTGTCCAGCCCCTATCCCTCATCCCGGGTCCTGTCTCCCCACCCAAGCTCCTCGGCTGGCCTGCCTAGATGCAATCATCCCCGAACACCACCCCACCTTCTGACTCAGGGAGACAGAGAGAGATGGCAGTGACCGGGCTGTGAGAAAGGAAGGGAGATGGTGCCAATAAAGTGTTGCCAAAAATAACGACAATAATCAATTCATACGAGAAGATTTCCAGCATCTGCCACATTTTGCATTTACAAGAACATGTTTTGTTTTATGAACAGATGTGCGGAGCTGAGAATCAAACCAGAGGAGGTGGAGGAAAGATGGTGGTGAGGTCGGCAGCTCCTTCCCCTCCTGTCTTGCTGGGCAAGCCCTGACTCTCCGACTGCCGCCTTGATGTCGAGTCCTCCAAAGGTGACCTCTTGCCCTTGGGTGCTGATAATTGTCACGTGTAACCACCCCCACCAGTTTATTTCAGGTCATCCAACTGTTGGTCATCTCTTGCCCTTTAGGTATAAATGTTACATTCATAGACTGGAAACACTGGGACCCGCCTCTGGACTGCTCTCAGTTGTTTTGTTTATGAATTAATTGAATAATTGATGCAGCATCACAGCCTCACAGCTCCAGAGACCCGGGTTTGGTTTTAGGTACTGCCTGTGCAGAGTTTACAAGTTCTCCCTGTGAGCACGTGGGTTTCTGCTGGGTGCTCTGGTTTCCTTCCCCATCCAAAGACTTGCAGGTTGATAGGTAAATTGGCCATTATAAATTGCCCCTAGTGTAGGTAGGTGGTGGGGATGTGATAGGAAATATGGGATTAATGTAGGATTAGTATAAATGGGTGGTTGTTGGTCGGCACAGACTAAGTGAGCCGAAGAGACTGTTTCAGTGCTGTATCTACCTATGACATCCATAATTGGAAGCACTGGGACCCGCCTCTGGGCTGCTCTCAGTTGTTTTGGTAATTAATTGAATAATTGATGTAACCGGATATTTCACTGCATTCTTGACTTGCTCTCTGAACTTGGACTGAGTCGCTCCATATATAAATGTGTTTGTGCAGCAATTTAAATTCAGCAACATAAATCCGACACGGTCAAATATAAATTCAGAATTGTTGTATTCCATGGGATTTGTTCCTGTAATGTTGTAGTATAAGAATTCTGTAACATTTACCAACCACAGAAGTATGAAACTACCAGATATGGTGAAGAGTAAAATCACAGACTTCCTTCTGCTCTCCATCTCTGGGTCACTGCGATTCTCACACGTGATCTGACCCCTCAGTCCCTTACGGACTCGACTGGCCACTAAAATGTGTCTGACTGTCAGAGCGTTGAGCAACAGAATTAAAGCGAATGGGAGCAATGGTGTTGAAATCAGAGCAAACCATTCAAATCCCATCCATCCGGGCTCAGTATAATAACTTGGATTTGTATAACACAACCGCGGTACATTGTCAATTACCTCTCCAGGTACAAATATAAAGTAGAAGGGGACATTTCTTAAAAAGGTCAGAATGCTGGTTGTTGCAAGAATCACAGCTGCCGTTTTCTCGGTGCAATATTTAGTTTTCAGCTTCTGACAACAAATGGCAACAAATCGATCAAAGGAGAAAGTGACGGTGAACCAGACAGAACAGTCTGTAGCTGTACCACTTAGGACAGCGATAACACTACACACAGGGGTGATGTACAGGAAAGATCCCGGGAAATAATAATAACTGATACGCCACAGTATGACCTCAGTGATAACGAACAGAAGATCCGCCACTGCCATGGCCACCAGGTAACGAGTGGTGCAGGTGGAGAGTCCGCAGTTACCCCGGGACAGGATCACAATCGCTGCTAAATTAACTGAAGGGAAAAGAAACTGGAAATTACTGATCAAAGGTACTTTGTGTATGACCTAGAGAGTAAGTGCATGATTTTAGCAGGTTGGAGTTGGGTCAGAAGTTAAAATGTTAAATATCTCAACCACAACCCCCCTCCGACATGTCCAACTTCAGGTTTAACAGGGTCGGGTCAGGAAACTGGTGATAAAGTACTCCCAGGTGGCAGGTTGGCAATTTAAAAATTTAATGAATTGTAAGTATCTGATTTAATCTGTTTTATATATTGAACTCTGGTTGGCTCATTTCTCATTAGCTACCACGCTGCAAATAAATACACCTGGAATTAACAATCTAACGCCTTCCCTGGGATCAGACACACAACCTGAATCGGTTCCACCTGGGATAAGAACCTAACCAGGATCGCTCACCGACAGAATCATTCCACGCCCTGGAATTTAACCTCATTTTTCGATGGATCACAGCCCAGGAATTGCAACCCTGCCCACCGCCCCCCCCCCCAAAATGGATATCCCTCCTGGAATTGGAACCACAGGGCAGACTCCCCGACTGAGATCAGTGCCCTCTACAAGGATTGGACATCCAATGCAGAATCACAAAGCACCCATAATATGATGCCCAAGGAATAAGTCGCCCCACCTTATCTTGGATCAGACATTAACTCTTCTCCATCCCCAGCACAGACTCAGACCATGCGCCAGGATAGGAAGACCACCCCAGGGGCTGGGGATCATACTCTTTCCTATCCCTCACTGGACTAGGACCTCCTCAGGCATATGAGGACCATCCCGGTTTGAGGATTAGCCACGGTTCCTCCGTTCCCACTCCTCCCTGGATTTGGAGGATCGTCCAGGATGGGAGACCCCTCCCTGTGTTTTAGAGTCAGATACTCCCCCTCTTCTCCCATTGCCCTCCATCTCAGACCACGCTCAAGCATATCAAATAACTCCCCGTTTTGAGGATCAGAAACTAACACTGTGCTTTCCCTCCCCAGACTCGGGCATTGATACAGAATAGGAGTTCTCTGGAGTTAAGGATTAAATAACCCCACTTCCCCTCCACTACTCCAGATCAGTGGAAACTCAAGGAAGGGGGATATCCCGGCCCCTCCCCCCTCCCCCGTTGGGAATGGAGACCCGAGAGATTCAAGTTTTTTTCCACTCTCCCCCTGCAAGAAATGGTTATTGCACATCCCCGATATCAGACAGCAACCACACCACCCAACCACCCCCATACCCTGGGATCATAGTTTCCATCAGCCTTGGCCTGAGGAATGCTCCAGAGTCCTCCTTGCTGAATGGAAGCCAATCCTCTCAATCAGGCTGGCGTCATGTTGTGGAACATGTCAGGGGTAAAAGAGAAAGTCTGTGGAGTCAAAACTCTGAAATTCCACTCTGCACAAATGTCACGAACCCCCGTCAATGCCAAGGCCTAAATATTCGAGTCAAAATGAAATACTGAAATTGCTGTAAATCTGCTAAAAGTAAGAAATTGTTCAACACGCACAGCAGGTCAGGCAGCATCTGTGAGGAGAGAAACAGAGTTACAGTTTCAGGCTGATAGCCTTTCATCAAAACAAGAAGATTTTATGGTTTATTTTAATCCATTCATGCTATGTGGGTGATGCTAGCTCGGCCAGCATCTACTGCCCATTTCCAATTGCCCTTGAGAAGGGGATGGTGAGCTACCTTCCTGAAATGCTGCAGTCTATGTGGGGTAGGTACACCCAAAATTCTGTTAGGAAAGAAATCCCAGGATTTTGACCCAGCGACAGTGAAGAAATGGTGATATAGTCCCAAGTCAGGATGGTGTGTGGCTTGGAGGGGAACTTGCAGGTAGTGGCGTTCCCAATCTGCTGCCTTGTTCTTCTGGGTGGTCGAAGTTGCGGGTTTTGAAGGTGCTGTTGAAGGAGCCTTCGTGGGTTTCTGCAGTGCATCTGGTAGATGGTGCACACTGCTGCCACTGTGCGTTGGTGGTGGAGGGAATGATTGTTGAAGACGGTAAATGGGGTGCCAATCAAATGCGCTGCTTTGCCCTGGATGGTGCTGAGCTTCTGTAGTGTGGTTGGAGCTGTACCCATCCAGGCAACCGGAGAGTGTATGATCACTCTTCTGACTTTGCCTTGTGGACAGGCATTGTGGAGACAGGAGCTTATTTACTAGCCAGAGAATTCCAAACCTGTAACCTGCTCTTTTTGTCACGATATTTATGCCGCTGCTCCAGCTCAATTGCTGGACAATGCTCTCCCCAAGCCCCTGCCCCCCTCCCCCCGAACAAGAATGCTGACAGTGGGGATTCAGCAACCGTAATGACATTGAATGTCAAGAGGAAATACTTAGACTCTCTCTTACTTGAGATGGTCATTGCCTGGTACTTGTGTGGCACAAAGACTGTTTGCCACTCATCAACCCAAGCCAGGATATTGTCCAGGTCTTGCTGCATTTGGACATGGGCTGTTCCAGTATCGAAGGTGTTGTGAATGGTGCTGAACATTGTGCAATCGTCAGTGAATATGCCCACTTCTGACTTTATGTTGTATCGAAGGTCTTTGATGAAGCAGCTGAAGATGGTTGGGTGACGACACTGCCCTGAGGAACTCCTGCACTAATGTGTTGGTACAGAAATGATTGACCTCCAATATCCACAACTGTCTTCCTTTGTGCTAGTTTTAGAACATAGAACATAGAACAGTACTGCACAGTGCAGGCCCTTCGGCCCACGATGTTGTGCCGAACCTTTAACCTACTCTAAGATCAAACTAACTGCCTACCCTTCATTCTACTGTCATCCATATACCTATCCAAGAGTCGCTTAAATGTCCCTAATGTACCTGCTTCTACATCTACCACTGGCAGCGCATTCCACGCACCCACCACTCTCTGTGTAAAGAACCTACCTCTGATATCACCCTGAAACCTTCCTCCAATCACATTAAAATTATGCCCTTTCCACCCTGGGAAAAAGTCTCTGGCTATCCACTCTATCTATGCCTCTCGTCATCTTGTACCCCTCTATCAAGTCACCTCTCATCCTTCTTCGCTCCAATGAGAAAAGCCCTAGCTCCATCAATCATTCTTCGTAAGACATGCCCTCCAGTCCAGGCAGCATCTTAGTAAATCTCCTCTGCACCCTCTCCAAAGATTCCACATCCTTCCTATAATGAGGCGACCAGAACTGAACACAATATTCCAAGTGTGGTCGAACCAGGGCCTTATAGAGCTGCAGCATAACCTCGCAGCTCTTAAACTCAACCCCCCTGTTAATGAAAGCCAACACACCATACGCCTTCTTAACAACCCTATCAACTTGGGTCGCAACTTTGAGCGATCTATGGACATGGACCCCAAGATCCCTCTGTTCCTCCACACTACCAAGAATCCTGTCTTTAAGCCTGTATTCTGCATTCAAATTCGACCTTCCAAAATGAATCACTTCACACTTTTCCAGGTTGAAATCCATCTGCCACTTCTCAGCCCAGCTCTGCATCATGTCCCGTTGCAACCTACGACAGCCTTCCACACTATCCACAACTCCAGCAACCTTTGTGTCATCGGCAAACTTGCTGACCCAGCCTTCCACTTCCTCATCCAAGTCATTTATAAAAATCACAAAGAGCAGAGGTCCCAGAACAGATCCCTGTGGAACACCACTGGTCACCGAGCTCCATACTGAATACTTTCCATCTACTACCACCCTCTGTCTTCTATGGGCCAGCCAATTTTGTATCCAGACAGCCAACTTTCCCTGTATCCCATGCTTCCTTACTTTCTGAATGAGCCTACCATTGGGAACCTTATCAAATGCCTTGCTAAAATTCATATACACCACATCCACTGCTCTCCCTTCATCAATGTGTTTTGTCACATAGAACATAGAACATAGAACATACAGCACAGAACAGGCCCTTCGGCCCACAATGTTGTGCCGATCCTTTGTCCTCTGTCAAGGACAATTTAATCTATACCCCATCATTCTCCTTTATCCATATACCTATCCAAAAGCCTTTTGAAAGTCCCTAAAGTTTCTGACTCAACAACTTCCCCGGGCAAGGCATTCCATGCCTCGACCACTCTCTGGGTAAAGAACCTTCCCCTGACATCCCCCTTATATCTCCCACCCTTCACCTTAAATTTATGACCCCTTGTAACGCTTTGCTCCACCCGGGGAAAGAGTTTCTGACTGTCTACCCTATCTATTCCCCTGATCATCTTATAAACCTCTATCATGTCACCCCTCATCCTTCTCCTTTCTAATGAGAAGAGGCCTAGAATGTTCAGCCTTTCCTCGTAAGACTTATTCTCCATTCCAGGCAACATCCTGGTAAATCTCCTCTGCACCCTCTCCAAGGCTTCCACATCCTTCCTAAAATGAGGCGACCAGAACTGCACACAGTACTCCAAATGAGGCCTTACCAAGGTCCTGTACAGCTGCATCATCACCTCACGGCTCTTAAATTCAATCCCTCTGCTAATGAACGCTAACACCCCATATGCCTTCTTCACAGCCCTATCCACTTGAGTTGCAACTTTCAATGATCTATGCACATAGACCCCAAGGTCTCTCTGCTCCTCCACATGCCCAAGAACCCTACCGTTAACCCAGTATTTTGCATTCATGTTTGTCCTTCCAAAATGGACGACCTCACACTTTTCAGGGTTAAACTCCATCTGCCACTTTTCAGCCCAGCACTGCAACCTATCCAAGTCCCTTTGCAGACGACAATAGCCCTCCTCGGTATCCACAACTCCACCAACCTTTGTATCATCTGCAAATTTACTGACCCACCCTTCGACTTCCTCATCCAAGTCGTTAATAAAAATCACAAACAGGAGAGGACCCAGAACTGATCCCTGTGGCACGCCACTGGTAACTGGGCTCCAGGCTGAGTATTTACCATCTAAGACCACTCTCTGCCTTCTATCAGTTAGCCAATTCTTAATCCAACTGGCCACATTCCCCACTATCCCATGCCTCCTGACTTTCTCCATAAGTCTACCATGGGGGACCTTATCAAATGCCTTACTAAAATCCATGTACACCACATCCACTGGTTTACCCTCATCCACTTGCTTGGTCACCTGCTCAAAGAATTCAATCAGGCTTGTGAGGCAAGACCTACCCCTCACAAAACCGTGCTGACTGTCCCGAATCAAGCAGTGTCTTTCCAGATGCTCATAAATCCTATCCCTCAGCACCTTTTCCATCAACTTGCCTACCACCGAAGTAAGACTAACTGGCCTGTAATTCCCAGGGTTGTTCCTATTCCCTTTCTTGAACAGGGGCACAACATTTGCCACCCTCCAATCACCTGGTACCACCCCCGTCAGCAGAGAAGATGAAAAGATCATTGCCAGCGGCTCTGCAATTTCATCCCTTGCTTCCCATAACATCCTTGGATATACCCCGTCAGGCCCGGGAGACTTGTCTATCTTCAAGTTATTCAAAAACCCCAACACATCTTCCCTCCTAACGAGCACTTCCTCGAGCTTACCAGTCTGTTTCACACCGTCCTCTTCAGTAATACACCCCTTCTCATTCGTAAATACCGAAGAGAAGTACTCATTCAAAACCTCACTTATCTCTTCCGGCTCAACACACAGTCTCCCGCTATTGTCCTTGACCGGACCTATGGTCCCCCTAGTCATCCTCATATTTCTGACATACGCGTAAAAGGCCTTGGGGTGTTCTTTTATCCTACCCGCCAAGCATTTTTCATGCCCTCTCTTAGCTCTCCTAATCCCTTTCTTCATATCCTTCCTGGCCATCTTGTATCCCTCCAGAGCTATGCCTGTGCCCTTTTTCCTCAACTTTATATACGCATCCTTCTTCTTCCTAACAAGACTCTCAACCTCTCTTGTCAACCACGGTTCCCTCACATGACCATCCCTTCCCTGTCTGACAGGGACATGCTTATCAATGGCCCCTACTATCTGCTCCTTGAAAAAGTTCCACATTTCGACCGTGCCCTTCCCTGCCAGCATATGCTCCCAACTTATGCTCCTCAATTCCTGCCTGACAGCATCATATCTACCCTTCCCCCAATTGTAAACCTTGCCCTGTTGCACATACCTATCCCTCTCCATTACCACAGTGAATGCTACAGAATTGTGATCACTATCTCCAAAGTGCTCGCCCACCAACAGCTCTATCACTTGCCCTGGTTCATTACCTAGTACCAAATCCAATATTGCCTCCCCTCTGGTCGGGCAGTTTACATACTGAGTCAGAAAAGCTTCCTGGACATACTGCACAAACACTACCCCATCCAAACTATTCGATCTAAAGAGTTGCCAATCAATATTTGGGAAGTTGAAATCCCCCATAATTACTACCCTGTGACTTCTGCTCCTTTCCAAAATCTGTTTCCCAATCTGCTCTTCCACCTCCCTGCTGCTATTGGGGGGCCTATAGAAAACTCCCATCAAGGTGACTGCTCCTTTCCTGTTCCTGACCTCAACCCACAGTGCCTCAGTCGGCAGATCCTCCTCGAAAATTCTTTCAGCAGTTGTTACACTATTTCTAACTAACAATGCCACCCCCCCACCTCTTTTACCACCATTCCTAATCTTATGAAAACATCTATAACCAGGTACCTCCAAAAACCATTCCTCCCCCTCACCTATCCACGTTTCAGTGATGGCCACAACATCGTAGTCCCAAGTGCCCATCCACGCCTTCAATTCACTCACCTTATTCCTGATGCTTCTTGCGTTGAAGTATACGCACTTTAACCCTTCTCCGTGCCCATCTGTCCTCTGTGACAGTGCTGCCTTCCCCAATACCTCACTACACTCTTTGTCTTTCTGAGTGGACCCACTGGTCCCTGGATTACAAGTCCGGTTCCCATCCCCCTCCCAAACTAGTTTAAACCCTCCCGAACAGTACTAGCAAACCTCCCTCCCAGGATATTGGTGCCCCTCTGGTTCAGATGCAGCCCGTCCTGTTTGAACAGGTCCCATCTTCCCCAGAATGCAGTCCAATTATCCAAGAACTGGAAGCCCTCCCTCCTACACCATTCCTGCAGCCACGTGTTCAGCTGTGCTCTCTCCCTATTCCTAGCCTCACTATCACGTGGCGCCGGCAACAAACCAGAGATAACAACTCTGTCCGTCCGAGCTTTCAGCTTCCAGCCTAACTCCCTAAACTCACTTCTAACATCTGTGCCACCCTTCCTTCCTACGTCGTTGGTGCCAATGTGCACCACGACCTCTGGCTGCTCCCCCTCCCCTTTAAGGATCCTGAAGACGCGATCACAAACATCACGGACCCTGGCACCAGGGAGGCAACAAACCATCCGTGCGTCTCGCCTGCGCCCACAGAACCGCCTGTCCGTACTCCTCACCATCGAGTCCCCGATGACTAGTGCTCTCCCATTCTCCCTCCTTCCCTTCTGAGCCACAGTGCAGGACCCCGTGCCAGAGGCCCGGTCACTGCAGCCTGCCCCCGATAGGCCGTCCCCCCCAACAGTATCTAAAACTGTATACTTGTTGTTGAGGGGAACGACCACAGGAGATCCCTGCACTGACCTCTTCCCACCTCTAACTGTTACCCAGCTGCCTTTGATTTGTGGAGTAACGACCTCCGTGTAGCTTTTATCTATCAACCCCTCAGCTTCCCGAATGATCCTCAGTTCATCCAGCTCCAGCTCCAATTCCCTAACACGGTCTGATAGGAGCTGGAGACGGATGCACTTCCAGCAGGTGAAGTCGGCAGGGCCACCGGACATCTTCAAAGAATTCAATAAGGCTTGTGATGCATGACCTGCCCCTCACAAAGCCATGCTGACTGTCCCTAATCAAACCATGCTTTTTCGAATAATCATAAATCCTGTCTCTCAGAAACCTCTCCAATAATTTGCCCACTACCGATGTAAGACTGACTGGTCTATAATTCCCAGGGTTATCCCTATTCCCTTTCTTGACCAACGGAACAACATTTGTCACCCTCCAATCATCCGGGACGACTCCAGTGGACAGTGAGGACGCAAAAATCATCGCCAAAGGCGCAGCAATCTCTTCCCTCGCTTCCCGTAATATCATTGGGTATATCCCGTCTGGCCCCGGGGACTTATCTGTCTTCATATCATTCAAAATTTCCAGCACATCCTCCCTCTTAACCTCAACCTGTTCGAGCATATCAGCCTGTTTCACGCTGTCCTCACAAACGACCAGGTCCCTCTCACTAGTGAATACTGAAGCAAAGTATTCATTTAGGACCTCCCCTACCTCCTCCGACTCCAGGCACAAGTTCCCTCCACTATCCCTGATCAGCCCTATCCTCACTCTGGCCATCCTCTTGTGCCTCACATAAGTGTAGAACGCCTGGGGATTTTCCTTAATCCTACCCACCAAGACATTTTCATGTCCCCTTCTAGCTCTCCTAAGTCCATTCTTCAGTTGCTTCCTGGCTACCTTGTAACCCTCTAGAGACCTGTCTGATCCTTGCTTCCTCAACCTAAAGTAAGCTTCCTTCTTCCTCTTGACGAGCTGTTCCACATCTCTTGTCATCCAAGGTTCCTCTAACCAGTGAAGCATAGTCCCCTGATTCACTTTGACTCCTGTTTTGCTTGGACTCTTTGATGCCATACGCTGTAAAATGCTGATTCGATGTTGAGGGCAGTCACTCTCACCTAACCTCTGGTGTTCAGCTGCTTTTTTATGTTTGGACCAAGGCTGCAATGAGGTCAGGAGCTGAGTGGCCCTGGTTTATTGAAAACGGAGCGTCGGTGAGGAGGTTATTGCTGAGTAAGTGTGACTTGATAGCAGCGTCAACGAACCCTTCCATCATTTTGATGATGGTCGAGAGCAGACTGAATGGGCGGTAATTGGTTGAGTTGGATTTGTTCGAGATTAACAGTTTTAAAGCAGTGACAGAGCCAAAGATAAGTGGACTGTAGAAGAAGGAAGCAAAAAAAAAGATGTTTTGTGATCGGGTCGAATGATCCAATAACAAATGGGATGATCGTGCAAGACGTTTCAGACAATTAGAGAAACAAAGGAGGGTCCAGAGGTGGTGTAAATGGTGATTGCAGAATAACAAAGAAGGAGGGGAGCATGGAATATCTGGCAGAGAGGGTAAGACTCCAGTTGCCCGGGGAACAGATACACATGGTGAGTAGATTCCAGGGCTGTACAGTAGCCTGAAGCTGTATACCAACGGGCGATCCACACACCAAGCAGGAGCCCACAGCCCCTCTGCTCCTGGTGACTCTATGTAGCCTTCCTCTATTACAAGAATAGGCCGTCAGAAAATTAAAAGAAAAACAGTAGTAGCAATGGTTATTATCCAAAGTTCTTCATCTCATAAGTGTTGAGTCCGATCGGCGATAAAATGCATAATTGAAAAATACAGAGCTGTTCCTCATTGAGATTCAGTGGAAGAATGCAGGATGTCGAAGGTAGAGAGGTCACAGTGGTGATGGAATATGCAATTCAATTGAAAGGTGTTACAACCGAGGCGAGAGGAGTGAACTGCTTATTTTAGTCTCACTTCTCCACAGGTCACAACAAATATTTAAATTTTCCTACTTCCCCAATTACTGTCAATCATATTCCCTATTTTCCCCAGCAAAAGACACACCAACCAGGTTTATTTAATAAACAACGAAATTATCAGTTTTTTAAATATGAAACAAGCCTTAACATCTGTAAAGTATTTCACAGATTGAAATATCGGAGTTCACTTTCTGCCTTACACACACACACACATACACACACACACACAAACACACACACACACGTTAACCAGAAAATTAAAAGGGAATTTTGTTTAGAGCTCTGTTACAGACAAAAAACACTTGGGCTGAATACTTTCTCATTCTTGAAGAGATATGTTGTGCTCCAAAATTGGCATACTGTCTGGCCTCCAAGTACACGCAGACGGGTTTTTGAGATCTTTTAGAATAGTTCTTTTCAAGGCGACATTGAGAATTAATTTAACAGACATTTCTTCCAAGACAGGAGACAAGATGAGTTGGCACAGTGTGGCACAATTCTCAGGACTTTTTACACAGGTGCTGGAACGAATAGCAGTGTCGTGATCTTCCCTCCTTCTTTTGGGAATTCCCTTCTCTCCTTGGAATTTCTCTTCTCTGCTTGGAAGTTCTCTCCCTTTCGATACAATTCAACCCCAAATCAACATAATTCAAAAGCTGAACGGGGAACAGGAGGTCACCCTTTTGACTTCCATTAGTCTTGATCTGTCACTTCTTTGTAAACAACTTCTCCAGATGTTCAAATTTCTCCGTTGTTTGTTGAGAGGGAAGTCAGGTTGTTTTGCAGAAAGGCTTGTTTTCCTCACATAACCTCTCAGTGCCCCTTGAAAATAAACATTTCCCTGGAATATTTCTCAAAGTCAAGGGGGCTTTACATTTCTTCGATCTTTCAAAAATGAGTACTCAAAAAATATACTGAACAAAACACAGAGGCACTTTTGAAACACAGGCAAATGGAAGCTCATGGTCACGCGTACCACCAAATGGCGAAGTTCATCAAACCAAATCTCCCAAGTTGTGTTTGCTCCTCTTCGATTGTAAAGAATTCTCCATCATGTGCAGAAAGTACTCTTACTAAGTTGTAAGAAGTGCAAGTAAATCACTGTTTCACCTGGAAGGAGCATTTGGGGCATTGGACAGTGGGAAAGAGGGAGGTACAATGATGATATTACATCCCCTGCGCTGCACAGCAAGGTGCCTGGGGAAGAGGAGCTGATGCTAGGGTGCTTGAGGTGTGTACCAGGATATCTCAAAGGGCTGGGTGATGGGAGTGGAGCAGAAAATATTGCTGGCTGTTGACATAGCTGGATATGGCAGAAATGTGGGGTGTGAAGTGTTGAGCTTGGAGGCTGATATGGTGGACAGTCAGGACATGGGGAATCCTATTGTATTTCTGATGGTGAGCGAAGGGCTGAAGTCAGTGACACGGGAAATGGGATGAGCACCATCATGGGTCCTGCTAATCACAGTGGAATAGAATCCTCAGCTGAAGAATATTTAAGGTAGTTCAGAACTACTGGTGTGGAAAGCAACATCGTCACAACTAATGGAGCAGAGCAGGAGAAACTCGGAGAATGGAGTAGAGTCTTTCTAGGAAAAGAGGTATAATATAATATTGTTAGAAATCTCAGGAACGGACCATGTGAAGATGTCAGAGAAGTGAAAATGAAAATAAAAAGTTTATTCAACTTACAAGTGCAAGGCAAAAGAGGGAAATGGCGACTGCACGGTGATCAAAGTTTCAGCAAAAAACAATGTGAAGGAGTTGACCTGAGTAGGATTGGAACAAAGGCAACACAGCTAGGGCCCAGACAGGCTCTGCTAGCGACAGCAGTGTTTACACCAGGGGTCTGCACACCTATGCTTGTAATAAAAGCGTCCTGAGGCAAGATCCCATCCACTCTGAGTTGAAGGGCAGCTTGGTTATTCTGGAATTTGGACAAGAAAGAGCCAGACTAAAATGTAAAGAAATTCCAGTGAGAATCTGGAGCATTGCTGTGAACTCAGTCGGAAGGAAGTATCGTGTGTTTTGGGACATTTGTGGCAGAATGGACAAATGGATAAGCATTTGGCACCTGATAAATGGAAATATATCTCTGAAGCGGAGGAACGAAATTGTCAAATAATAGTGAATAAATACAGCAAAATAAACTTCAAGACATTTAATGTAGAAAGCGGGAAGATATTTGCTTAAGCAGTCAAAGTGAAGCTGAACTCTCTGGTTCAGATAGATTGCATCCATATACATTGAAAGTGATAGGGAAGAGATTGAAGAGGCACGATTACCTGTTCATGAATAAGCATCAAAAAAGGAAATGATACCAAAGGACTGATGTGATTCTTGAATTTAAAACCAAATATCGAAGTCCAAGGAACGACAAAGCATTTAGCATAGCGTCAGTGGTCGGAAAGACAATTGAATATTTATTCAGAGATGTAACAGAAAAAAATATAGAAACACATAATATCATAGATCAGTCAACTCATTTTCCAAAGGGAAGGCCATACTTGACTAAGCTTATTGAATTCTTTGAATCATTGCCAGAAAGATTAGATAAGATCAATACAGGAGATGGAATAGACATTGATTTTCTAAAGGGCTGCGATAAGGTACGACGCAGCACACAGGACTTATTTCAGAGCAAGTGGAGGTAGTGTATAAGCAGCAGAATGGACAGCAAGTTGGCGACAAAAACAGAAAAAAGGCAGTCGGAATTAAAGGCTGTTGCTCAGACTGATGGAAGATAGAAAGTGATGTTGCACTAGAGTCAGCACTGGGAACACTGTTGTTCACAATTTACAGAAACGATTGGAACCAGAAAGCAAAAAACGCAGCTTCAAACTGTGCAGACAAATCCAACTTGGGAGTACAAAGAACAAAGAACAAAGAAGAGTACAGCATGGGAACAGGCCGTTCGACCCTCCAAGCCTGCGCCGATTTGATGCCTGCTTAAACTAAAACCTTCTGCACTTCCGTGGACCGTATCCCTCTATTCCCATCCTATTCATGTATTTGTCAAGATGTCTCTTAAACGTGGCTATCGTACCTGCTTCCACCACATCCCCCGGCAGCAAGTTCCAGACACTCACTCCCCTCTCTGTAAAGAACTTGCCTCGCACAACCCCTCTAAACTTTGCCCCTCGCACCTTAAGCCTAAGTCCCCCAGTAACTGACTCTTCCACCCTGGGAAAAAGCTTCTGACTATCCACTCTGTCCATGTCACTCATATCTTTGTAAACCTTTATCAGGTCGCCCCTCCACCTCCGTCATTCCAGTGAAAACAATTCGAGTTTATCCAATCTCTCCACTTAGCTAATGCCTTCCAGACCAGGTAACATCCTGGTAAACCTCTTCTGTACCCTCTCCAAAGCCTGCACATCCTTCTTATAGTGTGGCGACAAGAATTGCATGCAATATTCTCAGTGTGGCAGAGCTTAGCTTCTGTACAGCTGCAGCATGACTTGCCAAATGTTTTACTCTATGCCCCGACCGATGAAGGCATGCATGCCGTATGCCTTCTTGGCTTCCTTATCCACCTGCGTTGCCACTTTCAGTGACCTGTGGACCTGTACGCCCAGATCTCGCTGCCTATCAATACTCCTAATGGTACTGCCGTTTACTGTATATTTCCCACCTGTATTCGATCTTCCAAAATGCATTACCTCACATTTGTCAGGATTGAGCTACATCTGCAATTTCTCCACCAAGTCTCCAACTGTATCCACTGACAATCCTCATCACTATCAGCAACTCTACCAACCTTGGTGTCGTCTGCAAACTTACTAATCAGACCAGCTACATTTTCCTCCATATCATTTATATATAATACAAATAACAAAGGTCTCAGCCCTGATCCCTGCGGAACACCACTAGATAAGTATGTACCTGTGAGGCAGGGAGGAAGTTGTCGAGCGAGGGAGCCATGGTTTACTAAAGAAGTTGAAGCGCTTGTCAAGAGGAAGAAGAAGGCTTATGTTAGGATGAGACGTGAAGGCTCAGTTAGGGCGCTTGAGAGTTACAAGCTAGCCAGGAAGGATCTAAAGGGAGAGCTAAGAAGAGCAAGGAGAGGACACGAGAAGTCATTGGCGGATAGGATCAGGGAAAACCCTAAGGCTTGCTATAGGTATATCAGGAATAAAAGAATGACTAGAGTTAGATTAGGGCCAATCAAGGATAGTAGTGGGAAGTTGTGTGTGGAATCAGAGGAGATAGGGGAAGCGTCAAATGAATATTTTGCGTCAGTATTTACAGTAGAGAAAGAAAATGTTGTCGAGGAGAATACTGAGATTCAGACTACTAGGCTAGATGGGATTGAGGTTCACAAGGAGGAGGTGTTATCAATTTTGGAAAGTGTGAAAATAGATAAGTCCCCTGGGCCAGATGGGATTTATCCTCGGATTCTCTGGGAAGCTAGGGAGGAGATTGCAGAGCCTTTGTCCTTGATCTTTATGTCGTCATTGTCGACAGTAATAGTGCCGGAAGACTGGAGGATAGCAAATGTTGTCCCCTTGTTCAAGAAGGGGAGTAGAGACAGCCCTGGTAATTATAGACCTGTGAGCCTCACTTCGGTTATGGGTAAAATGTTGGAAAAGGTTATTAGAGACAGGATTTATAATCATCTTGAAAAGAATAAGTTCATTAGCGACAGTCAGCACGGTTTTGTGACGGGTAGGTCGTGCCTCACAAACCTTATTGAGTTTTTCGAGAAGGTGACCAAACAGGTGGATGAGGGTAAAGCAGTGGATGTGGTGTATATGGATTTCAGTAAGGCGTTTGATAAGGCTCCCCATGGTAGGCTATTGCAGAAAATACGGAAGTATGGGGTTAAAGGTGATTTAGAGCTTTGGATCAGAAATTGGCTAGCTGAAAGAAGACAGAAGGTGTTGGTCGATGGCAAATGTTCATCCTGGAGTTTAGTTACTAGTGGTGTACCGCAAGGATCTGTTTTGGGGCCACTGCTGTTTGTCATTTTTATAAATGACCTGGAAGAGGGTGTAGAAGGGTGGGTTAGTAAATTTGTGGATGACACTAAGGTCGGTGGAGTTGTGGATAGTGCTGAAGGATGTTGTAGGGTACAGAGGGACATAGATAGGCTGCAGAGCTGGGCTGAGAGATGGCAAATGGAGTTTAATGCGGAAAAGTGTGAGGTGATTCACTTTGGAAGGAATAACAGGAATGCAGAGTACTGGGCTAATGGGAAGATTCTTGGTAGTGTAGATGAACAGAGAGATCTTGGTGTCCAGGTGCATAAATCCCTGAAGGTTGCTACCCAGGTTAATAGGGCTGTTAAGAAGGCATATGGTGTGTTAGCTTTTTTTTCGTAGGGGGATCGAGTTTCGGAGCCACGAGGTCATGCTGCAGCTGTACAAAACTCTGGTGAGACCGCACCTGGAGTATTGCGTGCAGTTCTGGTCACCGCATTATAGGAAGGATGTGGAAACTTTGGAAAGGGTGCAGAGGGGATTTACTCGGATGTTGCCTGGTATGGAGGGAAGGTCTTACGAGGAAAGGCTGAGGGACTTGAGGTTGTTTTCGTTGGAGAGAAGGAGGAGGAGAGGTGACTTAATAGAGACATATAAGATAATCAGAGGGTTAGATAGGGTGGATAGTGAGAGTCTTTTTCCTCGGATGGTGATGACAAACACGAGGGGACATAGCTTTATGTTGAGGGGTGATAGATATAGGACAGATGTGAGAGGTAGTTTCTTTACTCAGAGAGTATTAGGGGTGTGGAACGCCCTGCCTGCAACAGTAGTAGACTCGCCAACTTTAAGGGCATTTAAGTGGTCATTGGATAGACATATGGATGAAAATGGAATAGTGTAGGTCAGATGGTTTAACAGGTCGGCGCAACATCGAGGGCCGAAGGGCCTGTACTGCGCTGTGATGTTCTAATTCTAATTCATAGCCCTCCATTCAGAAAAGTATCCTTCCACTGCTATGACCGAGCCAGTTCTGTATTCATCTTGCCAGCTCACCTCTGATCACGTGTGACGTCACCTTTTGTACCAGTCTGTCATGAGGGGCTTTGTCAAAGGCTTTACTGAAGTCCATATGGATAACATCCACTGCCCTTCCTTCATCAATCATCTTCGTCACTTCCTCCAAAAATTCAATCACGTTAGTGAGACACGACCTCCCCTTCACAAAACCATGCTGCCTCTTGCTAATAAGTTCATTTGTTTCCAAATGGGAGTAAATCCTGTCCCGAAGAATCCTCTCTAATAATTTTCAATTCACTGATGTAAGGCTCACTGGCCTATAATTTCCTGGATTATCCTTGAACCCCTTCTTAAACAAAGGAACAACATTGGCTATTCTCCAGTCCTCTGGGACCTCACCTGTCGCCAATGAAGATACAAAGATTTCTGTCAAGGACCCAGCAATTTCTTCCCTTGCCTCCCTCAGTATTCTGGGGTAGATCCCATCAGGACCTGGGGATTTATCTACCTAAATGCTTTGTAAGACGCCCAACACCTCCTCCTTTTGATAATGATAACACTCAGACTATCTACACTCCCTTCCCTATGCTCATCATCCACCAAGTTGTTGTCTTTGGTGAATACTGATGCAAAGTACTCATTTAGGACCTCGCCCATTTCCGCTGACTCCACACATAGATTACTTCCTCTATCCTTGCGTGGGCCAACTCTTTTCCTGGTTTCCCCTCTTGCTCTTTATATATGCATAAAAAGCCTTGGGATTCTCCTTAATCCTGTTTGCCAATGACTTTTCATGACACCTTTTAGCCCTTCTGACTCCTTGTTTAAGTTCCTTCCTACTATTTTTTATATTCGTCAAGGGATTCGTGTGTTCCCAGCCTTCCAGCCCTTATGAATGCTTCCTTTTTCTTTTTGACCAGACTCACAATATCCCTCGTTATCCAAGTTTCGCGAAACTTGCCAGACTTATCTTTCTTCCTCACAGGAACATGCTGGTCCTGGATTCTAATGGATGACTTTTGAAAGACTCCCACATGTCAGATGTTGATTTACCCTCAAACAGCCGCCCCCAATCTAAATTCTTCAGCTCCTGCCTAATAGTGTTATCATTGGCCTTCCCTCAGTTTAGCACCTTCACCCGAGGACTACTGTTATCCTTATCCACAAGTGCCTTAAAACTTACGTAATTATGGTCACTGTTCCCGAAATGCACCCCTACTGAAACTTCGATCACCTGGCCGGGCTCATTCCCTGATACAGGTACAGTACGGCCCCTTCCCTAGTTGGACTATCTACATATTGTTTCAAGGAGCTCTCCTGGATGCTCCTTACAAATTCTGCCCCATCCAAGCCCCTAGCACTGTGAGTCCCAGTCAATATTGGGGAAGTTAAAATCACCCACCACTGCAACCCTGTTACCTTGACATCTTTCCAAAATCTGACTGCAGGGCGGCACAGTGGCGCAGTGGTTAGCACCGCAGTCTCACAGCTCCAGGGACCCGGGTTCGATTCCGGGTACTGCCTGTGTGGAGTTTGCAAGTTCTCCCTATGTCTGCGTGGGTTTTCTCCGGGTGCTCCGGTTTCCTCCCACAAGCCAAAAGACTTGCAGGTTGATAGGTAAATTTGCCATTATAAATTGCCACGAGTATAGGTAGGTGGTAGGGAAATATAGGGACAGGTGGGGATGTTTGGTAGGAATATGGGATTAGTGTAGGATTAGTATAAATGGGTGGTTGATGTTCGGCACAGACTCGGTGGGCCGAAGGGCCTATTTCAGTGCTGTATCTCTAATCTAATCTAATCTATATCTGCTCCTCTACCTCCCAGTGGCTGTTGGGAGGTCTGTAGTAAACCCCCAACATCGTGACTCCACCCTTCCCATTCCTGAGCTCCACTCATATTGCCTCACTGCATGGCCCCTCCGAGGTGTCCTCCCGCAGTACAGCTGTGATATCTTCCTTAACCAGTAATGCAACTCCCCCACCACTTTTACAACCCCCTCCATCCCGCCTGAAGCTTCTAAATCCAGGAACCTTTAGCTGCCAATCCTGTCCTTTCCTCAACCAAGTCTCTGTAATAGCAATAACATTATAGTTCCAAGTACTAATCCAAGCTCTAAGTTCATCTGCCTTACCTGTTGTATTTCTCACATTGAAACCAAACTAATACATTGGAACAAAGCACTAATATAACTTAATATATTAATAATTAATAAACTTGTACAATTTGCATTTAAATAGCTAATTAACGTCTGTAGAGCTAAGTGTGAGCTGCTGAAATTTGGCTGGAAGAATAAGCTTCCCAAGTACTCCTTGAAAGTAAGTGTCTGAATGAGGTAGAGGGTGAAAGAGGTTCAGGGTTCACAACTCATTTAAAGCAGCAATACAGGATAACAAAACCATAATCATGCCAATAAAGAACTGGAAACCATTTCCAGAGGATGGGATTAGGAAAAAAACAGAGATGTTATTAAACTAATGTAGAACTTTGGCTATCAAAGACGCAGTTTGCTGTGTACAGTTCCGGTCTCCAGGTAACAAAAGTGACATTAATGCCCTGGAGATGGTGCAATTATTTTAACCAGGATGATATCATAACTAAGAGAAGTGCTCTATTAAGTTCATCAATTAACCGTTTACTTGCATTGTAACTTACTATCCCCAGACTGATGTCTGTGTTATGAAAATCCAATATGCATGTACCTGTTCTCATCGGGGCCCAGCTCACTGAACTAAGGACCGAGATCGATGCAGGTTCCATGTGTTGAAATTCTGAATCATAGATAAGAGCTCATCCATCAAACCTTAATCAGTACAGAGTGGATGATTCAATACACAGAGCCCAATACTCATACCGTGTAAGAGCAAGATAATGGAATTCGCCACTCAGTCACCACAGAATCAAGACCGTGTTGAGGAAGGGGATTAATTACCACTAAACTTACTGAAGTATTTAAAATAACTCACACAGAGTAAGAAACAACATTATACAGAGACCTTGGAAACTGTAACTGTGTTGTCCTGCTGTTTAACTGTCAGTCAATAGTAATTATATCTTTCCATTGGAACTATTCAATAAGAAACAGAACAATATCAATGCATTTAATTTCATCTGAAAAGAATGAATAAGAGAAGAACGGATTGGGCAATTTTAATCATTACAGTTGGACAGTGACATACCCCTAGTAACACATGACCACTGGAATCAAGTTTTCCACTCCTGTTACTGAAACACACTCAGTACAATACTACAGTGATGGATACTCCCAGTAATACATGGACACTGAGGTGTGGTGTTCCACCATGGTTAGTGACCTGCACACAGTAAAATTTCACACTGACAGATTCACCCGGTAATACACAGTCACTGGGATCTGGTATTCCACACATGTTAATGATCCACACTCAATGCATTTCTCCAGTGACAGATACTCCCAGCAATATATGACCACTGGGAGCATGTGTTGCACCCCAGTTAGTGACATTCATTCAGTACTATTCTGCAGTGACAGATACTCCCCGGAATACATGGACACTGAGGTCAGGTGTTCCACCATGACTAGTGACCCGCAGTACAGTTCCACACTTACTGATACTCCCAGTAATACATGGCAACTGCTGTCTAGTATTCCACTATGGATGGTGAGCCAAACTAAGCACAATTCTCCAGTGACAGATACACCTGGCAATACACAGCCATTGTCGTCAGGTGTTTTACTTCAGTTATTGACCCTCCACCAGTAAAATTCTACACTGACAGGTACTATCACCAATAATTTCGTTTAGAAAGATGTATTCACTGATTTCTCATTGAAAATTATACGATATTCCACTGCAGGCAATAACTTGACAATTCAAAGAGCCAGAACATTACAGATAAAGGTTTATTATCAGTTGAGGACATGAAAATAACACATAAATAATTCAAGAGGTAAGGAAATGATATCTCTGATCATCTTTCTGTATAACAGTGACAACTAGATCGCCATGCAACATTATCAGTCACAGAATAAAATTTCACACACATATTTATACAACTTCAATGGCAATAGTCACTTACCAGGAACACCGATGACTGCAAGAATCGTGTAATATAATTTTACGATGTTGTCAATTGGTTGATGCATTTTCTGCGTGGAGTGATCTGTTACCTCGGACTGCAGACAATCTCTCTGTCTTAAAATCAGAGGTGATACATTCCCAGAACCTTGAATTTATACCCTGTGGGATCTGCACGTGGAAGCTGAGGTTGCAACATTGTTCAAATTCTTTGTTTTTAATTTGAACCAACAGATTACGACATCGAGTTCAGTCTGTGTTGTGATCAAATATATTTGTTCTGAGATTGAACTGTCAAACTATAAAGACGGTATAATTCTGAAAATATTAATTAAATAATGAAAATAGAAACTGTATTCTCCCAGAAATGAGGCTGTTCTTTCAAGCAGCATCATTCCCATCTCTAAATATAATTTTCTTTATGATGCCCTTCATTCGACCGTGACCAAACAGGAATTAAATTCCAAATATTCGAGTGTTTCACTCAAGGAAGCTCGACTGCACTCTAGGATGTGCTGTCCTCTTTAAATTCAAACATTCAGCGAAGTGATGAAAGTGGGTTCTTTGTAACTATGCATTGTGGAATTGAACTGATGCAATCTCTGAAACTAATTCAACAGTCTGCTGCAGCATCACAATCTAATTCAGCCCCTACAACCGATATAGCCCCTAAAACTGATACAGCCCCTGAAACTAGCTGGATCCTCCAATCGATACAGATATTCAAATTGATGCAACGCCTTCCACTAAATTGGCATCTGAAACTGAAATAACAAATCGAAATAATAGGACCTTGGAAACTGATGGAATACTTCAATATATCCTCAAATTAATACAGTCCCTTATATGAACAAAATAACTCAACAAAGATCCACAAACTAATACATTTCACCAATATATTATACCATTATAGCATTATAGAATCATTGATGTTTACAACATTGAAGGAGGGCATTTGACCAAACGTGACGAGTGCCAATCGAAAAATTCTATTTAACTTAATCCCCCCCCCTTCCAACTTTTGGTGCATGGTCCTGTCGTTTATGGACCTTTTCGTCTAAATGATATGAATGTTCCTATGTCAAAGGGTGGCACAGTGGTGCAGTGATTAGCACCACAACCTCACAGCTCCAGGGACCCAGGTTCAATTCTGGGTACTTCTTGTGCAAGTTCTCCCTATGACCGCGTGTGCTCCGGTTTCCTTCCACAGCCAAAGAATTGCAGGTTGATAGGTAAATTGGCCATTGTAAATTGCCCCTAGTGTACTTAGGGAATATGGGATGACTGTATGGTTAGTATAAATGGGTGGTTGTTGGTCAGCATAGACTCAGTTGGCCGAAGAGCCTGTTTCAGTGCTGTATTTCTAAATAAAAATAAAATAAATCAATAAACACTTTCAGACAGTGCGTTCCAGACTCTAACCATTCTCTGGCTTAAGATAAATCACTTCAACTTCTCTCTAATCGTTTCACCAATTACTTTAATCTATTGACATTGATTATTGACATCTCTGTTAAGGATACTAGGTCCTTCCTATTGTTATGGGAGTGTTCTCCTCTCCTCGCTATTCAGTAAACAGAGAAGGTGGAAGTTCTCTTTCACCACTTTATTCAAGGATATTCGGGGAGCCGAAACTCAATCAGTGATCGAGGGCGGACTCTCCTGCATAAGCTTGAATAAACAGGTGAAAGAGAACTTCTGTCTTGTCTGTTTAGTGAATAGCGAGGAAAGGAGAAAACTTGCTCAACATTTGGCGTAATCAACAGGATCTGTCAACCCTCCGAGAGATGGGGCAAAGCTTTGGTGAGTATTATTTCAAGTTGTTAAAAGTAAGTCCACGTTGAGGAAGGATGGGTTAAAGGACAGATTCGAATAGTAACAGAGGGACTGGAAGGCAAGAGAGGGCCGAAAGATCCCGAGAGAGAGAGCGAGATGACTGCAATCGAAAAAGCAGAGTCAGACTTCGTGGTGCAATGGGGAGGGGAGGACAGTATGTGCTATCACCTCGCCTGGAAGCACAAAAAAATTAATTGATAAAATTGCAAAAATACGGTGGCCTTCAGGGGATTCGCCAACCCAGAGTAAGAAATGGTTGGAAACTTAAACTGAGCAAAGAAGCGACAAAGCCACCGTTATCATCCTAAGCCTTTGCACACAACACATCAAACTGATTCAAAAACATATTAAGGGACCTCTGGTGTCAGTCATCTCCACAGCTGGGAGTGAAGACTGGGATTTGGATGACAAAAGTAAAACATTGGAAGACAGATCAGAGGATTGGGATAGGCAGAGGAAACTGCCTCCGTATAATGGATCAACAAAACCATCTCTGCCACTAATGAAAACAATGACCCCTTACAATTAATAAAGAAAGAGGGGGCTGAGGACAAGACCGTAGTGGTGCCGTTTAACACTGCAGAAAGGCAAATGTCGTTGAAAGAATTACCAACCCGAAAGAAAAATAGTGGTAATTCTGACTTTTGGACGAAATTAGGAGAACTGAAAGAGGCACATGCCCTCTCCCCAGCTGATTACCATGTCCTAGTCAAAGCAGAATTGGACAAGGGAACCTGGAATAAGATGCCAAATGAGCTATCCAAGGGTAAATGTTCGTATGAGGGCGTGCTAGACGAAGGGGGTAAGTGGGAGAAACTGAAAGGCGAGACAGAAAGGGCCTTGGTAGAAGTAAAACCGAACTGGCGACTAATAATAGGAATAAGACAGAAAAAAGATGAGTCCCCCTCAGAATATGGAGAGAGAAAGGGGGCAGCATGCAAGGATCATGGAGGGATAGAGATCCCAGAAAGGGATGATCACGTGTTCTTGGTGATGCTGAAAGAAGGGTTGAATGAGGATCATCAAAATGTCCTGGCGACGGGACTGTTCTTTGCCCGAGGCTCTGAAGATATCATGGTATGGGCAGAAAGTAGGAAAATAGAGAGGAAAAAGGCAGCTACGATTGTCCAAGTGGGCGCAGCAGGGGACATAGTCTGCTTTAGGTGGAAAGGGAATGGACGCTTTGCCCGAGACTGCGAACAGGAAGCAAGTAGGAAACCAACAAATGGTCAGAGGTGCGAGAACTGCCATAAGACGGGCCACTTTAAAAAAGACTGTCAGAAAAAGGAGGAGATCGAGCAGGAAAGGGCCCCAGACAGTTAGAAAACCTGAGTAGGGCGGAATTGGGTAGACTCATGACTCAGGAAGATCTTCTTAAACTGATGCATGTCCTGCAACCTAAATAGATATCGCGGACCCCGAGAGAGGGAATAAAGGGGACGTTAGCATGTTAATTGATTCAATGTTAGGGGTCTGGCATTGCAGAATGTTAATAGACACAGGGGCTTCGATATCTCTTACAAATTTGGAAATCCCAGTGACCCAACAGTTAATAATCATACAAGGAGTAGGAGGGGGAAAATTACAGCATATAAAAATGGATGGATTAAATTAGAGATAGGGGTAATAGAGATTCCAGTCAATTTTGGGTATGCCTGAATAGCGAGGGCACAATTTTAGGGACTGAGACATTTAGAAAATTAAAAGCTTCCATCGATCCACAGCGAAATATGCTAACCTGGGGAGAACCAGGACGATAGTGAACATATAAATTCTCAGTCACGTGCTTTTGATGGGTGCCTTGGAACTGACTAGCAGAAACTGGGAGGAAAAGGGGGGATACGGTGTGATAAGTCAAATGTATCCCAGGGTTTGGACGGAACACAAAAGGGACTGTGAGCTATTGCCCAGAGCGCCAATTGTAATTCCTGGACTATTTGTCTAAGAGACAATACACAATTAAGAAGGAGGAAGCACAAGCAGTAGTGGAGATACTGAAGGAGCTCGAGGAACAGGGAATAGTAATTATGAGTTCCTCAACCACAAATTCCCCGATCTGGCCAGTTAGGAAGCCGGATGGCTCCTATCAACTGACCATAGACTACACCAGCTTAAATGCTGTAACACCGAAATTCCAACCCATTGTCTCCAACCCAGCCACCATCCTAAATTGACTCATAACCACAAGGTATTCACAGTATTAGACATCGCAAATGGATTCTGGTCCTTACCATTGTCCAAAGCATCTCATGCCAAATTCACCTTCACGGTGAGCAGGAATCAGTACACCTGGGCGAGAATCCCAAAAGTGACTAGTGGGGTACCGCAGGGAACGGTACTAGGACCCCAGCTATTCACAATATACATTAGTGATTTAGATGAAGCAACTAAATGCAATATCTGCAAATTTTAAGATGACACAAAACTGGGTGGGAGGGTCAGTTGTGAGGAAGATGCTGAGAGGCTTCAGGGTGATTTGGACAAGTTGAGTGAGTGGGCTAATGCATGGCAGATGTTGTATAATATGGATAAGTATGAGGCTATCTACTTTGGTAGCAAAATCGGGAAGGCAGATTATTATCTGAACGGCTATAAACTGAGAGAGGGGAATAAGCAGCGAGACCTGGGTGCTCTCGTACACCAGTCGCTGAACGTATGCATGCAGGTGCAACAGGCAGTTTAACATGGCAAATGGTATGTTGGCCTTCATAGCGAGAGGATTCGAGGACAGGAGCAGGGATGACTTGCTGCAATTATACAGGGCCTTTGTGAGGCCACATCTGGAAAATTGCGTGCAGTTTTGGTCTCCTTATCTGAGGAAGGATATTCTTGCTATAGAGGGAATGCAGCGAAGGTTTACCAGACTGATTCCTTGGATGGTGGGACTGACGTATAGATTGAGTCAGTTAGGATTATATTCGCTGGAGTTCAGAAGAGTGCGGGGGGAATCTCATAGAAACCTACAAAATTCTAACAGGACTTGACAGGGTAGATGCAGGAAGGATGTTCCCGATGGTGGGGGAGTCCAGCACTAGGTCATAGTCTAAGGCTATGGGGGTAAACCTTTCAGGACTGAGATGCAGAGAAATTTCTTCACCCAGAGAGTGGCGAGCTGCTGGAATTCGGTATGACAGAAAGCAGTTGAAGCCAAAACATTGTACGTTTTCAAGAGGAGTTAGATATAGCTCTTCGGTCTAAAGGGATCAAAGGGTATGGGGAGAAAGCGGGAACAGATTACTGAGTTGAATGGTCAGCCATGATCATAATGAATGGCGGAGCAGGCTCGAAGGGCTGAACGACCTACTCCTGATTTTATTTTGTATGTTTTTATGTTTCGATGACCTTGGGGCAGTAATTGTGAGATAGGAATTGAAAACCTGCACTTCTATGGTGTCTTTCACAATTCCCTGGACCTCGCAAGGTGTTTTACTGCCAAATAACTACTTGCTGAAGTGCAGTCATTGTTGGAATTTAGGAAATACTGCAGCCAACTAGACACAACAAGCACCCATAAACAGCAAGGTGATATTGACTGACAGGTCTGGAGGAGGTTAAATAAATAGGGAGAGTTGTCGGGCAGGAGCAGGTTACAGAGATAAGGGGGCTTGTAGGCCTGGAGAAAGTTACAGATATTGGGATGTTTGTAGCGCCTGAAGGATGTTACAGTGAAAAGGAGGGTTGTGTGGGCTGGAGGAGATTACGGAAATAAGCAGTGCTGTAGGGACTGGAGGAGGTTACAGGGATAGTGAGGAAGTCGGGCTGGAGCGGGTTACAAAAAAAAAGGCTGGTGGGAGTTGTGGAAAAGGTTACAGAGATATGCAGGGTTATAGGGAATGGAAGACGTTACAGATATAGACAGAGTTTTAAAGGGCAAAGGAGCTAAAAGATATGGGGGGGAGCTGTTGGGGCTGTATGAGAGTACAGAGATAGGGAGGGACTAGGTCATGGTAGGACTTGAAGTCAAGGATTAAATTTTTAAAATTTGTCATGGGAGTTACACACTTAAGGGGTCAGTGGGCCTTTAAGACTGAGAGGAATTTTTCTCTCTCTCGCAACAGTGAATGCGAGCTGCAAGCCTGTTTCAGGCAGCAGCAAGAGAAATGAGGTGACATGCGATATTGTATCAGTTAGACTGTGTGTAATACTAACCAGAACTGGTTTGTTCTAGCAGAAGACCAGAAGATTTCTCTCCCTGAAGCAAGGTTAGTCTCTCTTTCTCCAAAAAATTCTACATTGGCCTACAGGCTGTTTTAACTAAAGAGAAAAACGCCCCCTAGAAAGGAATCTTTGCATTGTTGGAGGTAGCTAATTCCTTTTGTTTTACTTCCAGTCTCTGAGAAGGCTGTGCCTCAGGAGTGACTTTCCGTTGCCTTTTATGTTTCTGGGAGATCTGTAAACTCAGAAAGCTTTTCACTGTTAAACTGCAAAATATAAATAGACCTGTTGTGACACTCTTTGTGGACAGACCTGGGTGATGCCTGCTGCAGCCGAATTGCCTTCCACACTTATCCATTACTGACTGTTCATCAAACTCGCCTGCAGACAAAGAACAAAGAACAAAGAAAATCACAGCACAGGAACAGGCCCTTCGGCCCTCCAAGCCTACGCCAATCCAAATCCTCTGTCTAAACCTGTCGCCTATTTTCTAAGGGTCTGTATCTCTTTACTTCCTGCCCATTCATGTATCTGTCTAGATACATCATAAAAGACGCTATCGTGCCCGCATCTAGCAACTCCGCTGGCAACGCGTTCCAGGCACCCACCATCCTCTGCGTAAAGAACTTTCCATGCATATCCCCCCTAAACTTTTCCCCTTTCACTTTGAACTCGTGTCCCCTAGTAATTGAATCCCCCACTTCGAGCAGCATCTGACTATTCGACTCTGGGACACCTCACTGTTCTGGGAAAGTAACCCACCAGGACTTACAACACAGTTATTTTATTATTTCTAGGAGACAGCTCGAAGTTAAAACATCATTTTTCAAAACTGTTTGACCATTATTTTGAACATATGTGTGTATGAATGAGTGTTAGGAGGAGGAAAAATTTATAAAGTCTTTTTAGACATATATTCATCTCAATATTGATTAAGATTAAGTTTATTAATAAATGGTTAATTTGTTGTTGTTTATGGAGACGTTTTTTTGCATGTTTTATTCTGGGGGTTAGTAAAGTGATTCATTCAGCTATTTTTCCAATGGGTGGGAAACTTGACCCGTGGAGTAGTGGGACTGAATTGACCTTCGCCTCAGCAGAAGAATATTATTTGGGGGCTCGATTGTCCGGGATCCAAATCCAACATCAGGTATGTTAGTTGTGAGGGGGAGTAATAATTTGAAAGAAAAACCCCCCAGCTTTCTTGGGTAGGGTAAACGCTATACTATTGAAATGGCATTAGAAATTGTTGCAGCTTCCCTGGGAAAGAATGTGGCCCTCATTGACTTGAAACTTTAATTAAAAGATCTGGCAGCACAATTGGGATTAGAATTGAAATGAGGTAATAAAAAAGCAAAAATAATTGACAGAGTAGCCCAACATTTAAAATTAGAAGAAGAAGATAGTAGGTCAGAAAGTGATGCAGTTGAATTGGCTAGAATTCAGTTACAAATGAAACAACTTGAGGCTGAATAAGAATTGAAAACAAAACTGAGGCTGAGAAAGAATTGACAACGAAAAATATTGAAGTGAAAAAAATAGGAAGGGAAAAGGAGAGCATTTCAGAGAGAAAATGAAAGAGAAGAAAGGGATTTTAAATTAAAAGATGGAACAAAGACAAAGTAGTAGCCCTGACTCCAGGGAAAATTCAGGTCAGGAAGAAACTGAATCCGGCCCAGGACCCAGCGAAATGCTATTTACTTTTATACAAGCTCTCCCGAAGTTTGAGGAAAGGGCTGTAGAGGCATTTTTCACGTCTTTTGAAAAAATAGCCAAACAAATGAACTGGCCAAAGGAAAGCTGGACACTGCTTATGCAAAGCAAGTTGATGAGTAGAGATCATGAAGTTTATGCCATGCTTCCTGAAGAGGCTTCTGCAGATTATGAGATATCACGAAAAGGATATCCTCACTGTGTATAGTTAGTCTCTGAAGCTTACCAACAGAAGTTTCAGAATGTACAGAGATTGGCTGGGCAGATATATGTAGAATTTGAGAAGGTAAAGCAAATTAATTTCGATCGTTGGATATGGGCATTAAAGATGAAAACCAGGTATGGGAACCTCAGAGAACTGATTTTCTTAGACGACTATAAACATTTAATCCCTCCAGTAGTGAGAATTCATGCAGTTAACCTCAAAGTTTTAAAATCTAGGCCAGCAGTGGAAATTGCTGATGATTTTGAGCATGTGAACAAGCCAAATCCTTTGACGTCACCCTCACACATCAGACAATGATAGAAAGTGGGAGAGTGAAAGGAAGGCAAGAAGCCGGGGACAAGAAGGAACAGATGGCAATGTCCCAGGATCACCTCCTCAGGCCAGAAGATAAGAAGTGTAGGATAGAAGTGAGTTCATAAGCCGAAATGTTATCATTGCCACAAGATGGGTCATTTTCGTTCAGAATGCTGGAAGTTGTGAGGTAGACCCATGGGGCTTGTTGAGGGTCACAAAGCTAATGCAGAGAAAGAGACTCTGACTGAGGGTACAGTAGCTTTAACGGCAGGCTGTAGCTTTAACGGCAGCTTTAAAAAGCAGACACAAAAACTAAAGTGAGTGTCGTGGTTAAGATTAAGATACCCAAAAATGTTAATGGAATCTTGTCAAAGGGAAAAATAACTCGAGATCCCTTAAATGAAGCAATAAAACCTAATGCTATACTTGGGGTACAAGAACAACCCAAACATTTTTGCTGGGGAAAGGTATAAAGTTTACACCAGAAAGCGCCCTGAAAGCTAGAGTGTTAGTTAATGAAGTGGGGAGTGGGAGTGGGAGGATGGGGTGGGAAGGGAGGTGGCTATACCCGTACTTTTGTATAAAGTGCTCCCAGAGTGTGACCTAATATCTGGGATAGTAACTGTACGAGTTGTCCACAGTTTACCAGGAGAGGGATCTGATCTACTCCGAGGGATTGATTTGGCTGGTTCAAAAGTCTCCGTTTCTCTGATAATTACAGAGGAACCAAGTGAAATTAATGAAACCAAACAATTAGAGGAACAAGTTCTAGGAATATTTCCTGTGTGTGTAGTAACTCGAGCAATGGCTAAATAAGTTTAATTGTCGGAGGTAAAATTATCACCACAAACATATAGCTGGGTATCTGAAACCTTATTTAGGGATTTGAATAATCTAAATGAGATCTCTAATAAAGCTTCTATAATTGCAACACAGAAAGCTGATCCAGAGATATACAGAACTGCACAGAAAGGAGCTCTGGAAGGCTATCATATGGCAAACAGGGTTTTTAGGAGGAAATGGAGAATGCCTCATATCCCTGCAGACGAAAATTGGACAGTTGTTGAACAGATAGTGGTACCACCTAAATAGCACCAAGTTCCTTTTACAGGTCATGGGGGAATTTGGAAGACTAAATCACACATACATCAACATGATTACTAGACAGGCCATACATGGGAAGTGAAGGAATTTTGTAGGAAATTCCGTACATGCCAAATTGTGGGAAAACTGCTACCTACTATACATCTGGCACCACTAATTCACGTAGCAGTTATTGAGGAACCATTTTGTCGGGGATTGGTAGACTGTTTAGGAACCTTGTCAAAAACAAAGGGGGGACATGAATATATACTCACTACTATTCGAAATTCGACAACCTTTGTAAAATAAAATAAATACTACTCGATTTCCAAGGCCATTCCTTTGAGAACAATTACTGCTGAAGTAGTAGTAGAAAAGTTAACCCAATTCTTCATGAGAAATGGGTGACTAGTTGAAGTTCAAACAGATAAAGGTTCGAATTTCTTGTGAAAATGTTTCAATAAGTCAAGGGCAATCTTTAACCTAACACCCACAGACAGAGAGAGATTAGATTAGAACATTAGAACATTACAGCGCAGTACAGGCCCTTCGGCCCTCGATGTTGCGCCGACCTGTGAAACCATCTGACCTACACTATTCCATTTTCATCCATATGTCTATCCAATGACCACTTAAATGCCCTTAAAGTTGGCGAGTCTACTACTTTTGCAGGCAGGGCGTTCCACACCCCTAATACTCTCTGAGTAAAGAAACTACCTCTCACATCTGTCCTATATCTATCACCCCTCAACTTAAAGCTATGTCCCCTCGTGTTTGTCATCACCATCCGAGGAAAAAGACTCTTACTATCCACCCTATCTAACCCTCTGATTATCGTATATGTCTCTATTAAGTCACCTCTCCTCCTCCTTCTCTCCAACGAAAACAACCTCAAGTCCCTCAGCCTTTCCTCGTAAGACCTTCCCTCCATACCAGGCAACATCCGAGTAAATCCCCTCTGCACCCTTTCCATAGCTTCCCCATCCTTCCTATAATGCGGTGACCAGAACTGCACGCAATACTCCAGGTGTGGTCTCACCAGTACAGCTGCAGCATGACCTCGTGGCTCCGAAACTCGATCCCCCTACTAATAAAAGCTAACACACCATATGCCTTCTTAACAGCCCTATTAACCTGGGTAGCAACCTTCAGGGATTTATGCACCTGGACACCAAGATCTCTCTGTTCATCTACACTACCAAGAATCTTCCCATTAGCCCAGTACTCTGCATTCCTGTTACTCCTTCCAAAGTGAATCACCTCACACTTTTCCGCATTAAACTCCATTTGCCACCTCACAGCCCAGCTCTGCAGCCTATCTATGTCCCTCTGTACCCTACAACATCCTTCAGCACTATCCACAACTCCACCGACCTTAGTGTCATCCACAAATTTACTAAGCCACCCTTCTACACCCTCTTCCAGGTCATTTATAAAAATGACAAACAGCAGTGGCCCCAAAACAGATCCTTGCGGTACACCACTAGTAACTAAACTCCAGGATGAACATTTGCCATCAACCAACACCCTCTGTCTTCTTTCAGCTAGCCAATTTCTGATCCAAAGCTCTAAATCACCTTCAACCCCATACTTCCGTATTTTCTGCAATAGACTACCATGGGGAGCCTTATCAAACGCCTTACTGAAATCCATATACACCACATCCACTGCTTTACCCTCATCCACCTGTTTGGTCACCTTCTCGAAAAACTCAATAAGGTTTGTGAGGCACGACCTACTCGTCACAAAACTGTGCTGACTGTTGCTAATGAACTTATTCTTTTCAAGATGATTATAAATCCTGTCTCTTATAACCTTTTCCAACATTTTACCCACAACCGAAGTAAGGCTCACAGGTCTATAATTACCAGGGCTGTCTCTACACCCCTTCTTGAACAAGGGGACAACATTTGCTATCCTCCAGTCTTCCAGCACTATTCCTGTCGACAATGACGACATAAAGATAAAGGACAAAGGCTCTGCAATCTCCTCCCTAGCTTCCCAGAGAATCCGAGGATAAATCCCATCTGGCCCAGGGGACTTATCTATTTTCACACTTTCCAAAATTGATAACACCTCCTCCTTGTGAACCTCAATCCCATCTAGCCTAGTCGCCTGAATCTCAGTATTCTCCTCGACAACATTTTCTTTCTCTACTGTAAATACTGACGCAAAATATTCATTTGACGCTTCCCCTATCTCCTCTGATTCCACACACAACTTCCCACTACTATCCTTGATTGGCCCTAATCTAACTCTAGTCATTCTTTTATTCCTGATATACCTATAGCAAGCCTTAGGGTTTTCCCTGATCCTATCCGCCAATGACTTCTCGTGTCCTCTCCTTGCTCTTCTTCGCTCTCCCTTTAGATCCTTCCTGGCTAGCTTGTAACTCTCAAGTGCCCTAACTGAGCCTTCACGTCTCATCCTAACATAAGCCTTCTTCTTCCTCTTGACAAGCGCTTCAACTTATTTAGTAAACCATGGCTCCCTCGCTCGACAACTTCCTCCCTGCCTCACAGGTACATACTTATCTAGTGGTGTTCCGCAGGGATCAGGGCTGAGACCTTTGTTGTTTGTATTATATATAAATGATATGGAGGAAAATGTAACTGGTCTGATTAGTAAGTTTGCAGACGACACCAAGGTTGGTAGAGTTGCAGATAGTGATGAGGATTGTCAGTGGATACAGTTGGAGACTTGGTGGAGAAATTGCAGATGTAGCTCAATTCTGACAAATGTGAGGTAATGCATTTTGGAAGATCGAATACAGGTGGGAAATATACAGTAAACGGCAGTACCCTTAGGAGTATTGATAGGCAGAGAGATCTGGGCGTACAGGTCCACAGGTCACTGAAAGTGGCAACGCAGGTGGATAAGGAAGCCAAGAAGGCATACGGCATGCTTGCCTTCATCGGTCGGGGCATAGAGTAAAACATTTGGCAAGTCATGCTGCAGCTGTACAGAAGCTAAGCTCTGCCACACTGAGAATATTGCATGCAATTCTTGTCGCCACACTATAAGAAGGATGTGCAGGCTTTGGAGAGGGTACAGAAGAGGTTTACCAGGATGTTACCTGGTCTGGAAGGCATTAGCTAAGTGGAGAGATTGGATAAACTCGAATTGTTTTCACTGGAACGACGGAGGTGGAGGGGCGACCTGATAAAGGTTTACAAAGATATGAGTGACATGGACAGAGTGGATAGTCAGAAGCTTTTTCCCAGGGTGGAAGAGTCAGTTACTGGGGGACATAGGCTTAAGGTGCGAGGGGCAAAGTTTAGAGGGGTTGTGCGAGGCAAGTTCTTTACAGAGAGGGGAGTGAGTGTCTGGAACTTGCTGCCGGGGGATGTGGTGGAAGCAGGTACGATAGCCACGTTTAAGAGACATCTTGACAAATACATGAATAGGATGGGAATAGAGGGATACGGTCCACGGAAGTGCAGAAGGTTTTAGTTTAAGCAGGCATCAAATCGGCGCAGGCTTGGAGGGTCGAATGGCCTGTTTCCATGCTGTACTCTTCTTTGTTCTTTGTTCTTTGTACTCCCAAGTTGGATTTGTCTGCACAGTTTGAAGCTGCGTTTTTTGCTTTCTGGTTCCAATCGTTTCTGTAAATTGTGAACAACAGTGTTCCCAGCGCTGACTCTAGTGCAACATCACTTTCTATCTTCCATCAGTCTGAGCAACAGCCTTTAATTCCGACTGCCTTTTTTTTTCTGTTTTTGTCGCCAACTTGCTGTCCATTCTGCTGCTTATACACTACCTCCACTTGCTCTGAAATAAGTCCTGTGTGCTGCGTCGTACCTTATCGCAGCCCTTTAGAAAATCAATGTCTATTCCATCGCCTGTATTGATCTTATCTAATCTTTCTGGCAATGATTCAAAGAATTCAATAAGCTTAGTCAAGTATGGCATTCCCTTTGGAAAATGAGTTGACTGATCTATGATATTATGTGTTTCTATATTTTTTTCTGTTACATCTCTGAATAAATATTCAATTGTCTTTCCGACCACTGACGCTATGCTAAATGCTTTGTCGTTCCTTGGACTTCGATATTTGGTTTTAAATTCAAGAATCACATCAGTCCTTTGGTATCATTTCCTTTTTTGATGCTTATTCATGAACAGGTAATCGTGCCTCTTCAATCTCTTCCCTATCACTTTCAATATATATGGATGCAATCTATCTGAACCAGAGAGTTCAGCTTCACTTTGACTGCTTAAGCAAATATCTTCCCGCTTTCTACATTAAATGTCTTGAAGTTTATTTTGCTGTATTTATTCACTATTATTTGACAATTTCGTTCCTCCGCCTCAGAGATATATTTCCATTTATCAGGTGCCAAATGCTTATCCATTTGTCTATTCTGCCACAAATGTCCCAAAACACACGATACTTCCTTCCGACTGAGTTCGCAGCAATGCTCCAGATTCTCACTGGAATTTCTTTACATTTTAGTCTGGCTCTTTCTTGTCCAAATTCCAGAATAACCAAGCTGCCCTTCAACTCAGAGTGGATGGGATCTTGCCTCAGGACGCTTTTATTACAAGCATAGGTGTGCAGACCCCTGGTGTAAACACTGCTGTCGCTAGCGGAGCCTGTCTGGGCCCTAGCTGTGTTACCTTTGTTCCAATCCTACTCAGGTCAACTCCTTCACATTGTTTTTTGCTGAAACTTTGATCACCGTGCAGTCGCCATTTCCCTCTTTTGCCTTGCACTTGTAAGTTGAATAAACTTTTTATTTTCATTTTCACTTCTCTGACATCTTCACATGGTCCGTTCCTGAGATTTCTAACAATATTATATTATACCTCTTTTCCTAGAAAGACTCTACTCCATTCTCCGAGTTTCTCCTGCTCTGCTCCATTAGTTGTGACGATGTTGCTTTCCACACCAGTAGTTCTGAACTACCTTAAATATTCTTCAGCTGAGGATTCTATTCCACTGTGATTAGCAGGACCCATGATGGTGCTCATCCCATTTCCCATGTCACTGACTTCAGCCCTTCGCTCACCATCAGAAATACAATAGGATTCCCCATGTCCTGACTGTCCACCATATCAGCCTCCAAGCTCAACACTTCACGCCCCACATTTCTGCCATATCCAGCTATGTCAACAGCCAGCAATATTTTCTGCTCCACTCCCATCACCCAGCCCTTTGAGATATCCTGGTACACACCTCAAGCACCCTAGCATCAGCTCCTCTTCCCCAGGCACCTTGCTGTGCAGCGCAGGGGATGTAATATCATCATTGTACCTCCCTCTTTCCCACTGTCCAATGCCCCAAATGCTCCTTCCAGGTGAAACAGTGATTTACTTGCACTTCTTACAACTTAGTAAGAGTACCTTCTGCACATGATGGAGAATTCTTGACAATCGAAGAGGAGCAAACACAACTTGGGAGATTTGGTTTGATGAACTTCGCCATTTGGTGGTACGCGTGACCATGAGCTTCCATTTGCCTGTGTTTCAAAAGTGCCTCTGTGTTTTGTTCAGTATATTTTTTGAGTACTCATTTTTGAAAGATCGAAGAAATGTAAAGCCCCCTTGACTTTGAGAAATATTCCAGGGAAATGTTTATTTTCAAGGGGCACTGAGAGGTTATGTGAGGAAAACAAGCCTTTCTGCAAAACAACCTGACTTCCCTCTCAACAAACAACAGAGAAATTTGAACATCTGGAGAAGTTGTTTACAAAGAAGTGACAGATCAAGACTAATGGAAGTCAAAAGGGTGACCTCCTGTTCCCCGTTCAACTTTTGAATTATGTTGATTTGGGGTTGAATTGTATCGAAAGGGAGAGAACTCCCAAGCAGAGAAGAGAAATTCCAAGGAGAGAAGGGAATTCCCAAAAGAAGGAGGGAAGATCACGACACTGCTATTCGTTCCAGCACCTGTGTAAAAAGTCCTGAGAATTGTGCCACACTGTGCCAACTCATCTTGTCTCCTGTCTTGGAAGAAATGTCTGTTAAATTAATTCTCAATGTCGCCTTGAAAAGAACTATTCTAAAAGATCTCAAAAACCCGTCTGCGTGTACTTGGAGGCCAGACAGTATGCCAATTTTGGAGCACAACATATCTCTTCAAGAATGAGAAAGTATTCAGCCCAAGTGTTTTTTGTCTGTAACAGAGCTCGAAACAAAATTCCCTTTTAATTTTCTGGTTAACGTGTGTGTGTGTTTGTGTGTGTGTGCGTGTGTGTGTGTGTGTGTGTGTGTGTGTGTGTGTGTGTGTGTGTGTGTGTGTGTGTGTGTGTGTGTGTGTGTGTGTGTGTGTGTGTAAGGCAGAAAGGGAACTCCGATATTTCAATCTGTGAAATACTTTACAGATGTTAAGGCTTGTTTCATATTTAAAAAACTGATAATTTCGTTGTTTATTAAATAAACCTGGTTGGTGTGTCTTTTGCTGGGGAAAATAGGGAATATGATTGACAGTAATTGGGGAAGTAGGAAAATTTAAATATTTGTTGTGACCTGTGGAGAAGTGAGACTAAAATAAGCAGTTCACTCCTCTCGCCTCGGTTGTAACACCTTTCAATTGAATTGCATATTCCATCACCACTGTGACCTCTCTACCTTCGACATCCTGCATTCTTCCACTGAATCTCAATGAGGAACAGCTCTGTATTTTTCAATTATGCATTTTATCGCCGATCGGACTCAACACTTATGAGATGAAGAACTTTGGATAATAACCATTGCTACTACTGTTTTTCTTTTAATTTTCTGACGGCCTATTCTTGTAATAGAGGAAGGCTACATAGAGTCACCAGGAGCAGAGGGGGTGTGGGCTCCTGCTTGGTGTGTGGATCGCCCGTTGGTATACAGCTTCAGGCTACTGTACAGCCCTGGAATCTACTCACCATGCGTATCTGTTCCCCGGGCAACTGGAGTCTTACCCTCTCTGCCAGATATTCCATGCTCCCCTCCTTCTTTGTTATTCTGCAATCACCATTTACACCACCTCTGGACCCTCCTTCGTTTCTCTAATTGTCTGAAACGTCTTGCACGATCATCCCATTTGTTATTGGATCATTCGATCCGATCACAAAACACCCCTGATCACCGGAAGAAGAATCAGTTGTGTCTAATCAATATGTTAAAACAATATTATCGCAGGGAGGGTGATAAACCAGTATAGATATGGCAGGTATTCAGGACTGTCGAGAAGGGACAGGATAGTGAGGATGAGGCAGAAGGAGGAAATTCTCAGATTGAACCTCCAACTATCCATTTCGCGAATACAGAATGACTAGGAAAATTGAACAATATGATTTGTACTGAGATGCAGAACAATGTGAATAACTAACCAGGCTTCTCGCAATATTTAAAAGAGTCTGTAGGGATAAGCTAAGATATACAACCTTAGCCATACATGTTGTGGATGTAGGGGAATGTGTTCCCTTAAAGCAACATTCTTACCACTGAAGTCCAAACAGGTCCAAGTAAAAGCAGAAATCCAATACATGCTGGAAAACAACTTAATTGAACTGAGTCAAAGCAGCCGGAGTTCACCAATAGATCTAGTGCTTAAACTTGACGGGTCACCCCGATTTTGCATACACAACATAAAAGTCAATGCAATAATGAAGGCAGACTACTACCCAATTCCTCGTTTAGAAGACTGTATTGACAGAATGGGCAGTGCCATGTGGCTTACAGAGATAAATTTGTTGAAGGGATACTATCAAATTCCTTTGACACCCCAAGATAAGGAAGAAGCATTTTTTGTTATGCTGGACGACGTTTTTCCGCATCAAGTGATACCACAAAGGCTATTGGATACTCGAGAACCGTCTCAGAGAATAGCGCACACAGCAGTGGCCAGTGTTCCTAGCTGTGTAGTTCACCTGGCTGAGGTGATGGTCTATAAGAACACTTGGAAGGAATAATTGAAACAACTGGGAGACGACGTTTGGGATGTTGCAATGAGCCAAATTCGGAAACCTTTGTAAAATAAAATAAAAGGCAAAATGCCAGAACATTCAGATATAGTTAATTGTTAAAGCCTTATCATTTGAAGATTGTACATATTTCAGGCGAAAAGCATGTTATCTCCCATGCTTTGTTATGAATGTAACCTTGTTAGATCACATGAGTAGCGATAGCACAGTAGCACAGCGGTTCGCATCGCAGCATCACCGCTCCAGGAATTCGTGTTCGATTCTGGGTACTGCCTATGCAGAGTTTGCATATTCTCGCTGTGATCATGTGGGTTTTCGTTGGGTTCTCCAGTTTCCTCCCAAAGCCGAAGACCTGCAGGTGATAGGTAAATTGGCCGTTGCAAATTGCTCCTAGTGTCGGTCGGTGGTAAGAAATATGGGATTACTGTTCGGTTAGTATAAATGGGTGGTTGTTCATTGGCACAGACTCTGTGGGCCTGTTTCAGTGCTGTATCTCTAAATCAATAATAAAAAAGTGGAGTGAATGGGGGGGCATAATGTGAAAATATGTTTTTTTAAAGAATGGCATTTAATTTCGACAATCTGTGTATGGGGATGTGTTTCAGTGTGTGCAGAAGGGGTTTCAGTGTGTGGGGAAGGTTTTTCAGTGTGTGGGGAAGGGGTTACAGTGTGTGGGGAAGGGGTTTCAGTGTGTGGGGAAGGTGTTTCAGTGTGTGGGGAAGGGGTTTCCGAGTGTGGGGACGGGGTTTCAGTGTGTGGGGAAGGGGATTCAGTGAGTGGGGAAGGGGTTTCAGTGTGTGGTGAAGTGTTTCAGTGTGGGGGGAAGTGTTTTCAGTGGGTGGGGAAGGGGTTTCAGTGTGTGGGGAAGGGGTTTCAGTGTGTGGGGATGTGTTTCAGTGTGTGAGGAAGGGTTTTCAGTGTGTGGGGAAGGGGTTTCAGTGTCTGGGGAAGGGTTTCACTGTGTGCGGAAGGGGATTCAGTGTGTGGGGAATAGTTTAACTGTGTGTGGAATGTGTTTCAGTGTGTGGGGAAGGTGTTTCAGTCTGTGGGGAAGGGTTTCAGTGTGTGGGGAAGGGGTATCAGTGTGTGGGGAAGGTGTTTCAGTATGTGGGGAAGGTATTTCAGTGTGTTGGGAAGGGATTTCAGTGTGTGGGGAAGGTGTTTCAGTGTGTGGGGAAGGTGTTTCAGTATGTGGGGAAGGCGTTTCAGTGTGTGGGCATGGGTGTCAGTGTGTGGGGATGGGGTTCAGTGTGTGCGGAAGGGGTTTCAGCGTGTGTGGAAGGGGATTCAGTGTGTAGGGAAGGGGTTTCACTGTGTGGGGAAGGGGTTTCAGTGTGTGGGGAATTGATTAACTGTGTGCGGAAGGGGTTTCAGTGTGTGGGGAAGGTGTTTCAGTGTGTGGGGCAGGGGTTTCAGAATGTGGGGAAGGGGTTTCAGTGTGTGGGGAAGGGTATCAGTGTGTGGGGAACGGTTTCAGTGTGTGGGGAAGGGGTTTCAGTGTGTGGCAAAGGGTTTCAGTGTGTGGGGAAGGGGTTTCAGTGTGTGGGGATTTGTTTCAGTGTGTGGGGAAGGGGTATCAGTGTGTGGGGAGGGGGTTTCAGTGTGTGGGGAAGGGTTTGACTGTGTGTGGAAGGGGTTTCAGTGTGTGGGGAAGGTGTTTCAGTGTGTGGGGAAGAGGTTTCAGTTTGTGGGGAAGGGATTTCATTGTGTGGGGAAGGGTTTCAGTGTGTGGGGAAGTGTTTCAGTGTGTGGGGAAGGGGTTTCACTGTGTGGGGAAGGGTTTCAGTGTGTGGGGAAGGGGTTTCAGTGTGTGGGGAAGGGGTTTCAGTGTGTGGGGAAGTGTTTCAGTGTGTGGGGAAGTGTTTCAGTGTGTGGGGAAGTGTTACACTATGTGGGGAAGGGGTTTCAGTGCGTGCGGAAGGGTTTCAGTGCGTGCGGAAGGGGTTTCAGTGAGTGGGGAAGATGTTTCAGTGTGTGCGGAAGGGTTTCAGTGTGTGGGGATGGTTTTTCAGTGTGTGGGGAAGGTGTTTCAGTGTGTGGGGAAGGTGTTTCAGTGAGTGGGGAAGGTGTTTCAGTGTCTGGGGAAGGTATTTCAGTGTGTGGGGAAGGTGTTTCAGTTCGTGGGGATGTGCTTCAGTGTGTGGGGATGTGTTTCAGTGTGTGGGGAAGGGTTTCAGAGAGTGGGGAAGGGTTTCAGAGAGTGGGGAAGGTGTTTCAGTGTGTGGGGATGGGTTTCAGTGTGTGGGGATGGGTTTCAGTGTGTGCGTAAGGGGTTTCAGTGTGTGGGGAATGTGTTTCAGTGTGTGGGGATGTGTTTCAGGGTGTGGGGAAGGTGTTTCAGTGTGTGGGGAAGGGGTTTCAGTGTGTGGGGCTGGGTTTCAGTGTGTGGGAATGGGTTTCAGTGAGTGGGAAGGGGTTTCATTGTGTGGGGAAGGTGTTTCAGTGTGTGCGGAAGGGGTTTCAGTGTGTGGGGAAGGGGTTTCAGTGTGTGGGGAAGGGGTTTCAGTGTGTGGCGAAGGTGTTTCAGTGTGTGGGGAAGGGGTTTCAGTGTGTGCGGAAGGGGTTTCAGTTTGTGGGGAAGGGGTTTCAGTGTGTGGGGAAGGTGTTGCAGTGTGTGGGGAAGGTGTTTCCGAGTGTGGGGACGGGGTTTCAGTGTGTGGGGAAGGGGATTCAGTGAGTGGGGAAGGCGTTTCAGTGTGTGGGGAAGTGTTTCAGTGTGGGGGGAAGTGTTTTCAGTGGGTGGGGAAGGGGTTTCAGTGTGTGGGGAAGGGGTTTCAGTGTGTGGCGATGTGTTTCAGTGTGTGAGGAAGGGTTTTCAGTGTGTGGGGAAGGGGTTTCAGTGTGTGGGGAAGGGTTTCACTGTGTGCGGAAGGGGATTCAGTGTGTGGGGAATGGTTTAACTGTGTGTGGAATGTGTTTCAGTGTGTGGGGAAGGTGTTTCAGTATGTGGGGAAGGGATTTCAGTGTGTGGGGAAGGTGTTTCAGTGTGTGGGGAAGGTGTTTCAGTATGTGGGGAAGGCGTTTCAGTGTGTGGGCATGGGTGTCAGTGTGTGGGGATGGCTTCAGTGTGTGCAGAAGGGGTTTCAGCGTGTGGGGAAGGTGTTTCTGTGTTTGGGGATGTGTTTCAGTGTGTGGGGAAGGGGTTTCAGTGTGTGGGGAAGGGGTTTCAGTGTGTGGGGATGGGTTTCAGTGTGTGGGGATGGGTTTCAGTGTGTGCGGAAGGGGTTTCAGTGTGTGGGGAAGGTGTTTCAGTGTGTGGGGAAGGGGTTTCAGTGTGTGGGGAGGGGTTTCAGTGTGTGGGGATGGTGTTTCAGTGTGGGTGAAAGGGGTTTCAGAGTGTAGGCAAGGGTTTCAGTGTGTGGGTAAGGTGTTTCATTGTGTGCGGAAGGGGATTCAGTGTGTAGGGAAGGGGTTTCACTGTGTGGGGAAGGCGTTTCAGTGTGTGGGGAATTGATTAACTGTGTGCGGAAGGGGTTTCAGTGTGTGGGGAAGGTGTTTCAGTGTGTGGGGCAGGGGTTTCAGTATGTGGGGAAGGGGTTTCAGTGTGTGTGGAAGGGTATCAGTGTGTGGGGAACGGTTTCAATGTGTGGGGAAGGGGTATCAGTGTGTGGGGAGGGGGTTTCAGTGTGTGGGGTGGGTTTGACTGTGTGCGGAAGGGGTTTCAGTGTTTGGGGATGTGTTTCACTGTGTGGGGAAGGGGTTTCAGTATGTGGGGATGTGTTGCAGTGTGTGGGGAAGGGGTTTCAGTGTGTGAGGAAGTGTTTCAGTGTGTGGGGAAGGTGTTTCAGTGTGTGGGGAACGGTTTCACTGTGTGCGGAATGGGTTTCAGTGTGTGCGGAAGGGGTTTCAGTGTGTGAGGAAGGGGTTTCAGTGTGTGGGGAAGGGTTTCACTGTGTGCGGAAGGGGATTCAGTGTGTGGGGGAAGGGGTTTCAGTGTGTGTGGAAGGTTTTTCTGTGTGTGGGCAAGGTGTTTCAGTGTGTGCGGAAGGGGTTTCAGTGTGTGGGGAAGGGGTTGCAGTCTCTGGGGAAGGGGTTTCAGTGTGTGGGGAAGGTGTTTCAGTGTGTGCGGAAGGGGTTTCAGTGTGTGCGGAAGGGGTTTCAGTGTGTGGGGAAGGGGTTTCAGTGTTTGGGGAAGGTGTTTCAGTGTGTGCGATAGGGGTTTCAGTGTGTGGGGCAGGTTTTTCAGTGTGTGGGGATGTGTTTCAGTTTGTGGGGAAGGGGTTTCAGTGTGTGGGCATTTGTTTCAGTGAGTGGGGAAGGGTTTCAGTGTGTGGGGAAGAGGTTGCAGTGTGTGGGGAAGGGGTTTCAGTGTGTGGGGAAGGTCTTTCCTTGTGTGCGGAAGGGGTTTCAGTGTGTGGGGAAGGGGATTCAGTGTGTGGGGAAGGCGCTTCATTGTGTGGAGAAGGTGTTTCATCTGTGTGCTGAAGGGGTTTCAGTGATTGGGGAAGGGGTTTCAGAGTGTGGGGAAGGGTTTCCGTGTGTGTGGAAGGGTTTTCAGTTTGTGGGGAAGGTGTTTCAGTGTGTGTGGAAGGGGTTTCAGTGTGTGGGGATGTGTTTCAGTGTGTGAGGAAGTGGTTTCAGTGTGTGGGGAAGGGGTTTCAGTGTGTGGGCAATTGTTTCAGTTTGTGGGGATTGGTTGCATTGTGTGCAGAAGCGGTTTCAGTGTGCAGGGAAGGGATTTAAGTTTGTGTGGTAGGGGTTTCAGTGTGTGGGGAAGGGTTTCAGTGTGTGGGGAAGGTGTTTCAGTGTGTGGGGAAGGTGTTTCAGTTTGTGGGGAAGGGTTTTCAGTGTGTGGGGAAGGTGTTTCAGTGCGTGGGGATGTGCTTCAGTGTGTGGGGAAGGGGTTTCAGTGTGTGGGGAAGGGTTTCAGAGAATGGGGAAGGGTTGCAGATAGTGGGGATGGTGTTTCAGTGTGTGGGGATGGGTTTCAGTGTGTGGGGATGGGTTTCAGTGGGTGCCTAAGGGGTTTCAGTGTGTGGGGAATGTGTTTCAGTGTGTGGGGATGTGTTTCAGGGTGTGGGGAAGGTGTTTCAGTGTGTGGGGAAGGGGTTTCAGTGTGTGGGGATGGGTTTCAGTGTGTGGGGATGCGTTTCAGTGAGTGGGAAGGGGTTTCAGTGTGTGGGGTAGGGGTTTCAGAGTGTGGGGAAGGGGTTTCAGTGCGTGGGGAATGTGTTTCAGTGTGTGTGGAAGGGGTTTCAGTGTGTGCGGAAGGGGTTTCAGTTTGTGGGGAAGGGGTTTCAGTGTGTGGGGAAGGTGTTGCAGTGTGTGTGGAAGGGGTTTCAGTGTGTGGGGAGGGGTTTCTGTGTGTGGGGATGTGTTTCAGTGTGTGGGGAAGGGGTTGCAGTGTGTGGCGAAGCTTTTCACGGTTTGCGGAAGGAGTTTCAGTGTGTGGGGAAGGTGTTTCAGTGTGTGGGGATGTGTTTCAGTGTTTGGTTAAGGGGTTTCAGTGTGTGGGGATGTGTTTCAGTGTGTGGGGTAGGGGTTTCAGTGTGTGGGGAAGTTGTTTCAGGGTGTTGAGATGTGGTTTCAGTGTGTGCGGAAGGTGTTTCAGTGTGTGCGGAAGGGGTTTCAGTGTGTGAGGAAGGGGTTTCAGTGTGTGGGGAAGGCGTTTCAGTTTGTGGAGAAGGGTTTCACTGTGTGCGGAAGGGGATTCAGTGTGTGGGGGAAGGGGTTTCAGTGTGTGGGGAAGGTGTTTCAGTGTGTGGGCAAGGTGTTTCAGTATGTGCGGAAGGGGTTTCACTGTGTGGGGAAGGTGTTTCAGTGTATGCGGAAGGGGTTTCAGTGTGTGCAGAAGGGGTTTCAGTGTGTGGGGAAGGGTTTTCAGTGTTTGGGGAAGGTGTTTCAGTGTGTGCGGAAGGGGTTTCAGTCTGTGGGGCAGGTGTTTCAGCGTGTGGGGATGGGTTTCACTGTGTGGGGATGGGTTTCAGTGAGTGGGAAGGGGGTTCATTGCGTGGGGAAGGTGTTTCAGTGTATGGGGAAGGTGTTTCAGTGTGTGCGGAACGGGTTTCAGTGTTTGGGGAAGGGGTTTCAGAGTGTGGGGAAGGGGTTTCAGTGTGTGGGGAAGGTGTTTCAGTGTGTGAGGAAGGGAGTTCACTGTGTGCGGAAGGGGTTTCAGTTTGTGGGGAAGGGGCTTCAGTGTGTGGGGAAGGTGTTGCAGTGTGTGTGGAAAGGGGTTTCAGTGTGTGGGGCGGGGTTTCTGTGTGTGGGGATGTGTTTCACTGTGTGGGGAAGGGGTTTCAGTGTGTGCGGATGTGTTGCAGTGTGTGGGGAAGGGGTTTCAGTGTGTGGGGAACGGTTTCTCTGTGTGCGGAATGGGTTTCAGTGTGTGGAGATGTGGTTTCAGTGAGTGCGGAAGGTGTTTCAGTGTGTGCGGAAGGGGTTTCAGTGTGTGAGGAAGGGGTTTCAGTGTGTGGGGAAGGGTTTCACTGTGTGCGGAAGGGGATTCAGTGTGTTGCGGAAGGGGTTTCAGTGTGTGTGGAAGGTTTTTCAGTGTGTGGGCAAGGTGTTTCAGTGTGTGCGGAAGGGGTTTCAGTGTGTGGGGAAGGGGTTGCAGTCTCTGGGGAAGGGGTTTCAGTGAGTGGGGAAGGTGTTTCAGTGTGTGGGGAGGGGTTTCTGTGTGTGGGGATGTGTTTCAGTGTGTGGGGAAGGGGTTGCAGTGTGTGGCGAAGCTTTTCACGGTTTGCGGAAGGAGTTTCAGTGTGTGGGGAAGGTGTTTCAGTGTGTGGGGATGTGTTTCAGTCTTTGGTTAAGGGGTTTCAGTGTGTGGGGATGTGTTTCAGTGTGTGCGGTAGGGGTTTCAGTGTGTGTGGAAGTTGTTTCAGTGTGTTGAGATGTGGTTTCAGTGTGTGCGGAAGGTGTTTCAGTGTGTGCGGAAGGGGTTTCAGTGTGTGAGGAAGGGGTTTCAGTGTGTGGGGAAGGCGTTTCAGTTTGTGGAGAAGGGTTTCACTGTGTGCGGAAGGGGATTCAGTGTGTGGGGGAAGGGGTTTCAGTGTGTGGGGAAGGTGTTTCAGTGTGTGGGCAAGGTGTTTCAGTATGTGCGGAAGGGGTTTCAGTGTGTGGGGAAGGGGTTGCAGTCTCTGGGTAAGGGGTTTCACTGTGTGGGGAAGGTGTTTCAGTGTATGCGGAAGGGGTTTCAGTGTGTGCGGAAGGGGTTTCAGTGTGTGGGGAAGGGTTTTCAGTGTTTGGGGAAGGTGTTTCAGTGTGTGCGGAAGGGGTTTCAGTCTGTGGGGCAGGTGTTTCAGCATGTGGGGATGGGTTTCAGTGTGTGGGGATGGGTTTCAGTGAGTGGGAAGGGGGTTCATTGTGTGGGGAAGGTGTTTCAGTGTATGGGGAAGGTGTTTCAGTGTGTGCGGAACGGGTTTCAGTGTTTGGGGAAGGGGTTTCAGAGTGTGGGGAAGGGGTTTCAGTGTGTGGGGAAGGTGTTTCAGTGTGTGAGGAAGGGATTTCACTGTGTGCGGAAGGGGTTTCAGTTTGTGGGGAAGGGGCTTCAGTGTGTGGGGAAGGTGTTGCAGTGTGTGTGGAAAGGGGTTTCAGTGTGTGGGGCGGGGTTTCTGTGTGTGGGGATGTGTTTCACTGTGTGGGGAAGGGGTTTCAGTGTGTGGGGATGTGTTGCAGTGTGTGGGGAAGGGGTTTCAGTGTGTGGGGAAGTGTTTCAGTGTGTGGGGAAGGTGTTTCAGTGTGTGGGGAACGGTTTCACTGTGTGCGGAATGGGTTTCAGTGTGTGGAGATGTGGTTTCAGTGAGTGCGGAAGGTGTTTCAGTGTGTGCGGAAGGGGTTTCAGTGTGTGAGGAAGGGGTTTCAGTGTGTGGGGAAGGGTTTCACTGTGTGCGGAAGGGGATTCAGTGTGTGGGGGAAGGGGTTTCAGTGTGTGTGGAAGGTTTTTCAGTGTGTGGGCAAGGTGCTTCAGTGTGTGCGGAAGGGGTTTCAGTGTGTGGGGAAGGGGTTGCAGTCTCTGGGGAAGGGGTTTCAGTGTGTGGGGAAGGTGTTTCAGTGTGTGCGGAAGGGGTTTCAGTGTGTGCGGAAGGGGTTTCAGTATGTGGGGAAGGGGTTTCAGTGTTTGGGGAAGGTGTTTCAGAGTGTGCGGTAGGGGTTTCAGTGTGTGGGGCAGGTTTTTCAGTGTGTGGGGATGTGTTTCAGTTTGTGGGGAAGGGGTTTCAGTGTGTGGGCATTTGTTTCAGTGAGTGGGGAAGGGTTTCAGTGTGTGGGGAAGAGGTTGCAGTGTGTGGGGGAGGGGTTTCAGTGTGTGGGGAAGGTCTTTCCTTGTGTGCGGACGGGGTTTCAGTGTGTGGGGAAGGGGATTCAGTGTGTGGGGAAGGCGTTTCATTGTGTGGAGAAGGTGTTTCATCTGTGTGCGGAAGGGGATTCAGTGTGTGGGGCGGGGTTTCAGTGTGTGGGGATGTGTTTCACTGTGTGGGGAAGGGGTTTCAGTGTGTGGGGAAGGTGTTTCAGTGTGTGGGGATGTGTTTCAAATGTGTGGGGAAGGGGTTTCCGTGTGTGGGGAAGGTGTTTCAGTGTGTGGGGATGTGTTTCAGTGTGTGGGGAAGGGGTTTCAGTGTGTGGGGATGTGTTGCAGTGTGTGGGGAAGGGGTTTCAGTGTGTGGGGAAGTCTTTCAGTGTGTGGGGAAGGTGTTTCAGTGTGTGGGGAACGGTTTCACTGTGTGCGGAATGGGTTTCAGTGTGTGGAGATGTGGTTTCAGTGAGTGCAGAAGGTGTTTCTGTGTGTGCGGAAGGGGTTTCAGTGTGTGAGGAAGGGGTTTCAGTGTGTGGGGAAGGTTTTCACTGTGTGCGGAAGGGGATTCAGTGTGTGGGGGAAGGGGTTTCAGTGTGTGTGGAAGGTTTTTCACTGTGTGGGCAAGGTGTTTCAGTGTGTGCGGAAGGGGTTTCAGTGTGTGGGGAAGGGGTTGCTGTCTCTGGGGAAGGGGTTTCAGTGTGTGGGGAAGGTGTTTCAGTGTGTGTGGAAGGGGTTTCAGTGTGTGTGGAAGGGGTTTCTGTGTGTGGGGAAGGGGTTTCAGTGTTTGGGGAAGGTGTTTCAGAGTGTGCGGTAGTGGTTTCAGTGTGTGGGGCAGGTTTTTCAGTGTGTGGGGATGTGTTTCAGTTTGTGGGGAAGGGGTTTCAGTGTGTGGGCATTTGTTTCAGTGAGTGGGGAAGGGTTTCAGTGTGTGGGGAAGAGGTTGCAGTGTGTGGGGAAGGGGTTTCAGTGTGTGGGGAAGGTCTTTCCTTGTGTGCGGAAGGGGTTTCAGTGTGTGGGGAAGGGGATTCAATGTGTGGGGAAGGCGTTTCATTGTGTGGAGAAGGTGTTTCATCTGTGTGCGGAAGTGGATTCAGTGTGTAGGGAAGGGGTTTCACTGTGTGCGGAAGGGGTTTCATTGTGTGGGGAAGGTGTTTCAGTGTGTGGGGCAGGGGTTTCAGTATGTGGGGAAGGGGTTTCAGTGTGTGGGGAAGGGTTTCAGTGTGTGGGCAATTGTTTCAGTTTGTGGGGATTGGTTACATTGTGTGCAGAAGCGGTTTCAGTGTGCAGGGAAGGGGTTTCAGTGTGTGTGGAAGGTGTTTCAGTGGGTGTGGTAGGGGTTTCACAGTGTGAGGAAGGGTTTCAGTGTGTGGGGAAGGGATTTCAGTGTGTGGGGAAGGTGTTTCAGTGTGTGGGGAAGGTGTTTCAGTTTGTGGGGAATGGTTTTCAATGTTTGGGGAAGGTGTTTCAGTGCGTGGGGATGTGCTTCAGTGTGTGGGGAAGGGGTTTCAGTGTGTGGGGAAGGGTTTTAGAGAGTGGGGAAGGGTTTCAGAGAGTGGGGAAGGTGTTTCAGTGTGTGGGGATGTGTTTCAGGGTGTGGGGAAGGTGTTTCAGTGTGTGGGGAAGATGTTTCAGTGTGTGCGGAACGGGTTTCAGTGTTTGGGGAAGGGGTTTCAGAGTGTGGGGAAGGGGTTTCAGTGTGTGGGGAAGGTGTTTCAGTGTGTGAGGAAGGGGTTTCAGTGTGTGCGGAAGGGGTTTCAGTTTGTGGGGAAGGGGCTTCAGTGTGTGGGGAAGGTGTTGCAGTGTGTGTGGAAAGGGGTTTCAGTGTGTGGGGCGGGGTTTCTGTGTGTGGGGATGTGTTTCAGTGTGTTGGGAAGGGGTTTCAGTGTGTGGGGAAGTGTTTTAGTGTGTGGGGAAGGTGTTTCAGTGTGTGGGTAACGGTTTCACTGTGTGCGGAATGGGTTTCAGTGTGTGGAGATGTGGTTTCAGTGAGTGCGGAAGGTCTTTCAGGGTGTGGGGAAGGTGTTTCAGTGTGTGGGGAAGATGTTTCAGTGTGTGCGGAACGGGTTTCAGTGTTTGGGGAAGGGGTTTCAGAGTGTGGGGAAGGGGTTTCAGTGTGTGGGGAAGGTGTTTCAGTGTGTGAGGAAGGGGTTTCAGTGTGTGCGGAAGGGGTTTCAGTTTGTGGGGAAGGGGCTTCAGTGTGTGGGGAAGGTGTTGCAGTGTGTGTGGAAAGGGGTTTCAGTGTGTGGGGCGGGGTTTCTGTGTGTGGGGATGTGTTTCAGTGTGTTGGGAAGGGGTTTCAGTGTGTGGGGAAGTGTTTCAGTGTGTGGGGAAGGTGTTTCAGTGTGTGGGTAACGGTTTCACTGTGTGCGGAATGGGTTTCAGTGTGTGGAGATGTGGTTTCAGTGAGTGCGGAAGGTGTTTCAGTGTGTGCGGAAGGGGTTTCAGTGTGTGAGGAAGGGGTTTCAGTGTGTGGGGAAGGGTTTCACTGTGTGCGGAAGGGGATTCAGTGTGTGGGGGAAGGGGTTTCAGTGTGTGTGGAAGGTTTTTCAGTGTGTGGGCAAGGTGTTTCAGTGTGTGCGGAAGGGGTTTCAGTGTGTGGGGAAGGGGTTGCAGTCTCTGGGGAAGGGGTTTCAGTGTGTGGGGAAGGTGTTTCAGTGTGTGCGGAAGGGGTTTCAGTGTGTGCGGAAGGGGTTTCAGCGTGTGGGGAAGGGGTTTCAGTGTTTGGGGATGGTGTTTCAGTGTGTGCGGTAGGGGTTTCAGTGTGTGGGGCAGGTTTTTCAGTGTGTGGGGATGTGTTTCAGTTTGTGGGGAAGGGGTTTCAGTGTGTGGGAATTTGTTTCAGTGAGTGGGGAAGGGTTTCAGTGTGTGGGGAAGAGGTTGCAGTGTGTGGGGAAGGGGTTTCAGTGTGTGGGGAAGGTCTTTCATTGTGTGCGGAAGGGGTTTCAGTGTGTGGGGAAGGGGATTCAGTGTGTGGGGAAGGCGTTTCATTGTGTGGAGAAGGTGTTTCATCTGTGTGCTGAAGGGGTTTCAGTGATTGGGGAAGGGGTTTCAGAGTGTGGGGAAGGGTTTCCGTGTGTGGGGAAGGGTTTTCAGTTTGTGGGGAAGGTGTTTCAGTGTGTGTGGAAGGGGTTTCAGTGTGTGGGGATGTGTTTCAGTGTGTGGGCAATTGTTTCAGTTTGTGGGGATTGGTTACATTGTGTGCAGAAGCGGTTTCAGTGTGCAGGGAAGGGATTTCAGTTTGTGTGGAAGGTGTTTCAGTGGGTGGGGTAGGGGTTTCAGTGTGTGGGGAAGGTCTTTCATTGTGTGCGGAAGGGGTTTCAGTGTGTGGGGAAGGGGATTCAGTGTGTGGGGAAGGCGTTTCATTGTGTGGAGAAGGTGTTTCATCTGTGTGCTGAAGGGGTTTCAGTGATTGGGGAAGGGGTTTCAGAGTGTGGGGAAGGGTTTCCGTGTGTGGGGAAGGGTTTTCACTTTGTGGGGAAGGTGTTTCAGTGTGTGTGGAAGGGGTTTCAGTGTGTGGGGATGTGTTTCAGTGTGTGGGCAATTGTTTCAGTTTGTGGGGATTGGTTACATTGTGTGCAGAAGCCGTTTCAGTGTGCAGGGAAGGGATTTCAGTTTGTGTGGAAGGTGTTCCAGTGGGTGGGGGAGGTGTTTCAGTGTGTGGGGAAGGTCTTTCATTGTGTGCGGAAGGGGTTTCAGTGTGTGGGGAAGGGGATTCAGTGTGTGGGGAAGGCGTTTCATTGTGTGGAGAAGGTGTTTCATCTGTGTGCTGAAGGGGTTTCAGTGATTGGGGAAGGGGTTTCAGAGTGTGGGGAAGGGTTTCCGTGTGTGGGGAAGGGTTTTCAGTTTGTGGGGAAGGTGTTTCAGTGTGTGTGGAAGGGGTTTCAGTGTGTGGGGATGTGTTTCAGTGTGTGAGGTAGAGGTTTCAGTGTGTTGGGAAGTGGTTTCAGTGTGTGGGCAAATGTTTCAGTTTGTGGGGATTGGTTACATTGTGTGCAGAAGCGGTTTCAGTGTGCAGGGAAGGGATTTCAGTTTGTGTGGAAGGTGTTTCAGTGGGTGGGGTAGGGGTTTCAGTGTGTGGGGAAGGGTTTCAGTGTGTGGGGAAGGTGTTTCAGTGTGTGGGAAAGGTGTTTCAGTTTGTGGGGAAGGGTTTTCAGTGTGTGGGGAAGGTGTTTCAGTGCGTGGGGATGTGCTTCAGTGTGTGGGGAAGGGGTTTCAGTGTGTGGGGAAGGGTTTCAGAGAATGGGGAAGGGTTGCAGATAGTGGGGAAGGTGTTTCAGTGTGTGGGGATGGGTTTCAGTGTGTGGGGATGGGTTTCAGTGGGTGCCTAAGGGGATTCAGTGTGTGGGGAATGTGTTTCAGTGTGTGGGGATGTGTTTCAGGGTGTGGGGAAGGTGTTTCAGTGTATGGGGCGGGGTTTCTGTGTGTGGGGATGTGTTTCACTGTGTGGGGAAGGTGTTTCAGTGTGTGGGGATGTGTTTCAGTGTGTGGGGAAGGGGTTTCAGTGTGTGGGGATGTGTTGCAGTGTGTGGGGAAGGGGTTTCAGTGTGTGGGGAAGTGTTTCAGTGTGTGGGGAAGGTGTTACAGTGTGTGGGGAACGGTTTCACTGTGTGCGCAATGGGTTTCAGTGTGTGGAGATGTGGTTTCAGTGAGTGCGGAAGGTGTTTCAGTGTGTGAGGAAGGGGTTTGAGTGTGAAGGGAAGGGTTTCACTGTGTGCGGAAGGGGATTCAGTGTGTGGGCAAGGTGTTTCAGTGTGTGTGGAAGGGGTTTCAGTGTGTGGGGAAGGGGTTTCAGTGTGAAGGGAAGGGTTTCACTGTGTGCGGAAGGGGATTCAGTCTGTGGGGGAAGGGGTTTCAGTGTGTGGGGAAGGTTTTTCAGTGTGTGGGCAAGGTGTTTCAGTGTGTGTGGAAGGGGTTTCAGTGTGTGGGGAAGGGGTTGCAGTGTGTGCGGAAGGGGTTTCAGTGTGTGCGGAAGGGGTTTCAGTGTGTGGGAAGGGGTTTCAGTGTTTGGGGAAGGTGTTTCAGTGTGTGCGGAAGGTGTTTCAGTGTGTGGGGCAGGTGTTTCAGTGTGTGGGGATGTGTTTCAGTTTGTGGGGAAGGGGTTTCAGTATGTGGGCATTTGTTTCAGAGAGTGGGGAAGGGTTTCAGTGTGTGGGGAAGGGGTTGCAGTGTGTGGGGAAGGGGTTTCAGTGTGTATGGAAGGTCTTTCATTGTGTGCGGAAGGGCTTTCAGTGTGTGGGGAAGGGGATTCAGTGTGTGGGGAAGGCGTTTCATTGTGTGGAGAAGGTGTTTCATCTGTGTGCGGAAGGGGATTCAGTGTGTGGGGAAGGGGTTTCAGTGTGTGGGGTAGTGTTTCAGTGTGTGGGGAAGGTGTTTCAGTGTGTGGGGAAGGGTTTCACTGTGTGCGGAATGGGTTTCAGTGTGTGGAGATGTGGTTTCAGTGAGTGCGGAAGGTGTTTCAGTGTGTGCGGAAGGGGTTTCAGTGTGTGAGGAAGGGGTTTCAGTGTGTGGGGAAGGGTTTCACTGTGTGCGGAAGGGGATTCAGTGTGTGGGGGAAGGGGTTTCAGTGTATGTGGAAGGTTTTTCAGTGTGTGGGCAAGGTGTTTCAGTGTGTGCGGAAGGGGTTTCAGTGTGTGGGGAAGGGGTTGCAGTCTCTGGGGAAGGGGTTTCAGTGTGTGGGGAAGGTGTTTCAGTGTGTGCGGAAGGGGTTTCAGTGTGTGCGGAAGGGGTTTCAGTGTGTGGGGAAGGGGTTTCAGTGTTTGGGGAAGGTGTTTCAGTGTGTGCGGTAGGGGTTTCAGTGTGTGGGGCAGGTTTTTCAGTGTGTGGGGATGTGTTTCAGTTTGTGGGGAAGGGGTTTCAGTGTGTGGGGATGTGTTTCAGTGTGTGGGGAAGGTGTTTCAGTGCGTGGGGATGTGCTTCAGTGTGTGGGGAAGGGGTTTCAGTGTGTGGGGAAGGGTTTCAGAGAATGGGGAGGGGTTGCAGATAGTGGGGAAGGTGTTTCAGTGTGTGGGGATGGGTTTCAGTGTGTGGGGATGGGTTTCAGTGGGTGCCTAAGGGGTTTCAGTGTGTGGGGAATGTGTTTCAGTGTGTGGGGATGTGTTTCAGGGTGTGGGGAAGGTGTTTCAGTGTGTGGTGCGGGGTTTCTGTGTGTGGGGATGTGTTTCACTGTGTGGGGAAGGTGTTTCAGTGTGTGGGGATGTGTTTCAGTGTGTGGGGAAGGGGTTTCAGTGTTTGGGGATGTGTTGCAGTGTGTGGGGAAGGGGTTTCAGTGTGTGGGGAAGTGTTTCAGTGTGTGGGGAAGGTGTTACAGTGTGTGGGGAACGGTTTCACTGTGTGCGCAATGGGTTTCAGTGTGTGGAGATGTGGTTTCAGTGAGTGCGGAAGGTGTTTCAGTGTGTGAGGAAGGGGTTTCAGTGTGAAGGGAAGGGTTTCACTGTGTGCGGATGGGGATTCAGTGTGTGGGCAAGGTGTTTCAGTGTGTGTGGAAGGGGTTTCAGTGTGTGGGGAAGGGGTTTCAGTGTGAAGGGAAGGGTTTCACTGTGTGCGGAAGGGGATTCAGACTGTGGGGGAAGGGGTTTCAGTGTGTGGGGAAGGTTTTTCAGTGTGTGGGCAAGGTGTTTCAGTGTGTGTGGAAGGGGTTTCAGTGTGTGGGGAAGGGGTTGCAGTGTGTGCGGAAGGGGTTTCAGTGTGTGCGGAAGGGGTTTCAGTGTGTGGGTAGGGGTTTCAGTGTTTGGGGAAGGTGTTTCAGTGTGTGCGGAAGGTGTTTCAGTGTGTGGGGCAGGTGTTTCAGTGTGTGGGGATGTGTTTCAGTTTGTGGGGAAGGGGTTTCAGTATGTGGGCATTTGTTTCAGAGAGTGGGGAAGGGTTTCAGTGTGTGGGGAAGGGGTTGCAGTGTGTGGGGAAGGGGTTTCAGTGTGTATGGAAGGTCTTTCATTGTGTGCGGAAGGGGTTTCAGTGTGTGGGGAAGGGGATTCAGTGTGTGGGGATGGCGTTTCATTGTGTGGAGAAGGTGTTTCATCTGTGTGCGGAAGGGGATTCAGTGTGTGGGGAAGGGGTTTTAGTGTGTGGGGTAGTGTTTCAGTGAGTGGGGAAGGTGTTTCAGTGTGTGGGGAAGGGTTTCACTGTGTGCGGAATGGGTTTCAGTGTGTGGAGATGTGGTTTCAGTGAGTGCGGAAGGTGTTTCTGTGTGTGCGGAAGGGGTTTCACTGTATGCGGAAGGGGATTCAGTGTGTGGGGGAAGGGGTTTCAGTGTATGTGGAAGGTTTTTCAGTGTGTGGGCAAGGTGTTTCAGTGTGTGCGGAAGGGGTTTCAGTGTGTGGGGAAGGGGTTGCAGTCTCTGGGGAAGGGGTTTCAGTGTGTGGGGAAGGTGTTTCAGTGTGTGCGGAAGGGGTTTCAGTGTGTGCGGAAGGGGTTTCAGTGTGTGGGGAAGGGGTTTCAGTGTTTGGGGAAGGTGTTTCAGTGTGTGCGGTAGGGGTTTCAGTGTGTGGGGCAGGTTTTTCAGTGTGTGGGGATGTGTTTCAGTTTGTGGGGAAGGGGTTTCAGTGTGTGGGCATTTGTTTCAGTGAGTGGGGAAGGGTTTCAGTGTGTGGGGAAGAGGTTGCAGTGTGTGGGGAAGGGGTTTCAGTGTGTGGGGAAGGTCTTTCCTTGTGTGCGGAAGGGGTTTCAGTGTGTGGGGAAGGGGATTCAGTGTGTGGGGAAGGCGTTTCATTGTGTGGAGAAGGTGTTTCATCTGTGTGCGGAAGGTGTTTCAGTGTGTGGGGCAGGGGTTTCAGTATGTGGGGAAGGGGTTTCAGTGTGTGGGGAAGGGTTTCAGTGTGTGGGCAATTGTTTCAGTGTGTGGGGCAGGGGTTTCAGTATGTGGGGAAGCGGTTTCAGTGTGCAGGGAAGGGGTTTCAGTGTGTGTGGAAGGTGTTTCAGTGGGTGGGGTAGGGGTTTCACAGTGTGGGGAAGGGTTTCAGTGTGTGGGGAAGGGATTTCAGTGTGTGGGGATGGTGTTTCAGTGTGTGGGGAAGGTGTTTCAGTTTGTGGGGAATATTTTCATTGTGTGGGGAAGGTGTTTCAGTGCGTGGGGATGTGCTTCAGTGTGTGGGGAAGGGGTTTCAGTGTGTGGGGAAGGGTTTTAGAGAGTGGGGAAGGGTTTCAGAGAGTGGGGAAGGCGTTTCAGTGTGTGGTGATCGGTTTCAGTGTGTGGGGATGGGTTTCAGTGAGTGGGAAGGGGTTTCAGTGCGTGGGGTAGGGGTTTCAGAGTGTGGGGAAGGGGTTTCAGTGTGTGCGGAAGGGGTTTCGGTTTGTGGGGAAGGGGTTTCAGTGTGTGGGGAAGTTGTTGCAGTGTGTGTGGAAGGGGTTTCAGTGTGTGGGGAGGGGTTTCTGTGTGTGGGGATGTGTTTCAGTGTTTGGTTAAGGGGTTTCAGTGTGTGGGGATGTGTTTCAGTGTGTGGGGAAGGGGTTTCAGTGTGTGGGGAAGTTGTTTCAGTGTGTGGGGAAGGTGTTTCACTGTGTGCGGAAGGGGTTTCGGTGTGTGGCGAAGCTTTTCACGGTTTGCTGAAGGGGTTTCAGTGTGTGGGGAAGGTGTTTCAGTGTGTGGGGATGTGTTTCAGTGTTTGGTTAAGGGGTTTCAGTGTGTGGGGATGTGTTTCAGTGTGTGGGGAAGGGGTTTCAGTGTGTGGGGAAGTTGTTTCAGTGTGTGGGGAAGGGTTTCACTGTGTGCGGAAGGTGTTTCGGTGTGTGGAGATGTGGTTTCAATGTGTGTGGAAGGTGTTTCAGTGTGTGCGGAAGGGGTTTCAGTGTGTGAGGAAGGGGTTTCAGTGTGTGGGGAAGGCGTTTCAGTTTGTGGGGAAGGGTTTCACTGTGTGCGGAAGGGGATTCAGTGTGTGGGGGAAGGGGTTTCAGTGTGTGGGGAAGGTGTTTCAGTGTGTGGGCAAGGTGTTTCAGTGTGTGCGGAAGGGGTTTCAGTGTGTGGGGAAGGGGTTGCAGTCTCTGGGTAAGGGGTTTCAGTGTGTGGGGAAGGTGTTTCAGTGTGTGCGGAAGGGGTTTCAGTGTGTGCGGAAGGGGTTTCAGTGTGTGGGGAAGGGTTTTCAGTGTTTGGGGAAGGTGTTTCAGTGTGTGCGGAAGGGGTTTCAGTGTGTGGGGCAGGTGTTTCAGCGTGTGGGGAAGGGTTTCAGTGTGTGGGGATCGGTATCAGTGAGTGCGAATGGGTTTCATTGTGTGGGGAAGGTGTTTCAGTGTGTGGGGAAGATGTTTCAGTGTGTGCCGAACGGGTTTCAGTGTTTGGGGAAGGGGTTTCAGAGTGTGGGGAAGGGGTTTCAGTGTGTGGGGAAGGTGTTTCAGTTTGTGGGGAAGGGGCTTCAGTGTGTGGGGAAGGTGTTGCAGTGTGTGTGGAAGGGGTTTCAGTGTGTGCGGAAGGGATTTCAGTTTCTGGGGAAGGGGCTTCAGTGTGTGGGGAAGGTGTTGCAGTGTGTGCGGAAGGGGTTTCAGTGTGTGGGGCGGGGTTTCTGTGTGTGGGGATGTGTTTCACTGTGTGCGGAAGGGGTTTCAGTTTGTGGGGAAGGGGCTTCAGTGTGTGGGGAAGGTGTTGCAGTGTGTGTGGAAAGGGGTTTCAGTGTGTGGGGCGGGGTTTCTGTGTGTGGGGATGTGTTTCACTGTGTGCGGAAGGGGTTTCAGTTTGTGGGGAAGGGGCTTCAGTGTGTGGGGAAGGTGTTGCAGTGTGTGTGGAAAGGGGTTTCAGTGTGTGGGGCGGGGTTTCTGTGTGTGGGGATGTGTTTCACTGTGTGGGGAAGGGGTTTCAGTGTGTGGGGATGTGTTTCAATGTGTGGGGAAGGTGTTTCAGTGTGTGGGTAACGGTTTCACTGTGTGCGGAATGGGTTTCAGTGTGTGGAGATGTGGTTTCAGTGAGTGCGGAAGGTGTTTCAGTGTGTGCGGAAGGGGTTTCAGTGTGTGAGGAAGGGGTTTCAGTGTGTGGGGAAGGTCTTTCATTGTGTGCGGAAGGGGTTTCAGTGTGTGGGGAAGGGGATTCAGTGTGTGGGGAAGGCGTTTCATTGTGTGGAGAAGGTGTTTCATCTGTGTGCTGAAGGGGTTTCAGTGATTGGGGAAGGGGTTTCAGAGTGTGGGGAAGGGTTTCCGTGTGTGGGGAAGGGTTTTCAGTTTGTGGGGAAGGTGTTTCAGTGTGTGTGGAAGGGGTTTCAGTGTGTGGGGATGTGTTTCAGTGTGTGAGGAAGTGGTTTCAGTGTGTGGGGAATGGGCTTCAGTGTGTGGGCAATTGTTTCAGTTTGTGGGGATTGGTTACATTGTGTGCAGAAGCGGTTTCAGTGTGCAGGGAAGGGATTTCAGTTTGTGTGGAAGGTGTTTCAGTGGGTGGGGTAGGGGTTTCAGTGTGTGGGGAAGGGTTTCAGTGTGTGGGGAAGGTGTTTCAGTGTGTGGGGAAGGTGTTTCAGTTTGTGGGGAAGGGTTTTCAGTGTGTGGGGAAGGTGTTTCAGTGCGTGGGGATGTGCTTCAGTGTGTGGGGAAGGGGTTTCAGTGTGTGGGGAAGGGTTTCAGAGAATGGGGAAGGGTTGCAGATAGTGGGGAAGGTGTTTCAGTGTGTGGGGATGGGTTTCAGTGTGTGGGGATGGGTTTCAGTGGGTGCCTAAGGGGTTTCAGTGTGTGGGGAATGTGTTTCAGTGTGTGGGGATGTGTTTCAGGGTGTGGGGAATGTGTTTCAGTGTGTGGGGAAGGGGTTTCAGTGTGTGGGGATGGGTTTCAGTGTGTGGGGAAGGTGTTTCAGTGTGTGCGGAAGGGGTTTCAGTGTGTGCGGAAGGGGTTTCAGTGTGTGGGGAAGGGGTTTCAGTGTTTGGGGAAGGTGTTTCAGTGTGTGCGGTAGGGGTTTCAGTGTGTGGGGCAGGTTTTTCAGTGTGTGGGGATGTGTTTCAGTTTGTGGGGAAGGGGTTTCAGTGTGTGGGCATTTGTTTCAGTGAGTGGGGAAGGGTTTCAGTGTGTGGGGAAGAGGTTGCAGTGTGTGGGGAAGGGGTTTCAGTGTGTGGGGAAGGTCTTTCCTTGTGTGCGGAAGGGGTTTCAGTGTGTGGGGAAGGGGATTCAGTGTGTGGGGAAGGCGTTTCATTGTGTGGAGAAGGTGTTTCCTCTGTGTGCGGAAGGGGATTCAGTGTGTAGGGAAGGGGTTTCACTGTGTGCGGAAGGGGTTTCAGTGTGTGGGGAAGGTGTTTCAGTGTGTGGGGCAGGGGTTTCAGTATGTGGGGAAGGGGTTTCAGTGTGTGGGGAAGGGTTTCAGTGTGTGGGCAATTGTTTCAGTTTGTGGGGATTGGTTACATTGTGTGCAGAAGCGGTTTCAGTGTGCAGGGAAGGGGTTTCAGTGTGTGTGGAAGGTGTTTCAGTGGGTGGGGTAGGGGTTTCACAGTGTGGGGAAGGGTTTCAGTGTGTGGGGAAGGAATTTCAGTGTGTGGGGATGGTGTTTCAGTGTGTGGGGAAGGTGTTTCAGTTTGTGGGGAATATTTTCATTGTGTGGGGAAGGTGTTTCAGTGCGTGGGGATGTGCTTCAGTGTGTGGGGAAGGGGTTTCAGTGTGTGGGGAAGGGTTTTAGAGAGTGGGGAAGGGTTTCAGAGAGTGGGGAAGGCGTTTCAGTGTGTGGTGATCGGTTTCAGTGTGTGGGGATGGGTTTCAGTGAGTGGGAAGGGGTTTCAGTGCGTGGGGTAGGGGTTTCAGAGTGTGGGGAAGGGGTTTCAGTGTGTGCGGAAGGGGTTTCGGTTTGTGGGGAAGGGGTTTCAGTGTGTGGGGAAGTTGTTGCAGTGTGTGTGGAAGGGGTTTCAGTGTGTGGGGAGGGGTTTCTGTGTGTGGGGATGTGTTTCAGTGTTTGGTTAAGGGGTTTCAGTGTGTGGGGATGTGTTTCAGTGTGTGGGGAAGGGGTTTCAGTGTGTGGGGAAGTTGTTTCAGTGTGTGGGGAAGGGTTTCACTGTGTGCGGAAGGGGTTTCGGTGTGTGGCGAAGCTTTTCACGGTTTGCTGAAGGGGTTTCAGTGTGTGGGGAAGGTGTTTCAGTGTGTGGGGATGTGTTTCAGTGTTTGGTTAAGGGGTTTCAGTGTGTGGGGATGTGTTTCAGTGTGTGGGGAAGGGGTTTCAGTGTGTGGGGAAGTTGTTTCAGTGTGTGGGGAAGGGTTTCACTGTGTGCGGAAGGTGTTTCGGTGTGTGGAGATGTGGTTTCAATGTGTGTGGAAGGTGTTTCAGTGTGTGCGGAAGGGGTTTCAGTGTGTGAGGAAGGGGTTTCAGTGTGTGGGGAAGGCGTTTCAGTTTGTGGGGAAGGGTTTCACTGTGTGCGGAAGGGGATTCAGTGTGTGGGGGAAGGGGTTTCAGTGTGTGGGGAAGGTGTTTCAGTGTGTGGGCAAGGTGTTTCAGTGTGTGCGGAAGGGGTTTCAGTGTGTGGGGAAGGGGTTGCAGTCTCTGGGTAAGGGGTTTCAGTGTGTGGGGAAGGTGTTTCAGTGTGTGCGGAAGGGGTTTCAGTGTGTGCGGAAGGGGTTTCAGTGTGTGGGGAAGGGTTTTCAGTGTTTGGGGAAGGTGTTTCAGTGTGTGCGGAAGGGGTTTCAGTGTGTGGGGCAGGTGTTTCAGCGTGTGGGGAAGGGTTTCAGTGTGTGGGGATCGGTATCAGTGAGTGCGAATGGGTTTCATTGTGTGGGGAAGGTGTTTCAGTGTGTGGGGAAGATGTTTCAGTGTGTGCCGAACGGGTTTCAGTGTTTGGGGAAGGGGTTTCAGAGTGTGGGGAAGGGGTTTCAGTGTGTGGGGAAGGTGTTTCAGTTTGTGGGGAAGGGGCTTCAGTGTGTGGGGAAGGTGTTGCAGTGTGTGTGGAAGGGGTTTCAGTGTGTGCGGAAGGGATTTCAGTTTCTGGGGAAGGGGCTTCAGTGTGTGGGGAAGGTGTTGCAGTGTGTGCGGAAGGGGTTTCAGTGTGTGGGGCGGGGTTTCTGTGTGTGGGGATGTGTTTCACTGTGTGCGGAAGGGGTTTCAGTTTGTGGGGAAGGGGCTTCAGTGTGTGGGGAAGGTGTTGCAGTGTGTGTGGAAAGGGGTTTCAGTGTGTGGGGCGGGGTTTCTGTGTGTGGGGATGTGTTTCACTGTGTGCGGAAGGGGTTTCAGTTTGTGGGGAAGGGGCTTCAGTGTGTGGGGAAGGTGTTGCAGTGTGTGTGGAAAGGGGTTTCAGTGTGTGGGGCGGGGTTTCTGTGTGTGGGGATGTGTTTCACTGTGTGGGGAAGGGGTTTCAGTGTGTGGGGATGTGGTTCAATGTGTGGGGAAGGTGTTTCAGTGTGTGGGTAACGGTTTCACTGTGTGCGGAATGGGTTTCAGTGTGTGGAGATGTGGTTTCAGTGAGTGCGGAAGGTGTTTCAGTGTGTGCGGAAGGGGTTTCAGTGTGTGAGGAAGGGGTTTCAGTGTGTGGGGAAGGTCTTTCATTGTGTGCGGAAGGGGTTTCAGTGTGTGGGGAAGGGGATTCAGTGTGTGGGGAAGGCGTTTCATTGTGTGGAGAAGGTGTTTCATCTGTGTGCTGAAGGGGTTTCAGTGATTGGGGAAGGGGTTTCAGAGTGTGGGGAAGGGTTTCCGTGTGTGGGGAAGGGTTTTCAGTTTGTGGGGAAGGTGTTTCAGTGTGTGTGGAAGGGGTTTCAGTGTGTGGGGATGTGTTTCAGTGTGTGAGGAAGTGGTTTCAGTGTGTGGGGAATGGGCTTCAGTGTGTGGGCAATTGTTTCAGTTTGTGGGGATTGGTTACATTGTGTGCAGAAGCGGTTTCAGTGTGCAGGGAAGGGATTTCAGTTTGTGTGGAAGGTGTTTCAGTGGGTGGGGTAGGGGTTTCAGTGTGTGGGGAAGGGTTTCAGTGTGTGGGGAAGGTGTTTCAGTGTGTGGGGAAGGTGTTTCAGTTTGTGGGGAAGGGTTTTCAGTGTGTGGGGAAGGTGTTTCAGTGCGTGGGGATGTGCTTCAGTGTGTGGGGAAGGGGTTTCAGTGTGTGGGGAAGGGTTTCAGAGAATGGGGAAGGGTTGCAGATAGTGGGGAAGGTGTTTCAGTGTGTGGGGATGGGTTTCAGTGTGTGGGGATGGGTTTCAGTGGGTGCCTAAGGGGTTTCAGTGTGTGGGGAATGTGTTTCAGTGTGTGGGGATGTGTTTCAGGGTGTGGGGAATGTGTTTCAGTGTGTGGGGAAGGGGTTTCAGTGTGTGGGGATGGGTTTCAGTGTGTGGGGATGCGTTTCAGTGAGTGGGAAGGGGTTTCAGTGAGTGGGGTAGGGGTTTCAGAGTGTGGGGAAGGGGTTTCAGTGCGTGGGGAATGTGTTTCAGTGTGTGTGGAAGGGGTTTCAGTGTGTGCGCAAGGGGTTTCAGTTTGTGGGGAAGGGGTTTCAGTGTGTGGGCAAGGTGTTGCAGTGTGTGTGGAAGGGGTTTCAGTGTGTGGGGATGGGTGTCTGTGTGTGGGGATGTGTTTCAGTGTGTGGGGAAGGGGTTGCAGTGTGTGGCGAAGCTTTTCACGGTTTGCGGAAGGGGTTTCAGTGTGTGGGGAAGGTGTTTCAGTGTGTGGGGATGTGTTTCAGTGTTTGGTTAAGGGGTTTCAGTGTGTGGGGATGTGTTTCAGAGTGTGGGGTAGGGGTTTCAGTGTGTGGGGAAGTTGTTTCAATGTGTGGAGATGTGGTTTCAGTGTGTGCAGAAGGTGTTTCAGTGTGTGCGGAAGTGGTTTCAGTGTGTGAGGAAGGGGTTTCAGTGTGTGGGGAAGGCGTTTCAGTTTGTGGGGAAGGGTTTCACTGAGCGCGGAAGGGGATTCAGTGTGTGGGGGAAGTGGTTTCAGTGTGTGGGGAAGGTGTTTCATCTGTGTGCGGAAGGGGATTCAGTGTGTAGGGAAGGGGTTTCACTGTGTGCGGAAGGGGTTTCAGTGTGTGGGGAAGGTGTTTCAGTGTGTGGGGCAGGGGTTTCAGTATGTGGGGAAGGGGTTTCAGTGTGTGGGGAAGGGTTTCAGTGTGTGGGCAATTGTTTCAGTTTGTGGGGATTGGTTACATTGTGTGCAGAAGCGGTTTCAGTGTGTCGGGAAGGGGTTTCAGTGTGTGTGGAAGGTGTTTCAGTGGGTGGGGTAGGGGTTTCACAGTGTGGGGAAGGGTTTCAGTGTGTGGGGAAGGGATTTCAGTGTGTGGGGAAGGTGTTTCAGTGTGTGGGGAAGGGGTTTCACAGTGTGGGGAAGGGTTTCAGTGTGTGGGGAAGGGATTTCAGTGTGTGGGGAAGGTGCTTCAGTGTGTGGGGAAGGGGTTTCAGTGTGTGGGGAAGGGTTTCAGAGAGTGGGGAAGGCGTTTCATTGTGTGGTGATCGGTTTCAGTGTGTGGGGATGGGTTTCAGTGAGTGGGGTAGGGGTTTCAGAGTGTGGGGAAGGGGTTTCGGTTTGTGGGGAAGGGGTTTCAGTGTGTGGGGAAGTTGTTGCAGTGTGTGTGGAAGGGGTTTCAGTGTGTGGGGAGGGGTTTCCGTGTGTGGGGATGTGTTTCAGTGTGTGGGGAAGGGGTTTCAGTGTGTGGCGAAGCTTTTCACGGTTTGCTGAAGGGGTTTCAGTGTGTGGGGAAGGTGTTTCAGTGTGTGGGGATGGGTATCAGTGAGTGCGAAGGGGTTTCATTGTGTGGGGATGTGTTTCAGTGTGTGGGGAAGGGGTTTCAGTGTGTGGGGAAGTTGTTTCAGTGTGTGGGGAAGGGTTTCACTGTGTGCGGAAGGGGTTTCAGTGTGTGGGGAAGGTGTTTCAATGTGTGTGGAAGGTGTTTCAGTGTGTGCGGAAGGGGTTTCAGTTTGTGGGGAAGGGGCTTCAGTGTGTGGGGAAGGTGTTGCAGTGTGTGTGGAAGGGGTTTCAGTGTGTGTGGAAGGGGTTTCAGTGATTGGGGAAGGGGTTTCAGAGTGTGGGGAAGGGTTTCCGTGTGTGGGGAAGGGTTTTCAGTTTGTGGGGAAGGTGTTTCAGTGTGTGTGGAAGGGGTTTCAGTGTGTGGGGATGTGTTTCAGTGTGTGAGGAAGTGGTTTCAGTGTGTGGGGAATGGGCTTCAGTGTGTGGGCAATTGTTTCAGTTTGTGGGGATTGGTTACATTGTGTGCAGAAGCGGTTTCAGTGTGCAGGGAAGGGATTTCAGTTTGTGTGGAAGGTGTTTCAGTGGGTGGGGTAGGGGTTTCAGTGTGTGGGGAAGGGTTTCAGTGTGTGGGGAAGGTGTTTCAGTGTGTGGGGAAGGTGTTTCAGTTTGTGGGGAAGGGTTTTCAGTGTGTGGGGAAGGTGTTTCAGTGCGTGGGGATGTGCTTCAGTGTGTGGGGAAGGGGTTTCAGTGTGTGGGGAAGGGTTTCAGAGAATGGGGAAGGGTTGCAGATAGTGGGGAAGGTGTTTCAGTGTGTGGGGATGGGTTTCAGTGTGTGGGGATGGGTTTCAGTGGGTGCCTAAGGGGTTTCAGTGTGTGGGGAATGTGTTTCAGTGTGTGGGGATGTGTTTCAGGGTGTGGGGAATGTGTTTCAGTGTGTGGGGAAGGGGTTTCAGTGTGTGGGGATGGGTTTCAGTGTGTGGGGATGCGTTTCAGTGAGTGGGAAGGGGTTTCAGTGAGTGGGGTAGGGGTTTCAGAGTGTGGGGAAGGGGTTTCAGTGCGTGGGGAATGTGTTTCAGTGTGTGTGGAAGGGGTTTCAGTGTGTGCGCAAGGGGTTTCAGTTTGTGGGGAAGGGGTTTCAGTGTGTGGGCAAGGTGTTGCAGTGTGTGTGGAAGGGGTTTCAGTGTGTGGGGATGGGTGTCTGTGTGTGGGGATGTGTTTCAGTGTGTGGGGAAGGGGTTGCAGTGTGTGGCGAAGCTTTTCACGGTTTGCGGAAGGGGTTTCAGTGTGTGGGGAAGGTGTTTCAGTGTGTGGGGATGTGTTTCAGTGTTTGGTTAAGGGGTTTCAGTGTGTGGGGATGTGTTTCAGAGTGTGGGGTAGGGGTTTCAGTGTGTGGGGAAGTTGTTTCAATGTGTGGAGATGTGGTTTCAGTGTGTGCAGAAGGTGTTTCAGTGTGTGCGGAAGTGGTTTCAGTGTGTGAGGAAGGGGTTTCAGTGTGTGGGGAAGGCGTTTCAGTTTGTGGGGAAGGGTTTCACTGAGCGCGGAAGGGGATTCAGTGTGTGGGGGAAGTGGTTTCAGTGTGTGGGGAAGGTGTTTCATCTGTGTGCGGAAGGGGATTCAGTGTGTAGGGAAGGGGTTTCACTGTGTGCGGAAGGGGTTTCAGTGTGTGGGGAAGGTGTTTCAGTGTGTGGGGCAGGGGTTTCAGTATGTGGGGAAGGGGTTTCAGTGTGTGGGGAAGGGTTTCAGTGTGTGGGCAATTGTTTCAGTTTGTGGGGATTGGTTACATTGTGTGCAGAAGCGGTTTCAGTGTGTCGGGAAGGGGTTTCAGTGTGTGTGGAAGGTGTTTCAGTGGGTGGGGTAGGGGTTTCACAGTGTGGGGAAGGGTTTCAGTGTGTGGGGAAGGGATTTCAGTGTGTGGGGAAGGTGTTTCAGTGTGTGGGGAAGGGGTTTCACAGTGTGGGGAAGGGTTTCAGTGTGTGGGGAAGGGATTTCAGTGTGTGGGGAAGGTGCTTCAGTGTGTGGGGAAGGGGTTTCAGTGTGTGGGGAAGGGTTTCAGAGAGTGGGGAAGGCGTTTCATTGTGTGGTGATCGGTTTCAGTGTGTGGGGATGGGTTTCAGTGAGTGGGGTAGGGGTTTCAGAGTGTGGGGAAGGGGTTTCGGTTTGTGGGGAAGGGGTTTCAGTGTGTGGGGAAGTTGTTGCAGTGTGTGTGGAAGGGGTTTCAGTGTGTGGGGAGGGGTTTCCGTGTGTGGGGATGTGTTTCAGTGTGTGGGGAAGGGGTTTCAGTGTGTGGCGAAGCTTTTCACGGTTTGCTGAAGGGGTTTCAGTGTGTGGGGAAGGTGTTTCAGTGTGTGGGGATGGGTATCAGTGAGTGCGAAGGGGTTTCATTGTGTGGGGATGTGTTTCAGTGTGTGGGGAAGGGGTTTCAGTGTGTGGGGAAGTTGTTTCAGTGTGTGGGGAAGGGTTTCACTGTGTGCGGAAGGGGTTTCAGTGTGTGGGGAAGGTGTTTCAATGTGTGTGGAAGGTGTTTCAGTGTGTGCGGAAGGGGTTTCAGTTTGTGGGGAAGGGGCTTCAGTGTGTGGGGAAGGTGTTGCAGTGTGTGTGGAAGGGGTTTCAGTGTGTGTGGAAGGGGTTTCAGTTTCTGGGGAAGGGGCTTCAGTGTGTGGGGAAGGTGTTGCAGTGTGTGCGGAAGGGGTTTCAGTGTGTGGGGCGGGGTTTCTGTGTGTGGGGATGTGTTTCACTGTGTGCGGAATGGGTTTCAGTGTGTGGAGATGTGGTTTCAGTGAGTGCAGAAGGTGTTTCAGTGTGTGCGGAAGGGGTTTCAGTGTGTGAGGAAGGGGTTTCAGTGTGTGGGGAAGGGTTTCACTGTGTGCGGAAGGGGATTCAGTGTGTGGGGGAAGGGGTTTCAGTGTGTGTGGAAGGTTTTTCAGTGTGTGGGCAAGGTGTTTCAGTGTGTGCGGAAGGGGTTTCAGTGTGTGGGGAAGGGGTTGCAGTCTCTGGGGAAGGGGTTTCAGTGTGTGGGCATTTGTTTCAGTGAGTGGGGAAGGGTTTCAGTGTGTGGGGAAGAGGTTGCAGTGTGTGGGGAAGGGGTTTCAGTGTGTGGGGAAGGTCTTTCATTGTGTGCGGAAGGGGTTTCAGTGTGTGGGGAAGGGGATTCAGTGTGTGGGGAAGGCGTTTCATTGTGTGGAGAAGGTGTTTCATCTGTGTGCTGAAGGGGTTTCAGTGATTGGGGAAGGGGTTTCAGAGTGTGGGGAAGGGTTTCCGTGTGTGGGGAAGGGTTTTCAGTTTGTGGGGAAGGTGTTTCACTGTGTGTGGAAGGGGTTTCAGTGTGTGGGGATGTGTTTCAGTGTGTGAGGAAGTGGTTTCAGTGTGTGGGGAAGGGGTTTCAGTGTGTGGGCAATTGTTTCAGTTTGTGGGGATTGGTTACACTGTGTGCAGAAGCGGTTTCAGTGTGCAGGGAAGGGATTTCAGTTTGTGTGGAAGGTGTTTCAGTGGGTGGGGTAGGGGTTTCAGTGTGTGGGGAAGGGTTTCAGTGTGTGGGGAAGGTGTTTCAGTGTGTGGGGAAGGTGTTTCAGTTTGTGGGGAAGGGTTTTCAGTGTGTGGGGAAGGTGTTTCAGTGCGTGGGGATGTGCTTCAGTGTGTGGGGAAGGGGTTTCAGTGTGTGGGGAAGGGTTTCAGAGAATGGGGAAGGGTTGCAGATAGTGGGGAAGGTGTTTCAGTGTGTGGGGATGGGTTTCAGTGTGTGGGGATGGGTTTCAGTGGGTGCCTAAGGGGTTTCAGTGTGTGGGGAATGTGTTTCAGTGTGTGGGGATGTGTTTCAGGGTGTGGGGAAGGTGTTTCAGTGTGTGGGGAAGGGGTTTCAGTGTGTGGGGATGGGTTTCAGTATGTGGGGATGCGTTTCAGTGAGTGGGAAGGGGTTTCAGTGAGTGGGGTAGGGGTTTCAGTGTGTGGGGAAGGGGTTTCAGTGCGTGGGGAATGTGTTTCAGTGTGTGTGGAAGGGGTTTCAGTGTGTGCGCAAGGGGTTTCAGTTTGTGGGGAAGGGGTTTCAGTGTGTGGGGAAGGTGTTGCAGTGTGTGTGGAAGGGGTTTCAGTGTGTGGGCATGGGTTTCTGTGTGTGGGGATGTGTTTCAGTGTGTGGGGAAGGGGTTGCAGTGTGTGGCGAAGCTTTTCACGGTTTGCGGAAGGGGTTTCAGTTTGTGGGGAAGGTGTTTCAGTGTGTGGGGATGTGTTTCAGTGTTTGGTTAAGGGGTTTCAGTGTGTGGGGATGTGTTTCAGTGTGTGGGGTAGGGGTTTCAGTGTGTGGGGAAGTTGTTTCAGTGTGTGGAGATGTGGTTTCAGTGTGTGCGGAAGGTGTTTCAGTGTGTGCGGAAGTGGTTTCAGTGTGTGAGGAAGGGGTTTCAGTGTGTGGGGAAGGCGTTTCAGTTTGTGGGGAAGGGTTTCACTGTGCGCGGAAGGGGATTCAGTGTGTGGGGGAAGGGGTTTCAGTGTGTGGGGAAGGTGTTTCAGTGTGTGGGCAAGGTGTTTCAGTGTGTGCGGAAGGGGTTTCACTGTGTGGGGAAGGTGCTTCAGTGTGTGTGGAAGGGGTTTCAGTGTGTGCGGAAGGGGTTTCAGTGTGTGGGGAAGGGTTTTCAGTGTTTGGGGAAGGTGTTTCAGTGTGTGCGGAAGGGGTTTCAGTCTGTGGGGCAGGTGTTTCAGCATGTGGGGATGGGTTTCAGTGTGTGGGGATGGGTTTCAGTGAGTGGGAAGGGGGTTCATTGTGTGGGGAAGGTGTTTCAGTGTATGGGGAAGGTGTTTCAGTGTGTGCGGAACGGGTTTCAGTGTTTGGGGAAGGGGTTTCAGAGTGTGGGGAAGGGGTTTCAGTGTGTGGGGAAGGTGTTTCAGTGTGTGAGGAAGGGATTTCACTGTGTGCGGAAGGGGTTTCAGCTTGTGGGGAAGGGGCTTCTGTGTGTGGGGAAGGTGTTGCAGTGTGTGTGGAAAGGGGTTTCAGTGTGTGGGGCGGGGTTTCTGTGTGTGGGGATGTGTTTCACTGTGTGGGGAAGGGGTTTCAGTGTGTGGGGATGTGTTGCAGTGTGTGGGGAAGGGGTTTCAGTGTGTGGGGAAGTGTTTCAGTGTGTGGGGAAGGTGTTTCAGTGTGTGGGGAACGGTTTCACTGTGTGCGGAAGGTGTTTCAGTGTGTGGAGATGTGGTTTCAGTGAGTGCGGAAGGTGTTTCAGTGTGTGCGGAAGGGGTTTCAGTGTGTGAGGAAGGGGTTTCAGTGTGTGGGGAAGGGTTTCACTGTGTGCGGAAGGGGATTCAGTGTGTGGGGGAAGGGGTTTCAGTGTGTGTGGAAGGTTTTTCAGTGTGTGGGCAAGGTGTTTCAGTGTGTGCGGAAGGGGTTTCAGTGTGTGGGGAAGGGGTTGCTGTCTCTGGGGAAGGGGTTTCAGTGTGTGGGGAAGGTGTTTCAGTGTGTGCGGAAGGGGTTTCAGTGTGTGCGGAAGGGGTTTCAGTGTGTGGGGAAGGGGTTTCAGTGTTTGGGGAAGGTGTTTCAGAGTGTGCGGTAGGGGTTTCAGTGTGTGGGGCAGGTTTTTCAGTGTGTGGGGATGTGTTTCAGTTTGTGGGGAAGGGGTTTCAGTGTGTGGGCATTTGTTTCAGTGAGTGGGGAAGGGTTTCAGTGTGTGGGGAAGAGGTTGCAGTGTGTGGGGAAGGGGTTTCAGTGTGTGGGGAAGGTCTTTCCTTGTGTGCGGAAGGGGTTTCAGTGTGTGGGGAAGGGGATTCAGTGTGTGGGGAAGGCGTTTCATTGTGTGGAGAAGGTGTTTCATCTGTGTGCGGAAGGGGATTCAGTGTGTAGGGAAGGGGTTTCACTGTGTGCGGAAGGGGTTTCATTGTGTGGGGAAGGTGTTTCAGTGTGTGGGGCAGGGGTTTCAGTATGTGGGGAAGGGGTTTCAGTGTGTGGGGAAGGGTTTCAGTGTGTGGGCAATTGTTTCAGTTTGTGGGGAAGGGGTTACATTGTGTGCAGAAGCGGTTTCAGTGTGCAGGGAAGGGGTTTCAGTGTGTGTGGAAGGTGTTTCAGTGGGTGGGGTAGGGGTTTCACAGTGTGAGGAAGGGTTTCAGTGTCTGGGGAAGGGATTTCAGTGTGTGGGGAAGGTGTTTCAGTTTGTGGCGAATGGTTTTCAATGTGTGGGGAAGGTGTTTCAGTGCGTGGGGATGTGCTTCAGTGTGTGGGGAAGGGGTTTCAGTGTGTGGGGAAGGGTTTTAGAGAGTGGGGAAGGGTTTCAGAGAGTGGGGAAGGTGTTTCAGTGTGTGGGGATGTGTTTCAGGGTGTGGGGAAGGTGTTTCAGTGTGTGGGGAAGGCGTTTCATTGTGTGGTGATCGGTTTCAGTGAGTGGGAAGGGGTTTCAGTGCGTGGGGTAAGTGTTTCAGAGTGTGGGGAAGGGGTTTCAGTGTGTGCGGAAGGGGTTGCAGTTTGTGGGGAAGGGGTATCAGTGTGTGGGGAAGTTGTTGCAGTGTGTGTGGAAGGGGTTTCAGTGTGTGGGGAGGGGTTTCTGTGTGTGGGGATGTGTTTCAGTGTGTGGGGAAGGGGTTTCAGTGTGTGGCGAAGCTTTTCACGGTTTGCTGAAGGGGTTTCAGTGTGTGGGGAAGGTGTTTCAGTGTGTGGGGATGTGTTTCAGTGTTTGGTTAAGGGGTTTCAGTGTGTGGGGATGTGTTTCAGTGTGTGGGGAAGGGGTTTCAGTGTGTGGGGAAGTTGTTTCAGTGTGTGGGGAAGGTTTCACTGTGTGCGGAAGGGGTTTCGGTGTGTGGAGATGTGGTTTCAGTGTGTGTGGAATGTGTTTCAGTGTGTGCGGAAGGGGTTTCAGTGTGTGGGGAAGGCGTTTCAGTTTGTGGGGAAGGGTTTCACTGTGTGCGGAAGGGGTTTCAGTGTGTGGGGAAGGTGTTTCAGTGTGTGCGGAAGGGGTTTCAGTGTGTGCGGAAGGAGTTTCAGTGTGTGGGGAAGGGTTTTCAGTGTTTGGGGAAGGTGTTTCAGTGTGTGGGGAAGGGTTTCACTGTGAGCGGAAGGGGATTCAGTGTGTGGGGGAAGGGGTTTCAGTGTGTGGGGAAGGTGTTTCAGTGTGTGGGGAAGGGGTTGCAGTCTCTGGGTAAGGGGTTTCAGTGTGTGGGGAAGGTGTTTCAGTGTGTGCGGAAGGGGTTTCAGTGTGTGGAGAAGGGTTTCCAGTGTTTGGGGAAGGTGTTTCAGTGTGTGCGGAAGGGATTTCAGTGTGTGGGGCAGGTGTTTCAGCGTGTGGGGATGGGTTTCAGTGAGTGCGAAGGGGTTTCATTGTGTGGGGAAGGTGTTTCAGTGTGTGGGGAAGATGTTTCAGTTTGTGGGGAAGGGGTTTCAGTGTGTGGGGAAGTTGTTGCAGTGTGTGTGGAAGGGGTTTCAGTGTGTGGGGAGGGGTTTCTGTGTGTGGGGATGTGTTTCAGTGTGTGGGGAAGGGGTTTCAGTGTGTGGCGAAGCTTTTCACGGTTTGCTGAAGGGGTTTCAGTGTGTGGGGAAGGTGTTTCAGTGTGTGGGGATGTGTTTCAGTGTTTGGTTAAGGGGTTTCAGTGTGTGGGGATGTGTTTCAGTGTGTGGGGAAGGGGTTTCAGTGTGTGGGGAAGTTGTTTCAGTGTGTGGGGAAGGTTTCACTGTGTGCGGAAGGGGTTTCGGTGTGTGGAGATGTGGTTTCAGTGTGTGTGGAATGTGTTTCAGTGTGTGCGGAAGGGGTTTCAGTGTGTGGGGAAGGCGTTTCAGTTTGTGGGGAAGGGTTTCACTGTGTGCGGAAGGGGTTTCAGTGTGTGGGGAAGGTGTTTCAGTGTGTGCGGAAGGGGTTTCAGTGTGTGCGGAAGGAGTTTCAGTGTGTGGGGAAGGGTTTTCAGTGTTTGGGGAAGGTGTTTCAGTGTGTGGGGAAGGGTTTCACTGTGAGCGGAAGGGGATTCAGTGTGTGGGGGAAGGGGTTTCAGTGTGTGGGGAAGGTGTTTCAGTGTGTGGGGAAGGGGTTGCAGTCTCTGGGTAAGGGGTTTCAGTGTGTGGGGAAGGTGTTTCAGTGTGTGCGGAAGGGGTTTCAGTGTGTGGAGAAGGGTTTCCAGTGTTTGGGGAAGGTGTTTCAGTGTGTGCGGAAGGGATTTCAGTGTGTGGGGCAGGTGTTTCAGCGTGTGGGGATGGGTTTCAGTGAGTGCGAAGGGGTTTCATTGTGTGGGGAAGGTGTTTCAGTGTGTGGGGAAGATGTTTCAGTGTGTGCGGAACGGGTTTCACTGTTTGGGGAAGGGGTTTCAGAGTGTGGGGAAGGGGTTTCAGTGTGTGCGGAAGGGGTTTCAGTGTGTGAGGAAGGGCTTTCAGTGTGTGCGGAAGGGGTTTCAGTTTGTGGGGAAGGTGTTTCAGTGTGTGGGGTGTGTTTCAGTGTGTGGGGAAGGGGTTTCAGTGTGTGGGGATGTGTTGCAGTGTGTGGGGAAGGGGTTTCAGTGTGTGGGGAAGTGTTTCAGTGTGTGGGGATGTGTTTCAGTGTGTGGGGAAGGGGTTTCAGTGTGTGGGGATGTGTTGCAGTGTGTGGGGAAGGGGTTTCAGTGTGTGGGGAAGTGTTTCAGTGTGTGGGGAAGGTGTTTCAGTGTGTGGGTAACGGTTTCACTGTGTGAGGAATGGGTTTCAGTGTGTGGAGATGTGGTTTCAGTGAGTGCGGAAGGTGTTTCAGTGTGTGCGGAAGGGGTTTCAGTGTGTGAGGAAGGGGTTTCAGTGTGTGGGGAAGGGTTTCACTGTGTGCGGAAGGGGATTCAGTGTGTGGGGGAAGGGGTTTCAGTGTGTGTGGAAGGTTTTTCAGTGTGTGGGCAAGGTGTTTCAGTGTGTGCGGAAGGGGTTTCAGTGTGTGGGGAAGGGGTTGCAGTCTCTGGGGAAGGGGTTTCAGTGTGTGGGGAAGGTGTTTCAGTGTGTGCGGAAGGGGTTTCAGTGTGTGCGGAAGGGGTTTCAGTGTGTGGGGAAGGGGTTTCAGTGTTTTGGGAAGTTGTTTCAGTGTGTGCGGCAGGGGTTTCAGTGTGTGGGGCAGGTTTTTCAGTGTGTGGGGATGTGTTTCAGTTTGTGGGGAAGGGGTTTCAGTGTGTGGGCATTTGTTTCAGTGAGTGGGGAAGGGTTTCAGTGTGTGGGGAAGAGGTTGCAGTGTGTGGGGAAGGGGTTTCAGTGTGTGGGGAAGGTCTTTCATTGTGTGCGGAAGGGGTTTCAGTGTGTGGGGAAGGGGATTCAGTGTGTGGGGAAGGCGTTTCATTGTGTGGAGAAGGTGTTTCATCTGTGTGCTGAAGGGGTTTCAGTGATTGGGGAAGGGGTTTCAGAGTGTGGGGAAGGGTTTCCGTGTGTGGGGAAGGGTTTTCAGTTTGTGGGGAAGGTGTTTCAGTGTGTGTGGAAGGGGTTTCAGTGTGTGGGGATGTGTTTCAGTGTGTGAGGAAGTGGTTTCAGTGTGTGGGGAAGGGGTTTCAGTGTGTGGGCAATTGTTTCAGTTTGTGGGGATTGGTTACATTGTGTGCAGAAGCGGTTTCAGTGTGCAGGGAAGGGATTTCAGTTTGTGTGGAAGGTGTTTCAGTGGGTGGGGTAGGGGTTTCAGTGTGTGGGGAAGGTCTTTCATTGTGTGCGGAAGGGGTTTCAGTGTGTGGGGAAGGGTTTCAGTGTGTGGGGAAGGTGTTTCAGTGTGTGGGGAAGGTGTTTCAGTTTGTGGGGAAGGGTTTTCAGTGTGTGGGGAAGGTGTTTCAGTGCGTGGGGATGTGCTTCAGTGTGTGGGGAAGGGGTTTCAGTGTGTGGGGAAGGGTTTCAGAGAATGGGGAAGGGTTGCAGATAGTGGGGAAGGTGTTTCAGTGTGTGGGGATGGGTTTCAGTGTGTGGGGATGGGTTTCAGTGGGTGCCTAAGGGGTTTCAGTGTGTGGGGAATGTGTTTCAGTGTGTGGGGATGTGTTTCAGGGTGTGGGGAAGGTGTTTCAGTGTGTGGGGAAGGGGTTTCAGTGTGTGGGGATGGGTTTCAGTGTGTGGGGATGCGTTTCAGTGAGTGGGAAGGGGTTTCAGTGTGTGGGGTAGGGGTTTCAGAGTGTGGGGAAGGGGTTTCAGTGCGTGGGGAATGTGTTTCAGTGTGTGTGGAAGGGGTTTCAGTGTGTGGGGAAGGTGTTTCAGTGTGTGGGGATGTGTTTCAGTGTTTGGTTAAGGGGTTTCAGTGTGTGGGGATGTGTTTCAGTGTGTGGGGAAGGGGTTTCAGTGTGTGGGGAAGTTGTTTCAGTGTGTGGGGAAGGTTTCACTGTGTGCGGAAGGGGTTTCGGTGTGTGGAGATGTGGTTTCAGTGTGTGTGGAATGTGTTTCAGTGTGTGCGGAAGGGGTTTCAGTGTGTGGGGAAGGCGTTTCAGTTTGTGGGGAAGGGTTTCACTGTGTGCGGAAGGGGTTTCAGTGTGTGGGGAAGGTGTTTCAGTGTGTGCGGAAGGGGTTTCAGTGTGTGCGGAAGGAGTTTCAGTGTGTGGGGAAGGGTTTTCAGTGTTTGGGGAAGGTGTTTCAGTGTGTGGGGAAGGGTTTCACTGTGAGCGGAAGGGGATTCAGTGTGTGGGGGAAGGGGTTTCAGTGTGTGGGGAAGGTGTTTCAGTGTGTGGGGAAGGGGTTGCAGTCTCTGGGTAAGGGGTTTCAGTGTGTGGGGAAGGTGTTTCAGTGTGTGCGGAAGGGGTTTCAGTGTGTGGAGAAGGGTTTCCAGTGTTTGGGGAAGGTGTTTCAGTGTGTGCGGAAGGGATTTCAGTGTGTGGGGCAGGTGTTTCAGCGTGTGGGGATGGGTTTCAGTGAGTGCGAAGGGGTTTCATTGTGTGGGGAAGGTGTTTCAGTGTGTGGGGAAGATGTTTCAGTGTGTGCGGAACGGGTTTCACTGTTTGGGGAAGGGGTTTCAGAGTGTGGGGAAGGGGTTTCAGTGTGTGCGGAAGGGGTTTCAGTGTGTGAGGAAGGGCTTTCAGTGTGTGCGGAAGGGGTTTCAGTTTGTGGGGAAGGTGTTTCAGTGTGTGGGGTGTGTTTCAGTGTGTGGGGAAGGGGTTTCAGTGTGTGGGGATGTGTTGCAGTGTGTGGGGAAGGGGTTTCAGTGTGTGGGGAAGTGTTTCAGTGTGTGGGGATGTGTTTCAGTGTGTGGGGAAGGGGTTTCAGTGTGTGGGGATGTGTTGCAGTGTGTGGGGAAGGGGTTTCAGTGTGTGGGGAAGTGTTTCAGTGTGTGGGGAAGGTGTTTCAGTGTGTGGGTAACGGTTTCACTGTGTGAGGAATGGGTTTCAGTGTGTGGAGATGTGGTTTCAGTGAGTGCGGAAGGTGTTTCAGTGTGTGCGGAAGGGGTTTCAGTGTGTGAGGAAGGGGTTTCAGTGTGTGGGGAAGGGTTTCACTGTGTGCGGAAGGGGATTCAGTGTGTGGGGGAAGGGGTTTCAGTGTGTGTGGAAGGTTTTTCAGTGTGTGGGCAAGGTGTTTCAGTGTGTGCGGAAGGGGTTTCAGTGTGTGGGGAAGGGGTTGCAGTCTCTGGGGAAGGGGTTTCAGTGTGTGGGGAAGGTGTTTCAGTGTGTGCGGAAGGGGTTTCAGTGTGTGCGGAAGGGGTTTCAGTGTGTGGGGAAGGGGTTTCAGTGTTTTGGGAAGTTGTTTCAGTGTGTGCGGCAGGGGTTTCAGTGTGTGGGGCAGGTTTTTCAGTGTGTGGGGATGTGTTTCAGTTTGTGGGGAAGGGGTTTCAGTGTGTGGGCATTTGTTTCAGTGAGTGGGGAAGGGTTTCAGTGTGTGGGGAAGAGGTTGCAGTGTGTGGGGAAGGGGTTTCAGTGTGTGGGGAAGGTCTTTCATTGTGTGCGGAAGGGGTTTCAGTGTGTGGGGAAGGGGATTCAGTGTGTGGGGAAGGCGTTTCATTGTGTGGAGAAGGTGTTTCATCTGTGTGCTGAAGGGGTTTCAGTGATTGGGGAAGGGGTTTCAGAGTGTGGGGAAGGGTTTCCGTGTGTGGGGAAGGGTTTTCAGTTTGTGGGGAAGGTGTTTCAGTGTGTGTGGAAGGGGTTTCAGTGTGTGGGGATGTGTTTCAGTGTGTGAGGAAGTGGTTTCAGTGTGTGGGGAAGGGGTTTCAGTGTGTGGGCAATTGTTTCAGTTTGTGGGGATTGGTTACATTGTGTGCAGAAGCGGTTTCAGTGTGCAGGGAAGGGATTTCAGTTTGTGTGGAAGGTGTTTCAGTGGGTGGGGTAGGGGTTTCAGTGTGTGGGGAAGGTCTTTCATTGTGTGCGGAAGGGGTTTCAGTGTGTGGGGAAGGGTTTCAGTGTGTGGGGAAGGTGTTTCAGTGTGTGGGGAAGGTGTTTCAGTTTGTGGGGAAGGGTTTTCAGTGTGTGGGGAAGGTGTTTCAGTGCGTGGGGATGTGCTTCAGTGTGTGGGGAAGGGGTTTCAGTGTGTGGGGAAGGGTTTCAGAGAATGGGGAAGGGTTGCAGATAGTGGGGAAGGTGTTTCAGTGTGTGGGGATGGGTTTCAGTGTGTGGGGATGGGTTTCAGTGGGTGCCTAAGGGGTTTCAGTGTGTGGGGAATGTGTTTCAGTGTGTGGGGATGTGTTTCAGGGTGTGGGGAAGGTGTTTCAGTGTGTGGGGAAGGGGTTTCAGTGTGTGGGGATGGGTTTCAGTGTGTGGGGATGCGTTTCAGTGAGTGGGAAGGGGTTTCAGTGTGTGGGGTAGGGGTTTCAGAGTGTGGGGAAGGGGTTTCAGTGCGTGGGGAATGTGTTTCAGTGTGTGTGGAAGGGGTTTCAGTGTGTGCGGAAGGGGTTTCAGTTTGTGGGGAAGGGGTTTCAGTGTGTGGGGAAGGTGTTGCAGTGTGTGTGGAAGGGGTTTCAGTGTGTGGGGAGGGGTTTCTGTGTGTGGGGATGTGTTTCAGTGTGTGGGGAAGGGGTTGCAGTGTGTGGCGAAGCTTTTCACGGTTTGCGGAAGGGGTTTCAGTGTGTGGGGAAGGTGTTTCAGTGTGTGGGGATGTGTTTCAGTGTTTGGTTAAGGGGTTTCAGTGTGTGGGGATGTGTTTCAGTGTGTGGGGTAGGGGTTTCAGTGTGTGGGGAAGTTGTTTCAGTGTGTTGAGATGTGGTTTCAGTGTGTGCGGAAGGTGTTTCAGTGTGTGCGGAAGGGGTTTCAGTGTGTGAGGAAGGGGTTTCAGTGTGTGGGGAAGGCGTTTCAGTTTGTGGGGAAGGGTTTCACTGTGTGCAGAAGGGGATTCAGTGTGTGGGGGAAGGGGTTTCAGTGTGTGGGGAAGGTGTTTCAGTGTGTGGGCAAGGTGTTTCAGTGTGTGCGGAAGGGGTTTCAGTGTGTGGGGAAGGGGTTTCAGTGTGTGGGGAAGGGTTTCAGTGTGTGGGGATGTGTTTCAGTGTGTGGGGAAGGGGTTTCAGTGTGTGGGGATCTGTTTCAGTGTGTGGGGAAGGTGTTTCAGTGTGTGGGTAACGGTTTCACTGTGTGAGGAATGGGTTTCAGTGTGTGGAGATGTGGTTTCAGTGAGTGCGGATGGTGTTTCAGTGTGTGCGGAAGGGGTTTCAGTGTGTGAGGAAGGGGTTTCAGTGTGTGGGGAAGGGTTTCACTGTGTGCGGAAGGGGATTCAGTGTGTGGGGGAAGGGGTTTCAGTGTGTGTGGAAGGTTTTTCAGTGTGTGGGCAAGGTGTTTCAGTGTGTGCGGAAGGGGTTTCAGTGTGTGGGGAAGGGGTTGCAGTCTCTGGGGAAGGGGTTTCAGTGTGTGGGGAAGGTGTTTCAGTGTGTGCGGAAGGGGTTTCAGTGTGTGCGGAAGGGGTTTCAGTGTGTGGGGAAGGGGTTTCAGTGTTTGGGGAAGGTGTTTCAGTGTGTGCGGTAGGGGTTTCAGTGTGTGGGGCAGGTTTTTCAGTGTGTGGGGATGTGTTTCAGTTTGTGGGGAAGGGGTTTCAGTGTGTGGGCATTTGTTTCAGTGAGTGGGGAAGGGTTTCAGTGTGTGGGGAAGAGGTTGCAGTGTGTGGGGAAGGGGTTTCAGTGTGTGGGGAAGGTCTTTCATTGTGTGCGGAAGGGGTTTCAGTGTGTGGGGAAGGGGATTCAGTCTGTGGGGAAGGCGTTTCATTGTGTGGAGAAGGTGTTTCATCTGTGTGCTGAAGGGGTTTCAGTGATTGGGGAAGGGGTTTCAGAGTGTGGGGAAGGGTTTCCGTGTGTGGGGAAGGGTTTTCAGTTTGTGGGGAAGGTGTTTCAGTGTGTGTGGAAGGGTTTTCAGTGTGTGGGGATGTGTTTCAGTGTGTGAGGAAGTGGTTTCAGTGTGTGGGGAAGGGGTTTCAGTGTGTGGGCAATTGTTTCAGTTTGTGGGGATTGGTTACATTGTGTGCAGAAACGGTTTCAGTGTGCAGGGAAGGGATTTCAGTTTGTGTGGAAGGTGTTTCAGTGGGTGGGGTAGGGGTTTCAGTGTGTGGGGAAGGTCTTTCATTGTGTGCGGAAGGGGTTTCAGTGTGTGGGGAAGGGTTTCAGTGTGTGGGGAAGGTGTTTCAGTGTGTGGGGAAGGTGTTTCAGTTTGTGGGGAAGGGTTTTCAGTGTGTGGGGAAGGTGTTTCAGTGCGTGGGGATGTGCTTCAGTGTGTGGGGAAGGGGTTTCAGTGTGTGGGGAAGGGTTTCAGAGAATGGGGAAGGGTTGCAGATAGTGGGGAAGGTGTTTCAGTGTGTGGGGATGGGTTTCAGTGTGTGGGGATGGGTTTCAGTGGGTGCCTAAGGGGTTTCAGTGTGTGGGGAATGAGTTTCAGTGTGTGGGGATGTGTTTCAGTGTGTGGGGAAGGTGTCTCAGTGTGTGGGGAAGGGGTTTCAGTGTGTGGGGATGGGTTTCAGTGTGTGGGGATGCGTTTCAGTGAGTGGGAAGGGGTTTCAGTGTGTGGGGTAGGGGTTTCAGAGTGTGGGGAAGGGGTTTCAGTGCGTGGGGAATGTGTTTCAGTGTGTGTGGAAGGGGTTTCAGTTTGTGCGGAAGGGGTTTCAGTTTGTGGGGAAGGGGTTTCAGTGTGTGGGGAAGGTGTTGCAGTGTGTGTGGAAGGGGTTTCAGTGTGTGGGGAGGGGTTTCTGTGTGTGGGGATGTGTTTCAGTGTGTGGGGAAGGGGTTGCAGTGTGTGGCGAAGCTTTTCACGGTTTGCGGAAGGGGTTTCAGTGTGTGGGGAAGGTGTTTCAGTGTGTGGGGATGTGTGTCAGTGTTTGGTTAAGGGGTTTCAGTGTGTGGGGATGTGTTTCAGTGTGTGGGGTAGGGGTTTCAGTGTGGGGGAAGTTGTTTCAGTGTGTTGAGATGTGGTTTCAGTGTGTGCGGAAGGTGTTTCAGTGTGTGCGGAAGGGGTTTCAGTGTGTGAGGAAGGGGTTTCAGTGTGTGGGGAAGGCGTTTCAGTTTGTGGGGAAGGGTTTCACTGTGTGCAGAAGGGGATTCAGTGTGTGGGGGAAGGGGTTTCAGTGTGTGGGGAAGGTGTTTCAGTGTGTGGGCAAGGTGTTTCAGTGTGTGCGGAAGGGGTTTCAGTGTGTGGGGAAGGGTTTGCAGTCTCTGGGTAAGGGGTTTCACTGTGTGGGGAAGGTGTTTCAGTATGTGCGGAAGGGGTTTCAGTGTGTGCGGAAGGGGTTTCAGTGTGTGGGGAAGTGTTTCAGTGTTTGGGGAAGGTGTTTCAGTCTGTGCGGAAGGGGTTTCAGTCTGTGGGGCAGGTGTTTCAGCGTGTGGGGATGGGTTTCAGTGTGTGGGGATGGGTTTCAGTGAGTGGGAAGGGGGTTCATTGTGTGGGGAAGGTGTTTCAGTGTATGGGGAAGGTGTTTCAGTGTGTGCGGAACGGGTTTCAGTGTTTGGGGAAGGGGTTTCAGAGTGTGAGGAAGGGGTTTCAGTGTGTGGGGAAGGTGTTTCAGTGTGTGAGGAAGGGATTTCACTGTGTGCGGAAGGGGTTTCAGTTTGTGGGGAAGGGACTTCAGTGTGTGGGGAAGGTGTTGCAGTGTGTGTGGAAAGGGGTTTCAGTGTGTGGGGCGGGGTTTCTGTGTGTGGGGATGTGTTTCACTGTGTGGGGAAGGGGTTTCAGTGTGTGGGGGTGTGTTGCAGTGTGTGGGGAAGGGGTTTCAGTGTGTGGGGAAGTGTTTCAGTGTGTGGGGAAGGTGTTTCAGTGTGTGGGGAACGGTTTCACTGTGTGCGGAATGGGTTTCAGTGTGTGGAGATGTGGTTTCAGTGAGTGCGGAAGGTGTTTCAGTGTGTGCGGAAGGGGTTTCAGTTTGTGAGGAAGGGGTTTCAGTGTGTGGGGAAGGGTTTCACTGTGTGCGGAAGGGGATTCAGTGTGTGGGGGAAGGGGTTTCAGTGTGTGTGGAAGGTTTTTCAGTGTGTGGGCAAGGTGTTTCAGTGTGTGCGGAAGGGGTTTCAGTGTGTGGGGAAGGGGTTGCAGTCTCTGGGGAAGGGGTTTCAGTGTGTGGGGAAGGTGTTTCAGTGTGTGGGGTAGGGGTTTCAGTGTGTGGGGAAAGTCTTTCATTGTGTGCGGAAGGGGTTTCAGTGTGTGGGGAAGGGTTTCAGTGTGTGGGGAATGTGTTTCAGTGTGTGGGGAAGGTGTTTCAGTTTGTGGGGAAGGGTTTTCAGTGTGTGGGGAAGGTGTTTCAGTGCGTGGGGATGTGCTTCAGTGTGTGGGGAAGGGGTTTCAGTGTGTGGGGAAGGGTTTCAGAGAATGGGGAAGGGTTGCAGATAGTGGGGAAGGTGTTTCAGTGTGTGGGGATGGGTTTCAGTGTGTGGGGATGGGTTTCAGTGGGTGCCTAAGGGGTTTCAGTGTGTGGGGAATGTGTTTCAGTTTGTGGGGATGTGTTTCAGGGTGTGGGGAAGGTGTTTCAGTGTGTGGGGAAGGGGTTTCAGTGTGTGGGGATGGGTTTCAGTGTGTGGGGATGCGTTTCAGTGAGTGGGAAGGGGTTTCAGTGTGTGGGGTAGGGGTTTCAGAGTGTGGGGAAGGGGTTTCAGTGCGTGGGGAATGTGTTTCAGTGTGTGTGGAAGGGGTTTCAGTGTGTGCGGAAGGGGTTTCAGTTTGTGGGGAAGGGGTTTCAGTGTGTGGGGAAGGTGTTGCAGTGTGTGTGGAAGGGGTTTCAGTGTGTGGGGAGGGGTTTCTGTGTGTGGGGATGTGTTTCAGTGTGTGGGGAAGGGGTTGCAGTGTGTGGCGAAGCTTTTCACGGTTTGCGGAAGGGGTTTCAGTGTGTGGGGAAGGTGTTTCAGTGTGTGGGGATGTGTTTCAGTGTTTGGTTAAGGGGTTTCAGTGTGTGGGGATGTGTTTCAGTGTGTGGGGTAGGGGTTTCAGTGTGTGGGGAAGTTGTTTCAGTGTGTTGAGATGTGGTTTCAGTGTGTGCGGAAGGTGTTTCAGTGTGTGCGGAAGGGGTTTCAGTGTGTGAGGAAGGGGTTTCAGTGTGTGGGGAAGGGGTTTCAGTGTGTGGGGAAGAGGTTCAGTGTGTGGGGATGTGTTTCAGTGTGTGGGGAAGGGATTTCAGTGTGTGGGGATGTGTTGCAGTGTGTGGGGAAGGGGTTTCAGTGTGTGGGGAAGTGTTTCAGTGTGTGGGGAAGGTGTTTCAGTGTGTGGGTAACGGTTTCACTGTGTGAGGAATGGGTTTCAGTGTGTGGAGATGTGGTTTCAGTGAGTGCGGAAGGTGTTTCAGTGTGTGCGGAAGGGGTTTCAGTGTGTGAGGAAGGGGTTTCAGTGTGTGGGGAAGGGTTTCACTGTGTGCGGAAGGGGATTCAGTGTGTGGGGGAAGGGGTTTCAGTGTGTGTGGAAGGTTTTTCAGTGTGTGGGCAAGGTGTTTCAGTGTGTGCGGAAGGCGTTTCAGTGTGTGGGGAAGGTGTTTCAGTGTGTGCGGAAGGGGTTTCAGTGTGTGCGGAAGGGGTTTCAGTGTGTGGGGAAGGGGTTTCAGTGTTTGGGGAAGGTGTTTCAGTGTGTGCGGTAGGGGTTTCAGTGTGTGGGGCAGGTTTTTCAGTGTGTGGGGATGTGTTTCAGTTTGTGGGGAAGGGGTTTCAGTGTGTGGGCATTAGTTTCAGTGAGTGGGGAATGGTTTCAGTGTGTGGGGAAGAGGTTGCAGTGTGTGGGGAAGGGGTTTCAGTGTGTGGGGAAGGTCTTTCATTGTGTGCGGAAGGGGTTTCAGTGTGTGGGGAAGGGGATTCAGTGTGTGGGGAAGGCGTTTCATTGTGTGGAGAAGGTGTTTCATCTGTGTGCTGAAGGGGTTTCAGTGATTGGGGAAGGGGTTTCAGAGTGTGGGGAAGGGTTTCCGTGTGTGGGGAAGGGTTTTCAGTTTGTGGGGAAGGTGTTTCAGTGTGTGTGGAAGGGGTTTCAGTGTGTGGGGATGTGTTTCAGTGTGTGAGGAAGTGGTTTCAGTGTGTGGGGAAGGGGTTTCAGTGTGTGGGCAAATGTTTCAGTTTGTGGGGATTGGTTACATTGTGTGCAGAAGCGGTTTCAGTGTGCAGGGAAGGGATTTCAGTTTGTGTGGAAGGTGTTTCAGTGGGTGGGGTAGGGGTTTCAGTGTGTGGGGAAAGTCTTTCATTGTGTGCGGAAGGGGTTTCAGTGTGTGGGGAAGGGTTTCAGTGTGTGGGGAATGTGTTTCAGTGTGTGGGAAGGAGTTTCAGTTTGTGGGGAAGGGTTTTCAGTGTGTGGGGAAGGTGTTTCAGTGCGTGGGGATGTGCTTCAGTGTGTGGGGAAGGGGTTTCAGTGTGTGGGGAAGGGTTTCAGAGAATGGGGAAGGGTTGCAGATAGTGGGGAAGGTGTTTCAGTGTGTGGGGAATGTGTTTCAGTGTGTGGGGATGTGTTTCAGGGTGTGGGGAAGGTGTTTCAGTGTGTGGGGAAGGGGTTTCAGTGTGTGGGGATGGGTTTCAGTGTGTGGGGATGCGTTTCAGTGAGTGGGAAGGGGTTTCAGTGTGTGGGGTAGGTGTTTCAGAGTGTGGGGAAGGGGTTTCAGTGCGTGGGGAATGTGTTTCAGTGTGTGTGGAAGGGGTTTCAGTGTGTGCGGAAGGGGTTTCAGTTTGTGGGGAAGGGGTTTCAGTGTGTGGGGAAGGTGTTGCAGTGTGTGTGGAAGGGGTTTCAGTGTGTGGGGAGGGGTTTCTGTGTGTGGGGATGTGTTTCAGTGTGTGGGGAAGGGGTTGCAGTGTGTGGCGAAGCTTTTCACGGTTTGCGGAAGGGGTTTCAGTGTGTGGGGAAGGTGTTTCAGTGTGTGGGGATGTGTTTCAGTGTTTGGTTAAGGGGTTTCAGTGTGTGGGGATGTGTTTCAGTGTGTGGGGTAGGGGTTTCAGTGTGTGGGGAAGTTGTTTCAGTGTGTTGAGATGTGGTTTCAGTGTGTGCGGAAGGTGTTTCAGTGTGTGCGGAAGGGGTTTCAGTGTGTGCGGAAGGGGTTTCAGTGTGTGGGGCAGGTGTTTCAGCGTGTGGGGATGGGTTTCAGTGAGTGCGAAGGGGTTTCATTGTGTGGGGAAGGTGTTTCAGTGTGTGGGGAAGATGTTTCAGTGTGTGCGGAACGGGTTTCACTGTTTGGGGAAGGGGTTTCAGAGTGTGGGGAAGGGGTTTCAGTGTGTGGGGAAGGTGTTTCAGTGTGTGAGGAAGTGCTTTCAGTGTGTGCGGAAGGGGTTTCAGTTTGTGGGGAAGGTGTTTCAGTGTGTGGGGTGTGTTTCAGTGTGTGGGGAAGGGGTTTCAGTGTGTGGGGATGTGTTGCAGTGTGTGGGGAAGGGGTTTCAGTGTGTGGGGAAGTGTTTCAGTGTGTGGGGATGTGTTTCAGTGTGTGGGGAAGGGGTTTCAGTGTGTGGGGATGTGTTGCAGTGTGTGGGGAAGGGGTTTCATTGTGTGGGGAAGTGTTTCAGTGTGTGGGGAAGGTGTTTCAGTGTGTGGGTAACGGTTTCACTGTGTGAGGAATGGGTTTCAGTGTGTGGAGATGTGGTTTCAGTGAGTGCGGAAGGTGTTTCAGTGTGTGCGGAAGGGGTTTCAGTGTGTGTGGAAGGGGTTTCAGTGTGTGGGGAAGGGTTTCACTGTGAGCGGAAGGGGATTCAGTGTGTGGGGGAAGGGGTTTCAGTGTGTGTGGAAGGTTTTTCAGTGTGTGGGCAAGGTGTTTCAGTGTGTGCGGAAGGGCTTTCAGTGTGTGGGGAAGGGGTTGCAGTCTCTGGGGAAGGGGTTTCAGTGTGTGGGGAAGGTGTTTCAGTGTGTGCGGAAGGGGTTTCAGTGTGTGCGGAAGGGGTTTCAGTGTGTGGGGAAGGGGTTTCAGTGTTTGGGGAAGGTGTTTCAGTGTGTGCGGTAGGGGTTTCAGTGTGTGGGGCAGGTTTTTCAGTGTGTGGGGATGTGTTTCAGTTTGTGGGGAAGGGGTTTCAGTGTGTGGGCATTTGTTTCAGTGAGTGGGGAAGGGTTTCAGTGTGTGGGGCAGAGGTTGCAGTGTGTGGGGAAGGGGTTTCAGTGTGTGGGGAAGGTCTTTCATTGTGTGCGGAAGGGGTTTCAGTGTGTGGGGAAGGGGATTCAGTGTGTGGGGAAGGCGTTTCATTGTGTGGAGAAGGTGTTTCATCTGTGTGCTGAAGGGGTTTCAGTGATTGGGGAAGGGGTTTCAGAGTGTGGGGAAGGGTTTCTGTGTGTGGGGAAGGGTTTTCAGTTTGTGGGGAAGGTGTTTCAGTGTGTGTGGAAGGGGTTTCAGTGTGTGGGGATGTGTTTCAGTGTGTGAGGAAGTGGTTTCAGTGTGTGGGGAAGGGGTTTCAGTGTGTGGGCAATTGTTTCAGTTTGTGGGGATTGGTTACATTGTGTGCAGAAGCGGTTTCAGTGTGCAGGGAAGGGATTTCAGTTTGTGTGGAAGGTGTTTCAGTGGGTGGGGTAGGGGTTTCAGTGTGTGGGGAAGGGTTTCAGTGTGTGGGGAAGGTGTTTCAGTGTGTGGGGAAGGTGTTTCAGTTTGTGGGGAAGGGTTTTCAGTGTGTGGGGAAGGTGTTTCCGTGCGTGGGGATGTGCTTCTGTGTGTGGGGAAGGGGTTTCAGTGTGTGGGGAAGGGTTTCAGAGAATGGGGAAGGGTTGCAGATAGTGGGGAAGGTGTTTCAGTGTGTGGGGATGGGTTTCCGTGTGTGGGGATGGGTTTCAGTGGGTGCCTAAGGGGTTTCAGTGTGTGGGGAATGTGTTTCAGTGTGTGGGGATGTGTTTCAGGGTGTGGGGAAGGTGTTTCAGTGTGTGGGGAAGGGGTTTCAGTGTGTGGGGATGGGTTTCAGTGTGTGGGGATGCGTTTCAGTGAGTGGGAAGGGGTTTCAGTGTGTGGGGTAGGGGTTTCAGAGTGTGGGGCAGGGGTTTCAGTGCGTGGGGAATGTGTTTCAGTGTGTGTGGAAGGGGTTTCAGTGTGTGCGGAAGGGGTTTCAGTTTGTGGGGAAGGGGTTTCAGTGTGTGGGGAAGGTGTTGCAGTGTGTGTGGAAGGGGTTTCAGTGTGTGGGGAGGGGTTTCTGTGTGTGGGGATGTGTTTCAGTGTGTGGGGAAGGGGTTGCAGAGTGTGGCGAAGCTTTTCACGGTTTGCGGAAGGGGTTTCAGTGTGTGGGGAAGGTGTTTCAGTGTGTGGGGATGTGTTTCAGTGTTTGGTTAAGGGGTTTCAGTGTGTGGGGATGTGTTTCAGTGTGTGCGGTAGGGGTTTCAGTGTGTGGGGAAGTTGTTTCAGTGTGTTGAGATGTGGTTTCAGTGTGTGCGGAAGGTGTTTCAGTGTGTGCGGAAGGGGTTTCAGTGTGTGAGGAAGGGGTTTCAGTGTGTGGGGAATGCGTTTCAGTTTGTGGGGAAGGGTTTCACTGTGTGCGGAAGGGGATTCAGTGTGTGGGGGAAGGGGTTTCAGTGTGTGGGGAAGGTGTTTCAGTGTGTGGGCAAGGTGTTTCAGTGTGTGCGGAAGGGGTTTCAGTGTGTGGGGAAGGGGTTGCAGTCTCTGGGTAAGGGGTTTCAGTGTGTGGGGAAGGTGTTTCAGTGTGTGCGGAAGGGGTTTCAGTGTGTGCGGAAGGGGTTTCAGTGTGTGGGGAAGGGTTTTCAGTGTTTGGGGAAGGTGTTTCAGTGTGTGCGGAAGGGGTTTCAGTCTGTGGGGCAGGTGTTTCAGCGTGTGGGGATGGGTTTCAGTGTGTGGGGCTGGGTTTCAGTGAGTGGGAAGGGGGTTCATTGTGTGGGGAAGGTGTTGCAGTGTGTGGGGAAGGGGTTTCAGTGTGTGGGGAAGTGTTTCAGTGTGTGGGGAAGGTGTTTCAGTGTGTGGGTAACGGTTTCACTGTGTGAGGAATGGGTTTCAGTGTGTGGAGATGTGGTTTCAGTGAGTGCGGAAGGTGTTTCAGTGTGTGCGGAAGGGGTTTCAGTGTGTGTGGAAGGGGTTTCAGTGTGTGGGGAAGGGTTTCACTGTGAGCGGAAGGGGATTCAGTGTGTGGGGGAAGGGGTTTCAGTGTGTGTGGAAGGTTTTTCAGTGTGTGGGCAAGGTGTTTCAGTGTGTGCGGAAGGGCTTTCAGTGTGTGGGGAAGGGGTTGCAGTCTCTGGGGAAGGGGTTTCAGTGTGTGGGGAAGGTGTTTCAGTGTGTGCGGAAGGGGTTTCACTGTGTGCGGAATGGGTTTCAGTGTGTGGAGATGTGGTTTCAGTGAGTGCGGAAGGTGTTTCTGTGTGTGCGGAAGGGGTTTCACTGTATGCGGAAGGGGATTCAGTGTGTGGGGGAAGGGGTTTCAGTGTATGTGGAAGGTTTTTCAGTGTGTGGGGTAGTGTTTCAGTGAGTGGGGAAGGTGTTTCAGTGTGTGGGGAAGGGTTTCACTGTGTGCGGAATGGGTTTCAGTGTGTGGAGATGTGGTTTCAGTGAGTGCGGAAGGTGTTTCTGTGTGTGCGGAAGGGGTTTCACTGTATGCGGAAGGGGATTCAGTGTGTGGGGGAAGGGGTTTCAGTGTATGTGGAAGGTTTTTCAGTGTGTGGGCAAGGTGTTTCAGTGTGTGCGGAAGGGGTTTCAGTGTGTGGGGAAGGGGTTGCAGTCTCTGGGGAAGGGGTTTCAGTGTGTGGGGAAGGTGTTTCAGTGTGTGCGGAAGGGGTTTCAGTGTGTGCGGAAGGGGTTTCAGTGTGTGGGGAAGGGGTTTCAGTGTTTGGGGAAGGTGTTTCAGTGTGTGCGGAAGGGGTTTCAGTGTGTGGGGCAGGTTTTTCAGTGTGTGGGGATGTGTTTCAGTTTGTGGGGAAGGGGTTTCAGTGTGTGGGCATTTGTTTCAGTGAGTGGGGAAGGGTTTCAGTGTGTGGGGCAGAGGTTGCAGTGTGTGGGGAAGGGGTTTCAGTGTGTGGGGAAGGTCTTTCATTGTGTGCGGAAGGGGTTTCAGTGTGTGGGGAAGGGGATTCAGTGTGTGGGGAAGGCGTTTCATTGTGTGGAGAAGGTGTTTCATCTGTGTGCTGAAGGGGTTTCAGTGATTGGGGAAGGGGTTTCAGAGTGTGGGGAAGGGTTTCTGTGTGTGGGGAAGGGTTTTCAGTTTGTGGGGAAGGTGTTTCAGTGTGTGTGGAAGGGGTTTCAGTGTGTGGGGATGTGTTTCAGTGTGTGAGGAAGTGGTTTCAGTGTGTGGGGAAGGGGTTTCAGTGTGTGGGCAATTGTTTCAGTTTGTGGGGATTGGTTACATTGTGTGCAGAAGCGGTTTCAGTGTGCAGGGAAGGGATTTCAGTTTGTGTGGAAGGTGTTTCAGTGGGTGGGGTAGGGGTTTCAGTGTGTGGGGAAGGGTTTCAGTGTGTGGGGAAGGTGTTTCAGTGTGTGGGGAAGGTGTTTCAGTTTGTGGGGAAGGGTTTTCAGTGTGTGGGGAAGGTGTTTCAGTGCGTGGGGATGTGCTTCTGTGTGTGGGGAAGGGGTTTCAGTGTGTGGGGAAGGGTTTCAGAGAATGGGGAAGGGTTGCAGATAGTGGGGAAGGTGTTTCAGTGTGTGGGGATGGGTTTCCGTGTGTGGGGATGGGTTTCAGTGGGTGCCTAAGGGGTTTCAGTGTGTGGGGAATGTGTTTCAGTGTGTGGGGATGTGTTTCAGGGTGTGGGGAAGGTGTTTCAGTGTGTGGGGAAGGGATTTCAGTGTGTGGGGATGGGTTTCAGTGTGTGGGGATGCGTTTCAGTGAGTGGGAAGGGGTTTCAGTGTGTGGGGTAGGGGTTTCAGAGTGTGGGGCAGGGGTTTCAGTGCGTGGGGAATGTGTTTCAGTGTGTGTGGAAGGGGTTTCAGTGTGTGCGGAAGGGGTTTCAGTTTGTGGGGAAGGGGTTTCAGTGTGTGGGGAAGGTGTTGCAGTGTGTGTGGAAGGGGTTTCAGTGTGTGGGGAGGGGTTTCTGTGTGTGGGGATGTGTTTCAGTGTGTGGGGAAGGGGTTGCAGAGTGTGGCGAAGCTTTTCACGGTTTGCGGAAGGGGTTTCAGTGTGTGGGGAAGGTGTTTCAGTGTGTGGGGATGTGTTTCAGTGTTTGGTTAAGGGGTTTCAGTGTGTGGGGATGTGTTTCAGTGTGTGCGGTAGGGGTTTCAGTGTGTGGGGAAGTTGTTTCAGTGTGTTGAGATGTGGTTTCAGTGTGTGCGGAAGGTGTTTCAGTGTGTGCGGAAGGGGTTTCAGTGTGTGAGGAAGGGGTTTCAGTGTGTGGGGAATGCGTTTCAGTTTGTGGGGAAGGGTTTCACTGTGTGCGGAAGGGGATTCAGTGTGTGGGGGAAGGGGTTTCAGTGTGTGGGGGAAGGGGTTTCAGTGTGTGGGGAAGGTGTTTCAGTGTGTGGGCAAGGTGTTTCAGTGTGTGCGGAAGGGGTTTCAGTGTGTGGGGAAGGGGTTGCAGTCTCTGGGTAAGGGGTTTCAGTGTGTGGGGAAGGTGTTTCAGTGTGTGCGGAAGGGGTTTCAGTGTGTGCGGAAGGGGTTTCAGTGTGTGGGGAAGGGTTTTCAGTGTTTGGGGAAGGTGTTTCAGTGTGTGCGGAAGGGGTTTCAGTCTGTGGGGCAGGTGTTTCAGCGTGTGGGGATGGGTTTCAGTGTGTGGGGCTGGGTTTCAGTGAGTGGGAAGGGGGTTCATTGTGTGGGGAAGGTGTTTCAGTGTATGGGGAAAGTGTTTCAGTGTGTGCGCAACGGGTTTCAGTGTTTGGGGAAGGGGTTTCAGAGTGTGGGGAAGGGGTTTCAGTGTGTGGGGAAGGTGTTTCAGTGTGTGAGGAAGGGATTTCACTGTGTGCGGAAGGGGTTTCAGTTTGTGGGGAAGGGGCTTCAGTGTGTGGGGAAGGTGTTGCAGTGTGTGTGGAAAGGGGTTTCAGTGTGTGGGGCGGGGTTTCTGTGTGTGGGGATGTGTTTCACTGTGTGGGGAAGGGGTTTCAGTGTGTGGGGATGTGTTGCAGTGTGTGGGGAAGGGGTTTCAGTGTGTGGGGAAGTGTTTCAGTGTGTGGGGAAGGTGTTTCAGTGTGTGGGGAACGGTTTCACTGTGTGCGGAATGGGTTTCAGTGTGTGGAGATGTGGTTTCAGTGAGTGCAGAAGGTGTTTCAGTGTGTGCGGAAGGGGTTTCAGTGTGTGAGGAAGGGGTTTCAGTGTGTGGGCAATTGTTTCAGTTTGTGGGGATTGGTTACATTGTGTGCAGAAGCGGTTTCAGTGTGCAGGGAAGGGATTTCAGTTTGTGTGGAAGGTGTTTCAGTGGGTGGGGTAGGGGTTTCAGTGTGTGGGGAAGGGTTTCAGTGTGTGGGGAAGGTGTTTCAGTGTGTGGGGAAGATGTTTCAGTTTGTGGGGAAGGGTTTTCAGTGTCTGGGGAAGGTCTTTCAGTGCGTGGGGATGTGCTTCAGTGTGTGGGGAAGGGGTTTCAGTGTGTGGGGAAGGGTTTCAGAGAATGGGGAAGTGTTGCAGATAGTGGGGAAGGTGTTTCAGTGTGTGGGGAAGGGTTTTCAGTTTGTGGGGAAGGTGTTTCAGTGTGTGTGGAAGGGGTTTCAGTGTGTGGGGATGTGTTTCAGTGTGTGAGGAAGTGGTTTCAGTGTGTGGGGAAGGGGTTTCAGTGTGTGGGCAATTGTTTCAGTTTGTGGGGATTGGTTACATTGTGTGCAGAAGCGGTTTCAGTGTGCAGGGAAGGGATTATAGTTTGTGTGGAAGGTGTTTCAGTGGGTGGGGTAGGGGTTTCAGTGTGTGGGGAAGGGTTTCAGTGTGTGGGGAAGGTGTTTCAGTGTGTGGGGAAGGTGTTTCAGTTTGTGGGGAAGGGTTTTCAGTGTGTGGGGAAGGTGTTTCAGTGCGTGGGGATGTGCTACCGTGTGTGGGGATGGGTTTCAGTGGGTGCCTAAGGGGTTTCAGTGTGTGATGAATGTGTTTCAGTGTGTGGGGATGTGTTTCAGGGTGTGGGGAAGGTGTTGCAGTGTGTGTGGAAGGGGTTTCAGTGTGTGGGGAGGGGTTTCTGTGTGTGGGGATGTGTTTCACTGTGTGGGGAAGGGGTTGCAGTGTGTGGCGAAGCTTTTCACGGTTTGCGGAAGGGGTTTCAGTGTGTGGGGAAGTTGTTTCAGTGTGTGGGGATGTGTTTCAGTGTTTGGTTAAGGGGTTTCAGTGTGTGGGGATGTGTTTCAGTGTGTGGGGTAGGGGTTTCAGTGTGTGGGGAAGTAGTTTCAGTGTGTTGAGATGTGGTTTCAGTGTGTGCGGAAGGTGTTTCAGTGTGTGCGGAAGGGGTTTCAGTGTGTGCGGAAGGGGTTTCAGTGTGTGGGGCAGGTGTTTCAGCGTGTGGGGATGGGTTTCAGTGAGTGCGAAGGGGTTTCATTGTGTGGGGAAGGTGTTTCAGTGTGTGGGGAAGATGTTTCAGTGTGTGCGGAACGGGTTTCACTGTTTGGGGAAGGGGTTTCAGAGTGTGGGGAAGGGGTTTCAGTGTGTGGGGAAGGTGTTTCAGTGTGTGAGGAAGGGCTTTCAGTGTGTGCGGAAGGGGTTTCAGTTTGTGGGGAAGGTGTTTCAGTGTGTGGGGTGTGTTTCAGTGTGTGGGGAAGGGGTTTCAGATTGTGGGGATGTGTTGCAGTGTGTGGGGAAGGGGTTTCAGTGTGTGGGGAAGTGTTTCAGTGTGTGGGGATGTGTTTCAGTGTGTGGGGAAGGGGTTTCAGTGTGTGGGGATGTGTTGCAGTGTGTGGGGAAGGGGTTTCAGTGTGTGGGGAAGTGTTTCAGTGTGTGGGGAAGGTGTTTCAGTGTGTGGGGAACGGTTTCACTGTGTGAGGAATGGGTTTCAGTGTGTGGAGATGTGGTTTCAGTGAGTGCGGAAGGTGTTTCAGTGTGTGCGGAAGGGGTTTCAGTGTGTGTGGAAGGGGTTTCAGTGTGTGGGGAAGGGTTTCACTGTTTGCGGAAGGGGATTCAGTGTGTGGGGGAAGGGGTTTCAGTGTGTGTGGAAGGTTTTTCAGTGTGTGGGCAAGGTGTTTCAGTGTGTGCGGAAGGGCTTTCAGTGTGTGGGGAAGGGGTTGCAGTCTCTGGGGAAGGGGTTTCAGTGTGTGGGGAAGGTGTTTCAGTGTGTGCGGAAGGGGTTTCAGTGTGTGCGGAAGGGGTTTCAGTGTGTGGGGAAGGGGTTTCAGTGTTTGGGGAAGGTGTTTCAGTGTGTGCGGTAGGGGTTTCAGTGTGTGGGGCAGGTTTTTCAGTGTGTGGGGATGTGTTTCAGTTTGTGGGGAAGGGGTTTCAGTGTGTGGGCATTTGTTTCAGTGAGTGGGGAAGGGTTTCAGTGTGTGGGGAAGAGGTTGCAGTGTGTGGGGAAGGGGTTTCAGTGTGTGGGGAAGGTCTTTCATTGTGTGCGGAAGGGGTTTCAGTGTGTGGGGAAGGGGATTCAGTGTGTGGGGAAGGCGTTTCATTGTGTGGAGAAGGTGTTTCATCTGTGTGCTGAAGGGGTTTCAGTGATTGGGGAAGGGGTTTCAGAGTGTGGGGAAGGGTTTCTGTGTGTGGGGAAGGGTTTTCAGTTTGTGGGGAAGGTGTTTCAGTGTGTGTGGAAGGGGTTTCAGTGTGTGGGGATGTGTTTCAGTGTGTGAGGAAGTGGTTTCAGTGTGTGGGGAAGGGGTTTCAGTGTGTGGGCAATTGTTTCAGTTTGTGGGGATTGGTTACATTGTGTGCAGAAGCGGTTTCAGTGTGCAGGGAAGGGATTTCAGTTTGTGTGGAAGGTGTTTCAGTGGGTGGGGTAGGGGTTTCAGTGTGTGGGGAAGGGTTTCAGTGTATGGGGAAGGTGTTTCAGTGTGTGGGGAAGGTGTTTCAGTTTGTGGGGAAGGGTTTTCAGTGTGTGGGGAAGGTGTTTCAGTTTGTGGGGAAGGGTTTTCAGTGTGTGGGGAAGGGGTTTCAGTGTGTGGGGAAGGGTTTCAGAGAATGGGGAAGGGTTGCAGATAGTGGGGAAGGTGTTTCAGTGTGTGGGGATGGGTTTCCGTGTGTGGGGATGGGTTTCAGTGGGTGCCTAAGGGGTTTCAGTGTGTGGGGAATGTGTTTCAGTGTGTGGGGATGTGTTTCAGGGTGTGGGGAAGGTGTTTCAGTGTGTGGGGAAGGGGTTTCAGTGTGTGGGGATGGGTTTCAGTGTGTGGGGATGCGTTTCAGTGAGTGGGAAGGGGTTTCAGTGTGTGGGGTAGGGGTTTCAGAGTGTGGGGAAGGGGTTTCAGTGCGTCGGGAATGTGTTTCAGTGTGTGTGGAAGGGGTTTCAGTGTGTGCGGAAGGGGTTTCAGTTTGTGGGGAAGGGGTTTCAGTGTGTGGGGAAGGTGTTGCAGTGTGTGTGGAAGGGGTTTCAGTGTGTGGGGAGGGGTTTCTGTGTGTGGGGATGTGTTTCAGTGTGTGGGGAAGGGGTTGCAGTGTGTGGCGAAGCTTTTCACGGTTTGCGGAAGGGGTTTCAGTGTGTGGGGAAGGTGTTTCAGTGTGTGGGGATGTGTTTCAGTGTTTGGTTAAGGGGTTTCAGTGTGTGGGGATGTGTTTCAGTGTGTGGGGTAGGGGTTTCAGTGTGTGGGGAAGTTGTTTCAGTGTGTTGGTATGTGGTTTCAGTGTGTGCGGAAGGTGTTTCAGTGTGTGCGGAAGGGGTTTCAGTGTGTGAGGAAGGGGTTTCAGTGTGTGGGGAAGGCGTTTCAGTTTGTGGGGAAGGGTTTCACTGTGTGCGGAAGGGGATTCAGTGTGTGGGGGAAGGGGTTTCAGTGTGTGGGGAAGGTGTTTCAGTGTGTGGGCAAGGTGTTTCAGTGTGTGCGGAAGGGGTTTCAGTGTGTGGGGAAGGGGTTGCAGTCTCTGGGTAAGGGGTTTCACTGTGTGGGGAAGGTGTTTCAGTGTGTGGGGAAGGTGTTTCAGTGTGTGCGGAAGGGGTTTCAGTCTGTGGGGCAGGTGTTTCAGCGTGTGGGGATGGGTTTCAGTGTGTGGGGTTGGGTTTCAGTGAGTGGGAAGGGGGTTCATTGTGTGGGGAAGGTGTTTCAGTGTATGGGGAAGGTGTTTCAGTGTGTGCGGAACGGGTTTCAGTGTTTGGGGAAGGGGTTGCAGAGTGTGGGGAAGGGGTTTCAGTGTGTGGGGAAGGTGTTGCAGTGTGTGAGGAAGGGATTTCACTGTGTGCGGAAGGGGTTTCAGTTTGTAGGGAAGGGGCTTCAGTGTGTGGGGAAGGTGTTGCAGTGTATGTGGAAAGGGGTTTCAGTGTGTGGGGCGGGGTTTCTGTGTGTGGGGATGTGTTTCACTGTGTGGGGAAGGGGTTTCAGTGTGTGGGGATGTGTTGCAGTGTGTGGGGAAGGGGTTTCAGTGTGTGGGGAAGTGTTTCAGTGTGTGGGGAAGGTGTTTCAGTGTGTGGGGAACGGTTTCACTGTGTGCGGAATGGGTTTCAGTGTGTGGAGATGTGGTTTCAGTGAGTGCGGAAGGTGTTTCAGTGTGTGCGGAAAGTGTTTCAGTGTGTGAGGAAGGGGTTTCAGTGTGTGGGGAAGGGTTTCACTGTGTGCGGAAGGGGATTCAGTGTGTGGGGGAAGGGGTTTCAGTATGTGTGGAAGGTTTTTCAGTGTGTGGGCAAGGTGTTTCAGTGTGTGCGGAAGGGGTTTCAGTGTGTGGGGAAGGGGTTGCAGTCTCTGGGGAAGGGGTTTCAGTGTGTGGGGAAGGTGTTTCAGTGTGTGTGGAAGGGGTTTCAGTGTATGCGGAAGGGGTTTCAGTGTGTGGGGAAGGGGTTTCAGTGTGTGGGGAAGGTGTTTCAGTGTGTGAGGAAGGGATTTCACTGTGTGCGGAAGGGGTTTCAGTTTGTGGGGAAGGGGCTTCAGTGTGTGGGGAAGGTGTTGCAGTGTGTGTGGAAAGGGGTTTCAGTGTGTGGGGCGGGGTTTCTGTGTGTGGGGATGTGTTTCACTGTGTGGGGAAGGGGTTTCAGTGTGTGGGGATGTGTTGCAGTGTGTGGGGAAGGGGTTTCAGTGTGTGGGGAAGTGTTTCAGTGTGTGGGGAAGGTGTTTCAGTGTGTGGGGAACGGTTTCACTGTGTGCGGAATGGGTTTCAGTGTGTGGAGATGTGGTTTCAGTGAGTGCGGAAGGTGTTTCAGTGTGTGCGGAAAGTGTTTCAGTGTGTGAGGAAGGGGTTTCAGTGTGTGGGGAAGGGTTTCACTGTGTGCGGAAGGGGATTCAGTGTGTGGGGGAAGGGGTTTCAGTGTGTGTGGAAGGTTTTTCAGTGTGTGGGCAAGGTGTTTCAGTGTTTGCGGATGGGGTTTCAGTGTGTGGGGAAGGGGTTGCAGTCTCTGGGGAAGGGGTTTCAGTGTGTGGGGAAGGTGTTTCAGTGTGTGTGGAAGGGGTTTCAGTGTGTGCGGAAGGGGTTTCAGTGTGTGGGTAAGGGGTTTCAGTGTTTGGGGAAGGTGTTTCAGAGTGTGCGGTAGGGGTTTCAGTGTGTGGGGCAGGTTTTTCAGTGAGTGGGGATGTGTTTCAATTTGTGGGGAAGGGGTTTCAGTGTGTGTGGAAGGGGTTTCAGTGTGTGGGGATGTGTTTCAGTGTGTGAGGAAGTGGTTTCAGTGTGTGGGGAAGGGGTTTCAGTGTGTGGGCAATTGTTTCAGTTTGTGGGGATTGGTTACATTGTGTGCAGAAGCGGTTTCAGTGTGCAGGGAAGGGATTTCAGTTTGTGTGGAAGCTGTTTCAGTGGGTGGGGTAGGGGTTTCAGTGTGTGGGGAAGGGTTTCAGTGTGTGGGGAAGGTGTTTCAGTGTGTGGGGAAGGTGTTTCAGTTTGTGGGGAAGGGTTTTCAGTATGTGGGGAAGGTGTTTCAGTGCGTGGGGATGTGCTTCAGTGTGTGGGGAAGGGGTTTCAGTGTGTGGGGAAGGGTTTCAGAGAATGGGGAAGGGTTGCAGATAGTGGGGAAGGTGTTTCAGTGTGTGGGGATGGGTTTCAGTGTGTGGGGATGGGTTTCAGTGGGTGCCTAAGGGGTTTCAGTGTGTGGGGAATGTGTTTCAGTGTGTGGGGATGTGTTTCAGGGTGTGGGGAAGGTGTTTCAGTGTGTGGGGAAGGGGTTTCAGTGTGTGGGGATGGGTTTCAGTGTGTGCGGATGCGTTTCAGTGAGTGGGAAGTGGTTTCAGTGTGTTGGGTAGGGGTTTCAGAGTGTGGGGAAGGGGTTTCAGTGCGTGGGGAATGTGTTTCAATGTGTGTGGAAGGGGTTTCAGTGTGTGCGGAAGGGGTTTCAGTTTGTGGGGAAGGGGTTTCAGTGTGTGGGGAAGGTGTTGCAGTGTGTGTGGAAGGGGTTTCAGTGTGTGGGGAGGGGTTTCTGTGTGTGGGGATGTGTTTCAGTGTGTGGGGAAGGGGTTGCAGTGTGTGGCGAAGCTTTTCACGGTTTGCGGAAGGGGTTTCAGTGTGTGGGGAAGGTGTTTCAGTGTGTGGGGATGTGTTTCAGTGTTTGGTTAAGGGGTTTCAGTGTGTGGGGATGTGTTTCAGTGTGTGGGGTAGGGGTTTCAGTGTGTGGGGAAGTTGTTTCAGTGTGTTGAGATGTGGTTTCAGTGTGTGCGGAAGGTGTTTCAGTGTGTGCGGAAGGGGTTTCAGTGTGTGAGGAAGGGGTTTCAGTGTGTGGGGAATGCGTTTCAGTTTGTGGGGAAGGGTTTCACTGTGTGCGGAAGGGGATTCAGTGTGTGGGGGAAGGGGTTTCAGTGTGTGGGGAAGGTGTTTCAGTGTGTGGGCAAGGTGTTTCAGTGTGTGCGGAAGGGGTTTCAGTGTGTGGGGAAGGGGTTGCAGTCTCTGGGTAAGGGGTTTCAGTGTGTGGGGAAGGTGTTTCAGTGTGTGCGGAAGGGGTTTCAGTGTGTGCGGAAGGGGTTTCAGTGTGTGGGGAAGGGTTTTCAGTGTTTGGGGAAGGTGTTTCAGTGTGTGCGGAAGGGGTTTCAGTCTGTGGGGCAGGTGTTTCAGCGTGTGGGGATGGGTTTCAGTGTGTGGGGATGGGTTTCAGTGAGTGGGAAGGGGGTTCATTGTGTGGGGAAGGTGTTTCAGTGTATGGGGAAGGTGTTTCAGTGTGTGCGGAACGGGTTTCAGTGTTTGGGGAAGGGGTTTCAGAAGGTGGGGAAGGGGTTTCAGTGTGTGGGGAAGGTGTTTCAGTGTGTGAGGAAGGGATTTCACTGTGTGCGGAAGGGGTTTCAGTTTGTGGGGAAGGGGCTTCAGTGTGTGGGGAATGTGTTTCAGTGTGTGGGGATGTGTTTCAGGGTGTGGGGAAGGTGTTTCAGTGTGTGGGGAAGGGGTTTCAGTGTGTGGGGATGGGTTTCAGTGTGTGCGGATGCGTTTCAGTGAGTGGGAAGGGGTTTCAGTGTGTTGGGTAGGGGTTTCAGAGTGTGGGGAAGGGGTTTCAGTGCGTGGGGAATGTGTTTCAATGTGTGTGGAAGGGGTTTCAGTGTGTGCGGAAGGGGTTTCAGTTTGTGGGGAAGGGGTTTCAGTGTGTGGGGAAGGTGTTGCAGTGTGTGTGGAAGGGGTTTCAGTGTGTGGGGAGGGGTTTCTGTGTGTGGGGATGTGTTTCAGTGTGTGGGGAAGGGGTTGCAGTGTGTGGCGAAGCTTTTCACGGTTTGCGGAAGGGGTTTCAGTGTGTGGGGAAGGTGTTTCAGTGTGTGGGGATGTGTTTCAGTGTTTGGTTAAGGGGTTTCAGTGTGTGGGGATGTGTTTCAGTGTGTGGGGTAGGGGTTTCAGTGTGTGGGGAAGTTGTTTCAGTGTGTTGAGATGTGGTTTCAGTGTGTGCGGAAGGTGTTTCAGTGTGTGCAGAAGGGGTTTCAGTGTGTGAGGAAGGGGTTTCAGTGTGTGGGGAATGCGTTTCAGTTTGTGGGGAAGGGTTTCACTGTGTGCGGAAGGGGATTCAGTGTGTGGGGGAAGGGGTTTCAGTGTGTGGGGAAGGTGTTTCAGTGTGTGGGCAAGGTGTTTCAGTGTGTGCGGAAGGGGTTTCAGTGTGTGGGGAAGGGGTTGCAGTCTCTGGGTAAGGGGTTTCAGTGTGTGGGGAAGGTGTTTCAGTGTGTGCGGAAGGGGTTTCAGTGTGTGCGGAAGGGGTTTCAGTGTGTGGGGAAGGGTTTTCAGTGTTTGGGGAAGGTGTTTCAGTGTGTGCGGAAGGGGTTTCAGTCTGTGGGGCAGGTGTTTCAGCGTGTGGGGATGGGTTTCAGTGTGTGGGGATGGGTTTCAGTGAGTGGGAAGGGGGTTCATTGTGTGGGGAAGGTGTTTCAGTGTATGGGGAAGGTGTTTCAGTGTGTGCGGAACGGGTTTCAGTGTTTGGGGAAGGGGTTTCAGAAGGTGGGGAAGGGGTTTCAGTGTGTGGGGAAGGTGTTTCAGTGTGTGAGGAAGGGATTTCACTGTGTGCGGAAGGGGTTTCAGTTTGTGGGGAAGGGGCTTCAGTGTGTGGGGAAGGTGTTGCAGTGTGTGTGGAAAGGGGTTTCAGTGTGTGGGGCGGGGTTTCTGTGTGTGGGGATGTGTTTCACTGTGTGGGGTAGGGGTTTCAGTGTGTGGGGATGTGTTGCAGTGTGTGGGGAAGGGGTTTCAGTGTGTGGGGAAGTGTTTCAGTGTGTGGGGAAGGTGTTTCAGTGTGTGGGGAACGGTTTCACTGTGTGCGGAATGGGTTTCAGTGTGTGGAGATGTGGTTTCAGTGAGTGCGGAAGGTGTTTCAGTGTGTGCGGAAGGGGTTTCAGTGTGTGAGGAAGGGGTTTCAGTGTGTGGGGAAGGGTTTCACTGTGTGCGGAAGGGATTCAGTGTGTGGGGGAAGGGGTTTCAGTGTGTGTGGAAGGTTTTTCAGTGTGTGGGCAAGGTGTTTCAGTGTGTGCGGAAGGGCTTTCAGTGTGTGGGGAAGGGGTTGCAGTCTCTGGGGAAGGGGTTTCAGTGTGTGGGGAAGGTGTTTCAGTGTGTGTGGAAGGGGTTTCAGTGTGTGCGGAAGGGGTTTCAGTGTGTGGGGAAGGGGTTTCAGTGTTTGGGGAAGGTGTTTCAGAGTGTGCGGTAGGGGTTTCAGTGTGTGGGGCAGGTTTTTCAGTGTGTGGGGATGTGTTTCAGTTTGTGGGGAAGGGGTTTCAGTGTGTGGGCATTTGTTTCAGTGAGTGGGGAAGGGTTTCAGTGTGTGGGGAAGAGGTTGCAGTGTGTGGGGAAGGGGTTTCAATGTGTGGGGAAGGTCTTTCCTTGTGTGCGGAAGGGGTTTCAGTGTGTGGGGAAGGGGATTCAGTGTGTGGGGAAGGCGTTTCATTGTGTGGAGAAGGTGTTTCATCTGTGTGCGGAAGGGGATTCAGTGTGTAGGGAAGGGGTTTCACTGTGTGCGGAAGGGGTTTCATTGTGTGGGGAAGGTGTTTCAGTGTGTGGGGCAGGGGTTTCAGTATGTGGGGAAGGGGTTTCAGTGTGTGGGGAAGGGTTTCAGTGTGTGGGCAATTGTTTCAGTTTGTGGGGATTGGTTACATTGTGTGCAGAAGCGGTTTCAGTGTGCAGGGAAGGGGTTTCAGTGTGTGTGGAAGGTGTTTCAGTGGGTGGGGTAGGTGTTTCAGTGTGTGAGGAAGGGTTTCAGTGTGTGGGGAAGGGATTTCAGTGTGTGGGGAAGGTGTTTCAGTGTGTGGCGAAGGTGTTTCAGTTTGTGGGGAATGGTTTTCAATGTGTGGGGAAGGTGTTTCAGTGCGTGGGGATGTGCTTCAGTGTGTGGGGAAGGGGTTTCAGTGTGTGGGGAAGGGTTTTAGAGAGTGGGGATGTGTTTCAGGGTGTGGGGAAGGTGTTTCAGTGTGTGGGGAAGGCGTTTCATTGTGTGGTGATTGGTTTCAGTGTGTGGGGATGTGTTTCAGTGAGTGGGAAGGGGTTTCAGCGTGTGGGGATGGGTTTCAGTGTGTGGGGATGGGTATCAGTGAGTGCGAAGGGGTTTCATTGTGTGGGGAAGGGGTTTCAGTGTGTGAGGAAGTGGTTTCAGTGTGTGGGGCAGGTGTTTCAGCGTGTGGGGATGGGTTTCAGTGTGTGGGGATGGGTATCAGTGAGTGCGAAGGGGTTTCATTGTGTGGGGAAGGGGTTTCAGTGTGTGGGGAAGGTGTTTCTGTGTGTGCGGAACGGGTTTCAGTGTTTGGGGAAGGGGTTTCAGAGTGTGGGGAAGGGGTTTCAGTGTGTGGGGAAGGTGTTTCAGTGTGTGAGGAAGGGGTTTCAGTGTGTGCGGAAGGGGTTTCAGTTTGTGGGGAAGGGGCTTCAGTGCGTGGGGAAGGTGTTGCAGTGTGTGTGGAAGGGGTTTCAGTGTGCGGGGCGGGGTTTCTGTGTGTGGGGATGTGTTTCACTGTGTGGGGAAGGGGTTTCAGTGTGTGGCGAAGGTGTTTCAGTGTGTGGGGATGTGTTTCAGTGTGTGGGGAAGGGGTTTCAGTGTGTGGGGATGTGTTGCAGTGTGTGGGGAAGGGGTTTCAGTGTGTGGGGAAGTGTTTCAGTGTGTGGGGAAGGTGTTACAGTGTGTGGGGAACGGTTTCACTGTGTGCGCAATGGGTTTCAGTGTGTGGAGATGTGGTTTCAGTGAGTGCGGAAGGTGTTTCAGTGTGTGCGGAAGGGGTTTCAGTGTGTGAGGAAGGGGTTTCAGTGTGAAGGGAAGGGTTTCACTGTGTGCGGAAGGGGATTCAGTGTGTGGGGGAAGGGGTTTCAGTGTGTGGGGAAGGTTTTTCAGTGTGTGGGCAAGGTCTTTCAGTGTGTGTGGAAGGGGTTTCAGTGTGTGGGGAAGGGGTTGCAGTGTGTGCGGAAGGGGTTTCAGTGTGTGCGGAAGGGGTTTCAGTGTGTGGGGAAGGGGTTTCAGTGTTTGGGGAAGGTGTTTCAGTGTGTGCGGAAGGGGTTTCAGTGTGTGGGGCAGGTGTTTCAGTGTGTGGGGATGTGTTTCAGTTTGTGGGGAAGGGGTTTCAGTATGTGGGCATTTGTTTCAGTGAGTGGGGAAGGGTTTCAGTGTGTGGGGAAGGGGTTGCAGTGTGTGGGGAAGGGGTTTCAGTGTGTGGGGAAGGTCTTTCATTGTGTGCGGAAGGGGTTTCAGTGTGTGGGGAAGGGGATTCAGTGTGTGGGGAAGGCGTTTCATTGTGTGGAGAAGGTGTTTCATCTGTGTGCGGAAGGGGATTCAGTGTGTGGGGAAGGGGTTTCAGTGTGTGGGGTAGTGTTTCAGTGTGTGGGGAAGGTGTTTCAGTGTGCGGAATGGGTTTCAGTGTGTGGAGATGTGGTTTCAGTGAGTGCGGAAGGTGTTTCAGTGTGTGCGGAAGGGGTTTCAGTGTGTGAGGAAGGGGTTTCAGTGTGTGGGTAAGGGTTTCACTGTGTGCGGAAGGGGATTCAGTGTGTGGGGGAAGGGGTTTCAGTGTGTGTGGAAGGTTTTTCAGTGTGTGGGCAAGGTGTTTCAGTGTGTGCGGAAGGGGTTTCAGTGTGTGGGGAAGGGGTTGCAGTCTCTGGGGAAGGGGTTTCAGTGTGTGGGGAAGGTGTTTCAGTGTGTGCGGAAGGGGTTTCAGTGTGTGGGGAAGGGGTTTCAGTGTTTGGGGAAGGTGTTTCAGTGTGTGCGGTAGGGGTTTCAGTGTGTGGGGCAGGTTTTTCAGTGTGTGGGGATGTGTTTCAGTTTGTGGGGAAGGGGTTTCAGTGTGTGGGCATTTGTTTCAGTAAGTGGGGAAGGGTTTCAGTGTGTGGGGAAGAGGTTGCAGTGTGTGGGGAAGGGGTTTCAGTGTGTGGGGAAGGTCTTTCCTTGTGTGCGGAAGGGGTTTCAGTGTGTGGGGAAGGGGATTCAGTGTGTGGGGAAGGCGTTTCATTGTGTGGGGAAGGTGTTTCAGTGTGTGGGGCAGGGGTTTCAGTATGTGGGGAAGGGGTTTCAGTGTGTGGGGAAGGGTTTCAGTGTGTGGGCAATTGTTTCAGTTTGTGGGGATTGGTTACATTGTGTGCAGAAGCGGTTTCAGTGTGCAGGGAAGGGGTTTCAGTGTGTGTGGAAGGTGTTTCAGTGGGTGGGGTAGGGGTTTCACAGTGTGGGGAAGGGTTTCAGTGTGTGGGGAAGGGATTTCAGTGTGTGGGGATGTGCCTGTGTGTGGGGAAGGGGTTTCAGTGAGTGGGGAAGGTGTTTCAGTTTGTGGGGAATGGTTTTCAATGTGTGGGGAAGGTGTTTCAGTGCGTGGGGATGTGCTTGTGTGTGGGGAAGGGGTTTCAGTGAGTGGGGAAGGGTTTTAGAGATTGGGGAAGGGTTTCAGAGAGTGGGGAAGGTGTTTCAGTGTGTGGGGATGGGTTTCAGTGAGTGGGAAGGGGTTTCAGTGCGTGGGGTAGGGGTTTCAGAGTGTGGGGAAGGGGTTTCAGTGTGTGCGGAAGGGGTTTCGGTTTGTGGGGAAGGGGTTTCAGTGTGTGGGGAAGTTGTTGCAGTGTGTGTGGAAGGGGTTTCAGTGTGTGGGGAGGGGTTTCTGTGTGTGGGGATGTGTTTCAGTGTGTGGGGAAGGGGTTTCAGTGTGTGGTGAAGCTTTTCACGGTTTGCTGAAGGGGTTTCAGTGTGTGGGGAAGGTGTTTCAGTGTGTGGGGATGTGTTTCAGTGTTTGGTTAAGGGGTTTCAGTGTGTGGGGATGTGTTTCAGTGTGTGGGGAAGGGTTTCACTGTGTGCGGAAGGGGTTTCAGTGTGTGGAGATGTGGTTTCAGTGTGTGCGGAAGGTGTTTCAGTGTGTGCGGAAGGGGTTTCAGTGTGTGAGGAAGGGGTTTCAGTGTGTGGGGAAGGCGTTTCAGTTTGTGGGGAAGGGTTTCACTGTGTGCGGAAGGGGATTCAGTGTGTGGGGGAAGGGGTTTCAGTGTGTGGGGAAGGTGTTTCAGTGTGTGGGCAAGGTGTTTCAGTGTGTGCGGAAGGGGTTTCAGTGTGTGCGGAAGGGGTTTCAGTGTGTGGGGAAGGGGTTGCAGTCTCTGGGTAAGGGGTTTCAGTGTGTGGGGAAGGTGTTTCAGTGTGTGCGGAAGGGGTTTCAGTGTGTGCGGAAGGGGTTTCAGTGTGTGGGGATGGGTTTCAGTGTTTGGGGAAGGTGTTTCAGTGTGTGCGGAAGGGGTTTCAGTGTGTGGGGCAGGTGTTTCAGCGTGTGGGGATGGGTTTCAGTGTGTGGGGATGGGTATCAGTGAGTGCGAAGGGGTTTCATTGTGTGGGGAAGGTGTTTCAGTGTGTGGGGAAGATGTTTCCGTGTGTGCGGAACTGGTTTCAGTGTTTGGGGAAGGGGTTTCAGAGTGTGGGGAAGGGGTTTCAGTGTGTGGGGAAGGTGTTTCAGTGTGTGAGGAAGGGGTTTCAGTGTGAGCGGAAGGGGTTTCAGTTTGTGGGGAAGGGGCTTCAGTGTGTGGGGAAGGTTTTTCAGTGTGTGGGCAAGGTGTTTCAGTGTGTGTGGAAGGGGTTTCAGTGTGTGGGGAAGGGGTTGCAGTGTGTGTTGAAGGGGTTTCAGTGTGTGCGGAAGGGGTTTCAGTGTGTGGGGACGGGGTTTCAGTGTTTGGGGAAGGTGTTTCAGTGTGTGCGGAAGAGGTTTCAGTGTGTGGGGCAGGTGTTTCAGTGTGTGGGGATGTGTTTCAGTTTGTGGGGAAGGGGTTTCAGTATGTGGGCATTTGTTTCAGTGAGTGGGGAAGGGTTTCAGTGTGTGGGGAAGGGGTTCCAGTGTGTGGGGAAGGGGTTTCAGTGTGTGGGGAAGGTCTTTCATTGTGTGCGGAAGGGGTTTCAGTGTGTGGGGAAGGGGATTCAGTGTGTGGGGAAGGCGTTTCATTGTGTGGAGAAGGTGTTTCATCTGTGTGCGGAAGGGGATTCAGTGTGTGGGGAAGGGGTTTCAGTGTGTGGGGTAGTGTTTCAGTGTGTGGGGAAGGTGTTTCAGTGTGCGGAATGGGTTTCAGTGTGTGGAGATGTGGTTTCAGTGAGTGCGGAAGGTGTTTCAGTGTATGCGGAAGGGGTTTCAGTGTGTGCGGAAGGGGATTCAGTGTGTGGGGGAAGGGGTTTCAGTGTGTGTGGAAGGTTTTTCAGTGTGTGGGCAAGGTGTTTCAGTGTGTGCGGAAGGGGTTTCAGTGTGTGGGGAAGGGGTTGCAGTCTCTGGGGAAGGGGTTTCAGTGTGTGGGGAAGTTGTTTCAGTGTGTGCGGAAGGGGTTTCAGTGTGTGCGGAAGGGGTTTCAGTGTGTGGGGAAGGGGTTTCAGTGTTTGGGGAAGGTGTTTCAGTGTGTGCGGTAGGGGTTTCAGTGTGTGGGGCAGGTTTTTCAGTGTGTGGGGATGTGTTTCAGTTTGTGGGGAAGGGGTTTCAGTGTGTGGGCATTTGTTTCAGTGAGTGGGGAAGGGTTTCAGTGTGTGGGGAAGAGGTTGCAGTGTGTGGGGAAGGGGTTTCAGTGTGTGGGGAAGGTCTTTCCTTGTGTGCGGAAGGGGTTTCAGTGGGTGGGGAAGGGGATTCAGTGTGTGGGGAAGGCGTTTCATTGTGTGGAGAAGGTGTTTCATCTGTGTGCGGAAGGGGATTCAGTGTGTAGGGAAGGGGTTTCACTGTGTGCGGAAGGGGTTTCAGTGTGTGGGGAAGGTGTTTCAGTGTGTGGGGCAGGGGTTTCAGTATGTGGGGAAGGGGTTTCAGTGTGTGGGGAAGGGTTTCAGTGTGTGGGCAATTGTTTCAGTTTGTGGGCATTGGTTACATTGTGTGCAGAAGCGGTTTCAGTGTGCAGGGAAGGGGTTTCAGTGTGTGTGGAAGGTGTTTCAGTGGGTGGGGTAGGGGTTTCACTGTGTGGGGAAGGGTTTCAGTGTGTGGGGAAGGGATTTCAGTGTGTGGGGAAGGTGTTTCAGTGTGTGGGGAAGGTGTTTCAGTTTGTGGGGAATGGTTTTCAATGTGTGTTGTAGGTGTTTCAGTGCGTGGGGATGTGCTTGTGTGTGGGGAAGGGGTTTGAGTGTGTGGGGAAGGGTTTTAGAGAGTGGGGAAGGGTTTCAGAGAGTGGGGAATGCGTTTCAGTTTGTCGGGATGTGTTTCAGGGTGTGGGGAAGGTGTTTCATTGTGTGGGGAAGGCGTTTCATTGTGTGGTGATCGGTTTCAGTGTGTGGGGATGGGTTTCAGTGAGTGGGAAGGGGTTTCAGTGCGTGGGGTAGGGGTTTCAGAGTGTGGGGAAGGGGTTTCAGTGTGTGCGGAAGGGGTTTCGGTTTGTGGGGAAGGGGTTTCAGTGTGTGGGGAAGTTGTTGCAGTGTGTGTGGAAGGGGTTTCAGTGTGTGGGGAGGGGTTTCTGTGTGTGGGGATGTGTTTCAGTGTGTGGGGAAGGGGTTTCAGTGTGTGGCGAAGCTTTTCACGGTTTGCTGAAGGGGTTTCAGTGTGTGGGGAAGGTGTTTCAGTGTGTGGGGATGTGTTTCAGTGTTTGGTTAAAGGGTTTCAGTGTGTGGGGATGTGTTTCAGTGTGTGGGGAAGGGGTTTCAGTGTGTGGGGAAGTTGTTTCAGTGTGTGGGGAAGGGTTTCACTGTGTGCGGAAGGGGTTTCAGTGTGTGGAGATGTGGTTTCAGTGTGTGCGGAAGGTGTTTCACTGTGTGCGGAAGGGGTTTCAGTGTGTGAGGAAGGGGTTTCAGTGTGTGGGGAAGGCGTTTCAGTTTGTGGGGAAGGGTTTCACTGTGTGCGGAAGGGGATTCAGTGTGTGGGGGAAGGGGTTTCAGTGTGTGGGGAAGGTGTTTCAGTGTGTGGGCAAGGTGTTTCAGTGTGTGCGGAAGGGGTTTCAGTGTGTGCGGAAGGGGTTTCAGTGTGTGGGGAAGGGGTTGCAGTCTCTGGGTAAGGGGCTTCAGTGTGTGGGGAAGGTGTTTCAGTGTGTGCGGAAGGGGTTTCAGTGTGTGCGGAAGGGGTTTCAGTGTGTGGGGAAGGGTTTTCAGTGTTTGGGGAAGGTGTTTCAGTGTGTGCGGAAGGGGTTTCAGTGTGTGGGGCAGGTGTTTCAGCGTGTGGGGATGGGTTTCAGTGTGTGGGGATGGGTATCAGTGAGTGCGAAGGGGTTTCATTGTGTGGGGAAGGTGTTTCAGTGTGTGGGGAAGATGTTTCCGTGTGTGCGGAACGGGTTTCAGTGTTTGGGGAAGGGGTTTCAGAGTGTGGGGAAGGGGTTTCAGTGTGTGGGGAAGGTGTTTCAGTGTGTGAGGAAGGGGTTTCAGTGTGTGCGGAAGGGGTTTCAGTTTGTGGGGAAGGGGCTTCAGTGTGTGGGGAAGGTGTTGCAGTGTGTGTGGAAAGGGGTTTCAATGTGTGGGGAAGTGTTTCAGTGTGTGGGGAAGGTGTTACAGTGTGTGGGGAACGGTTTCACTGTGTGCGCAATGGGTTTCAGTGTGTGGAGATGTGGTTTCAGTGAGTGCGGAAGGTGTTTCAGTGTGTGCGGAAGGGGTTTCAGTGTGTGAGGAAGGGGTTTCAGTGTGAAGGGAAGGGTTTCACTGTGTGCGGAAGGGGATTCAGTGTGTGGGGGAAGGGGTTTCAGTGTGTGGGGAAGGTTTTTCAGTGTGTGGGCAAGGTGTTTCAGTGTGTGTGGAAGGGGTTTCAGTGTGTGGGGAAGGGGTTGCAGTGTGTGCGGAAGGGGTTTCAGTGTGTGCGGAAGGGGTTTCAGTGTGTGGGGAAGGGGTTTCAGTGTTTGGGGAAGGTGTTTCAGTGTGTGCGGAAGGGGTTTCAGTGTGTGGGGCAGGTCTTTCAGTGTGTGGGGATGTGTTTCAGTTTGTGGGGAAGGGGTTTCAGTGTGTGGGCATTTGTTTCAGTGAGTGGGGAAGGGTTTCAGTGTGTGGGGAAGGGGTTGCAGTGTGTGGGGAAGGGGTTTCACAGTGTGGGGAAGGGTTTCAGTGTGTGGGGAAGGGATTTCAGTGTGTGGGGAAGGTGTTTCAGTGTGTGGGGAAGGTGTTTCAGTTTGTGGGGAAGGGTTTTCAGTGTGTGGGGAAGGTGTTTCAGTGGGTGGGGTAGGGGTTTCACAGTGTGGGGAAGGGTTTCAGTGTGTGGGGAAGGGATTTCAGTGTGTGGGGAAGGTGTTTCAGTGTGTGGGGAAGGTGTTTCAGTTTGTGGGGAATGGTTTTCAATGTGTGGGGAAGGTGTTTCAGTGCGTGGGGATGTGCTTGTGTGTGGGGAAGGGGTTTCAGTGTGTCGGGAAGGGTTTTAGAGAGTGGGGAAGGGTTTCAGAGAGTGGGGAAGGTGTTTCAGTGTGTGGGGAAGGCGTTTCATTGTGTGGTGATCGGTTTCAGTGTGTGGGGATGGGTTTCAGTGAGTGGGAAGGGGTTTCAGTGCGTGGGGTAGGGGTTTCAGAGTGTGTGGAAGGGGTTTCAGTGTGTGCGGAAGGGGTTTCGGTTTGTGGGGAAGGGGTTTCAGTGTGTGGGGAAGTTGTTGCAGTGTGTGTGGAAGGGGTTTCAGTGTGTGGGGAGGGGTTTCTGTGTGTGGGGATGTGTTTCAGTGTGTGGGGAAGGGGTTTCAGTGTGTGGCGAAGCTTTTCACGGTTTGCTGAAGGGGTTTCAGTGTGTGGGGAAGGTGTTTCAGTGTGTGGGGATGTGTTTCAGTGTTTGGTTAAGGGGTTTCAGTGTGTGGGGATGTGTTTCAGTGTGTGGGGAAGGGGTTTCAGTGTGTGGGGAAGTTGTTTCAGTGTGTGGGGAAGGGTTTTACTGTGTGCGGAAGGGGTTTCAGTGTGTGGAGATGTGGTTTCAGTGTGTGCGGAAGGTGTTTCAGTGTGTGCGGAAGGGGTTTCAGTGTGTGAGGAAGGGGTTTCAGTGTGTGGGGAAGGCGTTTCAGTTTGTGGGGAAGGGTTTCACTGTGTGCGGAAGGGGATTCAGTGTGTGGGGGAAGGGGTTTCAGTGTGTGGGGAAGGTGTTTCAGTGTGTGGGCAAGGTGTTTCAGTGTGTGCGGAAGGGGTTTCAGTGTGTGCGGAAGGGGTTTCAGTGTGTGGGGAAGGGGTTGCAGTCTCTGGGTAAGGGGTTTCAGTGTGTGGGGAAGGTGTTTCAGTGTGTGCGGAAGGGGTTTCAGTGTGTGCGGAAGGGGTTTCAGTGTGTGGGGAAGGGTTTTCAGTGTTTGGGGAAGGTGTTTCAGTGTGTGCGGAAGGGGTTTCAGTGTGTGGGGCAGGTGTTTCAGCGTGTGGGGATGGGTTTCAGTGTGTGGGGATGGGTATCAGTGAGTGCGAAGGGGTTTCATTGTGTGGGGAAGGTGTTTCAGTGTGTGGGGAAGATGTTTCCGTGTGTGCGGAACGGGTTTCAGTGTTTGGGGAAGGGGTTTCAGAGTGTGGGGAAGGGGTTTCAGTGTGTGGGGAAGGTGTTTCAGTGTGTGAGGAAGGGGTTTCAGTGTGTGCGGAAGGGGTTTCAGTTTGTGGGGAAGGGGCTTCAGTGTGTGGGGAAGGTGTTGCAGTGTGTGTGGAAAGGGGTTTCAGTGTGTGGGGAAGTGTTTCAGTGTGTGGGGAAGGTGTTACAGTGTGTGGGGAACGGTTTCACTGTGTGCGCAATGGGTTTCAGTGTGTGGAGATGTGGTTTCAGTGAGTGCGGAAGGTGTTTCAGTGTGTGCGGAAGGGGTTTCAGTGTGTGAGGAAGGGGTTTCAGTGTGAAGGGAAGGGTTTCACTGTGTGCGGAAGGGGATTCAGTGTGTGGGGGAAGGGGTTTCAGTGTGTGGGGAAGGTTTTTCAGTGTGTGGGCAAGGTGTTTCAGTGTGTGTGGAAGGGGTTTCAGTGTGTGGGGAAGGGGTTGCAGTGTGTGCGGAAGGGGTTTCAGTGTGTGCGGAAGGGGTTTCAGTGTGTGGGGAAGGGGTTTCAGTGTTTGGGGAAGGTGTTTCAGTGTGTGCGGAAGGGGTTTCAGTGTGTGGGGCAGGTCTTTCAGTGTGTGGGGATGTGTTTCAGTTTGTGGGGAAGGGGTTTCAGTGTGTGGGCATTTGTTTCAGTGAGTGGGGAAGGGTTTCAGTGTGTGGGGAAGGGGTTGCAGTGTGTGGGGAAGGGGTTTCACAGTGTGGGGAAGGGTTTCAGTGTGTGGGGAAGGGATTTCAGTGTGTGGGGAAGGTGTTTCAGTGTGTGGGGAAGGTGTTTCAGTTTGTGGGGAAAGGTTTTCAGTGTGTGGGGAAGGTGTTTCAGTGGGTGGGGTAGGGGTTTCACAGTGTGGGGAAGGGTTTCAGTGTGTGGGGAAGGGATTTCAATGTGTGGGGAAGGTGTTTCAAGGTGTGGGGAAGGTGTTTCAGTTTGTGGGGAAGGATTTTCAGTGTGTGGGGAAGGTGTTTCAGTGCGTGGGGATGTGATTCAGTGTGTGGGGAAGGGGTTTCAGTTTGTGGGGAAGGGTTTCAGAGAGTGGGGAAGTGTTTCAGATAGTGGGGAATGTGTTTCAGTGTGTGGGGATGGGTTTCAGTGTGTGGGGATGGGTTTCAGTGTGTGCGGAAGGGGTTTCAGTGTGTGGGGAGCTGTTTCAGTGTGTGGGGAAGGTGTTTCAGTGTTTGGGGAAGGTGTTTCAGTGTGTCGGGTAGGGTTCCAGTGTGTGGGGAAGGGGTTTCAGTGTGTGGGAAAGGTGTTTCAGTGTATGGGCATGGTATTTCACTGTGTGGGGAAGGTGTTTCAGTTTGTGGGGTAGGTGTTTCAGTGTGTTGGGATGTGTTTCAGTGTGTGGGGATGTGTTTCATTGTGTGGGGAAGGGTTTCAGTGTGTGGGGAATGTGTTTCAGTGTGTGGGGATGGATTTCAGTGTTTGGGGATGGGTTTCAGTGTGTGGGGATGGGTTTCAGTGTGTGCGGAAGGGGTTTCAGTGTGTGAGGAAGGTGTTTCAGTGTGTGGGGATGTATTTCAGTGTGTGGGGAAGGCGTTGCAGTGTGTGGGGAAGGTGTTTCAGTGTGTGGGGAAGGTGTTTCAGTGTGTGCGGAAGGGTTTTCAGTGTGTGGGGAAGGGTTTTCAGAGTGTGGGGAAGGTGTTTCAGTGTGTGCGGAAGGGGTTTCAGTGTGTGCAGAAGGGGTTTCAGTGTGTGGGGAAGGTGTTTCAGTGTGTGCGGAAGGGGTTTCAGTGTGTGGGGAAGGTGTTTCATTGTGTGGGGAAAGGGTTTCAGTGTGTGGGGAAGCTGTTTCAGTGTGTGGGGAAGGGGTTTCAGTGTTTGCGGAAGGTGTTTCAGTGTGTGGGGTATGGTTCCAGTGTGTGGGGAAGGGGTTTCAGTGTATGGGAAAGGTGTTTCAGTGTGTGGGGATGGTATTTCAGTGTGTGGGGAAGGTGTTTCAGTGTGTGGGGAATGTGTTTTAGTGTGTGGGGAAGGGGTTTCAGTGTTTGGGGAATGTGTTTCAGTGTGTGGGGATGTGTTTCAGTGTGTGGGGATGTGTTTTAGTGTGTGGGGAAGGGTTTTAGTGTGTGGGGAAGTTGTTTCAGTGTGTGGGGATGGGTTTCAGTGTGTGGGGATGGGTTTCAATGTGTGGGGATTGGTTTCAGTGTGTGCGGCATGGGTTTCAGTGTGTGGGGAAGGTGTTTCAGTGTGTGGGGAAGTGTTTCAGTGTGTGGGGAAGGGGTTTCATTGTGTGTGGAAGGGGTTTCAGTGTGTGGGGATGGGTTTCAGTTTGTGGGGATGGGTTTCATTGTGTGTGGAAGGGGTTTCAGTGTGTGGGGAAGGTGTTTCAGTGTGTGGGGAAGGGGTTTCAGCGTGTGGGGAAGGGTTTCAGTGTGTGGGGAAGGTGTTTCAGTGTGTGGGGAAGGGTTTCATTGTGAGTGGAAGGGGTTTCAGTGTGTGGGGAAGGTGTTTCAGTGTGTGCAGAAGGGGTTTCAGTGTGTAGGGAAGCTGTTTCAGTGTGTGGGGAAGGGGTTTCAGTGTTTGCGGAAGGTGTTTCAGTGTTTGGGGTAGGGTTCCAGTGTGTGGGGAAGGGGTTTCAGTGTGTGGGGATGGATTTCAGTGCATGAGGATGGGTTTCAGTTTGTGGGGATGGGTTTCAGTGTGTGGGCATGGTATTTCACTGTGTGGGGAAGGTGTGACAGTGTGTGGGGAAGCTGTTGTAGTGTGTGGGGAAGGGGTTTCAGTTTGTGGGTTAGGTGTTTCAGTGTGTGGGGATGTGTTTCATTCTGTGGGGAAGGGTTTCAGTGTGTGGGGAAGGGTTTCAGTGTGTGGGGAAGGGGTTTCAGTGTTTGGGGAAGGTGTTTCAGTGTGTGGGGTATGGTTCCAGTGTGTGGGGAATGGTTTTCAGTGTATGGGAAATGTGTTTCAGTGTGTGGGGATGGTATTTCAGTGTGTGGGGAAGGTGTTTCAGTGTGTGGGGAATGTGTTTTAGTGTGTGGGGAAGGGGTTTCAGTGAGTGGTGAAGGTGTTTCAGTGTGTGGGGATGTGTTTCAGTGTGTGGGGATGTGTTTCAGTGTGTGGGGAAGGGTTTTAGTGTGGGGGGAATTTGTTTCAGTCGGTGGTGAAGGTGTTTCAGTGTGTGGGGATGTGTTTCAGTGTGTGGGGAAGGTGTTTCACTGTGTGCGGAAGGGTTTTCAGTGTGTGGGGAAGGGTTTTCAGAGTGTGGGGAAGGGGTTTCAGTGTGTGCAGAAGGGGTTTCAGTATGTGGGAAAGGGGTTTCAGTGTGTGGGGAAGGTGTTTCAGTGTGTGCGGAAGGTGTTTCAGTGTTTGGGGTAGGGTTCCAGTGTGTGGGGAAGGGGTTTCAGTGTGTGGGCATGGTATTTCACTGTGTGGGGAAGGTGTTACAGTGTGTGGGGAAGCTGTTATAGTGTGTGGGGAAGGGGTTTCAGTTTGTGGGTTAGGTGTTTCAGTGTGTGGAGATGTGTTTCATTCTGTGGGGAAGGGTTTCAGTGTGTGGGGAAGGTGTTTCAGTGTGTGGGGATGGATTTCAGTGTATGAGGATGGGTTTCAGTGTGTGAGGAAGGTGTTTCAGTGTGTGGTGATGTATTTCAGTGTGTGGGGAAGGGGTTTCAGTGTGTGGGGAAGGGGTTTCAGTGTGTGGGGAAGGTGTTTCACTGTGTGCGGAAGGGGTTTCAGTGTGTGGGGAAGGCGTTGCAGTGTGTGGGGAAGGTGTTTCAGTGTGTGGGGAAGGTGTTTCAGTGTGTGCGGAAGGGTTTTCAGTGTGTGGGGAAGTGTTTTCAGAGTGTGGGGAAGGGGTTTCAGTGTGTGGGGAAGGTGTTTCTGTGTGTGCGGAAGGGGTTTCAGTGTGTGCGGAAGGGGTTTCAGTGTGTGGGGAAGGGGTTTCAGTGTGTGGGGAAGCTGTTTCATAGTGTGGGGAAGGGGTTTCAGTGTTTGGGGAAGGTGTTTCAGTGTGTGGGGTATGGTTCCAGTGTGTGGGGAATGGTTTTCAGTGTATGGGAAATGTGTTTCAGTGTGTGGGGATGGTATTTCCGTGTGTGGGGAAGGTGTTTCAGTGTGTGGGGAATGTGTTTTAGTGTGTGGGGAAGGGGTTTCAGTGTGTGGTGAAGGTGTTTCAGTGTGTGGGGATGTGTTTCAGTGTGTGGGGATGTGTTTCAGTGTGTGGGGAAGGGTTTTAGTGTGTGGGGAATTTGTTTCAGTGTGTGCGGCATGGGTTTCAGTGTGTGGGGAAGGTGTTTCACTGTGTGGGGAAGTGTTTCAGTGTGTGGGGAAGGGGTTTCATTGTGTGGTAAAGGTGTTTCAGTGTGTGGGGATGTGTTTCAGTGTGTGGGGATGTGTTTCAGTGTGTGGGGAAGGTGTTTCAGTGTGTGGGGAATGTGTTTTAGTGTGTGCGGAAGGGTTTTCAGTGTGTGGGGAAGGGTTTTCAGAGTGTGGGGACGGGGTTTCAGTGTGTGGGGAAGGTGTTTCAGTGTGTGCGGAAGGGGTTTCAGTGTGTGCAGAAGGGGTTTCAGTATGTGGGGAAGGGGTTTCAGTTTGTGGGGAAGGTGTTTCAGTGTGTGCGGAAGGGGTTTCAGTGTGTGGGGAAAGGGTTTCAGTGTGTGGGGAAGCTGTTTCGGTGTGTGGGGAAGGGGTTTCAGTGTTTGCGGAAGGTGTTTCAGTGTGTGGGGTATTGTTCCAGTGTGTGGGGAAGGGGTTTCAGTGTATGGGAAAGGTGTTTCAGTGTGTGGGGATGGTATTTCAGTGTGTGGGGAAGGTGTTTCAGTGTGTGGGGAAGTGTTTCAGTGTTTGGGGAAGGGGTTTCAGTGTGTGGGGAAGGGGTTTCAGTGTGTGGGGATGGTTTTCAATTTGTGGGGAAAGTGTTTCAGTGTGTGGGGAAGGGGTTTCTGAGTGTGGGGAAGGGGTTTCAGTGTGTGGGGAAGGTGTTTCAGTGTGTGGGGAAGGGGTTTCAGTGTGTGGGGATGGGTTTCAGTTTGTATGCATGGGTTTCATTGTGTGCCGAAGGGTTTTCAGTGTGTGGGGAAGGGGTTTCAGTGTGTGGGCAAGGGGTTTCAGTGTGTGGGGAAGGTGTTTCAGTGTGTGCGGAAGGGGTTTCAGTGTGTGGGGAAGGGGTTTCAGTGTGTGTGGAAGGTGTTTCAGTGTGTGGGGAAGCTGTTTCATTGTGTGGGGAAGGGGTTTCAGTGTGTGGGAAAGGGGTTTCAGTGTGTGGGGAAGGGGTTTCAGTGTGTGGGAAAGGTGTTTCAGGGTGTGGGGATGTATTTCAGTGTGTGGGGAAGGCGTTGCAGTGTGTGGGGAAGGTGTTTCAGTGTGTGGGGAAGGTGTTTCAGTGTGTGCGGAAGGGTTTTCAGTGTGTGGGGAAGGGTTTTCAGAGTGTGGGGAAGGTGTTTCAGTGTGTGGGGAAGGTGTTTCAGTGTGTGCGGAAGGGGTTTCAGTGTGTGCAGAAGGGGTTTCAGTGTGTGGGGAAGGGGTTTCAGTGTGTGGGGATGGTGTTTCAGTGTGCGCGGAAGGGGTTTCAGTGTGTGGGGAAGGGGTTTCAGTGTGTGGGGAAGGTGTTTCAGTGTGTGGGGAAGCTGTTTCAGTGTGTGGGGAAGGGGTTTCAGTGTGTGGGAAAGGGGTTTCAGTGTGTGGGGAAGGTGTTTAAGTTTGTGGGGAAAGTGTTTCAGATTGGGGGGAAGGGGATTCAGTGTGTGGGGAAGCTGTTTCAGTGTGTGGGGAAGGTGTTTCAGTGTTTGGGGAAGGTGTTTCAGTGTGTGGCGATGTGTTTCAGTGTGTGGGGATGGGTTTCAGTGTGTGGGGATGGGTTTCAGTGTGTGCTGAAGGGGTTTCAGTATCTGGGGAAGGTGTTTCTGTGTGTGGCGATGTGTTTCAGTGTGTGGGGATGGGTTTCAGTGTGTGGGGATGGGTTTCAGTGTGTGCTGAAGGGGTTTCAATGATTGGGGAAGGGTTTTCAGAGTGTGGGGAAGGGTTTCAGTGTGTGGGGAAGGGTTTTCAGTTTGTGGGGAAGGTGTTTCAGTGTGTGGGACAGGGGTTTCAGTCTGTGGGGATGTGTTTCAGTGTGTGCGGATGGGTTTCAGTGAGTGGGAAGGGGTTTTATTGTGTGGGGAAGGGGTTTCAGAGTGTGGGGAAGGGGTTTCAGTGTGTGGGGAAGGTGTTTCAGTGTGTGTGGAAGGGGTTTCAGTGTGTGGGGAAGGGGTTTCAGAATGTGGGGAAGAGGTTTCAGTTCGTGGGGAAGGGGCTTCAGTGTGTGGGGAAGGTGTTGCAGTGTGTGTGGAAGGGGTTTCAGTGTGTGGGAAGAGGTTTCTGTGTGTGGGGATGTGTTTCACTGTGTGGGGAAGTGTTTCAGTGCGTGGGGAAGGTGTTTCAGTGTGTGGGGAAGGGTTTCACTGTGTGCGGAATGGGATTCAGTGTGTGGAGATGTGGTTTCAGTGTGTGCGCAAGGTGTTTCAGTGTGTGCGGAAGGGGTTTCAGTGTGTGAGGAAGGGGTTTCAGTGTGTGGGGAAGGCGTTTCAGTTTGTGGGGAAGGGTTTCACTGTTTGCGGAAGTGGATTCAGTGTGTGGGGGAAGGGGTTTCAGTGTGTGGGGAAGGTTTTTCAGTGTGTGGGCAAGGTGTTTCAGTGTGTGCGGAAGGGGTTTCAGTGTGTGGGGAAGAGGTTACAGTCTCTGGGGAAGGGGTTTCAGTGTTCGGGGAAGGTGTTTCAGTGTGTGCGGAAGGGGTTTCAGTGTGTGGGGCAGGTGTTTCAGTGTGTGGGGATGTGTTTCAGTGTGTGGGGAAGGGTTTCAGTGTGTGGGGAAGGTGTTTCAGTGTGTGGGGATGTGTTTCAGTGTTTGGGGATGGGTTTCAGTGTGTGGGGCTGGGTTTCAGTGTGTGCGGAAGGGGTTTCAGTGTGTGGGGAAGGTGTTTCTTTGTGTGGCGATGTGTTTCAGTGTGTGGGGAAGGGGTTTCAGTGTGTGGGGATGGGTTTCAGTGTGTGGGGTTGGGTTTCAGTGTGTGCTGAAGGGCTTTCAGTGATTGGGGAAGGGCTTTCAGAGTGTGGGGAAGGGTTTCAGTGTGTGGGGAAGGGTTTTCAGTTTGTGGGGAAGGTGTTTCAGTGTGTGGGCAAGGGGTTTCAGTGTGTGGGGATGTGTTTCAGTGTGTGAGGAAGTGGTTTCAGTGTGTGGGGAAGGGGTTTCAGTGTGTGGGCAATTGTTTCAGTTTGTGGGGATTGGTTACATTGTGTGCAGAAGCGGTTTCATTGTGCGGGGAAGGGGTTTCAGTGTGTGTGGAAGGTGTTTCAGTGTGTGGGGAAGGTGTTTCAGTTTGTGGGGAAGGGTTTTCAGTGTGTGGGGAAGGTGTTTCAGTGCGTGGGGATGTGCTTCAGTGTGTGGGGAAGGGGTTTCAGTTTGTGGGGAAGGGTTTCAGAGAGTGGGGAAGGGTTTCAGATAGTGGGGAAGGTGTTTCAGTGTGTGGGGATGGGTTTCAGTGTGTGGGGATTGGTTTCAGTGTGTGCGGAATGGGTTTCAGTGCGTGGGGAATGTGTTTCACTGTGTGGGGAAGGTGTTTCAGTGTTTGGGGAAGGTGTTTCAGTGCGTCGGGTAGGGTTCCAGTTTGTGGGGAAGGGGTTTCAGTGTGTGGGAAAGGTGTTTCAGTGTATGGGCATGGTATTTCACTGTGTGGGGAAGGTGTTTCAGTTTGTGGGGTAGGTGTTTCAGTGTGTTGGGATGTGTTTCAGTGTGTGGGGATGTGTTTCATTGTGTGGGGAAGGGTTTCAGTGTGTGGGGAATGTGTTTCAGTGTGTGGGGATGGATTTCAGTGTTTGGGGATGGGTTTCAGTGTGTGGGGATGGGTTTCAGTGTGTGCGGAAGGGGTTTCAGTGTGTGAGGAAGGTGTTTCAGTGTGTGGGGATGTATTTCAGTGTGTGGGGAAGGCGTTGCAGTGTGTGGGGAAGGTGTTTCAGTGTGTGTGGAAGGTGTTTCAGTGTGTGCGGAAGGGTTTTCAGTGTGTGGGGAAGGGTTTTCAGAATGTGGGGAAGGTGTTTCAGTGTGTGCGGAAGGGGTTTCAGTGTGTGCAGAAGGGGTTTCAGTGTGTGGGGAAGGTGTTTCAGTGTGTGCGGAAGGGGTTTCAGTGTGTGGGGAAGGTGTTTCATTGTGTGGGGAAAGGGTTTCAGTGTGTGGGGAAGCTGTTTCAGTGTGTGGGGAAGGGGTTTCAGTGTTTGCGGAAGGTGTTTCAGTGTGTGGGGTATGGATCCAGTGTGTGGGGAAGGGGTTTCAGTGTATGGGAAAGGTGTTTCAGTGTGTGGGGATGGGTTTCAGTTTGTGGGGATGGGTTTCATTGTGTGAGGAAGGTGTTTCAGTGTGTGGGGATGTATTTGAGTGTGTGGGGAAGGCGTTGCAGTGTGTGGGGAAGGTGTTTCAGTGTGTGGGGAAGGTTTTTCAGTGTGTGCGGAAGGGTTTTCAGTGTGTGGGGAAGGGTTTTCAGAGTGTGGGGAAGGTGTTTCAGTGTGTACGGAAGGGGTTTCAGTGTGTGCAGAAGGGGTTTCAGTGTGTGGGGAAGGTGTTTCAGTATGTGCGGAAGGGGTTTCAGTGTGTGGGGAAGGTGTTTCATTGTGTGGGGAAAGGGTTTCAGTGTGTGGGGAAGCTGTTTCAGTGTGTGGGGAAGGGGTTTCAGTGTTTGCGGAAGGTGTTTCAGTGTGTGGGGTATGGTTCCAGTGTGTGGGGAAGGGGTTTCAGTGTATGGGAAAGGTGTTTCAGTGTGTGGGGATGGGTTTCAGTTTGTGGGGATGGGTTTCATTGTGTGTGGAAGGGGTTTCAGTGTGTGGGGAAGGTGTTTCAGTGTGCGGGGAAGGGGTTTCAGCGTGTGGGGAAGGGTTGCAGTGTGTGGGGAAGGTGTTTCAGTGTGTGGGGAAGGGTTTTAGTGTGTGGGGAATGGGTTTCAGTGTGTGCAGAAGGGGTTTCAGTGTGTAGGGAAGCTGTTTCAGTGTGTGGGGAAGGTGTTTCAGTGTTTGCGGAAGGTGTTTCAGTGTTTGGGGTAGGGTTCCAGTGTGTGGGGAAGGGGTTTCAGTGTGTGGGCATGGTATTTCACTGTGTGGGGAAGGTGTTACAGTGTGTGGGGAAGCTGTTGTAGTGTGTGGGGAAGGGGTTTCAGTTTGTGGGTTAGGTGTTTCAGTGTGTGGGGATGTGTTTCATTCTGTGGGGAAGGGTTTCAGTGTGTGGGGAAGGTGTTTCAGTGTGTGGGGATGGATTTCAGTGTATGAGGATGGGTTTCAGTGTGTGGGGATGGGTTTCAGTGTGTGGGCATGGTATTTCACTGTGTGGGGAAGGTGTTACAGTGTGTGGGGAAGCTGTTGTAGTGTGTGGGGAAGGGGTTTCAGTTTGTGGGTTAGGTGTTTCAGTGTGTGGGGATGTGTTTCATTCTGTGGGGAAGGGTTTCAGTGTGTGGGGAAGGGTTTCAGTGTGTGGGGAAGGGGTTTCAGTGTTTGGGGAAGGTGTTTCAGTGTGTGGGGTATGGTTCCAGTGTGTGGGGAATGGTTTTCAGTGTATGGGAAATGTGTTTCAGTGTGTGGGGATGGTATTTCAGTGTGTGGGGAAGGTGTTTCAGTGTGTGGGGAATGTGTTTTAGTGTGTGGGGAAGGGGTTTCAGTGTGTGGTGAAGGTGTTTCAGTGTGTGGGGATGTGTTTCAGTGTGTGGGGATGTGTTTCAGTGTGTGGGGAAGGGTTTTAGTGTGTGGGGAATTTGTTTCAGTGCGTGATGAAGGTGTTTCAGTGTGTGGGGATGTGTTTCAGTGTGTGGGGATGTGTTTCAGTGTGTGGGGAAGGTGTTTCAGTGTGTGCGGAAGGGTTTTCAGTGTGTGGGGAAGGGTTTTCAGAGTGTGGGGAAGGGGTTTCAGTGTGTGGTGATGTATTTCAGTGTGTGGGGAAGGGGTTTCAGTGTGTGGGGAAGGGGTTTCAGTGTGTGGGGAAGGTGTTGCAGTTTGTGGGAAGGTGTTTCAGTGTGTGGGGAAGGTGTTTCAGTGTGTGCGGAAGGGTTTTCAGTGTGTGGGGAAGTGTTTTCAGAGTGTGGGGAAGGGGTTTCAGTGTGTGGGGAAGGTGTTTCTGTGTGTGCGGAAGGGGTTTCAGTGTGTGCGGAAGGGGTTTCAGTGTGTGGGGAAGGTGTTTCATGTGTGGGGAACGTGTTTCAGTGTGTGCAGAAGGGGTTTCAGTGTGTGGGGAAGGGGTTTCAGTGTGTGGGGAAAGGGTTTCAGTGTGTGGGGAAGCTGTTTCATTGTGTGGGGAAGGGGTTTCAGTGTTTGGGGAAGGTGTTTCAGTGTGTGGGGTATGGTTCCAGTGTGTGGGGAATGGTTTTCAGTGTATAGGAAATGTGTTTCAGTGTGTGGGGATGGTATTTCAGTGTGTGGGGAAGGTGTTTCAGTGTGTGGGGAATGTGTTTTAGTGTGTGGGGAAGGGGTTTCAGTGTGTGGTGAAGGTGTTTCAGTGTGTGGGGATGTGTTTCAGTGTGTGGGGATGTGTTTCAGTGTGTGGGGAAGGGTTTTAGTGTGTGGGGAATTTGTTTCAGTGTGTGCGGCATGGGTTTCAGTGTGTGGGGAAGGTGTTTCAGTGTGTGGGGAAGTGTTTCAGTGTGTGGGGAAGGGGTTTCATTGTGTGGTGAAGGTGTTTCAGTGTGTGGGGATGTGTTTCAGTGTGTGGGGATGTGTTTCAGTGTGTGGGGAAGGTGTTTCAGTGTGTGCGGAAGGGTTTTCAGTGTGTGGGGAAGGGTTTTCAGAGTGTGGGGAAGGGGTTTCAGTGTGTGGGGAAGGTGTTTCAGTGTGTGCGGAAGGGGTTTCAGTGTGTGCAGAAGGGGTTTCAGTATTTGGGGAAGGGGTTTCAGTGTGTGGGGAAGGTGTTTCAGTGTGTGCGGAAGGTGTTTCAGTGTTTGGAGTAGGGTTCCAGTGTGTGGGGAAGGGGTTTCAGTGTGTGGGCATGGTATTTCACTGTGTGGGGAAGGTGTTACAGTGTGTGGGGAAGCTGTTATAGTGTGTGGGGAAGGGGTTTCAGTTTGTGGGTTAGGTGTTTCAGTGTGTGGGGATGTGTTTTATTCTGTGGGGAAGGGTTTCAGTGTGTGGGGAAGGTGTTTCAGTGTGTGGGGATGGATTTCAGTGTATGAGGATGGGTTTCAGTGTGTGGGGAAGGGGTTTCAGTGTGTGGGGAAGGGGTTTCAGTGTGTGGGGAAGGTGTTTCACTGTGTGCGGAAGGGGTTTCAGTGTGTGGGGAAGGCGTTGCAGTGAGTGGGGAAGGTGTTTCAGTGTGTGGGGATGGTGTTTCAGTGTGTGCGGAAGGGTTTCCAGTGTGTGGGGAAGTGTTTTCAGAGTGTGGGGAAGGGGTTTCAGTGTGTGGGGAAGGTGTTTCTGTGTGTGCGGAAGGGGTTTCAGTGTGTGCGGAAGGGGTTTCAGTGTGTGGGGAAGGTGTTTCATGTGTGGGGAACGTGTTTCAGTGTTTGGAGTAGGGTTCCAGTGTGTGGGGAAGGTGTTTCAGTGTGTGGGCATGGTATTTCACTGTGTGGGGAAGGTGTTACAGTGTGTGGGGAAGCTGTTATAGTGTGTGGGGTAGGGGTTTCAGTTTGTGGGTTAGGTGTTTCAGTGTGTGGGGAAGGGGTTTCAGTGTGTGGGGAAGCTGTTTCATTGTGTGGGGAATGGGTTTCAGTGTTTGGGGAAGGTGTTTCAGTGTGTGGGGTATGGTTCCAGTGTGTGGGGAATGGTTTTCAGTGTATGGGAAATGTGTTTCAGTGTGTGGGGATGGTATTTCAGTGTGTGGGGAAGGTGTTTCAGTGTGTGGGGAATGTGTTTTAGTGTGTGGGGAAGGGGTTTCAGTGTGTGGTGAAGGTGTTTCAGTGTGTGGGGATGTGTTTCAGTGTGTGGGGATGTGTTTCAGTGTGTGGGGAAGGGTTTTAGTGTGTGGGGAATTTGTTTCAGTGTGTGCGGCATGGGTTTCAGTGTGTGGGGAAGGTGTTTCAGTGTGTGGGGAAGTGTTTCAGTGTGTGGGGATGTGTTTCAGTGTGTGGGGATGTGTTTCAGTGTGTGGGGAAGGTGTTTCAGTGTGTGCGGAAGGGTTTTCAGTGTGTGGGGAAGGGTTTTCAGAGCGTGGGGATGTGTTTCAGTGTGTGGGGATGTGTTTCAGTGTGTGGGGAAGGGTTTTAGTGTGAGGGGAAGTTGTTTCAGTGTGTGCGGCATGGGTTTCAGTGTGTGGGGAAGGTGTTTCAGTGTGTGGGGAAGTGTTTCAGTGTGTGGGGAAGGGGATTCATTGTGTGTGGAAGGGGTTTCAGTGTGTGGGGATGGGTTTCAGTTTGTGGGGATGGGTTTCATTGTGTGTGGATGGGGTTTCAGTGTGTGGGGAAGGTGTTTCAGTGTGTGGGGAAGGGGTTTCAGCGTGTGGGGAAGGGTTTCAGTGTGTGGGGAAGGTGTTTCAGTGTGTGGGGAAGTGTTTCAGTGTGTGGGGAATGTGTTTCAGTGTGTGCAGAAGGGGTTTCAGTGTGTCGGGAAGCTGTTTCAGTGTGTGGGGAAGGTGTTTCAGTGTTTGCGGAAGGTGTTTCAGTGTTTGGGGTAGGGTTCCAGTGTGTGTGGAAGGGGTTTCAGTGTGTGGGCATGGTATTTCACTGTGTGGGGAAGGTGTTACAGTGTGTGGGGAAGCTGTTATAGTGTGTGGGAAAGGGGTTTCAGTTTGTGGGTGAGGTGTTTCAGTGTGTGGGGATGTGTTTCATTGTGTGGGGTAGGGTTTCAGTGTGTGGGGAAGGTGTTTCAGTGTGTGGGGATGGATTTCAGTGTATGAGGATGGGTTTCAGTGTGTGGGGATGGGTTTCAGTGTGTGCGGAAGGTGTTTCAGTGTGTGGGGAAGGTGTTTCAGTGTATGGTGATGTATTTCAGTGTGTGGGGAAGGGGTTTCAGTGTGTGGGGAAGGGGTTTCAGTGTGTGGGGAAGCTGTTTCATTGTGTGGGGAAGGGGTTTCAGTGTTTGGGGAAGGTGTTTCAGTGTGTGGGGTATGGTTCCAGTGTGTGGGGAATGGTTTTCAGTGTATGGGAAATGTGTTTCAGTGTGTGGGGAATGTGTTTTAGTGTGTGGGGAAGGGGTTTCAGTGTGTGGTGAAGGTGTTTCAGTGTGTGGGGATGTGTTTCAGTGTGTGGGGATGTGTTTCAGTGTGTGGGGAAGGGTTTTAGTGTGTGGGGAATTTGTTTCAGTGTGTGCGGCATGGGTTTCAGTGTGTGGGGAAGGTGTTTCAGTGTGTGGAGAAGTGTTTCAGTGTGTGGGGAAGGGGTTTCATTGTGTGGTGAAGGTGTTTCAGTGTGTGGGGATGTGTTTCAGTGTGTGGGGATGTGTTTCAGTGTGTGGGGAAGGTGTTTCAGTGTGTGCGGAAGGGTTTTCAGTGTGTGGGGAAGGGTTTTCAGAGTGTGGGGAAGGGGTTTCAGTGTGTGGGGAAGGTGTTTCAGTGTGTGCGGAAGGGGTTTCAGTGTGTGCAGAAGGGGTTTCAGTATGTGGGGAAGGGGTTTCAGTGTGTGGGGAAGGTGTTTCAGTGTGTGCGGAAGGTGTTTCAGTGTTTGGAGTAGGGTTCCAGTGTGTGGGGAAGGGGTTTCAGTGTGTGGGCATGGTATTTCACTGTGTGGGGAAGGTGTTACAGTGTGTGGGGAAGCTGTTATAGTGTGTGGGGAAGGGGTTTCAGTTTGTGGGTTAGGTGTTTCAGTGTGTGGGGATGTGTTTTATTCTGTGGGGAAGGGTTTCAGTGTGTGGGGAAGGTGTTTCAGTGTGTGGGGATGGATTTCAGTGTATGAGGATGGGTTTCAGTGTGTGGGGAAGGGGTTTCAGTGTGTGGGGAAGGGGTTTCAGTGTGTGGGGAAGGTGTTTCACTGTGTGCGGAAGGGGTTTCAGTGTGTGGGGAAGGCGTTGCAGTGTGTGGGGAAGGTGTTTCAGTGTGTGGGGATGGTGTTTCAGTGTGTGGGAAAGGGGTTTCAGTGCGTGGGGAAGGGGTTTCAGTGTGTGGGGAAGGGATTTAAGTGTGTGGGGAAAGTGTTTCAGATTGGGGGGAAGGGGTTTCAGTGTGTGGGGAAGCTGTTTCAGTGTGTGGGGAAGGTGTTTCAGTGTTTGGGGAAGGTGTTTCAGTGTGTCGGGTAGGGTTCCAGTGTGTGGGGAAGGGGTTTCAGTGTGTGGGAAAGGTGTTTCAGTGTATGGGCATGGTATTTCACTGTGTGGGGAAGGTGTTTCAGTGTGTGGGGAAGCTGTTATAGTGTGTGGGGAAGGGATTTAAGTGTGTGGGGAAAGTGTTTCAGATTGGGGGGAAGGGGTTTCAGTGTGTGGGGAAGCTGTTTCAGTGTGTGGGGAAGGTGTTTCAGTGTTTGGGGAAGGTGTTTCAGTATGTCGGGTAGGGTTCCAGTGTGTGGGGAAGGGGTTTCAGTGTGTGGGAAAGGTGTTTCAGTGTATGGGCATGGTATTTCACTGTGTGGGGAAGGTGTTTCAGTTTGTGGGGTAGGTGTTTCAGTGTGTTGGGATGTGTTTCAGTGTGTGGGGATGTGTTTCATTGTGTGGGGAAGGGTTTCAGTGTGTGGGGAATGTGTTTCAGTGTGTGGGGATGGATTCCAGTGTTTGGGGATGGGTTTCAGTGTGTGGGGAAGGGGTTTCAGTGTGTGCGGAAGGTGTTTCAGTGTGTGGGGATGTATTTCAATGTGTGGGGAAGGCGTTGCAGTGTGTGAGGAAGGTGTTTCAGTGTGTGGGGAAGGTGTTTCAGTGTGTGCGGAAGGGGTTTCAGTGTGTGCGGAAGGGGTTTCAGTGTGTGGGGAAGGTGTTTCATGTGTGGGGAACGTGTTTCAGTGTGTGCAGAAGGGGTTTCAGTGTGTGGGGAAGGGGTTTCAGTGTGTGGGGAAAGGGTTTCAGTGTGTGGGGAAGCTGTTTCATTGTGTGGGGAAGGGGTTTCAGTGTTTGGGGAAGGTGTTTCAGTGTGTGGGGTATGGTTCCAGTGTGTGGGGAATGGTTTTCAGTGTATAGGAAATGTGTTTCAGTGTGTGGGGATGGTATTTCAGTGTGTGGGGAAGGTGTTTCAGTGTGTGGGGAATGTGTTTTAGTGTGTGGGGAAGGGGTTTCAGTGTGTGGTGAAGGTGTTTCAGTGTGTGGGGATGTGTTTCAGTGTGTGGGGATGTGTTTCAGTGTGTGGGGAAGGGTTTTAGTGTGTGGGGAATTTGTTTCAGTGTGTGCGGCATGGGTTTCAGTGTGTGGGGAAGGTGTTTCAGTGTGTGGGGAAGTGTTTCAGTGTGTGGGGAAGGGGTTTCATTGTGTGGTGAAGGTGTTTCAGTGTGTGGGGATGTGTTTCAGTGTGTGGGGATGTGTTTCAGTGTGTGGGGAAGGTGTTTCAGTGTGTGCGGAAGGGTTTTCAGTGTGTGGGGAAGGGTTTTCAGAGTGTGGGGAAGGGGTTTCAGTTTGTGGGGAAGGTGTTTCAGTGTGTGCGGAAGGGGTTTCGGTGTGTGCAGAAGGTGTTTCAGTATGTGGGGAAGGGGTTTCAGTGTGTGGGGAAGGTGTTTCAGTGTGTGCGGAAGGTGTTTCAGTGTTTGGAGTAGGGTTCCAGTGTGTGGGGAAGGGGTTTCAGTGTGTGGGCATGGTATTTCACTGTGTGGGGAAGGTGTTACAGTGTGTGGGGAAGCTGTTATAGTGTGTGGGGAAGGGGTTTCAGTTTGTGGGTTAGGTGTTTCAGTGTGTGGGGATGTGTTTTATTCTGTGGGGAAGGGTTTCAGTGTGTGGGGAAGGTGTTTCAGTGTGTGGGGATGGATTTCAGTGTATGAGGATGGGTTTCAGTGTGTGGGGATGGGTTTCAGTGTGTGCGGAAGGTGTTTCAGTGTGTGAGGAAGGTGTTTCAGTGTGTGGTGATGTATTTCAGTGTGTGGGGAAGGGGTTTCAGTGTGTGGGGAAGGGGTTTCAGTGTGTGGGGAAGGTGTTTCACTGTGTGCGGAAGGGGTTTCAGTGTGTGGGGAAGGCGTTGCAGTGTGTGGGGAAGGTGTTTCAGTGTGTGGGGATGGTGTTTCAGTGTGTGCGGAAGGCTTTTCAGTGTGTGGGGAAGTGTTTTCAGAGTGTGGGGAAGGGGTTTCAGTGTGTGGGGAAGGTGTTTCTGTGTGTGGGGAAGGTGTTTCTGTGTGTGGGGAAGCTGTTATAGTGTGTGGGGAAGGGATTTAAGTGTGTGGGGAAAGTGTTTCAGATTGGGGGGAAGGGGTTTCAGTGTGTGGGAAGCTGTTTCAGTGTGTGGGGATGGTGTTTCAGTGTTTGGGGAAGGTGTTTCAGTATGTCGGGTAGGGTTCCAGTGTGTGGGGAAGGGGTTTCAGTGTGTGGGAAAGGTGTTTCAGTGTATGGGCATGGTATTTCACTGTGTGGGGAAGGTGTTTCAGTTTGTGGGGTAGGTGTTTCAGTGTGATGGGATGTGTTTCAGTGTGTGGGGATGTGTTTCATTGTGTGGGGAAGGATTTTAGTGTGTGGGGAATGTGTTTCAGTGTGTGGGGATGGATTTCAGTGTTTGGGGATGGGTTTCAGTGTGTGGGGATGGGTTTCAGTGTGTGCGGAAGGGGTTTCAGTGTGTGAGGAAGGTGTTTCAGTGTGTGGGGATGTATTTCAGTGTGTGGGGAAGGCGTTGCAGTGTGTGAGGAAGGTGTTTCAGTGTGTGGGGAAGGTGTTTCAGTGTGTGCGGAAGGGTTTTCAGTGTGTGGGGAAGGGTTTTCAGAGTGTGGGGAAGGTGTTTCAGTGTGTGGGGAAGGTGTTTCAGTGTGTGCGGAAGGGGTTTCAGTGTGTGCAGAAGGGGTTTCAGTGTGTGGGGAAGGGGTTTCAGTGTGTGGGGAAGGTGTTTCAGTGTGTGCGGAAGGGGTTTCAGTGTGTGCGGAAGGTGTTTCCTTGTGTGGGGAAAGGGTTTCAGTGTGTGGGGAAGCTGTTTCAGTGTGTGGGGAAGGGGTTTCAGTGTTTGCGGAAGGTGTTTCAGTGTGTGGGGTATGGTTCCAGTGTGTGGGGAAGGGGTTTCAGTGTATGGGAAAGGTGTTTCAGTGTGTGGGGATGGTATTTCAGTGTGTGGGGAAGGTGTTTCAGTGTGTGGGGAATGTGTTTTAGTGTGTGGGGAAGGGGTTTCAGTGTGTGGGGAAGGTGTTTCAGTGTGTGGGGATGTGTTTCAGTGTGTGGGGATGTGTTTCAGTGTGTCGGGAAGGGTTTTAGTGTGTGGGGAAGTTGTTTCAGTGTGTGGGGATGGGTTTCAGTGTGTGGGGATGGGTTTCAATGTGTGGGGATTGGTTTCAGTGTGTGCGGCATGGGTTTCAGTGTGTGGGGAAGGTGTTTCAGTGTGTGGGGAAGTGTTTCAGTGTGTGGGGAAGGGGTTTCATTGTGTGTGGAAGATGTTTCAGTGTGTGGGGATGGGTTTCAGTTTGTGGGGATGGGTTTCATTGTGTGTGGAAGGGGTTTCAGTGTGTGGGGAAGGTGTTTCAGTGTGTGGAGAAGGGGTTTCAGCGTGTGGGGAAGGGTTTCAGTGGGTGGGGAAGGTGTTTCAGTGTGTGGGGAAGGGTTTCAGTGTGTGGGGAATGTGTTTCAGTGTGTGCAGAAGGTGTTTCAGTGTGTAGGGAAGCTGTTTCAGTGTGTGGGGAAGGTGTTTCAGTGTTTGCGGAAGGTGTTTCAGTGTGTGGGGAAGTGTTTTCAGAGTGTGGGGAAGGGGTTTCAGTGTGTGGGGATGTGTTTCATTCTGTGGGGAAGGGTTTCAGTGTGTGGGGAAGGTGTTTCAGTGTGTGGGGATGGATTTCAGTGTATGAGGATGGGTTTCAGTGTGTGGCGATGGGTTTCAGTGTGTGCGGAAGGTGTTTCAGTGTGTGAGGAAGGTGTTTCAGTGTGTGGTGATGTATTTCAGTGTGTGGGGAAGGGGTTTCAGTGTGTGGGGAAGGGGTTTCAGTGTGTGGGGAAGGTGTTGCAGTGTGTGGGGAAGGTGTTTCAGTGTGTGGGGAAGGTGTTTCAGTGTGTGCGGAAGGGTTTTCAGTGTGTGGGGAAGGGTTTTCAGAGTGTGGGGAAGGGGTTTCAGTGTGTGGGGAAGGTGTTTCAGTGTGTGCGGAAGGGGTTTCAGTGTGTGCAGAAGGGGTTTCAGTATGTGGGGAAGGGGTTTCAGTGTGTGGGGAAGGTGTTTCAGTGTGTGCGGAAGGTGTTTCAGTGTTTGGAGTAGGGTTCCAGTGTGTGGGGAAGGGGTTTCAGTGTGTGGGCATGGTATTTCACTGTGTGGGGAAGGTGTTACAGTGTGTGGGGAAGCTGTTATAGTGTGTGGGGAAGGGGTTTCAGTTTGTGGGTTAGGTGTTTCAGTGTGTGGGGATGTGTTTTATTCTGTGGGGAAGGGTTTCAGTGTGTGGGGAAGGTGTTTCAGTGTGTGGGGATGGATTTCAGTGTATGAGGATGGGTTTCAGTGTGTGGGGAAGGGGTTTCAGTGTGTGGGGAAGGGGTTTCAGTGTGTGGGGAAGGTGTTTCACTGTGTGCGGAAGGGGTTTCAGTGTGTGGGGAAGGCGTTGCAGTGTGTGGGGAAGGTGTTTAAGTGTGTGGGGATGGTGTTTCAGTGTGTGGGAAAGGGGTTTCAGTGCGTGGGGAAGGGGTTTCAGTGTGTGGGGAAGGGATTTAAGTGTGTGGGGAAAGTGTTTCAGATTGGGGGGAAGGGGTTTCAGTGTGTGGGGAAGCTGTTTCAGTGTGTGGGGAAGGTGTTTCAGTGTTTGGGGAAGGTGTTTCAGTGTGTCGGGTAGGGTTCCAGTGTGTGGGGAAGGGGTTTCAGTGTGTGGGAAAGGTGTTTCAGTGTATGGGCATGGTATTTCACTGTGTGGGGAAGGTGTTTCAGTGTGTGGGGAAGCTGTTATAGTGTGTGGGGAAGGGATTTAAGTGTGTGGGGAAAGTGTTTCAGATTGGGGGGAAGGGGTTTCAGTGTGTGGGGAAGCTGTTTCAGTGTGTGGGGAAGGTGTTTCAGTGTTTGGGGAAGGTGTTTCAGTATGTCGGGTAGGGTTCCAGTGTGTGGGGAAGGGGTTTCAGTGTGTGGGAAAGGTGTTTCAGTGTATGGGCATGGTATTTCACTGTGTGGGGAAGGTGTTTCAGTTTGTGGGGTAGGTGTTTCAGTGTGTTGGGATGTGTTTCAGTGTGTGGGGATGTGTTTCATTGTGTGGGGAAGGGTTTCAGTGTGTGGGGAATGTGTTTCAGTGTGTGGGGATGGATTCCAGTGTTTGGGGATGGGTTTCAGTGTGTGGGGAAGGGGTTTCAGTGTGTGCGGAAGGGGTTTCACTGTGTGAGGAAGGTGTTTCAGTGTGTGGGGATGTATTTCAATGTGTGGGGAAGGCGTTGCAGTGTGTGAGGAAGGTGTTTCAGTGTGTGGGGAAGGTGTTTCAGTGTGTGCGGAAGGGGTTTCAGTGTGTGCGGAAGGGGTTTCAGTGTGTGGGGAAGGTGTTTCATGTGTGGGGAACGTGTTTCAGTGTGTGCAGAAGGGGTTTCAGTATGTGTGGAAGGGGTTTCAGTGTGTGGGGAAAGGGTTTCAGTGTGTGGGGAAGCTGTTTCATTGTGTGGGGAAGGGGTTTCAGTGTTTGGGGAAGGTGTTTCAGTGTGTGGGGTATGGTTCCAGTGTGTGGGGAATGGTTTTCAGTGTATAGGAAATGTGTTTCAGTGTGTGGGGATGGTATTTCAGTGTGTGGGGAAGGTGTTTCAGTGTGTGGGGAATGTGTTTTAGTGTGTGGGGAAGGGGTTTCAGTGTGTGGTGAAGGTGTTTCAGTGTGTGGGGATGTGTTTCAGTGTGTGGGGATGTGTTTCAGTGTGTGGGGAAGGGTTTTAGTGTTTGGGGAATTTGTTTCAGTGTGTGCGGCATGGGTTTCAGTGTGTGGGGAAGGTGTTTCAGTGTGTGGGGAAGTGTTTCAGTGTGTGGGGAAGGGGTTTCATTGTGTGGTGAAGGTGTTTCAGTGTGTGGGGATGTGTTTCAGTGTGTGGGGATGTGTTTCAGTGTGTGGGGAAGGTGTTTCAGTGTGTGCGGAAGGGTTTTCAGTGTGTGGGGAAGGGTTTTCAGAGTGTGGGGAAGGGGTTTCAGTTTGTGGGGAAGGTGTTTCAGTGTGTGCGGAAGGGGTTTCGGTGTGTGCAGAAGGGGTTTCAGTATGTGGGGAAGGGGTTTCAGTGTGTGGGGAAGGTGTTTCAGTGTGTGCGGAAGGTGTTTCAGTGTTTGGAGTAGGGTTCCAGTGTGTGGGAAAGGGGTTTCAGTGTGTGGGCATGGTATTTCACTGTGTGGGGAAGGTGTTACAGTGTGTGGGGAAGCTGTTATAGTGTGTGGGGAAGGGGTTTCAGTTTGTGGGTTAGGTGTTTCAGTGTGTGGGGATGTGTTTTATTCTGTGGGGAAGGGTTTCAGTGTGTGGGGAAGGTGTTTCAGTGTGTGGGGATGGATTTCAGTGTATGAGGATGGGTTTCAGTGTGTGGGGATGGGTTTCAGTGTGTGCGGAAGGTGTTTCAGTGTGTGAGGAAGGTGTTTCAGTGTGTGGTGATGTATTTCAGTGTGTGGGGAAGGGGTTTCAGTGTGTGGGGAAGGGGTTTCAGTGTGTGGGGAAGGTGTTTCACTGTGTGCGGAAGGGGTTTCAGTGTGTGGGGAAGGCGTTGCAGTGTGTGGGGAAGGTGTTTCAGTGTGTGGGGATGGTGTTTCAGTGTGTGCGGAAGGCTTTTCAGTGTGTGGGGAAGTGTTTTCAGAGTGTGGGGAAGGGGTTTCAGTGTGTGGGGAAGGTGTTTCTGTGTGTGGGGAAGCTGTTATAGTGTGTGGGGAAGGGATTTAAGTGTGTGGGGAAAGTGTTTCAGATTGGGGGGAAGGGGTTTCAGTGTGTGGGAAGCTGTTTCAGTGTGTGGGGAAGGTGTTTCAGTGTTTGGGGAAGGTGTTTCAGTATGTCGGGTAGGGTTCCAGTGTGTGGGGAAGGGGTTTCAGTGTGTGGGAAAGGTGTTTCAGTGTATGGGCATGGTATTTCACTGTGTGGGGAAGGTGTTTCAGTTTGTGGGGTAGGTGTTTCAGTGTGATGGGATGTGTTTCAGTGTGTGGGGAAGGTGTTTCAGTGTGTGCGGAAGGGTTTTCAGTGTGTGGGGAAGGGTTTTCAGAGTGTGGGGAAGGGGTTTCAGTGTGTGGGGAAGGTGTTTCAGTGTGTGCGGAAGGGGTTTCAGTGTGTGCAGAAGGGGTTTCAGTATGTGGGGAAGGGGTTTCAGTGTGTGGGGAAGGTGTTTCAGTGTGTGCGGAAGGTGTTTCAGTGTTTGGAGTAGGGTTCCAGTGTGTGGGGAAGGGGTTTCAGTGTGTGGGCATGGTATTTCACTGTGTGGGGAAGGTGTTACAGTGTGTGGGGAAGCTGTTATAGTGTGTGGGGAAGGGGTTTCAGTTTGTGGGTTAGGTGTTTCAGTGTGTGGGGATGTGTTTTATTCTGTGGGGAAGGGTTTCAGTGTGTGGGGAAGGTGTTTCAGTGTGTGGGGATGGATTTCAGTGTATGAGGATGGGTTTCAGTGTGTGGGGAAGGGGTTTCAGTGTGTGGGGAAGGGGTTTCAGTGTGTGGGGAAGGTGTTTCACTGTGTGCGGAAGGGGTTTCAGTGTGTGGGGAAGGCGTTGCAGTGTGTGGGGAAGGTGTTTCAGTGTGTGGGGATGGTGTTTCAGTGTGTGCGGAAGGGTTTTCAGTGTGTGGGGAAGTGTTTTCAGAGTGTGGGGAAGGGGTTTCAGTGTGTGGGGAAGGTGTTTCTGTGTGTGCGGAAGGGGTTTCAGTGTGTGCGGAAGGGGTTTCAGTGTGTGGGGAAGGTGTTTCATGTGTGGGGAACGTGTTTCAGTGTTTGGAGTAGGGTTCCAGTGTGTGGGGAAGGGGTTTCAGTGTGTGGGCATGGTATTTCACTGTGTGGGGAAGGTGTTACAGTGTGTGGGGAAGCTGTTATAGTGTGTGGGGAAGGGGTTTCAGTTTGTGGGTTAGGTGTTTCAGTGTGTGGGGAAGGGGTTTCAGTGTGTGGGGAAGCTGTTTCATTGTGTGGGGAAGGGGTTTCAGTGTTTGGGGAAGGTGTTTCAGTGTGTGGGGTATGGTTCCAGTGTGTGGGGAATGGTTTTCAGTGTATGGGAAATGTGTTTCAGTGTGTGGGGATGGTATTTCAGTGTGTGGGGAAGGTGTTTCAGTGTGTGGGGAATGTGTTTTAGTGTGTGCGGAAGGGGTTTCAGTGTGTGGGGAAGGCGTTGCAGTGTGTGGGGAAGGTGTTTCAGTGTGTGGGGATGGTGTTTCAGTGTGTGCGGAAGGCTTTTCAGTGTGTGGGGAAGTGTTTTCAGAGTGTGGGGAAGGGGTTTCAGTGTGTGGGGAAGGTGTTTCTGTGTGTGGGGAAGCTGTTATAGTGTGTGGGGAAGGGATTTAAGTGTGTGGGGAAAGTGTTTCAGATTGGGGGGAAGGGGTTTCAGTGTGTGGGAAGCTGTTTCAGTGTGTGGGGAAGGTGTTTCAGTGTTTGGGGAAGGTGTTTCAGTATGTCGGGTAGGGTTCCAGTGTGTGGGGAAGGGGTTTCAGTGTGTGGGAAAGGTGTTTCAGTGTATGGGCATGGTATTTCACTGTGTGGGGAAGGTGTTTCAGTTTGTGGGGTAGGTGTTTCAGTGTGATGGGATGTGTTTCAGTGTGTGGGGAAGGTGTTTCAGTGTGTGCGGAAGGGTTTTCAGTGTGTGGGGAAGGGTTTTCAGAGTGTGGGGAAGGGGTTTCAGTGTGTGGGGAAGGTGTTTCAGTGTGTGCGGAAGGGGTTTCAGTGTGTGCAGAAGGGGTTTCAGTATGTGGGGAAGGGGTTTCAGTGTGTGGGGAAGGTGTTTCAGTGTGTGCGGAAGGTGTTTCAGTGTTTGGAGTAGGGTTCCAGTGTGTGGGGAAGGGGTTTCAGTGTGTGGGCATGGTATTTCACTGTGTGGGGAAGGTGTTACAGTGTGTGGGGAAGCTGTTATAGTGTGTGGGGAAGGGGTTTCAGTTTGTGGGTTAGGTGTTTCAGTGTGTGGGGATGTGTTTTATTCTGTGGGGAAGGGTTTCAGTGTGTGGGGAAGGTGTTTCAGTGTGTGGGGATGGATTTCAGTGTATGAGGATGGGTTTCAGTGTGTGGGGAAGGGGTTTCAGTGTGTGGGGAAGGGGTTTCAGTGTGTGGGGAAGGTGTTTCACTGTGTGCGGAAGGGGTTTCAGTGTGTGGGGAAGGCGTTGCAGTGTGTGGGGAAGGTGTTTCAGTGTGTGGGGATGGTGTTTCAGTGTGTGCGGAAGGGTTTTCAGTGTGTGGGGAAGTGTTTTCAGAGTGTGGGGAAGGGGTTTCAGTGTGTGGGGAAGGTGTTTCTGTGTGTGCGGAAGGGGTTTCAGTGTGTGCGGAAGGGGTTTCAGTGTGTGGGGAAGGTGTTTCATGTGTGGGGAACGTGTTTCAGTGTTTGGAGTAGGGTTCCAGTGTGTGGGGAAGGGGTTTCAGTGTGTGGGCATGGTATTTCACTGTGTGGGGAAGGTGTTACAGTGTGTGGGGAAGCTGTTATAGTGTGTGGGGAAGGGGTTTCAGTTTGTGGGTTAGGTGTTTCAGTGTGTGGGGAAGGGGTTTCAGTGTGTGGGGAAGCTGTTTCATTGTGTGGGGAAGGGGTTTCAGTGTTTGGGGAAGGTGTTTCAGTGTGTGGGGTATGGTTCCAGTGTGTGGGGAATGGTTTTCAGTGTATGGGAAATGTGTTTCAGTGTGTGGGGATGGTATTTCAGTGTGTGGGGAAGGTGTTTCAGTGTGTGGGGAATGTGTTTTAGTGTGTGGGGAAGGGGTTTCAGTGTGTGGTGAAGGTGTTTCAGTGTGTGGGGATGTGTTTCAGTGTGTGGGGATGTGTTTCAGTGTGTGGGGAAGGGTTTTAGTGTGTGGGTAATTTGTTTCAGTGTGTGCGGCATGGGTTTCAGTGTGTGGGGAAGGTGTTTCAGTGTGTGGGGAAGTGTTTCAGTGTGTGGGGATGTGTTTCAGTGTGTGGGGATGTGTTTCAGTGTGTGGGGAAGGTGTTTCAGTGTGTGCGGAAGGGTTTTCAGTGTGTGGGGAAGGGTTTTCAGAGCGTGGGGATGTGTTTCAGTGTGTGGGGATGTGTTTCAGTGTGTGGGAAAGGGTTTTAGTGTGAGGGGAAGTTGTTTCAGTGTGTGGGGATGGGTTTCAGTGTGTGGGGATGGGTTTCAATGTGTGGGGATTGGTTTCAGTGTGTGCGGCATGGGTTTCAGTGTGTGGGGAAGGTGTTTCAGTGTGTGGGGAAGTGTTTCAGTGTGTGGGGAAGGGGATTCATTGTGTGTGGAAGGGGTTTCAGTGTGTGGGGATGGGTTTCAGTTTGTGGGGATGGGTTTCATTGTGTGTGGATGGGGTTTCAGTGTGTGGGGAAGGTGTTTCAGTGTGTGGGGAAGGGGTTTCAGCGTGTGGGGAAGGGTTTCAGTGTGTGGGGAAGGTGTTTCAGTGTGTGGGGAAGGGTTTCAGTGTGTGGGGAATGTGTTTCAGTGTGTGCAGAAGGGGTTTCAGTGTGTCGGGAAGCTGTTTCAGTGTGTGGGGAAGGTGTTTCAGTGTTTGCGGAAGGTGTTTCAGTGTTTGGGGTAGGGTTCCAGTGTGTGGGAAAGGTGTTTCAGTGTATGGGCATGGTATTTCACTGTGTGGGGAAGGTGTTTCAGTGTGTGGGGAAGCTGTTATAGTGTGTGGGGAAGGGATTTAAGTGTGTGGGGAAAGTGTTTCAGATTGGGGGGAAGGGGTTTCAGTGTGTGGGGAAGCTGTTTCAGTGTGTGGGGAAGGTGTTTCAGTGTTTGGGGAAGGTGTTTCAGTATGTCGGGTAGGGTTCCAGTGTGTGGGGAAGGGGTTTCAGTGTGTGGGAAAGGTGTTTCAGTGTATGGGCATGGTATTTCACTGTGTGGGGAAGGTGTTTCAGTTTGTGGGGTAGGTGTTTCAGTGTGTTGGGATGTGTTTCAGTGTGTGGGGATGTGTTTCATTGTGTGGGGAAGGGTTTCAGTGTGTGGGGAATGTGTTTCAGTGTGTGGGGATGGATTCCAGTGTTTGGGGATGGGTTTCAGTGTGTGGGGAAGGGGTTTCAGTGTGTGCGGAAGGGGTTTCACTGTGTGAGGAAGGTGTTTCAGTGTGTGGGGATGTATTTCAATGTGTGGGGAAGGCGTTGCAGTGTGTGAGGAAGGTGTTTCAGTGTGTGGGGAAGGTGTTTCAGTGTGTGCGGAAGGGGTTTCAGTGTGTGCGGAAGGGGTTTCAGTGTGTGGGGAAGGTGTTTCATGTGTGGGGAACGTGTTTCAGTGTGTGCAGAAGGGGTTTCAGTGTGTGGGGAAGGGGTTTCAGTGTGTGGGGAAAGGGTTTCAGTGTGTGGGGAAGCTGTTTCATTGTGTGGGGAAGGGGTTTCAGTGTTTGGGGAAGGTGTTTCAGTGTGTGGGGTATGGTTCCAGTGTGTGGGGAATGGTTTTCAGTGTATAGGAAATGTGTTTCAGTGTGTGGGGATGGTATTTCAGTGTGTGGGGAAGGTGTTTCAGTGTGTGGGGAATGTGTTTTAGTGTGTGGGGAAGGGGTTTCAGTGTGTGGTGAAGGTGTTTCAGTGTGTGGGGATGTGTTTCAGTGTGTGGGGATGTGTTTCAGTGTGTGGGGAAGGGTTTTAGTGTGTGGGGAATTTGTTTCAGTGTGTGCGGCATGGGTTTCAGTGTGTGGGGAAGGTGTTTCAGTGTGTGGGGAAGTGTTTCAGTGTGTGGGGAAGGGGTTTCATTGTGTGGTGAAGGTGTTTCAGTGTGTGGGGATGTGTTTCAGTGTGTGGGGATGTGTTTCAGTGTGTGGGGAAGGTGTTTCAGTGTGTGCGGAAGGGTTTTCAGTGTGTGGGGAAGGGTTTTCAGAGTGTGGGGAAGGGGTTTCAGTTTGTGGGGAAGGTGTTTCAGTGTGTGCGGAAGGGGTTTCGGTGTGTGCAGAAGGTGTTTCAGTATGTGGGGAAGGGGTTTCAGTGTGTGGGGAAGGTGTTTCAGTGTGTGCGGAAGGTGTTTCAGTGTTTGGAGTAGGGTTCCAGTGTGTGGGGAAGGGGTTTCAGTGTGTGGGCATGGTATTTCACTGTGTGGGGAAGGTGTTACAGTGTGTGGGGAAGCTGTTATAGTGTGTGGGGAAGGGGTTTCAGTTTGTGGGTTAGGTGTTTCAGTGTGTGGGGATGTGTTTTATTCTGTGGGGAAGGGTTTCAGTGTGTGGGGAAGGTGTTTCAGTGTGTGGGGATGGATTTCAGTGTATGAGGATGGGTTTCAGTGTGTGGGGATGGGTTTCAGTGTGTGCGGAAGGTGTTTCAGTGTGTGAGGAAGGTGTTTCAGTGTGTGGTGATGTATTTCAGTGTGTGGGGAAGGGGTTTCAGTGTGTGGGGAAGGGGTTTCAGTGTGTGGGGAAGGTGTTTCACTGTGTGCGGAAGGGGTTTCAGTGTGTGGGGAAGGCGTTGCAGTGTGTGGGGAAGGTGTTTCAGTGTGTGGGGATGGTGTTTCAGTGTGTGCGGAAGGCTTTTCAGTGTGTGGGGAAGTGTTTTCAGAGTGTGGGGAAGGGGTTTCAGTGTGTGGGGAAGGTGTTTCTGTGTGTGGGGAAGGTGTTTCTGTGTGTGGGGAAGCTGTTATAGTGTGTGGGGAAGGGATTTAAGTGTGTGGGGAAAGTGTTTCAGATTGGGGGGAAGGGGTTTCAGTGTGTGGGAAGCTGTTTCAGTGTGTGGGGATGGTGTTTCAGTGTTTGGGGAAGGTGTTTCAGTATGTCGGGTAGGGTTCCAGTGTGTGGGGAAGGGGTTTCAGTGTGTGGGAAAGGTGTTTCAGTGTATGGGCATGGTATTTCACTGTGTGGGGAAGGTGTTTCAGTTTGTGGGGTAGGTGTTTCAGTGTGATGGGATGTGTTTCAGTGTGTGGGGATGTGTTTCATTGTGTGGGGAAGGATTTTAGTGTGTGGGGAATGTGTTTCAGTGTGTGGGGATGGATTTCAGTGTTTGGGGATGGGTTTCAGTGTGTGGGGATGGGTTTCAGTGTGTGCGGAAGGGGTTTCAGTGTGTGAGGAAGGTGTTTCAGTGTGTGGGGATGTATTTCAGTGTGTGGGGAAGGCGTTGCAGTGTGTGAGGAAGGTGTTTCAGTGTGTGGGGAAGGTGTTTCAGTGTGTGCGGAAGGGTTTTCAGTGTGTGGGGAAGGGTTTTCAGAGTGTGGGGAAGGTGTTTCAGTGTGTGGGGAAGGTGTTTCAGTGTGTGCGGAAGGGGTTTCAGTGTGTGCAGAAGGGGTTTCAGTGTGTGGGGAAGGGGTTTCAGTGTGTGGGGAAGGTGTTTCAGTGTGTGCGGAAGGGGTTTCAGTGTGTGCGGAAGGTGTTTCCTTGTGTGGGGAAAGGGTTTCAGTGTGTGGGGAAGCTGTTTCAGTGTGTGGGGAAGGGGTTTCAGTGTTTGCGGAAGGTGTTTCAGTGTGTGGGGTATGGTTCCAGTGTGTGGGGAAGGGGTTTCAGTGTATGGGAAAGGTGTTTCAGTGTGTGGGGATGGTATTTCAGTGTGTGGGGAAGGTGTTTCAGTGTGTGGGGAATGTGTTTTAGTGTGTGGGGAAGGGGTTTCAGTGTGTGGGGAAGGTGTTTCAGTGTGTGGGGATGTGTTTCAGTGTGTGGGGATGTGTTTCAGTGTGTCGGGAAGGGTTTTAGTGTGTGGGGAAGTTGTTTCAGTGTGTGGGGATGGGTTTCAGTGTGTGGGGATGGGTTTCAATGTGTGGGGATTGGTTTCAGTGTGTGCGGCATGGGTTTCAGTGTGTGGGGAAGGTGTTTCAGTGTGTGGGGAAGTGTTTCAGTGTGTGGGGAAGGGGTTTCATTGTGTGTGGAAGATGTTTCAGTGTGTGGGGATGGGTTTCAGTTTGTGGGGATGGGTTTCATTGTGTGTGGAAGGGGTTTCAGTGTGTGGGGAAGGTGTTTCAGTGTGTGGAGAAGGGGTTTCAGCGTGTGGGGAAGGGTTTCAGTGGGTGGGGAAGGTGTTTCAGTGTGTGGGGAAGGGTTTCAGTGTGTGGGGAATGTGTTTCAGTGTGTGCAGAAGGTGTTTCAGTGTGTAGGGAAGCTGTTTCAGTGTGTGGGGAAGGTGTTTCAGTGTTTGCGGAAGGTGTTTCAGTGTGTGGGGAAGTGTTTTCAGAGTGTGGGGAAGGGGTTTCAGTGTGTGGGGATGTGTTTCATTCTGTGGGGAAGGGTTTCAGTGTGTGGGGAAGGTGTTTCAGTGTGTGGGGATGGATTTCAGTGTATGAGGATGGGTTTCAGTGTGTGGCGATGGGTTTCAGTGTGTGCGGAAGGTGTTTCAGTGTGTGAGGAAGGTGTTTCAGTGTGTGGTGATGTATTTCAGTGTGTGGGGAAGGGGTTTCAGTGTGTGGGGAAGGGGTTTCAGTGTGTGGGGAAGGTGTTGCAGTGTGTGGGGAAGGTGTTTCAGTGTGTGGGGAAGGTGTTTCAGTGTGTGCGGAAGGGTTTTCAGTGTGTGGGGAAGGGTTTTCAGAGTGTGGGGAAGGGGTTTCAGTGTGTGGGGAAGGTGTTTCAGTGTGTGCGGAAGGGGTTTCAGTGTGTGCAGAAGGGGTTTCAGTATGTGGGGAAGGGGTTTCAGTGTGTGGGGAAGGTGTTTCAGTGTGTGCGGAAGGTGTTTCAGTGTTTGGAGTAGGGTTCCAGTGTGTGGGGAAGGGGTTTCAGTGTGTGGGCATGGTATTTCACTGTGTGGGGAAGGTGTTACAGTGTGTGGGGAAGCTGTTATAGTGTGTGGGGAAGGGGTTTCAGTTTGTGGGTTAGGTGTTTCAGTGTGTGGGGATGTGTTTTATTCTGTGGGGAAGGGTTTCAGTGTGTGGGGAAGGTGTTTCAGTGTGTGGGGATGGATTTCAGTGTATGAGGATGGGTTTCAGTGTGTGGGGAAGGGGTTTCAGTGTGTGGGGAAGGGGTTTCAGTGTGTGGGGAAGGTGTTTCACTGTGTGCGGAAGGGGTTTCAGTGTGTGGGGAAGGCGTTGCAGTGTGTGGGGAAGGTGTTTCAGTGTGTGGGGATGGTGTTTCAGTGTGTGGGAAAGGGGTTTCAGTGCGTGGGGAAGGGGTTTCAGTGTGTGGGGAAGGGATTTAAGTGTGTGGGGAAAGTGTTTCAGATTGGGGGGAAGGGGTTTCAGTGTGTGGGGAAGCTGTTTCAGTGTGTGGGGAAGGTGTTTCAGTGTTTGGGGAAGGTGTTTCAGTGTGTCGGGTAGGGTTCCAGTGTGTGGGGAAGGGGTTTCAGTGTGTGGGAAAGGTGTTTCAGTGTATGGGCATGGTATTTCACTGTGTGGGGAAGGTGTTTCAGTGTGTGGGGAAGCTGTTATAGTGTGTGGGGAAGGGATTTAAGTGTGTGGGGAAAGTGTTTCAGATTGGGGGGAAGGGGTTTCAGTGTGTGGGGAAGCTGTTTCAGTGTGTGGGGAAGGTGATTCAGTGTTTGGGGAAGGTGTTTCAGTATGTCGGGTAGGGTTCCAGTGTGTGGGGAAGGGGTTTCAGTGTGTGGGAAAGGTGTTTCAGTGTATGGGCATGGTATTTCACTGTGTGGGGAAGGTGTTTCAGTTTGTGGGGTAGGTGTTTCAGTGTGTTGGGATGTGTTTCAGTGTGTGGGGATGTGTTTCATTGTGTGGGGAAGGGTTTCAGTGTGTGGGGAATGTGTTTCAGTGTGTGGGGATGGATTCCAGTGTTTGGGGATGGGTTTCAGTGTGTGGGGAAGGGGTTTCAGTGTGTGCGGAAGGGGTTTCACTGTGTGAGGAAGGTGTTTCAGTGTGTGGGGATGTATTTCAATGTGTGGGGAAGGCGTTGCAGTGTGTGAGGAAGGTGTTTCAGTGTGTGGGGAAGGTGTTTCAGTGTGTGCGGAAGGGGTTTCAGTGTGTGCGGAAGGGGTTTCAGTGTGTGGGGAAGGTGTTTCATGTGTGGGGAACGTGTTTCAGTGTGTGCAGAAGGGGTTTCAGTATGTGTGGAAGGGGTTTCAGTGTGTGGGGAAAGGGTTTCAGTGTGTGGGGAAGCTGTTTCATTGTGTGGGGAAGGGGTTTCAGTGTTTGGGGAAGGTGTTTCAGTGTGTGGGGTATGGTTCCAGTGTGTGGGGAATGGTTTTCAGTGTATAGGAAATGTGTTTCAGTGTGTGGGGATGGTATTTCAGTGTGTGGGGAAGGTGTTTCAGTGTGTGGGGAATGTGTTTTAGTGTGTGGGGAAGGGGTTTCAGTGTGTGGTGAAGGTGTTTCAGTGTGTGGGGATGTGTTTCAGTGTGTGGGGATGTGTTTCAGTGTGTGGGGAAGGGTTTTAGTGTGTGGGGAATTTGTTTCAGTGTGTGCGGCATGGGTTTCAGTGTGTGGGGAAGGTGTTTCAGTGTGTGGGGAAGTGTTTCAGTGTGTGGGGAAGGGGTTTCATTGTGTGGTGAAGGTGTTTCAGTGTGTGGGGATGTGTTTCAGTGTGTGGGGATGTGTTTCAGTGTGTGGGGAAGGTGTTTCAGTGTGTGCGGAAGGGTTTTCAGTGTGTGGGGAAGGGTTTTCAGAGTGTGGGGAAGGGGTTTCAGTTTGTGGGGAAGGTGTTTCAGTGTGTGCGGAAGGGGTTTCGGTGTGTGCAGAAGGGGTTTCAGTATGTGGGGAAGGGGTTTCAGTGTGTGGGGAAGGTGTTTCAGTGTGTGCGGAAGGTGTTTCAGTGTTTGGAGTAGGGTTCCAGTGTGTGGGAAAGGGGTTTCAGTGTGTGGGCATGGTATTTCACTGTGTGGGGAAGGTGTTACAGTGTGTGGGGAAGCTGTTATAGTGTGTGGGGAAGGGGTTTCAGTTTGTGGGTTAGGTGTTTCAGTGTGTGGGGATGTGTTTTATTCTGTGGGGAAGGGTTTCAGTGTGTGGGGAAGGTGTTTCAGTGTGTGGGGATGGATTTCAGTGTATGAGGATGGGTTTCAGTGTGTGGGGATGGGTTTCAGTGTGTGCGGAAGGTGTTTCAGTGTGTGAGGAAGGTGTTTCAGTGTGTGGTGATGTATTTCAGTGTGTGGGGAAGGGGTTTCAGTGTGTGGGGAAGGGGTTTCAGTGTGTGGGGAAGGTGTTTCACTGTGTGCGGAAGGGGTTTCAGTGTGTGGGGAAGGCGTTGCAGTGTGTGGGGAAGGTGTTTCAGTGTGTGGGGATGGTGTTTCAGTGTGTGCGGAAGGCTTTTCAGTGTGTGGGGAAGTGTTTTCAGAGTGTGGGGAAGGGGTTTCAGTGTGTGGGGAAGGTGTTTCTGTGTGTGGGGAAGCTGTTATAGTGTGTGGGGAAGGGATTTAAGTGTGTGGGGAAAGTGTTTCAGATTGGGGGGAAGGGGTTTCAGTGTGTGGGAAGCTGTTTCAGTGTGTGGGGAAGGTGTTTCAGTGTTTGGGGAAGGTGTTTCAGTATGTCGGGTAGGGTTCCAGTGTGTGGGGAAGGGGTTTCAGTGTGTGGGAAAGGTGTTTCAGTGTATGGGCATGGTATTTCACTGTGTGGGGAAGGTGTTTCAGTTTGTGGGGTAGGTGTTTCAGTGTGATGGGATGTGTTTCAGTGTGTGGGGAAGGTGTTTCAGTGTGTGCGGAAGGGTTTTCAGTGTGTGGGGAAGGGTTTTCAGAGTGTGGGGAAGGGGTTTCAGTGTGTGGGGAAGGTGTTTCAGTGTGTGCGGAAGGGGTTTCAGTGTGTGCAGAAGGGGTTTCAGTATGTGGGGAAGGGGTTTCAGTGTGTGGGGAAGGTGTTTCAGTGTGTGCGGAAGGTGTTTCAGTGTTTGGAGTAGGGTTCCAGTGTGTGGGGAAGGGGTTTCAGTGTGTGGGCATGGTATTTCACTGTGTGGGGAAGGTGTTACAGTGTGTGGGGAAGCTGTTATAGTGTGTGGGGAAGGGGTTTCAGTTTGTGGGTTAGGTGTTTCAGTGTGTGGGGATGTGTTTTATTCTGTGGGGAAGGGTTTCAGTGTGTGGGGAAGGTGTTTCAGTGTGTGGGGATGGATTTCAGTGTATGAGGATGGGTTTCAGTGTGTGGGGAAGGGGTTTCAGTGTGTGGGGAAGGGGTTTCAGTGTGTGGGGAAGGTGTTTCACTGTGTGCGGAAGGGGTTTCAGTGTGTGGGGAAGGCGTTGCAGTGTGTGGGGAAGGTGTTTCAGTGTGTGGGGATGGTGTTTCAGTGTGTGCGGAAGGGTTTTCAGTGTGTGGGGAAGTGTTTTCAGAGTGTGGGGAAGGGGTTTCAGTGTGTGGGGAAGGTGTTTCTGTGTGTGCGGAAGGGGTTTCAGTGTGTGCGGAAGGGGTTTCAGTGTGTGGGGAAGGTGTTTCATGTGTGGGGAACGTGTTTCAGTGTTTGGAGTAGGGTTCCAGTGTGTGGGGAAGGGGTTTCAGTGTGTGGGCATGGTATTTCACTGTGTGGGGAAGGTGTTACAGTGTGTGGGGAAGCTGTTATAGTGTGTGGGGAAGGGGTTTCAGTTTGTGGGTTAGGTGTTTCAGTGTGTGGGGAAGGGGTTTCAGTGTGTGGGGAAGCTGTTTCATTGTGTGGGGAAGGGGTTTCAGTGTTTGGGGAAGGTGTTTCAGTGTGTGGGGTATGGTTCCAGTGTGTGGGGAATGGTTTTCAGTGTATGGGAAATGTGTTTCAGTGTGTGGGGATGGTATTTCAGTGTGTGGGGAAGGTGTTTCAGTGTGTGGGGAATGTGTTTTAGTGTGTGGGGAAGGGGTTTCAGTGTGTGGTGAAGGTGTTTCAGTGTGTGGGGATGTGTTTCAGTGTGTGGGGATGTGTTTCAGTGTGTGGGGAAGGGTTTTAGTGTGTGGGTAATTTGTTTCAGTGTGTGCGGCATGGGTTTCAGTGTGTGGGGAAGGTGTTTCAGTGTGTGGGGAAGTGTTTCAGTGTGTGGGGATGTGTTTCAGTGTGTGGGGATGTGTTTCAGTGTGTGGGGAAGGTGTTTCAGTGTGTGCGGAAGGGTTTTCAGTGTGTGGGGAAGGGTTTTCAGAGCGTGGGGATGTGTTTCAGTGTGTGGGGATGTGTTTCAGTGTGTGGGAAAGGGTTTTAGTGTGAGGGGAAGTTGTTTCAGTGTGTGGGGATGGGTTTCAGTGTGTGGGGATGGGTTTCAATGTGTGGGGATTGGTTTCAGTGTGTGCGGCATGGGTTTCAGTGTGTGGGGAAGGTGTTTCAGTGTGTGGGGAAGTGTTTCAGTGTGTGGGGAAGGGGATTCATTGTGTGTGGAAGGGGTTTCAGTGTGTGGGGATGGGTTTCAGTTTGTGGGGATGGGTTTCATTGTGTGTGGATGGGGTTTCAGTGTGTGGGGAAGGTGTTTCAGTGTGTGGGGAAGGGGTTTCAGCGTGTGGGGAAGGGTTTCAGTGTGTGGGGAAGGTGTTTCAGTGTGTGGGGAAGGGTTTCAGTGTGTGGGGAATGTGTTTCAGTGTGTGCAGAAGGGGTTTCAGTGTGTCGGGAAGCTGTTTCAGTGTGTGGGGAAGGTGTTTCAGTGTTTGCGGAAGGTGTTTCAGTGTTTGGGGTAGGGTTCCAGTGTGTGTGGAAGGGGTTTCAGTGTGTGGGCATGGTATTTCACTGTGTGGGGAAGGTGTTACAGTGTGTGGGGAAGCTGTTATAGTGTGTGGGAAAGGGGTTTCAGTTTGTGGGTGAGGTGTTTCAGTGTGTGGGGATGTGTTTCATTGTGTGGGGTAGGGTTTCAGTGTGTGGGGAAGGTGTTTCAGTGTGTGGGGATGGATTTCAGTGTATGAGGATGGGTTTCAGTGTGTGGGGATGGGTTTCAGTGTGTGCGGAAGGTGTTTCAGTGTGTGGGGAAGGTGTTTCAGTGTATGGTGATGTATTTCAGTGTGTGGGGAAGGGGTTTCAGTGTGTGGAGAAGGGGTTTCAGTGTGTGGGGAAGCTGTTTCATTGTGTGGGGAAGGGGTTTCAGTGTTTGGGGAAGGTGTTTCAGTGTGTGGGGTATGGTTCCAGTGTGTGGGGAATGGTTTTCAGTGTATGGGAAATGTGTTTCAGTGTGTGGGGAATGTGTTTTAGTGTGTGGGGAAGGGGTTTCAGTGTGTGGTGAAGGTGTTTCAGGGTGTGGGGATGTGTTTCAGTGAGTGGGGATGTGTTTCAGTGTGTGGGGAAGGGTTTTAGTGTGTGGGGAATTTGTTTCAGTGTGTGGGGATGGGTTTCAGTGTGTGGGGATTGGTTTCAGTGTGTGTGGAATGGGTTTCAGTGTGTGGGGAACGTGTTTCAGTGTGTGGGGAATGGGTTTCAGTGTGTGGGGAAGGGGTTTCAGTGTGTGGGGATGGGTTTCAGTTTGTGGGGATGGGTTTCATTGTATGAGGAAGGGGTTTCAGTGTGTGGGGAAGGGGTATCTGTGTGTGGGGAAGGGTTGCACTGTGTGGGGAATGTGTTTCAGTGTGTGCGGAAGGGGTTTCAGTGTGTGGGGAAGGTGTTTCAGTGTATGGGGAAGGTGTTTCAGTGTTTGGGGAAGGTGTTTCAGTGTGTGCGGAAGTATATTCGGGTCTGGGGGATAATGTTCACTGTTTTATAAACGGGTCTGGGGGATAATGTTCACTGTTTTATATTCGGCACTGGGGGATAATGTTCACTGTTTTATATTCAGGTCCAGGGGATAATGTTCACTGTTTTACATTCAGGTCTCGGGGATAATGTTCACTGTTTTATATTCGGCACTGGGGGATAATGTTCACTGTTTTATATTCAGGTCTGGGTGATAATGTTCACTGTTTTATATTCGGGTCTGGGGGATAATGTTCACCGTTTTATATTGAGGTCTGGGGGATAATGTTCACTGTTTTATATTCGGTTCTGGGGGATAATGTTCACCGTTTTATATTCAGGTCTGGGGGATAATGTTCACCGTTTTATATTCAGGTCTGGGGGATAATGTTCACTGTTTTATATTCGGGTCTGGGGAATAATGTTCACTGTTTTATATTCAGGTCTAGGGGATAATGTTCACTGTTTTATATTCGGGTCTGGGGGATAATGTTCACTGTTTTATATTCGGGTCTGGGGGATAATGTTCACTGTTTTATATTCGGGTCTGGGGGATAATGTTCACTGTTTTATATTCGGGTCTGGGGGAAAATGTTCACTGTTTTATATTCGGCACCGGGGGATAATGTTCACTGTTTTATATTCAGTTCTGAGGGATAATGTTCACCGTTTTGTATTCAGGTCTGGGTGATAATGTTCACTGTTTTATATTCGGGTCTGGGGGATAATGTTCACTGTTTTATATTCAGGTCTAGGGGATAATGTTCACTGTTTTATATTCGGCACTGGGGGATAATGTTCACTGTTTTTTATTCAGGTCTGGGGGATAATGTTCACTGTTTTATATTTGGGTCTGGGGGATAATGTTCCCTGTTTTATATTCGGTTCTAGGTGATAATGTTCACCGTTTTATATTCAGGTCTGGGGGATAATGTTCACCGTTTAATATTCAGGTCTGGGGGATAATGTGTACTGTTTTATATTCAGGTCTGGGGGATAATTTTCACTGTTTTATATTCGGGTCTGGGGGATAATGTTCACTGTTTTATATTCGGGTCTGGGGGATAATGTTCACCGTTTTATATTCAGCTCTGGGGGATAATGTTCACCGTTTTATATTCAGGTCTGGGGGATAATGTTCACTGTTTTATATTCGGGTCTGGGGGATAATGTTGACTGTTTTATATTCGGGTCTGGGGGATAATGTTCACTGTTTTATCTTCAGGTCTACGGGATAATGTTCACTGTTTTTTATTCAGGTCTGGGGGATAATGTTCACTGTTTTATATTCGGGTCTAGGGGATAATGTTCACTGTTTTATATTCAGGTCTGGGGGAAAATGTTCACTGATTTATATTCAGGTCTAGGGGATAATGTTCACTGCTTTATATTCAGGTCTGGGGCATAATGTTCACTGTTTTATATTCAGGTCTGGGGGATAATGTTCACTGTTTTATATTCCAGTCTAGGGGATAATGTTCACATTTTTATATTCGGGTCTAGGGGATAATGTTCACTGTTTTATATTCGGGTCTAGGGGATAATGTTCACTGTTTTATATTCGGGTCTGGGGGATAATGTTCACTGTTTTATATTCGGGTCTGGGGGATAATGTTCACTGTTTTATATTCGGGTCTGGGGGACAATGTTCACTGTTTTATATTCGGGTCTCGGGGATAATGTTCACTGTTTTATATTCGGGTCCAGGGGATAATTTTCACTGTTTTATATTCGGGTCTGGGGGATAATGTTCACTGTTTTATATTCGGGTCTGGGGGATAATGTTCACTGTTTTATATTCGGGTCTAGGGGATAATGTTCACTGTTTTATATTCAGGTCTGGGGGATAATGTTCACTGTTTTATACTCGGGTCTAGGGGATAATGTTCACTGTTTTATATTCGGGTCTAGGGGATATGTTCACTGTTTTATATTCGGGTCTGGGGGATAATGTTCACTGTTTTATATTCAGGTCTGGGGGATAATGTTCACTGTTTTATATTCGGGTCTCTGGGATAATGTTCACTGTTTTATATTCAGCTTTAGGGGATAATGTTCACTGTTTTATATTGGGGTCTGGGGGATAATGTTCACTGTTTTATATTCGGGTCTCTGGGATAATGTTCACTGTTTTATATTCAGCTTTAGGGGATAATGTTCACTGTTTTATATTGGGGTCTGGGGGATAATGTTCACTGTTTTATATTCGGGTCTCTGGGATAATGTTCACTGTTTTATATTCAGCTTTAGGGGATATGTTCACTGTTTTATATTCGGGTCTGGGGGATAATGTTCACTGTTTTATATTCAGGTCTGGGGGATAATGTTCACTGTTTTATATTCGGGTCTCTGGGATAATGTTCACTGTTTTATATTCAGCTTTAGGGGATAATGTTCACTGTTTTATATTGGGGTCTGGGGGATAATGTTCACTGTTTTATAAACGCCTCTGGGGGATAATGTTCACTGTTTTATATTCGGGTCTGGGGGATAATGTTCACTGTTTTATATTCGGTCCCAGGGGATAATGTTCACTGTTTTATATTCGGGTCTGGGGGATAATGTTCACTGTTTTATATTCGGGTCTGGGGGATAATGTTCACTGTTTTATATTCGGGTCTGAGGGATAATGTTCACTGTTTTATCTTCAGGTCTGGGGGATAATGTTCACTGTTTTATATTCGGGTCTAGGGGATAATGTTCACTGTTTTATATTCGGGTCTAGGGGATAATGTTCACTGTTTTATATTCGGGTCTGGGGGATAATGTTCACTGTTTTATATTCAGGTCTGGGGGATAATGTTCACTGTTTTATATTCGGGTCTGTGGGATAATGTTCACTGTTTTATATTCGGGTCTCGGGGATAATGTTCACTGTTTTATATTCGGGTCTGGGGGATAATGTTCACTGTTTTATAAACGCGTCTGGGGGATAATGTTCACTGTTTTATATTCGGGTCTCGGGGATAATGTTCACTGTTTTATAAACGCGTCTGGGGGATAATGTTCACTGTTTTATATTCGGGTCTCGGGGATAATGTTCACTGTTTTATATTCGGGTATGAAAGATAATGTTCACTGTTATACATTCGGGTAAAGGTGAGAATGTTTACTGTTCCAAATTCGGGACTGGTGATAATGTTCACTGTTGTACATTCGGGTCTGGGGGATAACGTTCACTGTTTTATATTCGGGTCTCGGGGATAATGTTCACTGTTTTATGTTCAGTTCTGGGGGATAATGTTCACTGTTTTATATTCGGGTCTGGGGGATAATGTTCACTGTTTTATATTTAGGTCTGGGGGATAATGTTCACTGTTTAATATTCAGGTCTAGGGGATGATGTTCTCTGCTTTTATTCAGGTCTGGGGGATAATGTTCACTGTTTTATATTCAGGTCTGGGGGATAATGTTCACTGTTTTATATTCGGGTCTGGGGGATAATGTTCACTGTTTTATATTCAGGTCAAGGGGATAATGTTCACTGTTTTATATTCGGCACTGGGGGAAAATGTTCACTGTTTTTTATTCAGGTCTGGGGGATAATGTTCACTGTTTTATATTTGGGTCTGGGGGATAATGTTCCCTGTTTTATATTCGGGTCTAGGGGATAATGTTCACCGTTTAATATTCAGGTCTGGGGGATAATGTTCACCGTTTAATATTCAGGTCTGGGGGATAATGTTCACTGTTTTATATTCAGGTCTGGGGGATAATTTTCACTGTTTTATATTCGGGTCTGGGGGATAATGTTCACTGTTTTATATTCGGGTCTGGGGGATAATGTTCACCGTTTTATATTCAGCTCTGGGGGATAATGTTCACCGTTTTAAATTCAGGTCTGGGGGATAATGTTCACTGTTTTATATTCGGGTCTGGGGGATAATGTTCACTGTTTTATATTCGGGTCTGGGGGACAATGTTCACTGTTTTATATTCGGGTCTCGGGGATAATGTTCACTGTTTTATATTCGGGTCCAGGGGATAATTTTCACTGTTTTATATTCGGGTCTGGGGGATAATGTTCACTGTTTTATATTCGGGTCTGGGGGATAATGTTCACTGTTTTATAGTTGGGTCTAGGGGATAATGTTCACTGTTTTATATTCAGGTCTGGGGGATAATGTTCACTGTTTTATATTCGGGTCTAGGGGATAATGTTCACTGTTTTATATTCGGGTCTAGGGGATAATGTTCACTGTTTTATATTCGGGTCTGGGGGATAATGTTCACTGTTTTATATTCAGGTCTGGGGGATAATGTTCACTGTTTTATATTCGGGTCTCTGGGATAATGTTCACTGTTTTAAATTCAGCTTTAGGGGATAATGTTCACTGTTTTATATTGGGGTCTGGGGGATAATGTTCAATGTTTTATAAACGCCTCTGGGGGATAATGTTCACTGTTTCATATTCGGGTCTGGGGGATAATGTTCACTGTTTTATATTCGGGTCTAGGGGATAATGTTCACTGTTTTATATTCGGTTCCAGGGGATAATTTTCACTGTTTTATATTCGGGTCTGGGGGATAATGTTCACTGTTTTATATTCGGGTCTGGGGGATAATGTTCACTGTTTTATATTCGGGTCTGAGGGATAATGTTCACTGTTTTATCTTCAGGTCTGGGGGATAATGTTCACTGTTTTATATTCGGGTCTAGGGGATAATGTTCACTGTTTTATATTCGGGTCTAGGGGATAATGTTCACTGTTTTATATTCGGGTCTGGGGGATAATGTTCACTGTTTTATATTCAGGTCTGGGGGATAATGTTCACTGTTTTATATTCGGGTCTGTGGGATAATGTTCACTGTTTTATATTCGGGTCTCGGGGATAATGTTCACTGTTTTATATTCGGGTCTGGGGGATAATGTTCACTGTTTTATAAACGCGTCTGGGGGATAATGTTCACTGTTTTATATTCGGGTCTCGGGGATAATGTTCACTGTTTTATAAACGCGTCTGGGGGATAATGTTCACTGTTTTATATTCGGGTCTCGGGGATAAAGTTCACTGTTTTATATTCGGGTATGAAAGATAATGTTCACTGTTATACATTCGGGTAAAGGTGAGAATGTTTACTGTTCCAAATTCGGGACTGGTGATAATGTTCACTGTTGTACCTTCGGGTCTGGGGGATAACGTTCACTGTTTTATATTCGTGTCTCGGGGATAATGTTCACTGTTTTATATTCAGGTCTGGGGGATAATGTTCACTGTTTTATATTCGGGTCTGGGGCATAATGTTCACTGTTTTATATTTAGGTCTGGGGGATAATGTTCACTGTTTTATATTCAGGTCGAGGGGATAATGTTCACTGTTTTTATTCAGGTCTGGGGGATAATGTTCACTGTTTTATATTCAGGTCTGGGGGATAATGTTCACTGTTTTATATTCGGGTCTGGGGGATAATGTTCACTGTTTTATATTCAGGTCAAGGGGATAATGTTCACTGTTTTATATTCGGCACTGGGGGAAAATGTTCACTGTTTTTTATTCAGGTCTGGGGGATAATGTTCACTGTTTTATATTTGGGTCTGGGGGATAATGTTCCCTGTTTTATATTCGGGTCTGGGGGATAATGTTCACCGTTTTATATTCAGGTCTGGGGGATAATGTTCACCGTTTAATATTCAGGTCTGGGGGATAATGTTCACTGTTTTATATTCAGGTCTGGGGGATAATGTTCAGTGTTTTATATTCGGGTCTGGGGGATAATGTTCACTGTTTTATATTCGGGTCTGGGGGATAATGTTCACCGTTTTATATTCAGGACTGGGGGATAATGTTCACTGTTTTATATTCAGGTCTGGGGGATAATGTTCACTGTTTTATATTCAGGTCTGGGGGATAATGTTCACTTTTTTATATTCCAATCGAGGGGATAATGTTCACATTTTGATATTCGGGTCTAGGGGATAATGTTCACTGTTTTATATTCGGGTCTAGGGGATAATGTTCACTGTTTTATATTCAGGTCTAGGGGATAATGTTCACTGTTTTATATTCGGGTCTAGGGGATAATGTTCACTGTTTTATATTCGGGTCTGGGGGATAATGTTCATTGTTTTATATTCGGGTCTGGGGGATAATGTTCACTGTTTTATATTCGGGTCTGGGGGACAATGTTCACTGTTTTATATTCGGGTCTAGGGGATAATGTTCACTGTTTTATATTCGGGTTCAGGGGATAATGTTCACTGTTTTATATTCGGGTCTGGGGGATAATGTTCACTGTTTTATATTCGTGTCCAGGGGATAATGTTCACTGTTTGATTTTCGGGTCCAGGGGATAAATTTCACTGTTTTATATTCGGGTCTGGGGGATAATGTTCACTGTTTTATATTCGGGTCTAGGGGATAATGTTCACTGTTTTATCTTCAGGTCTGGGGGATAATGTTCACTGTTTTATATTCTGTTCTAGGGGATAATGTTCACTGTTTTATATTCGGGTCTAGGGATAATGTTCACTGTTTTATATTCGGGTCTGGGGGATAATGTTCACTGTTTTATATTCGGGTCTGGGGGATAATGTTCACTATTTTATATTCGGGTCTCGGGGATAATGTTCACTGTTTTATATTCGGGTCTGGGGGATAATGTTCACTGTTTTATAAACGCGTCTGGGGGATAATGTTCACTGTTTTATATTCGGGTCTGGGGGATAATGTTCACTGTTTTATAAACGCGTCTGGCTGATAATGTTCACTGTTTTATATTCGGGTCTGGGGGATAATGTTCTCTGTTTTATATTCGGGTCTGGGGGATAATGTTCACTGTTTTATATTTAGGTCTGGGGGATAATGTTCACTGTTTTATATTCGGGTCTAGGGGATAATGTTCACTGTTTTATATTCGGGTTTCGGGGATAATGTTCACTGTTTTATATTCGGGACTCGGGGATAATGTTCACTGTTTTATAAACGCGTCTGGGGGATAATGTTCACTGTTTTATATTCGGGTCTGGGGGATAATGTTCATTGTTTTATATTCGGGTCTGGGGGATAATGATCACTGATATATATTCGGGTCTAGGGGATAATGATCACTGTTTTATATTCGGGTCTGAAAGATAATGCTCACTGTTATACATTCGGGTCAAGCGGATAATGTTTACTGTTCCAAATTCGGGACTGGTGATAATGTTCACTGTTGTACATTCGGGTCTGGGGGATAATGTTTACTGTTTTATATTCGGGTCTGGGTGATAATGTTCACTGTTTTATATTCAGGTCTAGGGGATATTGTTCACTGTTTTATATTCGGCACTGGGGGATAATGTTCACTGTTTTTTTATTCAGGTCTGGGGGATAATGTTCACTGTTTTATTTTTGGGTCTGGGGGATAATGTTCCCTGTTTTATATTCGGGTCTGGGGGATAATGTTCACCGTTTTATATTCAGGTCTGGGGGATAATGTTCACCGTTTTATATTCAGGTCTGGGGGATAATGTTCATTGTTTTATATTCAGGTCTGGGGGATAATGTTCACTGTTTTATATTCGGGTATGGGGGATAAAGTTCACTGTTTTATATTCGGGTCTGGGGGATAATGTTCACCGTTTTATATTCAGGTCTGGGGGATAATGTTCACCGTTTTATATTCAGGTCTGGGGGATAATGTTCACTGTTTTATATTCGGGTCTGGGGGATAATGTTCACTGTTTTATATTCAGGTCTGGGGGATAATGTTCACTGTTTGATATTCGGGTCTGGGGGATAATGTTCACTGTTTTATATTCGGGTCTCGGGGATAATGTTCACTGTTTTATATTCAGCTCTGGGGGATAATGTTCACTGTTTTATATTCGGGTCTAGGGGATAATGTTCACTGTTTTATATTCAGGTCTGGGGGATATTATTCACTGTTTTATATTCAGGTCGAGGGGATAATGTTCACTCTTTTATATTCAGGTCTGGGGGATAATGTTCACTGTTTTATATTCGGGTCTAGGGGATAATGTTCACTGTTTTATATTCAGGTCTGGGGGATAATGTTCACTGTTTTATATTCAGGTCCAGGGGATAATGTTCACTGTTTTATATTCAGGTCTGGGGGATAATGTTCACTGTTTTATATTCAGGTCGGGTGGATAATGTTCACTGTTTTATATTCCAGTCTCGGGGATAATGTTCACATATTTATATTCGGGTCTAGGGGATAATGTTCACTGTTTTATATTCGGGTCTGGGGGATAATGTTCACTGTTTTATATTCGGGTCTAGGGGATAATGTTCACTGTTTTATATTCGGGTCTAGGGGATAATGTTCACTGTTTTATATTCGGGTCTGGGGGATAATGTTCACTGTTTTATATTCGGGTCTGGGGGATAATGTTCACTGTTTTATATTCGGGTCTGGGGGATAATGTTCACTGTTTTATATTCGGGTCTGGGGGATAATGTTCACTGTTTTATATTCGGGTCTGGGGGATAATGTTCACTGTTTTATATTCGGGTCTGGGGGACAATGTTCACTGTTTTATATTCGGGACTAGGGGATAATGTTCACTGTTTTATATTCGGGTTCAGGGGATAATGTTCACAGTTTTATATTCGGGTCTGGGGGTAATGTTCACTGTTTTATATTCGTGTCTAGGGGATAATGTTCACTGTTTTATTTTCGGGTCCAGGGGATAAATTTCACTGTTTTATATTCGGGTCTGGGGGATAATGTTCACTGTTTTATATTCGGGTCTAGGGGATAATGTTCACTGTTTTATCTTCAGGTCTGGGGGATAATGTTCACTGTTTTATATTCTGTTCTAGGGGATAATGTTTACTGTTTTATATTCGGGTCTAGGGGATAATGTTCACTGTTTTATATTCGGGTCTGGGGGATAATGTTCACTGTTTTATATTCAGGTCTGGGGGATAATGTTCACTGTTTTATATTCGGGTCTGGGGGATAATGTTCACTGTTTTATATTCGGGTCTCGGGGATAATGTTCACTGTTTTATATTCGGGTCTGGGGGATAATGTTCACTGTTTTATAAACGCGTCTGGGGGATAATGTTCACTGTTTTATATTCGGGTCTCGGGGATAATGTTCACTGTTTTATAAACGCGTCTGGGTGATAATGTAGACTGTTTTATATTCGGGTCTCGGGGATAATGTTCACTGTTTTATATTCGGGTCTGAAAGATAATGTTCACTGTTATACATTCGGGTCAAGGGGAGAATGTTGACTGTTCCAAATTCGGGACTGGTGATAATGTTCACTGTTGTACATTCGGGTCTGGGGGATAACGTTCACTGTTTTATATTCGGGTCTCGGGGATAATGTTCACTGTTTTATATTCAGGTCTGGGGGATAATGTTCACTGTTTTATATTCAGGTCTGGGGGATAATGTTCACTGTTTTATATTTAGGTCTGGGGGATAATGTTCACTGTTTTATATTCAGGTCTAGGGGATAATGTTCACTGTTTTATATTCAGGTCTGGGGGATAATGTTCACTGTTTTATATTCAGGTCTGGGGGATAATGTTCACTGTTTTATTTTCGGGTCTGGGGGATAATGTTCACTGTTTTATATTCGGGTCTAGGGGATAATGTTCACTGCTTTATATTCGGGTCTAGGGGATAATGTTCACTGTTTTATATTCAGGTCTGGGGGATAATGTTCACTGTTTTATATTCGGGTCTAGGGGATAATGTTCACTGTTTTATATTCGGGTCTGGGGGATAATGTTCACTGTTTTATATTCGGGTCTGGGGGATAATGTTCACTGTTTTATATTCGGGTCTGGGGGATAATGTTCACTGTTTTATGTTCGGGTCTCGGGGATAATGTTCACTGTTTTATATTGGGGTCTGGGGGATAATGTTCACTGTTTTATAAACGCCTCTGGGGGATAATGTTCACTGTTTTATATTCGGGTCTAGGGGATAATGTTCACTGTTTTATATTCGGGTCTCGGGGATAATGTTCACTGTTTTATATTCGGGACTCGGGGATAATGTTCACTGTTTTATAAACGCGTCTGGGGGATAATGTTCACTGTTTTATATTCGGGTCTGGGGGATAATGTTCATTGTTTTATATTCGGTTCTGTGGATAATGTTCACTGATATATATTCGGGTCTAGGGGATAATGATCACTGTTTTATATTCGGGTCTGAAAGATAATGCTCACTGTTATACATTCGGGTCAAGCGGATAATGTTTACTGTTCCAAATTCGGGACTGGTGATAATGTTCACTGTTGTACATTCGGGTCTGGGGGATAATGTTTACTGTTTTATATTCGGGTCTGGGTGATAATCTTCACTGTTTTATATTCGGGTCTCGGGGATAATGTTCACCGTTTTATATTCAGGTCTGGGGGATAATGTTCACCGTTTTATATTCAGGTCTGGGTGATAATGTTCACTGTTTTATATTCGGGTCTGGGGGATAATGTTCACTGTTTTATATTCAGGTCTAGGGGATAATGTTCACTGTTTTATATTCGGCACTGGGGGATAATGTTCACTGTTTTTTTATTCAGGTCTGGGGGATAATGTTCACTGTTTTATATTTGGGTCTGGGGGATAATGTTCCCTGTTTTATATTCGGGTCTGGGGGATAATGTTCACCGTTTTATATTCAGGTCTGGGGGATAATGTTCACCGTTTTATATTCAGGTCTGGGGGATAATGTTCACTGTTTTATATTCAGGTCTGGGGGATAATGTTCACTGTTTTATATTCGGGTCTGGGGGATAATGTTCACTGTTTTATATTCGGGTCTGGGGGATAATGTTCACCGTTTTATATTCAGGTCTGGGGGATAATGTTCACCGTTTTATATTCAGGTCTGGGGGATAATGTTCACTGTTTTATATTCCGGTCTGGGGGATAATGTTCACTGTTTTATATTCGGGACTGGGGGATAATGTTCACTGTTTTATATTCGGGTCTCGTGGATAATGTTAACTGTTTTATATTCAGGTCTGGGGGATAATGTTCACTGTTTTATATTCGGGTCTAGGGGATAATGTTCACTGTTTTATATTCAGGTCTGGGGGATAATATTCACTGTTTTATATTCAGGTCTAGGGGATAATGTTCACTGTTTTATATTCAGGTCTGGGGGATAATGTTCACTGTTTTATATTCGGGTCTAGGTGATAATGTTCACTGTTTTATATTCGGGTTCAGGGGATAATGTTCACTGTTTTATATTCGGGTCTGGGGGATAATGTTCACTGTTTTATATTCGTGTCTAGGGGATAATGTTCACTGTTTTATTTTCGGGTCCAGGGGATAAATTTCACTGTTTTATATTCGGGTCTGGGGGATAATGTTCACTGTTTTATATTCGGGTCTAGGGGATAATGTTCACTGTTTTATCTTCAGGTCTGGGGGATAATGTTCACTGTTTTATATTCTGTTCTAGGGGATAATGTTCACTGTTTTATATTCGGGTCTAGGGGATAATGTTCACTGTTTTATATTCGGGTCTGGGGGATAATGTTCACTGTTTTATATTCGGGTCTCGGGGATAATGTTCACTGTTTTATATTCGGGTCTGGGGGATAATGTTCACTGTTTTATAAACGCGTCTGGCTGATAATGTTCACTGTTTTATATTCGGGTCTCGGGGATAATGTTCACTGTTTTATAAACGCGTCTGGCTGATAATGTTCACTGTTTTATATTCGGGTCTCGGGGATAATGTTCACTATTTTATATTCGGGTCTGAAAGATAATGTTCACTGTTATACATTCGGGTCAAGGGGAGAATGTTTACTGTTCCAAATTCGGGACTGGTGATAATGTTCACTGTTGTACATTCGGGTCTGGGGGATAACGTTCACTGTTTTATATTCGGGTCTCGGGGATAATGTTCACTGTTTTATATTCAGATCTGGGGGATAATGTTCACTGTTTTATATTCGGGTCTGGGGGATAATGTTCACTGTTTTATATTTAGGTCTGGGGGATAATGTTCACTGTTTTATATTCAGGTCTAGGGGATAATGTTCACTGTTTTATATTCAGGTCTGGGGGATAATGTTCACTGTTTTATATTCAGGTCTGGGGGATAATGTTCACTGTTTTATATTCGGGTCTGGAGGATAATGTTCACTGTTTAATATTCGGTTCTAGGGGATAATGTTCACTGCTTTATATTCGGGTCTCGGGGATAATGTTCACTGTTTTATATTCAGGTCTGGGGGATAATGTTCACTGTTTTATATTCGGGTCTAGGGGATAATGTTCACTGTTTTATATTCGGGTCTGGGGGATAATGTTCACTGTTTTATATTCGGGTCTGGGGGATAATGTTCACTGTTTTATATTCGGGTCTGGGGGATAATGTTCACTGTTTTATATTGGGGTCTCGGGGATAATGTTCACTGTTTTATATTGGGGTCTGGGGGATAATGTTCACGGTTTTATAAACGCCTCTGGGGGATAATGTTCACTGTTTTATATTCGGGTCTAGGGGATAATGTTCACTGTTTTATATTCGGGTCTCGGGGATAATGTTCACTGTTTTATATTCGGGACTCGGGGATAATGTTCACTGTTTTATAAACGCGTCTGGGGGATAATGTTCACTGTTTTATATTCGGGTCTGGGGGATAATGTTCATTGTTTTATATTCGGGTCTGGGGGATAATGTTCACTGATATATATTCGGGTCTAGGGGATAATGATCACTGTTTTATATTCGGGTCTGAAAGATAATGCTCACTGTTATACATTCGGGTCAAGCGGATAATGTTTACTGTTCCAAATTCGGGACTGGTGATAATGTTCACTGTTGGACATTCGGGTCTGGGGGATAATGTTTACTGTTTTATATTCGGGTCTGGGTGATAATCTTCACTGTTTTATATTCGGGTCTCGGGGATAATGTTCACCGTTTTATATTCAGGTCTGGGGGATAATGTTCACCGTTTTATATTCAGGTCTGGGTGATAATGTTCACTGTTTTATATTCGGGTCTGGGGGATAATGTTCACTGTTTTATATTCAGGTCTAGGGGATAATGTTCACTGTTTTATATTCGGCACTGGGGGATAATGTTCACTGTTTTTTTATTCAGGTCTGGGGGCTAATGTTCACAGTTTTATATTTGGGTCTGGGGGATAATGTTCCCTGTTTTATATTCGGGTCTGGGGGATAATGTTCACCGTTTTATATTCAGGTCTGGGGGATAATGTTCACTGTTTTATATTCAGGTCTCGGGGATAATGCTCACTGTTTTATATTCAGGTCTGGGGGATAATGTTCACAGTTTTATATTCGGGTCTAGGGGATAATGTTCACTGTTTTATATTCAGGTCTGGGGGATAATATTCACTGTTTTATATTCAGGTCTAGGGGATAATGTGCACTGTTTTATATTCAGGTCTGGGGGATAATGTTCACTGTTTTATATTCGGGTCTAGGGGATAATGTTCACTGTTTTATATTCGGGTTCAGGGGATAATGTTCACTGTTTTATATTCGGGTCTGGGGGATAATGTTCACTGTTTTATATTCGTGTCTAGGGGATAATGTTCACTGTTTTATTTTCGGGTCCAGGGGATAAATTTCACTGTTTTATATTCGGGTCTGGGGGATAATGTTCACTGTTTTATATTCGGGTCTAGGGGATAATGTTCACTGTTTTATCTTCAGGTCTGGGGGATAATGTTCACTGTTTTATATTCTGTTCTAGGGGATAATGTTCACTGTTTTATATTCGGGTCTAGGGGATAATGTTCACTGTTTTATATTCGGGTCTGGGGGATAATGTTCACTGTTTTATATTCAGGTCTGGGGGATAATGTTCACTGTTTTATATTCGGGTCTGGGGGATAATGTTCACTGTTTTATATTCGGGTCTCGGGGATAATGTTCACTGTTTTATATTCGGGTCTGGGGGATAATGTTCACTGTTTTATAAACGGGTCTGGGGGATAATGTTCACTGTTTTATATTCGGGTCTCGGGGATAATGTTCACTGTTTTATAAACGCGTCTGGGTGATAATGTTCACTGTTTTAAATTCGGGTCTCGGGGATAATGTTCACTGTTTTATATTCTGGTCTGAAAGATAATGTTCACTGTTATACATTCGGGTCAAGGGGAGAATGTTTACTGTTCCAAATTCGGGACTGGTGATAATGTTCACTGTTGTACATTTGGGTCTGGGGGATAACGTTCACTGTTTTATATTCGGGTCTCGGGGATAATGTTCACTGTTTTATATTCAGGTCTGGGGGATAATGTTCACTGTTTTATATTCGGGTCTGGGGGATAATGTTCACTGTTTTATATTCGGGTCTGGGGGATAATGTTCACTGTTTTATATTCGGGTCTAGGGGATAATGTTCACTGTTTTATATTCGGGTCTAGGGGATAATGTTCACTGTTTTATATTCGGGTCTGGGGGATAATGTTCACTGTTTTATATTCGGGTCTGGGGGATAATGTTCACTGTTTTATATTCGGGTCTGGGGGATAATGTTCACTGTTTTATATTCGGGTCTGGGGGATAATGTTCACTGTTTTATATTCGGGTCTGGGGGATAATGTTCACTGTTTTATATTCGGGTCTGGGGGACAATGTTCACTGTTTTATATTCGGGACTAGGGGATAATGTTCACTGTTTTATATTCGGGTTCAGGGGATAATGTTCACAGTTTTATATTCGGGTCTGGGGGTAATGTTCACTGTTTTATATTCGTGTCTAGGGGATAATGTTCACTGTTTTATTTTCGGGTCCAGGGGATAAATTTCACTGTTTTATATTCGGGTCTGGGGGATAATGTTCACTGTTTTATATTCGGGTCTAGGGGATAATGTTCACTGTTTTATCTTCAGGTCTGGGGGATAATGTTCACTGTTTTATATTCTGTTCTAGGGGATAATGTTTACTGTTTTATATTCGGGTCTAGGGGATAATGTTCACTGTTTTATATTCGGGTCTGGGGGATAATGTTCACTGTTTTATATTCAGGTCTGGGGGATAATGTTCACTGTTTTATATTCGGGTCTGGGGGATAATGTTCACTGTTTTATATTCGGGTCTCGGGGATAATGTTCACTGTTTTATATTCGGGTCTGGGGGATAATGTTCGCTGTTTTATAAACGCGTCTGGGGGATAATGTTCACTGTTTTATATTCGGGTCTCGGGGATAATGTTCACTGTTTTATAAACGCGTCTGGGTGATAATGTTCACTGTTTTATATTCGGGTCTCGGGGATAATGTTCACTGTTTTATATTCGGGTCTGAAAGATAATGTTCACTGTTATACATTCGGGTCAAGGGGAGAATGTTTACTGTTCCAAATACGGGACTGGTGATAATGTTCACTGTTGTACATTCGGGTCTGGGGGATAACGTTCACTGTTTTATATTCGGGTCTCGGGGATAATGTTCACTGTTTTATATTTAGGTCTGGGGGATAATGTTCACTGTTTTATATTCGGGTCTGGGGGATAATGTTCACTGTTTTATATTCGGGTCTAGGGGATAATGTTCACTGCTTTATATTCGGGTCTAGGGGATAATGTTCACTGTTTTATATTCAGGTCTGGGGGATAATGTTCACTGTTTTATATTCGGGTCTAGGGGATAATGTTCACTGTTTTATATTCGGGTCTGGGGGATAATGTTCACTGTTTTATATTCGGGTCTGGGGGATAATGTTCACTGTTTTATATTCGGGTCTGGGGGATAATGTTCACTGTTTTATGTTCGGGTCTCGGGGATAATGTTCACTGTTTTATATTGGGGTCTGGGGGATAATGTTCACTGTTTTATAAACGCCTCTGGGGGATAATGTTCACTGTTTTATATTCGGGTCTAGGGGATAATGTTCACTGTTTTATATTCGGGTCTCGGGGATAATGTTCACTGTTTTATATTCGGGACTCGGGGATAATGTTCACTGTTTTATAAACGCGTCTGGGGGATAATGTTCACTGTTTTATATTCGGGTCTGGGGGATAATGTTCATTGTTTTATATTCGGTTCTGGGGATAATGTTCACTGATATATATTCGGGTCTAGGGGATAATGATCACTGTTTTATATTCGGGTCTGAAAGATAATGCTCACTGTTATACATTCGGGTCAAGCAGATAATGTTTACTGTTCCAAATTCGGGACTGGTGATAATGTTCACTGTTGTACATTCGGGTCTGGGGGATAATGTTTACTGTTTTATATTCGGGTCTGGGTGATAATCTTCACTGTTTTATATTCGGGTCTCGGGGATAATGTTCACCGTTTTATATTCAGGTCTGGGGGATAATGTTCACCGTTTTATATTCAGGTCTGGGTGATAATGTTCACTGTTTTATATTCGGGTCTGGGGGATAATGTTCACTGTTTTATATTCAGGTCTAGGGGATAATGTTCACTGTTTTATATTCGGCACTGGGGGATAATGTTCACTGTTTTTTTATTCAGGCCTGGGGGATAATGTTCACTGTTTTATATTTGGGTCTGGGGGATAATGTTCCCTGTTTTATATTCGGGTCTGGGGGATAATGTTCACCGTTTTATATTCAGGTCTGGGGGATAATGTTCACCGTTTTATATTCAGGTCTGGGGGATAATGTTCACTGTTTTATATTCAGGTCTGGGGGATAATGTTCACTGTTTTATATTCGGGTCTGGGGGATAATTGTCACTGTTTTATATTCGGGTCTGGGGGATAATGTTCACCGTTTTATATTCAGGTCTGGGGGATAATGTTCACCGTTTTATATTCAGGTCTGGGGGATAATGTTCACTGTTTTATATTCGGGTCTGGGGGATAATGTTCACTGTTTTATATTCGGGTCTGGGGGATAATGTTCACTGTTTTATATTCGGGTCTCGGGGATAATGTTCACTGTTTTATATTCAGGTCTGGGGGATAATGTTCACTGTTTTATATTCGGGTCTAGGGGATAATGTTCACTGTTTTATATTCAGGTCTGGGGGATAATATTCACTGTTTTATATTCAGGTCTAGGGGATAATGTTCACTGTTTTATATTCAGGTCTGGGGGATAATGTTCACTGTTTTATATTCGGGTCTAGGTGATAATGTTCACTGTTTTATATTCGGGTTCAGGGGATAATGTTCACTGTTTTATATTCGGGTCTGGGGGATAATGTTCACTGTTTTATATTCGTGTCTAGGGGATAATGTTCACTGTTTTATTTTCGGGTCCAGGGGATAAATTTCACTGTTTTATATTCGGGTCTGGGGGATAATGTTCACTGTTTTATATTCGGGTCTAGGGGATAATGTTCACTGTTTTATCTTCAGGTCTGGGGGATAATGTTCACTGTTTTATATTCTGTTCTAGGGGATAATGTTCACTGTTTTATATTCGGGTCTAGGGGATAATGTTCACTGTTTTATATTCGGGTCTGGGGGATAATGTTCACTCTTTTATATTCAGGTCTGGGGGATAATGTTCACTGTTTTATATTCGGGTCTGGGGGATAACGTTCACTGTTTTATATTCGGGTCTCGGGGATAATGTTCACTGTTTTATATTCGGGTCTGGGGGATAATGTTCACTGTTTTATAAACGCGTCTGGCTGATAATGTTCACTGTTTTATATTCGGGTCTCGGGGATAATGTTCACTGTTTTATAAACGCGTCTGGCTGATAATGTTCACTGTTTTATATTCGGGTCTCGGGGATAATGTTCACTGTTTTATATTCGGGTCTGAAAGATAATGTTCACTGTTATACATTCGGGTCAAGGGGAGAATGTTTACTGTTCCAAATTCGGGACTGGTGATAATGTTCACTGTTGTACATTCGGGTCTGGGGGATAACGTTCACTGTTTTACATTCGGGTCTCGGGGATAATGTTCACTGTTTTATATTCAGGTCTGGGGGATAATGTTCACTGTTTTATATTCGGGTCTGGGGGATAATGTTCACTGTTTTATATTTAGGTCTGGGGGATAATGTTCACTGTTTTATATTCAGGTCTAGGGGATAATGTTCACTGTTTTATATTCAGGTCTGGGGGATAATGTTCACTGTTTTATATTCAGGTCTGGGGGATAATGTTCACTGTTTTATATTCGGGTCTGGGGGATAATGTTCACTGTTTTATATTCTGTTCTAGGGGATAATGTTCACTGCTTTATATTCGGGTCTCGGGGATAATGTTCACTGTTTTATATTCAGGTCTGGGGGATAATGTTCACTGTTTTATATTCGGGTCTAGGGGATAATGTTCACTGTTTTATATTCGGGTCTGGGGGATAATGTTCACTGTTTTATATTCGGGTCTGGGGGATAATGTTCACTGTTTTATATTGGGGTCTCGGGGATAATGTTCACTGTTTTATATTGGGGTCTGGGGGATAATGTTCACTGTTTTATAAACGCCTCTGGGGGATAATGTTCACTGTTTTATATTCGGGTCTAGGGGATAATGTTCACTGTTTTATATTCGGGTCTCGGGGATAATGTTCACTGTTTTATATTCGGGACTCGGGGATAATGTTCACTGTTTTATAAACGCGTCTGGGGGATAATGTTCACTGTTTTATATTCGGGTCTGGGGGATAATGTTCATTGTTTTATATTCGGGTCTGGGGGATAATGTTCACTGATATATATTCGGGTCTAGGGGATAATGATCACTGTTTTATATTCGGGTCTGAAAGATAATGCTCACTGTTATACATTCGGGTCAAGCGGATAATGTTTACTGTTCCAAATTCGGGACTGGTGATAATGTTCACTGTTGGACATTCGGGTCTGGGGGATAATGTTTACTGTTTTATATTCGGGTCTGGGTGATAATCTTCACTGTTTTATATTCGGGTCTCGGGGATAATGTTCACCGTTTTATATTCAGGTCTGGGGGATAATGTTCACCGTTTTATATTCAGGTCTGGGTGATAATGTTCACTGTTTTATATTCGGGTCTGGGGGATAATGTTCACTGTTTTATATTCAGGTCTAGGGGATAATGTTCACTGTTTTATATTCGGCACTGGGGGATAATGTTCACTGTTTTTTTATTCAGGTCTGGGGGCTAATGTTCACAGTTTTATATTTGGGTCTGGGGGATAATGTTCCCTGTTTTATATTCGGGTCTGGGGGATAATGTTCACCGTTTTATATTCAGGTCTGGGGGATAATGTTCACTGTTTTATATTCAGGTCTCGGGGATAATGCTCACTGTTTTATATTCAGGTCTGGGGGATAATGTTCACAGTTTTATATTCGGGTCTAGGGGATAATGTTCACTGTTTTATATTCAGGTCTGGAGGATATTGTTCACTGTTTTATATTCAGGTCTAGGGGATAATGTGCACTGTTTTATATTCAGGTCTGGGGGATAATGTTCACTGTTTTATATTCGGGTCTAGGGGATAATGTTCACTGTTTTATATTCGGGTTCAGGGGATAATGTTCACTGTTTTATATTCGGGTCTGGGGGATAATGTTCACTGTTTTATATTCGTGTCTAGGGGATAATGTTCACTGTTTTATTTTCGGGTCCAGGGGATAAATTTCACTGTTTTATATTCGGGTCTGGGGGATAATGTTCACTGTTTTATATTCGGGTCTAGGGGATAATGTTCACTGTTTTATCTTCAGGTCTGGGGGATAATGTTCACTGTTTTATATTCTGTTCTAGGGGATAATGTTCACTGTTTTATATTCGGGTCTAGGGGATAATGTTCACTGTTTTATATTCGGGTCTGGGGGATAATGTTCACTGTTTTATATTCAGGTCTGGGGGATAATGTTCACTGTTTTATATTCGGGTCTGGGGGATAATGTTCACTGTTTTATATTCGGGTCTCGGGGATAATGTTCACTGTTTTATATTCGGGTCTGGGGGATAATGTTCACTGTTTTATAAACGGGTCTGGGGGATAATGTTCACTGTTTTATATTCGGGTCTCGGGGATAATGTTAACTGTTTTATAAACGCGTCTGGGTGATAATGTTCACTGTTTTAAATTCGGGTCTCGGGGATAATGTTCACTGTTTTATATTCTGGTCTGAAAGATAATGTTCACTGTTATACATTCGGGTCAAGGGGAGAATGTTTACTGTTCCAAATTCGGGACTGGTGATAATGTTCACTGTTGTACATTTGGGTCTGGGGGATAACGTTCACTGTTTTATATTCGGGTCTCGGGGATAATGTTCACTGTTTTATATTCAGGTCTGGGGGATAATGTTCACTGTTTTATATTCGGGTCTGGGGGATAATGTTCACTGTTTTATATTTAGGTCTGGGGGATAATGTTCACTGTTTTATATTCAGGTCTAGGGGATAATGTTCACTGTTTTATATTCAGGTCTGGGGGATAATGTTCACTGTTTTATATTCAGGTCTGGGGGATATTGTTCACTGTTTTATATTCGGGTCTGGGGGATAATGTTCACTGTTTTATATTCGGGACTCGGGGATAATGTTCACTGCTTTATATTCGGGTCTAGGGGATAATGTTCACTGTTTTATATTCAGGTCTGGGGGATAATGTTCACTGTTTTATATTCGGGTCTAGGGGATAATGTTCACTGTTTTATATTCGGGTCTGGGGGATAATGTTCACTGTTTTATATTCGGGTCTGGGGGATAATGTTCACTGTTTTATATTCGTGTCTGGGGGATAATGTTCACTGTTTTATGTTCGGGTCTCGGGGATAATGTTCACTGTTTTATATTGGGGTCTGGGGGATAATGTTCACTGTTTTATAAACGCCTCTGGGGGATAATGTTCACTGTTTTATATTCGGGTCTAGGGGATAATGTTCACTGTTTTATATTCGGGTCTCGGGGATAATGTTCACTGTTTTATATTCGGGACTCGGGGATAATGTTCACTGTTTTATAAACGCGTCTGGGGGATAATGTTCACTGTTTTATATTCGGGTCTGGGGGATAATGTTCATTGTTTTATATTCGGGTCTGGGGGATAATGTTCACTGATATATATTCGGGTCTAGGGGATAATGATCACTGTTTTATATTCGGGTCTGAAAGATAATGCTCACTGTTATACATTCGGGTCAAGCGGATAATGTTTACTGTTCCAAATTCGGGACTGGTGATAATGTTCACTGTTGTACATTCGGGTCTGGGGGATAATGTTCACAGTTTTATATTCGGGTCTAGGGGATAATGTTCACTGTTTTATATTCAGGTCTGGGGGATAATATTCACTGTTTTATATTCAGGTCTAGGGGATAATGTTCACTGTTTTATATTCAGGTCTGGGGGATAATGTTCACTGTTTTATATTCGGGTCTAGGTGATAATGTTCACTGTTTTATATTCGGGTTCAGGGGATAATGTTCACTGTTTTATATTCGGGTCTGGGGGATAATGTTCACTGTTTTATATTCGTGTCTAGGGGATAATGTTCACTGTTTTATTTTCGGGTCCAGGGGATAAATTTCACTGTTTTATATTCGGGTCTGGGGGATAATGTTCACTGTTTTATATTCGGGTCTAGGGGATAATGTTCACTGTTTTATCTTCAGGTCTGGGGGATAATGTTCACTGTTTTATATTCTGTTCTAGGGGATAATGTTCACTGTTTTATATTCGGGTCTAGGGGATAATGTTCACTGTTTTATATTCGGGTCTAGGGGATAATGTTCACTGTTTTATATTCGGGTCTAGGCGATAATGTTCACTGTTTTATATTCGGGTCTGGGGGATAATGTTCACTCTTTTATATTCAGGTCTGGGGGATAATGTTCACTGTTTTATATTCGGGTCTGGGGGATAATGTTCACTGTTTTATATTCGGGTCTCGGGGATAATGTTCACTGTTTTATATTCGGGTCTGGGGGATAATGTTCACTGTTTTATAAACGCGTCTGGCTGATAATGTTCACTGTTTTATATTCGGGTCTCGGGGATAATGTTCACTGTTTTATAAACGCGTCTGGCTGATAATGTTCACTGTTTTATATTCGGGTCTCGGGGATAATGTTCACTGTTTTATATTCGGGTCTGAAAGATAATGTTCACTGTTATACATTCGGGTCAAGGGGAGAATGTTTACTGTTCCAAATTTGGGACTGGTGATAATGTTCACTGTTGTACATTCGGGTCTGGGGGATAACGTTCACTGTTTTATATTCAGGTCTGGGGGATAATGTTCACTGTTTTATATTCGGGTATGGGGATAATGTTCACTATTTTATATTTAGGTCTGGGGGATAATGTTCACTGTTTTATATTCAGGTCTAGGGGATAATGTTCACTGTTTTATATTCAGGTCTGGGGGATAATGTTCACTGTTTTATATTCGGGTCTGGGGGATAATGTTCACTGTTTTATATTCGGTTCTAGGGGATAATGTTCACTGCTTTATATTCGGGTCTGGGGGATAATGTTCACTGTTTTATATTCAGGTCTGGGGGATAATGTTCACTGTTTTATATTCGGGTCTAGGGGATAATGTTCACTGTTTTATATTCGGGTCTGGGGGATAATGTTCACTGTTTTATATTCGGGTCTGGGGGATAATGTTCACTGTTTTATATTGGGGTCTCGGGGATAATGTTCACTGTTTTATATTGGGGTCTGGGGGATAATGTTCACTGTTTTATAAACGCCTCTGGGGGATAATGTTCACTGTTTTATATTCGGGTCTAGGGGATAATGTTCACTGTTTTATATTCGGGTCTCGGGGATAATGTTCACTGTTTTATATTCGGGACTCGGGGATAATGTTCACTGTTTTATAAACGCGTCTGGGGGATAATGTTCACTGTTTTATATTCGGGTCTGGGGGATAATGTTCATTGTTTTATATTCGGGTCTGGGGGATAATGTTCACTGATATATATTCGGGTCTAGGGGATAATGATCACTGTTTTATATTCGGGTCTGAAAGATAATGCTCACTGTTATACATTCGGGTCAAGCGGATAATGTTTACTGTTCCAAATTCGGGACTGGTGATAATGTTCACTGTTGGACATTCGGGTCTGGGGGATAATGTTTACTGTTTTATATTCGGGTCTGGGTGATAATCTTCACTGTTTTATATTCGGGTCTCGGGGATAATGTTCACCGTTTTATATTCAGGTCTGGGGGATAATGTTCACCGTTTTATATTCAGGTCTGGGTGATAATGTTCACTGTTTTATATTCGGGTCTGGGGGATAATGTTCACTGTTTTATATTCAGGTCTAGGGGATAATGTTCACTGTTTTATATTCGGCACTGGGGGATAATGTTCACTGTTTTTTTATTCAGGTCTGGGGGCTAATGTTCACAGTTTTATATTTGGGTCTGGGGGATAATGTTCCCTGTTTTATATTCGGGTCTGGGGGATAATGTTCACCGTTTTATATTCAGGTCTGGGGGATAATGTTCACTGTTTTATATTCAGGTCTCGGGGATAATGCTCACTGTTTTATATTCAGGTCTGGGGGATAATGTTCACAGTTTTATATTCGGGTCTAGGGGATAATGTTCACTGTTTTATATTCAGGTCTGGGGGATATTGTTCACTGTTTTATATTCAGGTCTAGGGGATAATGTGCACTGTTTTATATTCAGGTCTGGGGGATAATGTTCACTGTTTTATATTCGGGTCTAGGGGATAATGTTCACTGTTTTATATTCGGGTTCAGGGGATAATGTTCACTGTTTTATATTCGGGTCTGGGGGATAATGTTCACTGTTTTATATTCGTGTCTAGGGGATAATGTTCACTGTTTTATTTTCGGGTCCAGGGGATAAATTTCACTGTTTTATCTTCGGGTCTGGGGGATAATGTTCACTGTTTTATATTCGGGTCTAGGGGATAATGTTCACTGTTTTATCTTCAGGTCTGGGGGATAATGTTCACTGTTTTATATTCTGTTCTAGGGGATAATGTTCACTGTTTTATATTCGGGTCTAGGGGATAATGTTCACTGTTTTATATTCGGGTCTGGGGGATAATGTTCACTGTTTTATATTCAGGTCTGGGGGATAATGTTCACTGTTTTATATTCGGGTCTGGGGGATAATGTTCACTGTTTTATATTCGGGTCTCGGGGATAATGTTCACTGTTTTATATTCGGGTCTGGGGGATAATGTTCACTGTTTTATAAACGGGTCTGGGGGATAATGTTCACTGTTTTATATTCGGGTCTCGGGGATAATGTTCACTGTTTTATAAACGCGTCTGGGTGATAATGTTCACTGTTTTAAATTCGGGTCTCGGGGATAATGTTCACTGTTTTATATTCTGGTCTGAAAGATAATGTTCACTGTTATACATTCGGGTCAAGGGGAGAATGTTTACTGTTCCAAATTCGGGACTGGTGATAATGTTCACTGTTGTACATTTGGGTCTGGGGGATAACGTTCACTGTTTTATATTCGGGTCTCGGGGATAATGTTCACTGTTTTATATTCAGGTCTGGGGGATAATGTTCACTGTTTTATATTCGGGTCTGGGGGATAATGTTCACTGTTTTATATTTAGGTCTGGGGGATAATGTTCACTGTTTTATATTCAGGTCTAGGGGATAATGTTCACTTTTTTATATTCAGGTCTGGGGGATAATGTTCACTGTTTTATATTCAGGTCTGGGGGATAATGTTCACTGTTTTATATTCGGGTCTGGGGGATAATGTTCACTGTTTTATATTCGGGTCTCGGGGATAATGTTCACTGCTTTATATTCGGGTCTAGGGGATAATGTTCACTGTTTTATATTCAGGTCTGGGGGATAATGTTCACTGTTTTATATTCGGGTCTAGGGGATAATGTTCACTGTTTTATATTCGGGTCTGGGGGATAATGTTCACTGTTTTATATTCGGGTCTGGGGGATAATGTTCACTGTTTTATATTCGGGTCTGGGGGATAATGTTCACTGTTTTATGTTCGGGTCTCGGGGATAATGTTCACTGTTTTATATTGGGGTCTGGGGGATAATGTTCACTGTTTTATAAACGCCTCTGGGGGATAATGTTCACTGTTTTATATTCGGGTCTAGGGGATAATGTTCACTGTTTTATATTCGGGTCTCGGGGATAATGTTCACTGTTTTATATTCGGGACTCGGGGATAATGTTCACTGTTTTATAAACGCGTCTGGGGGATAATGTTCACTGTTTTATATTCGGGTCTGGGGGATAATGTTCATTGTTTTATATTCGGGTCTGGGGGATAATGTTCACTGATATATATTCGGGTCTAGGGGATAATGATCACTGTTTTATATTCGGGTCTGAAAGATAATGCTCACTGTTATACATTCGGGTCAAGCGGATAATGTTTACTGTTCCAAATTCGGGACTGGTGATAATGTTCACTGTTGTACATTCGGGTCTGGGGGATAATGTTCACAGTTTTATATTCGGGTCTAGGGGATAATGTTCACTGTTTTATATTCAGGTCTGGGGGATAATATTCACTGTTTTATATTCAGGTCTAGGGGATAATGTGCACTGTTTTATATTCAGGTCTGGGGGATAATGTTCACTGTTTTATATTCGGGTCTAGGGGATAATGTTCACTGTTTTATATTCGGGTTCAGGGGATAATGTTCACTGTTTTATATTCGGGTCTGGGGGATAATGTTCACTGTTTTATATTCGTGTCTAGGGGATAATGTTCACTGTTTTATTTTCGGGTCCAGGGGATAAATTTCACTGTTTTATATTCGGGTCTGGGGGATAATGTTCACTGTTTTATATTCGGGTCTTGGGGGGATAATGTTCACTGTTTTATCTTCAGGTCTGGGGGATAATGTTCACTGTTTTATATTCTGTTCTAGGGGATAATGTTCACTGTTTTATATTCGGGTCTAGGGGATAATGTTCACTGTTTTATATTCGGGTCTGGGGGATAATGTTCACTGTTTTATATTCAGGTCTGGGGGATAATGTTCACTGTTTTATATTCGGGTCTGGGGGATAATGTTCACTGTTTTATATTCGGGTCTCGGGGATAATGTTCACTGTTTTATATTCGGGTCTGGGGGATAATGTTCACTGTTTTATAAACGGGTCTGGGGGATAATGTTCACTGTTTTATATTCGGGTCTCGGGGATAATGTTCACTGTTTTATAAACGCGTCTGGGTGATAATGTTCACTGTTTTAAATTCGGGTCTCGGGGATAATGTTCACTGTTTTATATTCTGGTCTGAAAGATAATGTTCACTGTTATACATTCGGGTCAAGGGGAGAATGTTTACTGTTCCAAATTCGGGACTGGTGATAATGTTCACTGTTGTACATTTGGGTCTGGGGGATAACGTTCACTGTTTTATATTCGGGTCTCGGGGATAATGTTCACTGTTTTATATTCAGGTCTAGGGGATAATGTTCACTGTTTTATATTCAGGTCTGGGGGATAATGTTCACTGTTTTATATTCAGGTCTGGGGGTTAATGTTCACTGTTTTATATTCGGGTCTGGGGGATAATGTTCACTGTTTTATATTCGGGTCTAGGGGATAATGTTCACTGCTTTATATTCGGGTCTAGGGGATAATGTTCACTGTTTTATATTCAGGTCTGGGGGATAATGTTCACTGTTTTATATTCGGGTCTAGGGGATAATGTTCACTGTTTTATATTCGGGTCTGGGGGATAATGTTCACTGTTTTATATTCGGGTCTGGGGGATAATGTTCACTGTTTTATATTCGGGTCTGGGGGATAATGTTCACTGTTTTATGTTCGGGTCTCGGGGATAATGTTCACTGTTTTATATTGGGGTCTGGGGGATAATGTTCACTGTTTTATAAACGCCTCTGGGGGATAATGTTCACTGTTTTATATTCGGGTCTAGGGGATAATGTTCACTGTTTTATATTCGGGTCTCGGGGATAATGTTCACTGTTTTATATTCGGGACTCGGGGATAATGTTCACTGTTTTATAAAAGCGTCTGGGGGATAATGTTCACTGTTTTATATTCGGGTCTGGGGGATAATGTTCATTGTTTTATATTCGGGTCTGGGGGATAATGTTCACTGATATATATTCGGGTCTAGGGGATAATGATCACTGTTTTATATTCGGGTCTGAAAGATAATGCTCACTGTTATACATTCGGGTCAAGCGGATAATGTTTACTGTTCCAAATTCGGGACTGGTGATAATGTTCACTGTTGTACATTCGGGTCTGGGGGATAATGTTTACTGTTTTATATTCGGGTCTGGGTGATAATCTTCACTGTTTTATATTCGGGTCTCGGGGATAATGTTCACCGTTTTATATTCAGGTCTGGGGGATAATGTTCACCGTTTTATATTCAGGTCTGGGTGATAATGTTCACTGTTTTATATTCGGGTCTGGGGGATAATGTTCACTGTTTTATATTCAGGTCTAGGGGATAATGTTCACTGTTTTATATTCGGCACTGGGGGATAATGTTCACTGTTTTTTTATTCAGGTCTGGGGGCTAATGTTCACAGTTTTATATTTGGGTCTGGGGGATAATGTTCCCTGTTTTATATTCGGGTCTGGGGGATAATGTTCACCGTTTTATATTCAGGTCTGGGGGATAATGTTCACCGTTTTATATTCAGGTCTGGGGGATAATGTTCACTGTTTTATATTCAGGTCTGGGGGATAATGTTCACTGTTTTATATTCGGGTCTGGGGGATAATGTTCACTGTTTTATATTCGGGTCTAGGGGATAATGTTCACCGTTTTATATTCAGGTCTGGGGGATAATGTTCACCGTTTTATATTCAGGTCTGGGGGATAATGTTCACCGTTTTATATTCAGGTCTGGGGGATAATGTTCACCGTTTTATATTCAGGTCTGGGGGATAATGTTCACTGTTTTATATTCAGGTCTAGGGGATAATGTTCACTGTTTTATATTCAGGTCTGGGGGATAATGTTCACTGTTTTATATTCGGGTCTAGGGGATAATGTTCACTGTTTTATATTCGGGTTCAGGGGATAATGTTCACTGTTTTATATTCGGGTCTGGGGGATAATGTTCACTGTTTTATATTCGTGTCTAGGGGATAATGTTCACTGTTTTATTTTCGGGTCTGGGGGATAATGTTCACTGTTTTATATTCGGGTCTAGGGGATAATGTTCACTGTTTTATCTTCAGGTCTGGGGGATAATGTTCACTGTTTTATATTCTGTTCTAGGGGATAATGTTCACTGTTTTATATTCGGGTCTAGGGGATAATGTTCACTGTTTTATATTCGGGTCTGGGGGATAATGTTCACTGTTTTATATTCGGGTCTGGGGGATAATGTTCACTGTTTTATATTCGGGTCTGGGGGATAATGTTCACCGTTTAATATTCAGGTCTGGGGGATAATGTTCACCGTTTTATATGCAGGTCTGGGGGATAATGTTCACCGTTTTATATTCAGGTCTGGGGGATAATGTTCACCGTTTTATATTCAGGTCTGGGGGATAATGTTCACTGTTTTATATTCAGGTCTAGGGGATAATGTTCACTGTTTTATATTCAGGTCTGGGGGATAATGTTCACTGTTTTATATTCGGGTCTAGGGGATAATGTTCACTGTTTTATATTCGGGTTCAGGGGATAATGTTCACTGTTTTATATTCGGGTCTGGGGGATAATGTTCACTGTTTTATATTCGTGTCTAGGGGATAATGTTCACTGTTTTATTTTCGTGTCCAGGGGATAAATTTCACTGTTTTATATTCGGGTCTGGGGGATAATGTTCACTGTTTTATATTCGGGTCTAGGGGATAATGTTCACTGTTTTATCTTCAGGTCTGGGGGATAATGTTCACTGTTTTATATTCTGTTCTAGGGGATAATGTTCACTGTTTTATATTCGGGTCTAGGGGATAATGTTCACTGTTTTATATTCGGGTCTGGGGGATAATGTTCACTGTTTTATATTCAGGTCTGGGGGATAATGTTCACTGTTTTATATTCGGGTCTGGGGGATAATGTTCACTGTTTTATATTCGGGTCTCGGGGATAATGTTCACTGTTTTATATTCGGGTCTGGGGGATAATGTTCACTGTTTTATAAACGCGTCTGGGGGATAATGTTCACTGTTTTATATTCGGGTCTCGGGGATAATGTTCACTGTTTTATAAACGCGTCTGGGTGATAATGTTCACTGTTATACATTCGAGTCAAGGGGAGAATGTTTACTGTTCCAAATTCGGGACTAGTGATAATGTTCACTGTTGTACATTCGGGTCTGGGGGATAACGTTCACTGTTTTATATTCGGGTCTCGGGGATAATGTTCACTGTTTTATATTCAGGTCTGGGGGATAATGTTCACTGTTCTATATTCGGGTCTGGGGGATAATGTTCACTGTTTTATATTTAGGTCTGGGGGATAATGTTCACTGTTTTATATTCAGGTCTAGGGGATAATGTTCACTGTTTTATATTCAGGTCTGGGGGATAATGTTCACTGTTTTATATTCAGGTCTGGGGGATAATGTTCACTGTTTTATATTCGGGTCTGGGGGATAATGTTCACTGTTTTATATTCGGGTATGGGGGATAATGTTCACTGTTTTATATTGGGGTCTGGGGGATAATGTTCACTGTTTTATAAACGCCTCTGGGGGATAATGTTCACTGTTTTATATTCGGGTCTAGGGGATAATGTTCACTGTTTTATATTTGGGTCTCGGGGATAATGTTCACTGTTTTATATTCGGGACTCGGGGATAATGTTCACTGTTTTATAAACGCGTCTGGGGGATAATGTTCACTGTTTTATATTCGGGTCTGGGGGATAATGTTCATTGTTTTATATTCAGGTCTAGGGGATAATGTTCACTGTTTTATATTCGGCACTGGGGGATAATGTTCACTGTTTTTTTATTCAGTTCTGGGGGCTAATGTTCACAGTTTTATATTTTGGTCTGGGGGATAATGTTCCCTGTTTTATATTCGGGTCTGGGGTATAATGTTCACCGTTTTATATTCAGGTCTGGGGGATAATGTTCACCGTTTTATATTCAGGTCTGGGGGATAATGTTCACTGTTTTATATTCAGGTCTGGGGGATAATGTTCACTGTTTTATATTCGGGTCTGGGGGATAATGTTCACTGTTTTATATTCGGGTCTGGGGGATAATGTTCAATGTTTTATATTCAGGTCTGGGGGATAATGTTCACCGTTTTATATTCGGGTCTGGGGGATAATGTTCACTGTTTTATATTTAGGTCTGGGGGATAATGTTCACTGTTTTATATTCAGGTCTAGGGGATAATGTTCACTGTTTTATATTCAGGTCTGGGGGATAATGTTCACTGTTTTATATTCAGGTCTGGGGGATAATGTTCACTGTTTTATATTCGGGTCTGGGGGATAATGTTCACTGTTTTATATTCGGGTCTAGGGGATAATGTTCACTGCTTTATATTCGGGTCTAGGGGATAATGTTCACTGTTTTATATTCAGGTCTGGGGGATAATGTTCACTGTTTTATATTCTGGTCTAGGGGATAATGTTCACTGTTTTATATTCGGGTCTGGGGGATAATGTTCACTGTTTTATATTCGGGTCTGGGGGATAATGTTCACTGTTTTATATTCAGGTCTAGGGGATAATGTTCACTGTTTTATATTCAGGTCTGGGGGATAATGTTCACTGTTTTATATTCAGGTCTGGGGGATAATGTTCACTGTTTTATATTCGGGTCTGGGGGATAATGTTCACTGTTTTATATTCGGGTCTAGGGGATAATGTTCACTGCTTTATATTCGGGTCTAGGGGATAATGTTCACTGTTTTATATTCAGGTCTGGGGGATAATGTTCACTGTTTTATATTCGGGTCTAGGGGATAATGTTCACTGTTTTATATTCGGGTCTGGGGGATAATGTTCACTGTTTTATATTCGGGTCTGGGGGATAATGTTCACTGTTTTATATTCGGGTCTGGGGGATAATGTTCACTGTTTTATATTCGGGTCTAGGGGATAATGTTCACTGTTTTATATTCGGGTCTGGGGGATAATGTTCACTGTTTTATGTTCGGGTCTCGGGGATAATGTTCACTGTTTTATATTGGGGTCTGGGGGATAATGTTCACTGTTTTATAAACGCCTCTGGGGGATAATGTTCACTGTTTTATATTCGGGTCTAGGGGATAATGTTCACTGTTTTATATTCGGGTCTCGGGGATAATGTTCACTGTTTTATATTCGGGACTCGGGGAAAATGTTCACTGTTTTATAAACGCGTCTGGGGGATAATGTTCACTGTTTTATATTCGGGTCTGGGGGATAATGTTCATTGTTTTATATTCGGGTCTGGGGGATAATGTTCACTGATATATATTCGGGTCTAGGGGATAATGATCACTGTTTTATATTCGGGTCTGAAAGATAATGCTCACTGTTATACATTCGGGTCAAGCGGATAATGTTTACTGTTCCAAATTCGGGACTGGTGATAATGTTCACTGTTGCACATTCGGGTCTGGGGGATAATGTTTACTGTTTTATATTCGGGTCTGGGTGATAATCTTCACTGTTTTATATTCGGGTCTCGGGGATAATGTTCACCGTTTTATATTCAGGTCTGGGGGATAATGTTCACCGTTTTATATTCAGGTCTGGGTGATAATGTTCACTGTTTTATATTCGGGTCTGGGGGATAATGTTCACTGTTTTATATTCAGGTCTAGGGGATAATGTTCACTGTTTTATATTCGGCACTGGGGGATAATGTTCACTGTTTTTTTATTCAGGTCTGGGGGCTAATGTTCACAGTTTTATATTTGGGTCTGGGGGATAATGTTTACTGTTTTATATTCGGGTCTGGGTGATAATCTTCACCGTTTTATATTCAGGTCTGGGGGATAATGTTCACTGTTTTATATTCGGGTCTCGGGGATAATGTTCACTGTTTTATATTCAGGTCTGGGGGATAATGTTCACAGTTTTATATTCGGGTCTAGGGGATAATGTTCACTGTTTTATATTCAGGTCTGGGGGATAATATTCACTGTTTTATATTCAGGTCTAGGCGATAATGTTCACTGTTTTATATTCAGGTCTGGGGGATAATGTTCACTGTTTTATATTCGGGTCTGGGGGATAATGTTCACTGTTTTATATTCGGGTCTAGGGGATTATGTTCACTGCTTTATATTCGGGTCTAGGGGATAATGTTCACTGTTTTATATTCAGGTCTGGGGGATAATGTTCACTGTTTTATATTCGGGTCTAGGGGATAATGTTCACTGTTTTATATTCGGGTCTGGGGGATAATGTTCACTGTTTTATATTCGGGTCTGGGGGATAATGTTCACTGTTTTATATTCGGGTCTGGGGGATAATGTTCACTGTTTTATATTTAGGTCTGGGGGATAATGTTCACTGTTTTATATTCAGGTCTAGGGGATAATGTTCACTGTTTTATATTCAGGTCTGGGGGATAATGTTCACTGTTTTATATTCAGGTCTGGGGGATAATGTTCACTGTTTTATATTCGGGTCTGGGGGATAATGTTCACTGTTTTATATTCGGGTCTAGGGGATAATGTTCACTGCTTTATATTCGGGTCTAGGGGATAATGTTCACTGTTTTATATTCAGGTCTGGGGGATAATGTTCACTGTTTTATATTCGGGTCTAGGGGATAATGTTCACTGTTTTATATTCGGGTCTGGGGGATAATGTTCACTGTTTTATATTCAGGTCTGGGGGATAATGTTCACTGTTTTATATTCAGGTCTGGGGGATAATGTTCACTATTTTATATTCGGGTCTGGGGGATAATGTTCACTGTTTTATATTCGGGTCTGGGGGATAATGTTCACTGTTTTATATTTGGGTCTGGGGGATAATGTTCACTGTTTTATATTCGGGTCTGGGGGATAATGTTCACTGTTTTATATTTAGGTCTGGGGGATAATGTTCACTGTTTTATATTCGGGTCTGGGGGATAATGTTCACTGTTTTAAATTCAGGTCTGGGGGATAATGTTCACTGTTTTATATTCGGGTCTGGGGGATAATGTTCACTGTTTTATATTTAGGTCTGGGGGATAATGTTCACTGTTTTATATTCAGGTCTAGGGGATAATGTTCACTGTTTTATATTCAGGTCTGGGGGATAATGTTCACTGTTTTATATTCAGGTCTGGGGGATAATGTTCACTGTTTTATATTCGGGTCTGGGGGATAATGTTCACTGTTTTATATTCGGGTCTAGGGGATAATGTTCACTGCTTTATATTCGGGTCTAGGGGATAATGTTCACTGTTTTATATTCAGGTCTGGGGGATAATGTTCACTGTTTTATATTCGGGTCTAGGGGATAATGTTCACTGTTTTATATTCGGGTCTGGGGGATAATGTTCACTGTTTTATATTCGGGTCTGGGGGATAATGTTCACTGTTTTATATTCGGGTCTGGGGGATAATGTTCACTGTTTTATGTTCGGGTCTCAGGGATAATGTTCACTGTTTTTATATTGGGGTCTGGGGGATAATGTTCACTGTTTTATAAACGCCTCTGGGGGATAATGTTCACTGTTTTATATTCGGGTCTAGGGGATAATGTTCACTGTTTTATATTCGGGTCTCGGGGATAATGTTCACTGTTTTATATTCGGGACTCGGGGAAAATGTTCACTGTTTTATAAACGCGTCTGGGGGATAATGTTCACTGTTTTATATTCGGGTCTGGGGGATAATGTTCATTGTTTTATATTCGGGTCTGGGGGATAATGTTCACTGATATATATTCGGGTCTAGGGGATAATGATCACTGTTTTATATTCGGGTCTGAAAGATAATGCTCAATGTTATACATTCGGGTCAAGCGGATAATGTTTACTGTTCCAAATTCGGGACTGGTGATAATGTTCACTGTTGCACATTCGGGTCTGGGGGATAATGTTTACTGTTTTATATTCGGGTCTGGGTGATAATCTTCACTGTTTTACATTCGGGTCTCGGGGATAATGTTCACCGTTTTATATTCAGGTCTGGGGGATAATGTTCACCGTTTTATATTCAGGTCTGGGTGATAATGTTCACCGTTTTATATTCAGGTCTGGGGGATAATGTTCACTGTTTTATATTCAGGTCTAGGGGATAATGTTCACTGTTTTATATTCAGGTCTGGGGGATAATGTTCACTGTTTTATATTCGGGTCTAGGGGATAATGTTCACTGTTTTATATTCGGGTCTGGGGGATAATGTTCACTGTTTTATATTCGTGTCTAGGGGATAATGTTCACTGTTTTATTTTCGGGTCTGGGGGATAATGATAATGATCACTGTTTTATATTCGGGTCTAGGGGATAATGTTCACTGTTTTATCTTCAGGTCTGGGGGATAATGTTCACTGTTTTATATTCTGTTCTAGGGGATAATGTTCACTGTTTTATATTCGGGTCTAGGGGATAATGTTCACTGTTTTATATTCGGGTCTGGGGGATAATGTTCACTGTTTTATATTCGGGTCTGGGGGATAATGTTCACTGTTTTATATTCGGGTCTGGGGGATAATGTTCACCGTTTAATATTCAGGTCTGGGGGATAATGTTCACCGTTTTATATGCAGGTCTGGGGGATAATGTTCACCGTTTTATATTCAGGTCTGGGGGATAATGTTCACCGTTTTATATTCAGGTCTGGGGGATAATGTTCACTGTTTTATATTCAGGTCTAGGGGATAATGTTCACTGTTTTATATTCAGGTCTGGGGGATAATGTTCACTGTTTTATATTCGGGTCTAGGGGATAATGTTCACTGTTTTATATTCGGGTTCAGGGGATAATGTTCACTGTTTTATATTCGGGTCTGGGGGATAATGTTCACTGTTTTATATTCGTGTCTAGGGGATAATGTTCACTGTTTTATTTTCGTGTCCAGGGGATAAATTTCACTGTTTTATATTCGGGTCTGGGGGATAATGTTCACTGTTTTATATTCGGGTCTAGGGGATAATGTTCACTGTTTTATCTTCAGGTCTGGGGGATAATGTTCACTGTTTTATATTCTGTTCTAGGGGATAATGTTCACTGTTTTATATTCGGGTCTAGGGGATAATGTTCACTGTTTTATATTCGGGTCTGGGGGATAATGTTCACTGTTTTATATTCAGGTCTGGGGGATAATGTTCACTGTTTTATATTCGGGTCTGGGGGATAATGTTCACTGTTTTATATTCGGGTCTCGGGGATAATGTTCACTGTTTTATATTCGGGTCTGGGGGATAATGTTCACTGTTTTATAAACGCGTCTGGGGGATAATGTTCACTGTTTTATATTCGGGTCTCGGGGATAATGTTCACTGTTTTATAAACGCGTCTGGGTGATAATGTTCACTGTTATACATTCGGGTCAAGGGGAGAATGTTTACTGTTCCAAATTCGGGACTGGTGATAATGTTCACTGTTGTACATTCGGGTCTGGGGGATAACGTTCACTGTTTTATATTCGGGTCTCGGGGATAATGTTCACTGTTTTATATTCAGGTCTGGGGGATAATGTTCACTGTTCTATATTCGGGTCTGGGGGATAATGTTCACTGTTTTATATTTAGGTCTGGGGGATAATGTTCACTGTTTTATATTCAGGTCTAGGGGATAATGTTCACTGTTTTATATTCAGGTCTGGGGGATAATGTTCACTGTTTTATATTCAGGTCTGGGGGATAATGTTCACTGTTTTATATTCGGGTCTGGGGGATAATGTTCACTGTTTTATATTCGGGTATGGGGGATAATGTTCACTGTTTTATATTGGGGTCTGGGGGATAATGTTCACTGTTTTATAAACGCCTCTGGGGGATAATGTTCACTGTTTTATATTCGGGTCTAGGGGATAATGTTCACTGTTTTATTTTTGGGTCTCGGGGATAATGTTCACTGTTTTATATTCGGGACTCGGGGATAATGTTCACTGTTTTATAAACGCGTCTGGGGGATAATGTTCACTGTTTTATATTCGGGTCTGGGGGATAATGTTCATTGTTTTATATTCAGGTCTAGGGTATAATGTTCACTGTTTTATATTCGGCACTGGGGGATAATGTTCACTGTTTTTTTATTCAGTTCTGGGGGCTAATGTTCACAGTTTTATATTTGGGTCTGGGGGATAATGTTCCCTGTTTTATATTCGGGTCTGGGGGATAATGTTCACCGTTTTATATTCAGGTCTGGGGGATAATGTTCACCGTTTTATATTCAGGTCTGGGGGATAATGTTCACTGTTTTATATTCAGGTCTGGGGGATAATGTTCACTGTTTTATATTCGGGTCTGGGGGATAATGTTCACTGTTTTATATTCGGGTCTGGGGGATAATGTTCAATGTTTTATATTCAGGTCTGGGGGATAATGTTCACCGTTTTATATTCGGGTCTGGGGGATAATGTTCACTGTTTTATATTTAGGTCTGGGGGATAATGTTCACTGTTTTATATTCAGGTCTAGGGGATAATGTTCACTGTTTTATATTCAGGTCTGGGGGATAATGTTCACTGTTTTATATTCAGGTCTGGGGGATAATGTTCACTGTTTTATATTCGGGTCTGGGGGATAATGTTCACTGTTTTATATTCGGGTCTAGGGGATAATGTTCACTGCTTTATATTCGGGTCTAGGGGATAATGTTCACTGTTTTATATTCAGGTCTGGGGGATAATGTTCACTGTTTTATATTCGGGTCTAGGGGATAATGTTCACTGTTTTATATTCGGGTCTGGGGGATAATGTTCACTGTTTTATATTCGGGTCTGGGGGATAATGTTCAATGTTTTATATTCAGGTCTAGGGGATAATGTTCACTGTTTTATATTCAGGTCTGGGGGATAATGTTCACTGTTTTATATTCAGGTCTGGGGGATAATGTTCACTGTTTTATATTCGGGTCTGGGGGATAATGTTCACTGTTTTATATTCGGGTCTAGGGGATAATGTTCACTGCTTTATATTCGGGTCTAGGGGATAATGTTCACTGTTTTATATTCAGGTCTGGGGGATAATGTTCACTGTTTTATATTCGGGTCTAGGGGATAATGTTCACTGTTTTATATTCGGGTCTGGGGGATAATGTTCACTGTTTTATATTCGGGTCTGGGGGATAATGTTCACTGTTTTATATTCGGGTCTGGGGGATAATGTTCACTGTTTTATATTCGGGTCTAGGGGATAATGTTCACTGCTTTATATTCGGGTCTAGGGGATAATGTTCACTGTTTTATATTCAGGTCTGGGGGATAATGTTCACTGTTTTATATTCGGGACTAGGGGATAATGTTCACTGTTTTATATTCGGGTCTGGGGGATAATGTTCACTGTTTTATATTCGGGTCTGGGGGATAATGTTCACTGTTTTATATTCGGGTCTGGGGGATAATGTTCACTGTTTTATGTTCGGGTCTCGGGGATAATGTTCACTGTTTTATATTGGGGTCTGGGGGATAATGTTCACTGTTTTATAAACGCCTCTGGGGGATAATGTTCACTGTTTTATATTCGGGTCTAGGGGATAATGTTCACTGTTTTATATTCGGGTCTCGGGGATAATGTTCACTGTTTTATATTCGGGACTCGGGGAAAATGTTCACTGTTTTATAAACGCGTCTGGGGGATAATGTTCACTGTTTTATATTCGGGTCTGGGGGATAATGTTCATTGTTTTATATTCGGGTCTGGGGGATAATGTTCACTGATATATATTCGGGTCTAGGGGATAATGATCACTGTTTTATATTCGGGTCTGAAAGATAATGCTCACTGTTATACATTCGGGTCAAGCGGATAATGTTTACTGTTCCAAATTCGGGACTGGTGATAATGTTCACTGTTGCACATTCGGGTCTGGGGGATAATGTTTACTGTTTTATATTCGGGTCTGGGTGATAATCTTCACTGTTTTATATTCGGGTCTCGGGGATAATGTTCACCGTTTTATATTCAGGTCTGGGGGATAATGTTCACCGTTTTATATTCAGGTCTGGGTGATAATGTTCACTGTTTTATATTCGGGTCTGGGGGATAATGTTCACTGTTTTATATTCAGGTCTAGGGGATAATGTTCACTGTTTTATATTCGGCACTGGGGGATAATGTTCACTGTTTTTTTATTCAGGTCTGGGGGCTAATGTTCACAGTTTTATATTTGGGTCTGGGGGATAATGTTTACTGTTTTATATTCGGGTCTGGGTGATAATCTTCACCGTTTTATATTCAGGTCTGGGGGATAATGTTCACTGTTTTATATTCGGGTCTCGGGGATAATGTTCACTGTTTTATATTCAGGTCTGGGGGATAATGTTCACAGTTTTATATTCGGGTCTAGGGGATAATGTTCACTATTTTATATTCAGGTCTGGGGGATAATATTCACTGTTTTATATTCAGGTCTAGGCGATAATGTTCACTGTTTTATATTCAGGTCTGGGGGATAATGTTCACTGTTTTATATTCGGGTCTGGGGGATAATGTTCACTGTTTTATATTCGGGTCTAGGGGATTATGTTCACTGCTTTATATTCGGGTCTAGGGGATAATGTTCACTGTTTTATATTCAGGTCTGGGGGATAATGTTCACTGTTTTATATTCGGGTCTAGGGGATAATGTTCACTGTTTTATATTCGGGTCTGGGGGATAATGTTCACTGTTTTATATTCGGGTCTGGGGGATAATGTTCACTGTTTTATATTCGGGTCTGGGGGATAATGTTCACTGTTTTATATTTAGGTCTGGGGGATAATGTTCACTGTTTTATATTCAGGTCTAGGGGATAATGTTCACTGTTTTATATTCAGGTCTGGGGGATAATGTTCACTGTTTTATATTCAGGTCTGGGGGATAATGTTCACTGTTTTATATTCGGGTCTGGGGGATAATGTTCACTGTTTTATATTCGGGTCTAGGGGATAATGTTCACTGCTTTATATTCGGGTCTAGGGGATAATGTTCACTGTTTTATATTCAGGTCTGGGGGATAATGTTCACTGTTTTATATTCGGGTCTAGGGGATAATGTTCACTGTTTTATATTCGGGTCTGGGGGATAATGTTCACTGTTTTATATTCAGGTCTGGGGGATAATGTTCACTGTTTTATATTCAGGTCTGGGGGATAATGTTCACTATTTTATATTCGGGTCTGGGGGATAATGTTCACTGTTTTATATTCGGGTCTGGGGGATAATGTTCACTGTTTTATATTTGGGTCTGGGGGATAATGTTCACTGTTTTATATTCGGGTCTGGGGGATAATGTTCACTGTTTTATATTTAGGTCTGGGGGATAATGTTCACTGTTTTATATTCGGGTCTGGGGGATAATGTTCACTGTTTTATATTCAGGTCTGGGGGATAATGTTCACTGTTTTATATTCGGGTCTGGGGGATAATGTTCACTGTTTTATATTTAGGTCTGGGGGATAATGTTCACTGTTTTATATTCAGGTCTAGGGGATAATGTTCACTGTTTTATATTCAGGTCTGGGGGATAATGTTCACTGTTTTATATTCAGGTCTGGGGGATAATGTTCACTGTTTTATATTCGGGTCTGGGGGATAATGTTCACTGTTTTATATTCGGGTCTAGGGGATAATGTTCACTGCTTTATATTCGGGTCTAGGGGATAATGTTCACTGTTTTATATTCAGGTCTGGGGGATAATGTTCACTGTTTTATATTCGGGTCTAGGGGATAATGTTCACTGTTTTATATTCGGGTCTGGGGGATAATGTTCACTGTTTTATATTCGGGTCTGGGGGATAATGTTCACTGTTTTATATTCGGGTCTGGGGGATAATGTTCACTGTTTTATGTTCGGGTCTCGGGGATAATGTTCACTGTTTTATATTGGGGTCTGGGGGATAATGTTCACTGTTTTATAAACGCCTCTGGGGGATAATGTTCACTGTTTTATATTCGGGTCTAGGGGATAATGTTCACTGTTTTATATTCGGGTCTCGGGGATAATGTTCACTGTTTTATATTCGGGACTCGGGGAAAATGTTCACTGTTTTATAAACGCGTCTGGGGGATAATGTTCACTGTTTTATATTCGGGTCTGGGGGATAATGTTCATTGTTTTATATTCGGGTCTGGGGGATAATGTTCACTGATATATATTCGGGTCTAGGGGATAATGATCACTGTTTTATATTCGGGTCTGAAAGATAATGCTCACTGTTATACATTCGGGTCAAGCGGATAATGTTTACTGTTCCAAATTCGGGACTGGTGATAATGTTCACTGTTGCACATTCGGGTCTGGGGGATAATGTTTACTGTTTTATATTCGGGTCTGGGTGATAATCTTCACTGTTTTATATTCGGGTCTCGGGGATAATGTTCACCGTTTTATATTCAGGTCTGGGGGATAATGTTCACCGTTTTATATTCAGGTCTGGGTGATAATGTTCACTCTTTTATATTCGGGTCTGGGGGATAATGTTCACTGTTTTATATTCAGGTCTAGGGGATAATGTTCACTGTTTTATATTCGGCACTGGGGGATAATGTTCACTGTTTTTTTATTCAGGTCTGGGGGCTAATGTTCACAGTTTTATATTTGGGTCTGGGGGATAATGTTTACTGTTTTATATTCGGGTCTGGGTGATAATCTTCACCGTTTTATATTCAGGTCTGGGGGATAATGTTCACTGTTTTATATTCGGGTCTCGGGGATAATGTTCACTGTTTTATATTCAGGTCTGGGGGATAATGTTCACAGTTTTATATTCGGGTCTAGGGGATAATGTTCACTGTTTTATATTCAGGTCTGGGGGATAATATTCACTGTTTTATATTCAGGTCTAGGCGATAATGTTCACTGTTTTATATTCAGGTCTGGGGGATAATGTTCACTGTTTTATATTCGGGTCTGGGGGATAATGTTCACTGTTTTATATTCGGGTCTAGGGGATAATGTTCACTGCTTTATATTCGGGTCTAGGGGATAATGTTCACTGTTTTATATTCAGGTCTGGGGGATAATGTTCACTGTTTTATATTCGGGTCTAGGGGATAATGTTCACTGTTTTATATTCGGGTCTGGGGGATAATGTTCACTGTTTTATATTCGGGTCTGGGGGATAATGTTCACTGTTTTATATTCGGGTCTGGGGGATAATGTTCACTGTTTTATGTTCGGGTCTCGGGGATAATGTTCACTGTTTTATATTCGGGTCTGGGGGATAATGTTCACTGTTTTATATTTAGGTCTGGGGGATAATGTTCACTGTTTTATATTCAGGTCTAGGGGATAATGTTCACTGTTTTATATTCAGGTCTGGGGGATAATGTTCACTGTTTTATATTCAGGTCTGGGGGATAATGTTCACTGTTTTATATTCGGGTCTGGGGGATAATGTTCACTGTTTTATATTCGGGTCTAGGGGATAATGTTCACTGCTTTATATTCGGGTCTAGGGGATAATGTTCACTGTTTTATATTCAGGTCTGGGGGATAATGTTCACTGTTTTATATTCGGGTCTAGGGGATAATGTTCACTGTTTTATATTCGGGTCTGGGGGATAATGTTCACTGTTTTATATTCAGGTCTGGGGGATAATGTTCACTGTTTTATATTCAGGTCTGGGGGATAATGTTCACTATTTTATATTCGGGTCTGGGGGATAATGTTCACTGTTTTATATTCGGGTCTGGGGGATAATGTTCACTGTTTTATATTTGGGTCTGGGGGATAATGTTCACTGTTTTATGTTCGGGTCTCGGGGATAATGTTCACTGTTTTATATTGGGGTCTGGGGGATAATGTTCACTGTTTTATAAACGCCTCTGGGGGATAATGTTCACTGTTTTATATTCGGGTCTAGGGGATAATGTTCACTGTTTTATATTCGGGTCTCGGGGATAATGTTCACTGTTTTATATTCGGGACTCGGGGATAATGTTCACTGTTTTATAAACGCGTCTGGGGGATAATGTTCACTGTTTTATATTCGGGTCTGGGGGATAATGTTCATTGTTTTCTATTCGGGTCTGGGGGATAATGTTCACTGATATATATTCGGATCTAGGGGATAATGATCACTGTTTTATATTCGGGTCTGAAAGATAATGCTCACTGTTATACATTCGGGTCAAGCGGATAATGTTTACTGTTCCAAATTCGGGACTGGTGATAATGTTCACTGTTGTACATTCGGGTCTGGGGGATAATGTTTACTGTTTTATATTCGGGTCTGGGTGATAATCTTCACTGTTTTATATTCGGGTCTCGGGGATAATGTTCACCGTTTTATATTCAGGTCTGGGGGATAATGTTCACCGTTTTATATTCAGGTCTGGGTGATAATGTTCACTGTTTTATATTCGGGTCTGGGGGATAATGTTCACTGTTTTATATTCAGGTCTAGGGGATAATGTTCACTGTTTTATATTCGGCACTGGGGGATAATGTTCACTGTTTTTTTATTCAGGTCTGGGGGATAATGTTCACTGTTTTATATTCGGGTCTCATGGATAATGTTCACTGTTTTATATTCAGGTCTGGGGGATAATGTTCACAGTTTTATATTCGGGTCTAGGGGATAATGTTCACTGTTTTATATTCAGGTCTGGGGGATAATATTCACTGTTTTATATTCAGGTCTAGGGGATAATGTTCACTGTTTTATATTCAGGTCTGGGGGATAATGTTCACTGTTTTATATTCGGGTCTAGGGGATAATGTTCACTGTTTTATATTCGGGTTCAGGGGATAATGTTCACTGTTTTATATTCGGGTCTGGGGGATAATGTTCACTGTTTTATATTCGTGTCTAGGGGATAATGTTCACTGTTTTATTTTCGGGTCCAGGGGATAAATTACACTGTTTTATATTCGGGTATGGGGGATAATGTTGACTGTTTTATATTCGGGTCTAGGGGATAATGTTCACTGTTTTATCTTCAGGTCTGGGGGATAATGTTCACTGTTTTATATTCTGTTCTAGGGGATAATGTTCACTGTTTTATATTCGGGTCTAGGGGATAATGTTCACTGTTTTATATTCGGGTCTGGGGGATAATGTTCACTGTTTTATATTCAGGTCTGGGGGATAATGTTCACTGTTTTATATTCGGGTCTGGGGGATAATGTTCACTGTTTTATATTCGGGTCTCGGGGATAATGTTCACTGTTTTATATTCGGGTCTGGGGGATAATGTTCACTGTTTTATAAACGCGTCTGGGGGATAATGTTCACTGTTTTATATTCGGGTCTCGGGGATAATGTTCACTGTTTTATAAACGCGTCTGGGTGATAATGTTCACTGTTTTAAATTCGGGTCTCGGGGATAATGTTCACTGTTTTATATTCTGGTCTGAAAGATAATGTTCACTGTTATACATTCGGGTCAAGGGGAGAATGTTTACTGTTCCAAATTCGGGACTGGTGATAATGTTCACTGTTGTACATTCGGGTCTGGGGGATAACGTTCACTGTTTTATATTCGGGTCTCGGGGATAATGTTCACTGTTTTATATTCAGGTCTGGGGGATAATGTTCACTGTTTTATATTGGGGTCTGGGGGATAATGTTCACTGTTTTATATTTAGGTCTGGGGGATAATGTTCACTGTTTTATATTCAGGTCTAGGGGATAATGTTCACTGTTTTATATTCAGGTCTGGGGGATAATGTTCACTGTTTTATATTCAGGTCTGGGGGATAATGTTCACTGTTTTATATTCGGGTCTGGGGGATAATGTTCACTGTTTTATATTCGGGTCTAGGGGATAATGTTCACTGCTTTATATTCGGGTCTAGGGGATAATGTTCACTGTTTTATATTCGGGTCTGGGGGATAATGTTCACTGTTTTATATTCGGGTCTGGGGGATAATGTTCACTGTTTTATGTTCGGGTCTCGGGGATAATGTTCACTGTTTTATATTGGGGTCTGGGGGATAATGTTCACTGTTTTATAAACGCCTCTGGGGGATAATGTTCACTGTTTTATATTCGGGTCTAGGGGATAATGTTCACTGTTTTATATTCGGGTCTCGGGGATAATGTTCACTGTTTTATATTCGGGACTCGGGGATAATGTTCACTGTTTTATAAACGCGTCTGGGGGATAATGTTCACTGTTTTATATTCGGGTCTGGGGGATAATGTTCATTGTTTTATATTCGGGTCTGGGGGATAATGTTCACTGATATATATTCGGGTCTAGGGGATAATGATCACTGTTTTATATTCGGGTCTGAAAGATAATGCTCACTGTTATACATTCGGGTCAAGCGGATAATGTTTACTGTTCCAAATTCGGGACTGGTGATAATGTTCACTGTTGTACATTCGGGTCTGGGGGATAATGTTTACTGTTTTATATTCGGGTCTGGGTGATAATCTTCACTGTTTTATATTCGGGTCTCGGGGATAATGTTCACTGTTTTATATTCGGGTCTGGGGGATAATGTTCACTGTTTTATAAACGCGTCTGGGGGATAATGTTCACTGTTTTATATTCGGGTCTGGGGGATAATGTTCACTGTTTTATATTCAGGTCTAGGGGATAATGTTCACTGTTTTATATTCGGCACTGGGGGATAATGTTCACTGTTTTTTTATTCAGGTCTGGGGGCTAATGTTCACAGTTTTATATTTGGGTCTGGGGGATAATGTTTACTGTTTTATATTCGGGTCTGGGTGATAATCTTCACCGTTTTATATTCAGGTCTGGGGGATAATGTTCACTGTTTTATATTCGGGTCTCGGGGATAATGTTCACTGTTTTATATTCGGGTCTGCGGGATAATGTTCACTGTTTTATATTCGTGTCTAGGGGATAATGTTCACTGTTTTATTTTCGGGTCCAGGGGATAAATTTCACTGTTTTATATTCGGGTCTGGGGGATAATGTTGACTGTTTTATATTCGGGTCTAGGGGATAATGTTCACTGTTTTATCTTCAGGTCTGGGGGATAATGTTCACTGTTTTATATTCTGTTCTAGGGGATAATGTTCACTGTTTTATATTCGGGTCTAGGGGATAATGTTCACTGTTTTATATTCGGGTCTGGGGGATAATGTTCACTGTTTTATATTCAGGTCTGGGGGATAATGTTCACTGTTTTATATTCGGGTCTGGGGGATAATGTTCACTGTTTTATATTCGGGTCTCGGGGATAATGTTCACTGTTTTATATTCGGGTCTGGGGGATAATGTTCACTGTTTTATAAACGCGTCTGGGGGATAATGTTCACTGTTTTATATTCGGGTCTCGGGGATAATGTTCACTGTTTTATAAACGCGTCTGGGTGATAATGTTCACTGTTTTAAATTCGGGTCTCGGGGATAATGTTCACTGTTTTATATTCTGGTCTGAAAGATAATGTTCACTGTTATACATTCGGGTCAAGGGGAGAATGTTTACTGTTCCAAATTCGGGACTGGTGATAATGTTCACTGTTGTACATTCGGGTCTGGGGGATAACGTTCACTGTTTTATATTCGGGTCTCGGGGATAATGTTCACTGTTTTATATTCAGGTCTGGGGGATAATGTTCACTGTTTTATATTGGGGTCTGGGGGATAATGTTCACTGTTTTATATTTAGGTCTGGGGGATAATGTTCACTGTTTTATATTCAGGTCTAGGGGATAATGTTCACTGTTTTATATTCAGGTCTGGGGGATAATGTTCACTGTTTTATATTCAGGTCTGGGGGATAATGTTCACTGTTTTATATTCGGGTCTGGGGGATAATGTTCACTGTTTTATATTCGGGTCTAGGGGATAATGTTCACTGCTTTATATTCGGGTCTAGGGGATAATGTTCACTGTTTTATATTCGGGTCTGGGGGATAATGTTCACTGTTTTATATTCGGGTCTGGGGGATAATGTTCACTGTTTTATGTTCGGGTCTCGGGGATAATGTTCACTGTTTTATATTGGGGTCTGGGGGATAATGTTCACTGTTTTATAAACGCCTCTGGGGGATAATGTTCACTGTTTTATATTCGGGTCTAGGGGATAATGTTCACTGTTTTATATTCGGGTCTCGGGGATAATGTTCACTGTTTTATATTCGGGACTCGGGGATAATGTTCACTGTTTTATAAACGCGTCTGGGGGATAATGTTCACTGTTTTATATTCGGGTCTGGGGGATAATGTTCATTGTTTTATATTCGGGTCTGGGGGATAATGTTCACTGATATATATTCGGGTCTAGGGGATAATGATCACTGTTTTATATTCGGGTCTGAAAGATAATGCTCACTGTTATACATTCGGGTCAAGCGGATAATGTTTACTGTTCCAAATTCGGGACTGGTGATAATGTTCACTGTTGTACATTCGAGTCTGGGGGATAATGTTTACTGTTTTATATTCGGGTCTGGGTGATAATCTTCACTGTTTTATATTCGGGTCTCGGGGATAATGTTCACTGTTTTATATTCGGTTCTGGGGGATAATGTTCACTGTTTTATAAACGCGTCTGGGGGATAATGTTCACTGTTTTATATTCGGGTCTCGGGGATAATGTTCACTGTTTTATAAACGCGTCTGGGTGATAATGTTCACTGTTTTAAATTCGGGTCTCGGGGATAATGTTCACTGTTTTATATTATGGTCTGAAAGATAATGTTCACTGTTATACATTCGGGTCAAGGGGAGAATGTTTACTGTTCCAATTTCGGGACTGGTGATAATGTTCACTGTTGTACATTCGGGTCTGGGGGATAACGTTCACTGTTTTATATTCGGGTCTCGGGGATAATGTTCACTGTTTTATATTCAGGTCTAGGGGATAATGTTCACTGTTTTATATTCAGGTCTGGGGGATAATGTTCACTGTTTTATATTCAGGTCTGGGGGATAATGTTCACTGTTTTATATTCGGGTCTGGGGGATAATGTTCACTGTTTTATATTCGGGTCTAGGGGATAATGTTCACTGCTTTATATTCGGGTCTAGGGGATAATGTTCACTGTTTTATATTCAGGTCTGGGGGATAATGTTCACTGTTTTATATTCGGGTCTAGGGGATAATGTTCACTGTTTTATATTCGGGTCTGGGGGATAATGTTCACTGTTTTATATTCGGGTCTGGGGGATAATGTTCACTGTTTTATATTCGGGTCTGGGGGATAATGTTCACTGTTTTATGTTCGGGTCTCGGGGATAATGTTCACTGTTTTATATTGGGGTCTGGGGGATAATGTTCACTGTTTTATAAACGCCTCTGGGGGATAATGTTCACTGTTTTATATTCGGGTCTAGGGGATAATGTTCACTGTTTTATATTCGGGTCTCGGGGATAATGTTCACTGTTTTATATTCGGGACTCGGGGATAATGTTCACTGTTTTATAAACGCGTCTGGCGGATAATGTTCACTGTTTTATATTCGGGTCTGGGGGATAATGTTCATTGTTTTATATTCGGGTCTGGGGGATAATGTTCACTGATATATATTCGGGTCTAGGGGATAATGATCACTGTTTTATATTCGGGTCTGAAAGATAATGCTCACTGTTATACATTCGGGTCAAGCGAATAATGTTAACTGTTCCAAATTCGGGACTGGTGATAATGTTCACTGTTGTACATTCGGGTCTGGGGGATAATGTTTACTGTTTTATATTCGGGTCTGGGTGATAATCTTCACTGTTTTATATTCGGGTCTCGGGGATAATGTTCACCGTTTTATATTCAGGTCTGGGGGATAATGTTCACCGTTTTATATTCAGGTCTGGGTGATAATGTTCACTGTTTTATATTCGGGTCTGGGGGATAATGTTCACTGTTTTATATTCAGGTCTAGGGGATAATGTTCACTGTTTTATATTCGGCACTGGGGGATAATGTTCACTGTTTTTTTATTCAGGTCTGGGGGCTAATGTTCACAGTTTTATATTTGGGTCTGGGGGATAATGTTCCCTGTTTTATATTCGGGTCTGGGGGATAATGTTCACCGTTTTATATTCAGGTCAGGGGGATAATGTTCACCGTTTTATATTCAGGTCTGGGGGACAATGTTCACTGTTTTATATTCAGGTCTGGGGGATAATGTTCACTGTTTTATATTCGGGTCTGGGGGATAATGTTCACCGTTTTATATTCAGGTCTGGGGGATAATGTTCACCGTTTTATATTCAGGTCTGGGGGATAATGTTCACTGTTTTATATTCGGGTCTGGGGGATAATGTTCACTGTTTTATATTCGGGTCTGGGGGATAATGTTCACTGTTTTATATTCGGGTCTCGGGGATAATGTTCACTGTTTTATATTCAGGTCTGGTGGATAATGTTCACTGTTTTATATTCGGGTCTAGGGGATAATGTTCACTGTTTTATATTCAGGTCTGGGGGATAATATTCACTGTTTTATATTCAGGTCTAGGGGATAATGTTCACTGTTTTATATTCAGGTCTGGGGGATAATGTTCACTGTTTTATATTCGGGTCTAGGGGATAATGTTCACTGTTTTATATTCAGGTCTGGGGGATAATGTACACTGTTTTATATTCAGGTCTGGGGGATAATGTTCACTGTTTTTTATTCAGGTCTGGGGGATAATGTTCACTGTTTTACATTCAGGTCTGGTGGATAATGTTCACTGTTTTTTATTCCAGTCTAGGGGATAATGTTCACATATTTATATTCGGGTCTAGGGGATAATGTTCACTGTTTTATAAACGCCTCTGGGGGATAATGTTCACTGTTTTATATTCGGGTCTAGGGGATAATGTTCACTGTTTTATATTCGGGTCTCGGGGATAATGTTCACTGTTTTATATTCGGGTCTGGGGGATAATGTTCACTGTTTTATATTCAGGTCTAGGGGATAATGTTCACTGTTTTATATTCGGCACTGGGGGATAATGTTCACTGTTTTTTTATTCAGGTCTGGGGGCTAATGTTCACAGTTTTATATTTGGGTCTGGGGGATAATGTTTACTGTTTTATATTCGGGTCTGGGTGATAATCTTCACCGTTTTATATTCAGGTCTGGGGGATAATGTTCACTGTTTTATATTCGGGTCTCGGGGATAATGTTCACTGTTTTATATTCGGGTCTGGGGGATAATGTTCACTGTTTTATATTCGTGTCTAGGGGATAATGTTCACTGTTTTATTTTCGGGTCCAGGGGATAAATTTCACTGTTTTATATTCGGGTCTGGGGGATAATGTTGACTGTTTTATATTCGGGTCTAGGGGATAATATTCACTGTTTTATCTTCAGGTCTGGGGGATAATGTTCACTGTTTTATATTCTGTTCTAGGGGATAATGTTCACTGTTTTATATTCGGGTCTAGGGGATAATGTTCACTGTTTTATATTCGGGTCTGGGGGATAATGTTCACTGTTTTATATTCAGGTCTGGGGGATAATGTTCACTGTTTTATATTCGGGTCTGGGGGATAATGTTCACTGTTTTATATTCGGGTCTCGGGGATAATGTTCACTGTTTTATATTCGGGTCTGGGGGATAATGTTCACTGTTTTATAAACGCGTCTGGGGGATAATGTTCACTGTTTTATATTCGGGTCTCGGGGATAATGTTCACTGTTTTATAAACGCGTCTGGGTGATAATGTTCACTGTTTTAAATTCGGGTCTCGGGGATAATGTTCACTGTTTTATATTCTGGTCTGAAAGATAATGTTCACTGTTATACATTCGGGTCAAGGGGAGAATGTTTACTGTTCCAAATTCGGGACTGGTGATAATGTTCACTGTTGTACATTCGGGTCTGGGGGATAACGTTCACTGTTTTATATTCGGGTCTCGGGGATAATGTTCACTGTTTTATATTCAGGTCTGGGGGATAATGTTCACTGTTTTATATTGGGGTCTGGGGGATAATGTTCACTGTTTTATATTTAGGTCTGGGGGATAATGTTCACTGTTTTATATTCAGGTCTAGGGGATAATGTTCACTGTTTTATATTCAGGTCTGGGGGATAATGTTCACTGTTTTATATTCAGGTCTGGGGGATAATGTTCACTGTTTTATATTCGGGTCTGGGGGATAATGTTCACTGTTTTATATTCGGGTCTAGGGGATAATGTTCACTGCTTTATATTCGGGTCTAGGGGATAATGTTCACTGTTTTATATTCGGGTCTGGGGGATAATGTTCACTGTTTTATATTCGGGTCTGGGGGATAATGTTCACTGTTTTATGTTCGGGTCTCGGGGATAATGTTCACTGTTTTATATTGGGGTCTGGGGGATAATGTTCACTGTTTTATAAACGCCTCTGGGGGATAATGTTCACTGTTTTATATTCGGGTCTAGGGGATAATGTTCACTGTTTTATATTCGGGTCTCGGGGATAATGTTCACTGTTTTATATTCGGGACTCGGGGATAATGTTCACTGTTTTATAAACGCGTCTGGGGGATAATGTTCACTGTTTTATATTCGGGTCTGGGGGATAATGTTCATTGTTTTATATTCGGGTCTGGGGGATAATGTTCACTGATATATATTCGGGTCTAGGGGATAATGATCACTGTTTTATATTCGGGTCTGAAAGATAATGCTCACTGTTATACATTCGGGTCAAGCGGATAATGTTTACTGTTCCAAATTCGGGACTGGTGATAATGTTCACTGTTGTACATTCGAGTCTGGGGGATAATGTTTACTGTTTTATATTCGGGTCTGGGTGATAATCTTCACTGTTTTATATTCGGGTCTCGGGGATAATGTTCACTGTTTTATATTCGGGTCTGGGGGATAATGTTCACTGTTTTATAAACGCGTCTGGGGGATAATGTTCACTGTTTTATATTCGGGTCTCGGGGATAATGTTCACTGTTTTATAAACGCGTCTGGGTGATAATGTTCACTGTTTTAAATTCGGGTCTCGGGGATAATGTTCACTGTTTTATATTCTGGTCTGAAAGATAATGTTCACTGTTATACATTCGGGTCAAGGGGAGAATGTTTACTGTTCCAATTTCGGGACTGGTGATAATGTTCACTGTTGTACATTCGGGTCTGGGGGATAACGTTCACTGTTTTATATTCGGGTCTCGGGGATAATGTTCACTGTTTTATATTCAGGTCTGGGGGATAATGTTCACTGTTTTATATTCAGGTCTGGGGGATAATGTTCACTGTTTTATATTCGGGTCTGGGGGATAATGTTCACTGTTTTATATTCGGGTCTAGGGGATAATGTTCACTGCTTTATATTCGGGTCTAGGGGATAATGTTCACTGTTTTATATTCAGTTCTGGGGGATAATGTTCACTGTTTTATATTCGGGTCTAGGGGATAATGTTCACTGTTTTATATTCGGGTCTGGGGGATAATGTTCACTGTTTTATATTCGGGTCTGGGGGATAATGTTCACTGTTTTATATTCGGGTCTGGGGGATAATGTTCACTGTTTTATGTTCGGGTCTCGGGGATAATGTTCACTGTTTTATATTGGGGTCTGGGGGATAATGTTCACTGTTTTATAAACGCCTCTGGGGGATAATGTTCACTGTTTTATATTCGGGTCTAGGGGATAATGTTCACTGTTTTATATTCGGGTCTCGGGGATAATGTTCACTGTTTTATATTCGGGACTCGGGGATAATGTTCACTGTTTTATAAACGCGTCTGGCGGATAATGTTCACTGTTTTATATTCGGGTCTGGGGGATAATGTTCATTGTTTTATATTCGGGTCTGGGGGATAATGTTCACTGATATATATTCGGGTCTAGGGGATAATGATCACTGTTTTATATTCGGGTCTGAAAGATAATGCTCACTGTTATACATTCGGGTCAAGCGAATAATGTTAACTGTTCCAAATTCGGGACTGGTGATAATGTTCACTGTTGTACATTCGGGTCTGGGGGATAATGTTTACTGTTTTATATTCGGGTCTGGGTGATAATCTTCACTGTTTTATATTCGGGTCTCGGGGATAATGTTCACCGTTTTATATTCAGGTCTGGGGGATAATGTTCACCGTTTTATATTCAGGTCTGGGTGATAATGTTCACTGTTTTATATTCGGGTCTGGGGGATAATGTTCACTGTTTTATATTCAGGTCTAGGGGATAATGTTCACTGTTTTATATTCGGCACTGGGGGATAATGTTCACTGTTTTTTTATTCAGGTCTGGGGGCTAATGTTCACAGTTTTATATTTGGGTCTGGGGGATAATGTTCCCTGTTTTATATTCGGGTCTGGGGGATAATGTTCACCGTTTTATATTCAGGTCAGGGGGATAATGTTCACCGTTTTATATTCAGGTCTGGGGGACAATGTTCACTGTTTTATATTCAGTTCTGGGGGATAATGTTCACTGTTTTATATTCGGGTCTGGGGGATAATGTTCACCGTTTTATATTCAGGTCTGGGGGATAATGTTCACCGTTTTATATTCAGGTCTGGGGGATAATGTTCACTGTTTTATATTCGGGTCTGGGGGATAATGTTCACTGTTTTATATTCGGGTCTGGGGGATAATGTTCACTGTTTTATATTCGGGTCTCGGGGATAATGTTCACTGTTTTATATTCAGGTCTGGTGGATAATGTTCACTGTTTTATATTCGGGTCTAGGGGATAATGTTCACTGTTTTATATTCAGGTCTGGGGGATAATATTCACTGTTTTATATTCAGGTCTAGGGGATAATGTTCACTGTTTTATATTCAGGTCTGGGGGATAATGTTCACTGTTTTATATTCGGGTCTAGGGGATAATGTTCACTGTTTTATATTCAGGTCTGGGGGATAATGTACACTGTTTTATATTCAGGTCTGGGGGATAATGTTCACTGTTTTTTATTCAGGTCTGGGGGATAATGTTCACTGTTTTACATTCAGGTCTGGTGGATAATGTTCACTGTTTTTTATTCCAGTCTAGGGGATAATGTTCACATATTTATATTCGGGTCTAGGGGATAATGTTCACTGTTTTATATTCGGGTCTGGGGGATAATGTTCACTGTTTTATATTCGGGTCTAGGGGATAATGTTCACTGTTTTATATTCGGGTCTAGGGGATAATGTTCACTGTTTTATATTCGGGTCTGGGGGATAATGTTCACTGTTTTATATTCGGGTCTGGGGGATAATGTTCACTGTTTTATATTCGGGTCTGGGGGATAATGTTCACTGTTTTATATTCGGGTCTAGGGGATAATGTTCACTGTTTTATATTCAGGTCTGGGGGATAATGTTCACTGTTTTATATTCGGGTCTAGGGGATAATGTTCACTGTTTTATATTCGGGTCTAGGGGATAATGTTCACTGTTTTATATTCGGGTCTGGGGGATAATGTTCACTGTTTTATATTCAGGTCTGGGGGATAATGTTCACTGTTTTATATTCGGGTCTGGGGGATAATGTTCACTGTTTTATATTCGGGTCTCGTGGATAATGTTCACTGTTTTATATTCAGCTTTAGGGGATAATGTTCACTGTTTTATATTGGGGTCTGGGGGATAATGTTCAATGTTTTAAAAAAGCCTCTGGGGGATAATGTTCACTGTTTTATATTCGGGTCAGGGGAATAATGTTCACTGTTTTATATTCGGGTCTAGGGGATAATGTTCACTGTTTTATATTGGGGTCCAGGGGATAATGTTCACTGTTTTATATTCGGGTCTGGGGGATAATGTTCACTGTATTATATTCGGGTCTGGGGGATAATGTTCACTGTTTTATGTTCGGGTCTCGGGGATAATGTTCACTGTTTTATATTGGGGTCTGGGGGATAATGTTCACTGTTTTATAAACGCCTCTGGGGGATAATGTTCACTGTTTTATATTCGGGTCTAGGGGATAATGTTCACTGTTTTATATTCGGGTCTCGGGGATAATGTTCACTGTTTTATATTCGGGACTCGGGGATAATGTTCACTGTTTTATAAACGCCTCTGGGGGATAATGTTCACTGTTTTATATTCGGGTCTGGGGGATAATGTTCATTGTTTTATATTCGGGTCTGGGGGATAATGTTCACTGATATATATTCGGGACGAGGGGATAATGACCACTGTTTTATATTCGGGTCTGAAAGATAATGCTCACTGTTATACATTCGGGTCAAGCGGATAATGTTTACTGTTCCAAATTCGGGACTGGTGATAATGTTCACTGTTGTACATTCGGGTCTGGGGGATAATGTTTACTGTTTTATATTCGGGTCTGGGTGATAATCTTCACTGTTTTATATTCGGGTCTCGGGGATAATGTTCACCGTTTTATATTCAGGTCTGGGGGATAATGTTCACCGTTTTATATTCAGGTCTGGGTGATAATGTTCACTGTTTTATATTCGGGTCTGGGGGATAATGTTCACTGTTTTATATTCAGGTCTAGGGGATAATGTTCACTGTTTTATATTCGGCACTGGGGGATAATGTTCACTGTTTTTTTATTCAGGTCTGGGGGCTAATGTTCACAGTTTTATATTTGGGTCTGGGGGATAATGTTCCCTGTTTTATATTCGGGTCTGGGGGATAATGTTCACCGTTTTATATTCAGGTCTGGGGGATAATGTTCACCGTTTTATATTCAGGTCTGGGGGATAATGTTCACTGTTTTATATTCAGGTCTGGGGGATAATGTTCACTGTTTTATATTCGGGTCTGGGGGATAATGTTCACTGTTTTATATTCGGGTCTGGGGGATAATGTTCACCGTTTTATATTCAGGTCTGGGGGATAATGTTCACCGTTTTATATTCAGGTCTGGGGGATAATGTTCACTGTTTTATATTCGGGTCTGGGGGATAATGTTCACTGTTTTATAAACGCGTCTGGGGGATAATGTTCACTGTTTTATATTCGGGTCTCGGGGATAATGTTCACTGTTTTATAAACGCGTCTGGGTGATAATGTTCACTGTTTTATATTCGGGTCTCGGGGATAATATTCACTGTTTTATATTCGGGTCTGAAAGATAATGTTCACTGTTATACATTCGGGTCAAGGGGAGAATGTTTACTGTTCCAAATTCGGGACTGGTGATAATGTTCACTGTTGTACATTCGGGTCTGGGGGATAACGTTCACTGTTTTATATTCGGGTCTCGGGGATAATGTTCACTGTTTTATATTCGGGTCTCGGGGATAATGTTCACTGTTTTATATTCGGGTCTGGGGGATAATGTTCACTGTTTTATATTCGTGTCTAGGGGATAATGTTCACTGTTTTATTTTCGGGTCCAGGGGATAAATTTCACTGTTTTATATTCGGGTCTGGGGGATAATGTTGACTGTTTTATATTCGGGTCTAGGGGATAATATTCACTGTTTTATCTTCAGGTCTGGGGGATAATGTTCACTGTTTTATATTCTGTTCTAGGGGATAATGTTCACTGTTTTATATTCGGGTCTAGGGGATAATGTTCACTGTTTTATATTCAGGTCTGGGGGATAATGTTCACTGCTTTATATTCAGGTCTGGGGGATAATGTTCACTGTTTTATATTCGGGTCTGGGGGATAATGTTCACTGTTTTATATTCGGGTCTCGGGGATAATGTTCACTGTTTTATATTCGGGTCTGGGGGATAATGTTCACTGTTTTATAAACGCGTCTGGGGGATAATGTTCACTGTTTTATATTCGGGTCTCGGGGATAATGTTCACTGTTTTATAAACGCGTCTGGGTGATAATGTTCACTGTTTTAAATTCGGGTCTCGGGGATAATGTTCACTGTTTTATATTCTGGTCTGAAAGATAATGTTCACTGTTATACATTCGGGTCAAGGGGAGAATGTTTACTGTTCCAAATTCGGGACTGGTGATAATGTTCACTGTTGTACATTCGGGTCTGGGGGATAACGTTCACTGTTTTATATTCGGGTCTCGGGGATAATGTTCACTGTTTTATATTCAGGTCTGGGGGATAATGTTCACTGTTTTATATTGGGGTCTGGGGGACAATGTTCACTGTTTTATATTTAGGTCTGGGGGATAATGTTCACTGTTTTATATTCAGGTCTAGGGGATAATGTTCACTGTTTTATAAACGCGTCTGGGGGATAATGTTCACTGTTTTATATTCGGGTCTCGGGGATAATGTTCACTGTTTTATATTCGGGTCTGGGGGATAATGTTCACCGTTTTATATTCAGGTCTGGGGGATAATGTTCACCGTTTTATATTCAGGTCTGGGGGATAATGTTCACTGTTTTATATTCGGGTCTGGGGGATAATGTTCACTGTTTTATAAACGCGTCTGGGGGATAATGTTCACTGTTTTATATTCGGGTCTCGGGGATAATGTTCACTGTTTTATAAACGCGTCTGGGTGATAATGTTCACTGTTTTATATTCGGGTCTCGGGGATAATGTTCACTGTTTTATATTCGGGTCTGAAAGATAATGTTCACTGTTATACATTCGGGTCAAGGGGAGAATGTTTACTGTTCCAAATTCGGGACTGGTGATAATGTTCACTGTTGTACATTCGGGTCTGGGGGATAACGTTCACTGTTTTATATTCGGGTCTCGGGGATAATGTTCACTGTTTTATATTCGGGTCTCGGGGATAATGTTCACTGTTTTATATTCGGGTCTGGGGGATAATGTTCACTGTTTTATATTCGTGTCGAGGGGATAATGTTCACTGTTTTATTTTCGGGTCCAGGGGATAAATTTCACTGTTTTATATTCGGGTCTGGGGGATAATGTTGACTGTTTTATATTCGGGTCTAGGGGATAATATTCACTGTTTTATCTTCAGGTCTGGGGGATAATGTTCACTGTTTTATATTCTGTTCTAGGGGATAATGTTCACTGTTTTATATTCGGGTCTAGGGGATAATGTTCACTGTTTTATATTCAGGTCTGGGGGATAATGTTCACTGTTTTATATTCAGGTCTGGGGGATAATGTTCACTGTTTTATATTCGGGTCTGGGGGATAATGTTCACTGTTTTATATTCGGGTCTCGGGGATAATGTTCACTGTTTTATATTCGGGTCTGGGGGATAATGTTCACTGTTTTATAAACGCGTCTGGGGGATAATGTTCACTGTTTTATATTCGGGTCTCGGGGATAATGTTCACTGTTTTATAAACGCGTCTGGGTGATAATGTTCACTGTTTTAAATTCGGGTCTCGGGGATAATGTTCACTGTTTTATATTCTGGTCTGAAAGATAATGTTCACTGTTATACATTCGGGTCAAGGGGAGAATGTTTACTGTTCCAAATTCGGGACTGGTGATAATGTTCACTGTTGTACATTCGGGTCTGGGGGATAACGTTCACTGTTTTATATTCGGGTCTCGGGGATAATGTTCACTGTTTTATATTCAGGTCTGGGGGATAATGTTCACTGTTTTATATTGGGGTCTGGGGGATAATGTTCACTGTTTTATATTTAGGTCTGGGGGATAATGTTCACTGTTTTATATTCAGGTCTAGGGGATAATGTTCACTGTTTTATATTCAGGTCTGGGGGATAATGTTCACTGTTTTATATTCAGGTCTGGGGGATAATGTTCACTGTTTTATATTCGGGTCTGGGGGATAATGTTCACTGTTTTATATTCGGGTCTAGGGGATAATGTTCACTGCTTTATATTCGGGTCTAGGGGATAATGTTCACTGTTTTATATTCGGGTCTGGGGGATAATGTTCACTGTTTTATATTCGGGTCTGGGGGATAATGTTCACTGTTTTATGTTCGGGTCTCGGGGATAATGTTCACTGTTTTATATTGGGGTCTGGCGGATAATGTTCACTGTTTTATAAACGCCTCTGGGGGATAATGTTCACTGTTTTATATTCGGGTCTAGGGGATAATGTTCACTGTTTTATATTCGGGTCTCGGGGATAATGTTCACTGTTTTATATTCGGGACTCGGGGATAATGTTCACTGTTTTATAAACGCGTCTGGGGGATAATGTTCACTGTTTTATATTCGGGTCTGGGGGATAATGTTCATTGTTTTATATTCGGGTCTGGGGGATAATGTTCACTGATATATATTCGGGTCTAGGGGATAATGATCACTGTTTTATATTCGGGTCTGAAAGATAATGCTCACTGTTATACATTCGGGTCAAGCGGATAATGTTTACTGTTCCAAATTCGGGACTGGTGATAATGTTCACTGTTGTACATTCGAGTCTGGGGGATAATGTTTACTGTTTTATATTCGGGTCTGGGTGATAATCTTCACTGTTTTATATTCGGGTCTCGGGGATAATGTTCACTGTTTTATATTCGGGTCTGGGGGATAATGTTCACTGTTTTATAAACGCGTCTGGGGGATAATGTTCACTGTTTTATATTCGGGTCTCGGGGATAATGTTCACTGTTTTATAAACGCGTCTGGGTGATAATGTTCACTGTTTTAAATTCGGGTCTCGGGGATAATGTTCACTGTTTTATATTCTGGTCTGAAAGATAATGTTCACTGTTATACATTCGGGTCAAGGGGAGAATGTTTACTGTTCCAATTTCGGGACTGGTGATAATGTTCACTGTTGTACATTCGGGTCTGGGGGATAACGTTCACTGTTTTATATTCGGGTCTCGGGGATAATGTTCACTGTTTTATATTCAGGTCTGGGGGATAATGTTCACTGTTTTATATTCAGGTCTGGGGGATAATGTTCACTGTTTTATATTCGGGTCTGGGGGATAATGTTCACTGTTTTATATTCGGGTCTAGGGGATAATGTTCACTGCTTTATATTCGGGTCTAGGGGATAATGTTCACTGTTTTATATTCAGTTCTGGGGGATAATGTTCACTGTTTTATATTCGGGTCTAGGGGATAATGTTCACTGTTTTATATTCGGGTCTGGGGGATAATGTTCACTGTTTTATATTCGGGTCTGGGGGATAATGTTCACTGTTTTATATTCGGGTCTGGGGGATAATGTTCACTGTTTTATGTTCGGGTCTCGGGGATAATGTTCACTGTTTTATATTGGGGTCTGGGGGATAATGTTCACTGTTTTATAAACGCCTCTGGGGGATAATGTTCACTGTTTTATATTCGGGTCTAGGGGATAATGTTCACTGTTTTATATTCGGGTCTCGGGGATAATGTTCACTGTTTTATATTCGGGACTCGGGGATAATGTTCACTGTTTTATAAACGCGTCTGGCGGATAATGTTCACTGTTTTATATTCGGGTCTGGGGGATAATGTTCATTGTTTTATATTCGGGTCTGGGGGATAATGTTCACTGATATATATTCGGGTCTAGGGGATAATGATCACTGTTTTATATTCGGGTCTGAAAGATAATGCTCACTGTTATACATTCGGGTCAAGCGAATAATGTTAACTGTTCCAAATTCGGGACTGGTGATAATGTTCACTGTTGTACATTCGGGTCTGGGGGATAATGTTTACTGTTTTATATTCGGGTCTGGGTGATAATCTTCACTGTTTTATATTCGGGTCTCGGGGATAATGTTCACCGTTTTATATTCAGGTCTGGGGGATAATGTTCACCGTTTTATATTCAGGTCTGGGTGATAATGTTCACTGTTTTATATTCGGGTCTGGGGGATAATGTTCACTGTTTTATATTCAGGTCTAGGGGATAATGTTCACTGTTTTATATTCGGCACTGGGGGATAATGTTCACTGTTTTTTTATTCAGGTCTGGGGGCTAATGTTCACAGTTTTATATTTGGGTCTGGGGGATAATGTTCCCTGTTTTATATTCGGGTCTGGGGGATAATGTTCACCGTTTTATATTCAGGTCAGGGGGATAATGTTCACCGTTTTATATTCAGGTCTGGGGGACAATGTTCACTGTTTTATATTCAGGTCTGGGGGATAATGTTCACTGTTTTATATTCGGGTCTGGGGGATAATGTTCACCGTTTTATATTCAGGTCTGGGGGATAATGTTCACCGTTTTATATTCAGGTCTGGGGGATAATGTTCACTGTTTTATATTCGGGTCTGGGGGATAATGTTCACTGTTTTATATTCGGGTCTGGGGGATAATGTTCACTGTTTTATATTCGGGTCTCGGGGATAATGTTCACTGTTTTATATTCAGGTCGGGTGGATAATGTTCACTGTTTTATATTCGGGTCTAGGGGATAATGTTCACTGTTTTATATTCAGGTCTGGGGGATAATATTCACTGTTTTATATTCAGGTCTAGGGGATAATGTTCACTGTTTTATATTCAGGTCTGGGGGATAATGTTCACTGTTTTATATTCGGGTCTAGGGGATAATGTTCACTGTTTTATATTCAGGTCTGGGGGATAATGTACACTGTTTTATATTCAGGTCTGGGGGATAATGTTCACTGTTTTTTATTCATGTCTGGGTGATAATGTTCACTGTTTTACATTCAGGTCTGGTGGATAATGTTCACTGTTTTTTATTCCAGTCTAGGGGATAATGTTCACATATTTATATTCGGGTCTAGGGGATAATGTTCACTGTTTTATATTCGGGTCTAGGGGATAATGTTCACTGTTTTATATTCGGGTCTGGGGGATAATGTTCACTGTTTTATATTCGGGTCTGGGGGATAATGTTCACTGTTTTATATTCAGGTCTGGGGGATAATGTACACTGTTTTATATTCAGGTCTGGGGGATAATGTTCACTGTTTTTTATTCATGTCTGGGTGATAATGTTCACTGTTTTACATTCAGGTCTGGTGGATAATGTTCACTGTTTTTTATTCCAGTCTAGGGGATAATGTTCACATATTTATATTCGGGTCTAGGGGATAATGTTCACTGTTTTATATTCGGGTCTAGGGGATAATGTTCACTGTTTTATATTCGGGTCTGGGGGATAATGTTCACTGTTTTATATTCGGGTCTGGGGGATAATGTTCACTGTTTTATATTCGGGTCTGGGGGATAATGTTCACTGTTTTATATTCGGGTCTAGGGGATAATGTTCACTGTTTTATATTCAGGTCTGGGGGATAATGTTCACTGTTTTATATTCGGGTCTAGGGGATAATGTTCACTGTTTTATATTCGGGTCTAGGGGATAATGTTCACTGTTTTATATTCGGGTCTGGGGGATAATGTTCACTGTTTTATATTCAGGTCTGGGGGATAATGTTCACTGTTTTATATTCGGGTCTGGGGGATAATGTTCACTGTTTTATATTCGGGTCTCGTGGATAATGTTCACTGTTTTATATTCAGCTTTAGGGGATAATGTTCACTGTTTTATATTGGGGTCTGGGGGATAATGTTCAATGTTTTAAAAAAGCCTCTGGGGGATAATGTTCACTGTTTTATATTCGGGTCAGGGGAATAATGTTCACTGTTTTATATTCGGGTCTAGGGGATAATGTTCACTGTTTTATATTGGGGTCCAGGGGATAATGTTCACTGTTTTATATTCGGGTCTGGGGGATAATGTTCACTGTATTATATTCGGGTCTGGGGGATAATGTTCACTGTTTTATGTTCGGGTCTCGGGGATAATGTTCACTGTTTTATATTGGGGTCTGGGGGATAATGTTCACTGTTTTATAAACGCCTCTGGGGGATAATGTTCACTGTTTTATATTCGGGTCTAGGGGATAATGTTCACTGTTTTATATTCGGGTCTCGGGGATAATGTTCACTGTTTTATATTCGGGACTCGGGGATAATGTTCACTGTTTTATAAACGCCTCTGGGGGATAATGTTCACTGTTTTATATTCGGGTCTGGGGGATAATGTTCATTGTTTTATATTCGGGTCTGGGGGATAATGTTCACTGATATATATTCGGGACGAGGGGATAATGACCACTGTTTTATATTCGGGTCTGAAAGATAATGCTCACTGTTATACATTCGGGTCAAGCGGATAATGTTTACTGTTCCAAATTCGGGACTGGTGATAATGTTCACTGTTGTACATTCTGGTCTGGGGGATAATGTTTACTGTTTTATATTCGGGTCTGGGTGATAATCTTCACTGTTTTATATTCGGGTCTCGGGGATAATGTTCACCGTTTTATATTCAGGTCTGGGGGATAATGTTCACCGTTTTATATTCAGGTCTGGGTGATAATGTTCACTGTTTTATATTCGGGTCTGGGGGATAATGTTCACTGTTTTATATTCAGGTCTAGGGGATAATGTTCACTGTTTTATATTCGGCACTGGGGGATAATGTTCACTGTTTTTTTATTCAGGTCTGGGGGCTAATGTTCACAGTTTTATATTTGGGTCTGGGGGATAATGTTCCCTGTTTTATATTCGGGTCTGGGGGATAATGTTCACCGTTTTATATTCAGGTCTGGGGGATAATGTTCACCGTTTTATATTCAGGTCTGGGGGATAATGTTCACTGTTTTATATTCAGGTCTGGGGGATAATGTTCACTGTTTTATATTCGGGTCTGGGGGATAATGTTCACTGTTTTATATTCGGGTCTGGGGGATAATGTTCACCGTTTTATATTCAGGTCTGTGGGATAATGTTCACCGTTTTATATTCAGGTCTGGGGGATAATGTTCACTGTTTTGTATTCGGGTCTGGGGGATAATGTTCACTGTTTTATAAACGCGTCTGGGGGATAATGTTCACTGTTTTATATTCGGGTCTCGGGGATAATGTTCACTGTTTTATAAACGCGTCTGGGTGATAATGTTCACTGTTTTATATTCGGGTCTCGGGGATAATGTTCACTGTTTTATATTCGGGTCTGAAAGATAATGTTCACTGTTATACATTCGGGTCAAGGGGAGAATGTTTACTGTTCCAAATTCGGGACTGGTGATAATGTTCACTGTTGTACATTCGGGTCTGGGGGATAACGTTCACTGTTTTATATTCGGGTCTCGGGGATAATGTTCACTGTTTTATATTCAGGTCTGGGGGATAATGTTCACTGTTTTATATTCGGGTCTGGGGGATAATGTTCACTGTTTTATATTTAGGTCTGGGGGATAATGTTCACTGTTTTATATTCAGGTCTAGGGGATAATGTTCACTGTTTTATATTCAGGTCTGGGGGATAATGTTCACTGTTTTATATTCAGGTCTGGGGGATAATGTTCACTGTTTTATATTCGGGTCTGGGGGATAATGTTCACTGTTTTATATTCGGGTCTAGGGGATAATGTTCACTGCTTTATATTCGGGTCTAGGGGATAATGTTCACTGTTTTATATTCAGGTCTGGGGGATAATGTTCACTGTTTTATATTCGGGTCTGGGGGATAATGTTCACTGTTTTATATTCGGGTCTGGGGGATAATGTTCACTGTTTTATATTCGGGTCTGGGGGATAATGTTCACTGTTTTATATTCGGATCTGGGGGATAATGTTCACTGTTTTATGTTCGGGTCTCGGGGATAATGTTCACTGTTTTATATTGGGGTCTGGGGGATAATGTTCACTGTTTTATAAACGCCTCTGGGGGATAATGTTCACTGTTCTATATTCGGGTCTAGGGGATAATGTTCACTGTTTTATATTCGGGTCTCGGGGATAATGTTCACTGTTTTATATTCGGGACTCGGGGATAATGTTCACTGTTTTATAAACGCGTCTGGGGGATAATGTTCACTGTTTTATATTCGGGTCTGGGGGATAATGTTCATTGTTTTATATTTGGGTCTGGGGGATAATGTTCACTGATATATATTCGGGTCTAGGGGATAATGATCACTGTTTTATATTCGGGTCTGAAAGATAATGCTCACTGTTATACATTCGGGTCAAGCGGATAATGTTTACTGTTCCAAATTCGGGACTGGTGATAATGTTCACTGTTGTACATTCGGGTCTGGGGGATAATGTTTACTGTTTTATATTCGGGTCTGGGTGATAATCTTCACTGTTTTATATTCGGGTCTCGGGGATAATGTTCACCGTTTTATATTCAGGTCTGGGGGATAATGTTCACCGTTTTATATTCAGGTCTGGGTGATAATGTTCACTGTTTTATATTCGGGTCTGGGGGATAATGTTCACTGTTTTATATTCAGGTCTAGGGGATAATGTTCACTGTTTTATATTCGGCACTGGGGGATAATGTTCACTGTTTTTTTATTCAGGTCTGGGGGCTAATGTTCACAGTTTTATATTTGGGTCTGGGGGATAATGTTCCCTGTTTTATATTCGGGTCTGGGGGATAATGTTCACCGTTTTATATTCAGGTCTGGGGGATAATGTTCACCGTTTTATATTCAGGTCTGGGGGATAATGTTCACTGTTTTATATTCAGGTCTGGGGGATAATGTTCACTGTTTTATATTCGGGTCTGGGGGATAATGTTCACTGTTTTATATTCGGGTCTGGGGGATAATGTTCACCGTTTTATATTCAGGTCTGGGGGATAATGTTCACCGTTTTATATTCAGGTCTGGGGGATAATGTTCACTGTTTTATATTCGGGTCTGGGGGATAATGTTCACTGTTTTATATTCGGGTCTGGGGGATAATGTTCACTGTTTTATATTCGGGTCTCGGGGATAATGTTCACTGTTTTATATTCAGGTCTGGGGGATAATGTTCACTGTTTTATATTCGGGTCTTGGGGATAATGTTCACTCTTTTATATTCAGGTCTGGGGGATAATATTCACTGTTTTATATTCAGGTCTAGGGGATAATGTTCACTGTTTTATATTCAGGTCTGGGGGATAATGTTCACTGATTTATATTCAGGTCTGGGGGATAATGTTCACTGTTTTATATTCGGGTCTAGGGGATAATGTTCACTGTTTTATATTCGGGTCTGGGGGATAATGTTCACTGTTTTATATTCGGGTCTGGGGGATAATGTTCACTGTTTTATGTTCGGGTCTCGGGGATAATGTTCACTGTTTTATATTGGGGTCTGGGGGATAATGTTCACTGTTTTATAAACGCCTCTTGGGGATAATGTTCACTGTTTTATATTCGGGTCTAGGGGATAATGTTCACTGTTTTATATTCGGGTCTCGGGGATAATGTTCACTGTTTTATATTCGGGACTCGGGGATAATGTTCACTGTTTTATAAACGCGTCTGGGGGATAATGTTCACTGTTTTATATTCGGGTCTGGGGGTTAATGTTCATTGTTTTATATTCGGGTCTGGGGGATAATGTTCACTGATATATATTCGGGTCTAGGGGATAATGACCACTGTTTTATATTCGGGTCTGAAAGATAATGCTCACTGTTATACATTCGGGTCAAGCGGATAATGTTTACTGTTCCAAATTCGGGACTGGTGATAATGTTCACTGTTGTACATTCGGGTCTGGGGGATAATGTTTACTGTTTTATATTCGGGTCTGGGTGATAATCTTCACTGTTTTATATTCGGGTCTCGGGGATAATGTTCACCGTTTTATATTCAGGTCTGGGGGATAATGTTCACCGTTTTATATTCAGGTCTGGGTGATAATGTTCACTGTTTTATATTCGGGTCTGGGGGATAATGTTCACTGTTTTATATTCAGGTCTAGGGGATAATGTTCACTGTTTTATATTCGGCACTGGGGGATAATGTTCACTGTTTTTTTATTCAGGTCTGGGGGCTAATGTTCACAGTTTTATATTTGGGTCTGGGGGATAATGTTCCCTGTTTTATATTCGGGTCTGGGGGATAATGTTCACCGTTTTATATTCAGGTCTGGGGGATAATGTTCACCTTTTTATATTCAGGTCTGGGGGATAATGTTCACTGTTTTATATTCAGGTCTGGGGGATAATGTTCACTGTTTTATATTCGGGTCTGGGGGATAATGTTCACTGTTTTATATTCGGGTCTGGGGGATAATGTTCACCGTTTTATATTCAGGTCTGGGGGATAATGTTCACCGTTTTATATTCAGGTCTGGGGGATAATGTTCACTGTTTTATATTCGGGTCTGGGGGATAATGTTCACTGTTTTATAAACGCGTCTGGGGGATAATGTTCACTGTTTTATATTCGGCTCTCGGGGGTAATGTTCACTGTTTTATAAACGCGTCTGGGTGATAATGTTCACTGTTTTATATTCGGGTCTCGGGGATAATGTTCACTGTTTTATATTCGGGTCTGAAAGATAATGTTCACTGTTATAGATTCGGGTCAAGGGGAGAATGTTTACTGTTCCAAATTCGGGACTGGTGATAATGTTCACTGTTGTACATTCGGGTCTGGGGGATAACGTTCACTGTTTTATATTCGGGTCTCGGGGATAATGTTCACTGTTTTATATTCAGGTCTGGGGGATAATGTTCACTGTTTTATATTCGGGTCTGGGGGATAATGTTCACTGTTTTATATTTAGGTCTGGGGGATAATGTTCACTGTTTTATATTCAGGTCTAGGGGATAATGTTCACTGTTTTATATTCAGGTCTGGGGGATAATGTTCACTGTTTTATATTCGGGTCTGGGGGATAATGTTCACTGTTTTATATTCGGGTCTAGGGGATAATGTTCACTGCTTTATATTCGGGTCTAGGGGATAATGTTCACTGTTTTATATTCAGGTCTGGGGGATAATGTTCACTGTTTTATATTCGGGTCTGGGGGATAATGTTCACTGTTTTATATTCGGGTCTGGGGGATAATGTTCACTGTTTTATATTCGGGTCTGGGGGATAATGTTCACTGTTTTATATTCGGGTCTGCGGGATAATGTTCACTGTTTTATGTTCGGGTCTCGGGGATAATGTTCACTGTTTTATATTGGGGTCTGGGGGATAATGTTCACTGTTTTATAAACGCCTCTGGGGGATAATTTTCACTGTTTTATATTCGGGTCTAGGGGATAATGTTCACTGTTTTATATTCGGGTCTCGGGGATAATGTTCACTGTTTTATATTCGGGTCTGGGGGATAATGTTCACTGTTTTATATTCGGGTCTCGGGGATAATGTTCACTGTTTTATATTCAGGTCTGGGGGATAATGTTCACTGTTTTATATTCGGGTCTAGGGGATAATATTCACTGTTTTATATTCAGGTCTGGGGGATAATATTCACTGTTTTATATTCAGGTCTAGGGGATAATGTTCACTGTTTTATATTCGGGTCTGGGGGATAATGTTCACTGTTTTATAGTCAGGTAAGGGGGGATAATGTTCACCGTTTTATATTCAGGTCTGGGGGATAATGTTCACTGTTTTATATTCGGGTCTGGGGGATAATGTTCACTGTTTTATATTCGGGTCTGGGGGATAATGTTCACTGTTTTATATTCGGGTCTCGGGGATAATGTTCACTGTTTTATATTCAGGTCTGGGGGATAATGTTCACTGTTTTATATTCGGGTCTAGGGGATAATGTTCACTGTTTTATATTCGGGTCTAGGGGATAATGTTCACTGTTTTATATTCGGGTCTGGGGGATAATGTTCACTGTTTTATATTCAGGTCTGGGGGATAATGTTCACTGTTTTATATTCGGGTCTGGGGGATAATGTTCACTGTTTTATAAACGCGTCTGGGGGATAATGTTCACTGTTTTATATTCGGGTCTCGGGGATAATGTTCACTGTTTTATAAACGCGTCTGGGGGATAATGTTCACTGTTTTATATTCAGGTCTGGGGGATAATGTTCACTGTTTTATATTCGGGTCTGGGGGATAATGTTCACTGTTTTATAAACGCGTCTGGGGGACAATGTTCACTGTTTTACATTCTGGTCTCGGGGATAATGTTCACTGTTTTATAAACGCGTCTGGGGGATAATGTTCACTGTTTTATATTGGGGTCTGGGGGATAATGTTCACTGTTTTATGTTCGGGTCTCGGGGATAATGTTCACTGTTTTATATTGGGGTCTGGGGGATAATGTTCACTGTTTTATAAACGCCGCTGGGGGAGAATGTTCACTGTTTTATATTCGGGTCTAGGGGATAATGTTCACTGTTTTATATTCGGGTCTCAGGGATAATGTTCACTGTTTTATATTCGGGTCTCGGGGATAATGTTCACTGTTTTATAAACGCGTCTGGGGGATAATGTTCACTGTTTTATATTCAGGTCTGGGGGATAATGTTCACTGTTTTATATTCGGGTCTGGGGGATAATGTTCACTGTTTTATAAACGCGTCTGGGGGACAATGTTCACTGTTTTATATTCTGGTCTCTGGGATAATGTTCACTGTTTTATAAACGCGTCTGGGGGATAATGTTCACTGTTTTATATTGGGGTCTGGGGGATAATGTTCACTGTTTTATGTTCGGGTCTCGGGGATAATGTTCACTGTTTTATCTTGGGTTCTGGGGGATAATGTTCACTGTTTTATAAACGCCTCTGGGGGATAATGTTCACTGTGTTATATTCGGGTCTAGGGGATAATGTTCACTGTTTTATATTCGGGTCTTAGGGATAATGTTCACTGTTTTATATTCGGGTCTCGGGGATAATGTTCACTGTTTTATAAACGCGTCTGGGGGATAATGTTCACTGTTTTATATTCGGGTCTGGGGGATAATGTTCATTGTTTCATATTCGGGTCTGTGGGATAATGTTCACTGATTTATATTCGGGACTAGGGGATAATGATCACTGTTTTATATTCGGGTCTGAAAGATAATGCTCACTGTTATACATTCGGGTCAAGCGGATAATGTTTACTGTTCCAAATTCGGGACTGGTGATAATGTTCACTGTTGTACATTCGGGTCTGGGGGATAATGTTTACTGTTTTATATTCGGGTCTGGGTGATAATCTTCACTGTTTTATATTCGGGTCTCGGGGATAATGTTCACCGTTTTATATTCAGGTCTGGGGGATAATGTTCACCGTTTTATATTCGGGTCTGGGGGATAATGTTCACTGTTTTATATTCAGGTCTGGGGGATAATGTTCACTGTTTTATATTCGGGTCTGGGGGATAATGTTCACTGTTTTATATTCGGGTCTCGTGGATAATGTTCACTGTTTTATATTCAGCTTTAGGGGATAATGTTCACTGTTTTATATTGGGGTCTGGGGGATAATGTTCAATGTTTTATATTCAGTTCTGGGGGATCATGTTCACTGTTTTATATTCAGGTCTGGGGGATCATGTTCACTGTTTTATATTCGGGTCTGGGGGATAATGTTCACTGTTTTATAAACGCGTCTGGGGGATAATGTTCACTGTTTTATATTCGGGTCTCGGGGATAATGTTCGCTGTTTTATAAACGCGTCTGGGGGATAATGTTCACTGTTTTATATTCAGGTCTGGGGGATAATGTTCACTGTTTTATATTCGGGTCTGGGGGATAATGTTCACTGTTTTATAAACGCGTCTGGGGGACAATGTTCACTGTTTTATATTCGGGTCTCGGGGATAATGTTCACTGTTTTATAAACGCCTCTGGGGGATAATGTTCACTGTTTCATATTCGGGTCTAGGGGATAATGTTCACTGTTTTATATTCGGGTCTCAGGGATAATGTTCACTGTTTTATATTCGTGTCTCGGGGATAATGTTCACTGTTTTATAAACGCGTCTGGGGGATAATGTTCACTGTTTTATATTCGGGTCTGGGGGATAATGTTCATTGTTTCATATTCGGGTCTGTGGGATAATGTTCACTGATTTATATTCGGGACTAGGGGATAATGATCACTGTTTTATATTCGGGTCTGAAAGATAATGCTCACTGTTATACATTCGGGTCAAGCGGATAATGTTTACTGTTGCAAATTCGGGACTGGTGATAATGTTCACTGTTGTACATTCGGGTCTGGGGGATAATGTTTACTGTTTTATATTCGGGTCTGGGTGATAATCTTCACTGTTTTATATTCGGGTCTCGGGGATAATGTTCACCGTTTTATATTCAGGTCTGGGGGATAATGTTCACCGTTTTATATTCAGGTCTGGGTGATAATGTTCACTGTTTTATATTCGGGTCTGGGGGATAATGTTCACTGTTTTATATTCATGTCTCGGGGATAATGTTCACTGTTTTATATTCAGCACTGGGGGATAATGTTCACTGTTTTTTATTCAGGTCTGGGGGATAATGTTCACTGTTTTATATTTGGGTTTGGGGGATAACGTTCCCTGTTTTATATTCGGGTCTGGGGGATAATGTTCACCGTTTTATATTCAGGTCTGGGGGATAATGTTCACCGTTTTATATTCGGGTCTGGGGGATAATGTTCACTGTATTATATTCAGGTCTGGGGGATAATGTTCACTGATTTATATTCGGGTCTGGGGGATAATGTTCACTGTTTCATATTCGGGTCTGGGGGATAATGTTCACCGTTTTATATTCAATTAAGGGGGGATAATGTTCACCGTTTTATATTCAGGTCTGGGGGATAATGTTCACTGTTTTATATTCGGGTGTGGGGGATAATGTTCACTATATTATATTCGGGTCTGGGGGATAAAGTTCACTGTTTTATATTCGGGTCTCGGGGATAATGTTCAGTGTTTTTTATTCAGGTCTGGGGGATAATGTTCACTGTTTTATATTCGGGTCTAGAGGATAATGTTCACTGTTTTATATTCAGGTCTGGGGGATAATATTCACTGTTTTATATTCAGGTCGAGGGGATAATGTTCACTGTTTTATACTTGGGTCTGGGGGATAATGTTCACCGTTTTATATTCAGGTAAGGGGGGATAATGTTCACTGTTTTATATTCAGGTCTGGGGGATAATGTTCACTGTTTTATATTCGGGTCTGGGGGATAATGTTCACTGTTTTATATTCGGGTCTGGGGGATAATGTTCACTGTTTTATATTCGGGTCTCGGGGATAATGTTCACTGTTTTATATTCAGGTCTGGGGGATAATGTTCACTGTTTTATATTCGGGTCTAGGGGATAATGTTCACTGTTTTATATTCGGGTCTAGGGGATAATGTTCACTGTTTTATATTCGGGGCTGGGGGATAATGTTCACTGTTTTATATTCAGGTCTGGGGGATAATGTTCACTGTTTTATATTCGGGTCTGTGGGATAATGTTCACTGTTTTATAAACGCGTCTGGGGGACAATGTTCACTGTTTTACATTCGGGTCTCGGGGATAAGGTTCACTGTTTTATAAACGCGTCTGGGGGATAATGTTCACTGTTTTATATTGGGGTCTGGGGGATAAATTTCACTGTTTTATGTTCGGGTCTCGGGTTTAATGTTCACTGTTTTATATTGGGGTCTGGGGGATAATGTTCACTGTTTTATAAACGCCTCTGGGGGAGAATGTTCACTGTTTTATATTCGGGTCTAGGGGATAATGTTCACTGTTTTATATTCGGGTCTCAGGGATAATGTTCACTGTTTTATATTCGGGTCTCGGGGATAATGTTCACTGTTTTATAAACGCGTCTGGGGGATAATGTTCACTGTTTTATTTTCAGGTCTGGGGGATAATGTTCACTGTTTTATATTCGGGTCTGGGGGATAATGTTCACTGTTTTATAAACGCGTCTGGGGGACAATGTTCACTGTTTTATATTCGGGTCTCGGGGATAATGTTCACTGTTTTATAAACGCGTCTGGGGGATAATGTTCACTGTTTTATATTGGGGTCTGGGGGATAATGTTCACTGTTTTATGTTCGGGTCTCGGGGATAATGTTCACTGTTTTATATTGGGGTCTGGGGGATAATGTTCACTGTTTTATAAACGCCTCTGGGGGATAATGTTCACTGTTTTATATTCGGGTCTAGGGGATAATGTTCACTGTTTTATATTCGGGTCTCAGGGATAATGTTCACTGTTTTATATTCGGGTCTCGGGGATAATGTTCACTTTTTTATAAACGCGTCTGGGGGATAATGTTCACTGTTTTATATTCGGGTCTGGGGGATAATGTTCATTGTTTCATATTCGGGTCTGTGGGATAATGTTCACTGATTTATATTCGGGACTAGGGGATAATGATCACTGTTTTATATTCGGGTCTGAAAGATAATGCTCACTGTTATACATTCGGGTCAAGCGGATAATGTTTACTGTTCCAAATTCGGGACTGGTGATAATGTTCACTGTTGTACATTCGGGTCTGGGGGATAATGTTTACTGTTTTATATTCGGGTCTGGGTGATAATCTTCACTGTTTTATATTCGGGTCTCGGGGATAATGTTCACCGTTTTATATTCAGGTCTGGGGGATAATGTTCACTGTTTTATATTCAGGTCTGGGTGATAATGTTCTCTGTTTTATATTCGGGTCTGGGGGATAATGTTCACTGTTTTATATTCATGTCTCGGGGATAATGTTCACTGTTTTATATTCGGCACTGGGGGATAATGTTCACTGTTTTTTATTCTGGTCTGGGGGATAATGTTCACTGTTTTATATTTGGGTTTGGGGGATAACGTTCCCTGTTTTATATTCGGGTCTGGGGGATAATGTTCACCGTTTTATATTCAGGTCTGGGGGATAATGTTCACCGTTTTATATTCGGGTCTGGGGGATAATGTTCACTGTTTTATATTCAGGTCTGGGGGATAATGTTCACTGTTTTATATTCGGGTCTGGGGGATAATGTTCACTGTTTTATATTCGGGTCTGGGGGATAATGTTCACCGTTTTATATTCAGGTAAGGGGGGATAATGTTCACCGTTTTATATTCAGGTCTGGGGGATAATGTTCACTGTTTTATATTCGGGTCTGGGGGATAATGTTCACTATATTATATTCGGGTCTGGGGGATAATGTTCACTGTTTTATATTCGGGTGTCGGCGATAATGTTCACTTTTTTATATTCAGGTCTGGGGGATAATGTTCACTGTTTTATATTCGGGTCCAGGGGATAATGTTCACTGTTTTATATTCATGTCTGGGAGATAATATTCACTGTTTTATATTCAGGTCTAGGGGATAATGTTCACTGTTTTATATTCGGGTCTGGGGGATAATGTTCACCGTTTTATATTCAGGTAAGGGGGGATAATGTTCACCGTTTTATATTCAGGTCTGGGGGATAATGTTCACTGTTTTATATTCGGGTCTGGGGGATAATGTTCACTGTTTTATATTCGGGTCTGGGGGATAATGTTCACTGTTTTATATTCGGGTCTCGGGGATAATGTTCACTGTTTTATATTCAGGTCCGGGGGATAATGTTCACTGTTTTATATTCGGGTCTAGGGGATAATGTTCACTGTTTTATATTCGGGTCTAGGGGATAATGTTCACTGTTTTATATTCGGGTCTCAGGGATAATGTTCACTGTTTTATATTCGGGTCTCGGGGATAATGTTCACTGTTTTATAAACGCGTCTGGGGGATAATGTTCACTGTTTTATATTCGGGTCTGGGGGATAATGTTCATTGTTTCATATTCGGGTCTGTGGGATAATGTTCACTGATTTATATTCGGGACTAGGGGATAATGATCACTGTTTTATATTCGGGTCTGAAAGATAATGCTCACTGTTATACATTCGGGTCAAGCGGATAATGTTTACTGTTGCAAATTCGGGACTGGTGATAATGTTCACTGTTGTACATTCGGGTCTGGGGGATAATGTTTACTGTTTTATATTCGGGTCTGGGTGATAATCTTCACTGTTTTATATTCGGGTCTCGGGGATAATGTTCACCGTTTTATATTCAGGTCTGGGGGATAATGTTCACCGTTTTATATTCAGGTCTGGGTGATAATGTTCACTGTTTTATATTCGGGTCTGGGGGATAATGTTCACTGTTTTATATTCATGTCTCGGGGATAATGTTCACTGTTTTATATTCAGCACTGGGGGATAATGTTCACTGTTTTTTATTCAGGTCTGGGGGATAATGTTCACTGTTTTATATTTGGGTTTGGGGGATAACGTTCCCTGTTTTATATTCGGGTCTGGGGGATAATGTTCACCGTTTTATATTCAGGTCTGGGGGATAATGTTCACCGTTTTATATTCGGGTCTGGGGGATAATGTTCACTGTTTTATATTCAGGTCTGGGGGATAATGTTCACTGTTTTATATTCGGGTCTGGGGGATAATGTTCACTGTTTTATATTCGGGTCTGGGGGATAATGTTTACCGCTTTATGTTCAGGTAAGGGGGGATAATGTTCACCGTTTTATATTCAGGTCTGGGGGATAATGTTCACTGTTTTATATTCGGGTCTGGGGGATAATGTTCAATATATTATATTCGGGTCTGGGGGATAATGTTCACTGTTTTATATTCGGGTCTCGGGGATAATGTTCACTGTTTTTTATTCAGGTCTTGGGGATAATGTTCACTGTTTTATATTCGGGTCTAGAGGATAATGTTCACTGTTTTATATTCAGGTCTGGGGGATAATATTCACTGTTTTCTCTTCAGGTCTAGGGGTTAATGTTCACTGTTTTATATTCGGGTCTGGGGGATAATGTTCACCGTTTTATATTCAGGTAAGGGGGGATAATGTTCACCGTTTTATATTCAGGTCTGGGGGATAATGTTCACTGTTTTATATTCGGGTCTGGGGGATAATGTTCACTGTTTTATATTCGGGTCTGGGGGATAATGTTCACTGTTTTATATTCGGGTCTCGGGGATAATGTTCACTGTTTTATATTCAGGTCTGGGGGATAATGTTCACTGTTTTATATTCGGGTCTAGGGGATAATGTTCACTGTTTTATATTCGGGTCTAGGGGATAATGTTCACTGTTTTATATTCGGGTCTGGGGGATAATGTTCACTGTTTTATATTCAGGTCTGGGGGATAATGTTCACTGTTTTATATTCGGGTCTGGGGGATAATGTTCACTGTTTTATAAACGCGTCTGGGGGACAATGTTCACTGTTTTACATTCGGGTCTCGGGGATAATGTTCACTGTTTTATAAACGCGTCTGGGGGATAATGTTCACTGTTTTATATTGGGGTCTGGGGGATAATGTTCACTGTTTTATGTTCGGGTCTCGGGGATAATGTTCACTGTTTTATATTGGGGTCTGGGGGATAATGTTCACTGTTTTATAAACGCCTCTGGGGGATAATGTTCACTGTTTTATATTCGGGTCTAGGGGATAATGTTCACTGTTTTATATTCGGGTCTCAGGGATAATGTTCACTGTTTTATATTCGGGTCTCGGGGATAATGTTCACTTTTTTATAAACGCGTCTGGGGGATAATGTTCACTGTTTTATATTCGGGTCTGGGGGATAATGTTCATTGTTTCATATTCGGGTCTGTGGGATAATGTTCACTGATTTATATTCGGGACTAGGGGATAATGATCACTGTTTTATATTCGGGTCTGAAAGATAATGCTCACTGTTATACATTCGGGTCAAGCGGATAATGTTTACTGTTCCAAATTCGGGACTGGTGATAATGTTCACTGTTGTACATTCGGGTCTGGGGGATAATGTTTACTGTTTTATATTCGGGTCTGGGTGATAATCTTCACTGTTTTATATTCGGGTCTCGGGGATAATGTTCACCGTTTTATATTCAGGTCTGGGGGATAATGTTCACCGTTTTATATTCAGGTCTGGGTGATAATGTTCACTGTTTTATATTCGGGTCTGGGGGATAATGTTCACTGTTTTATATTCATGTCTCGGGGATAATGTTCACTGTTTTATATTCGGCACTGGGGGATAATGTTCACTGTTTTTTATTCTGGTCTGGGGGATAATGTTCACTGTTTTATATTTGGGTTTGGGGGATAACGTTCCCTGTTTTATATTCGGGTCTGGGGGATAATGTTCACCGTTTTATATTCAGGTCTGGGGGATAATGTTCACCGTTTTATATTCGGGTCTGGGGGATAATGTTCACTGTTTTATATTCAGGTCTGGGGGATAATGTTCACTGTTTTATATTCGGGTCTGGGGGATAATGTTCACTGTTTTATATTCGGGTCTGGGGGATAATGTTCACCGTTTTATATTCAGGTAAGGGGGGATAATGTTCACCGTTTTATATTCAGGTCTGGGGGATAATGTTCACTGTTTTATATTCGGGTCTGGGGGATAATGTTCACTATATTATATTCGGGTCTGGGGGATAATGTTCACTGTTTTATATTCGGGTGTCGGGGATAATGTTCACTTTTTTATATTCAGGTCTGGGGGATAATGTTCACTGTTTTATATTCGGGTCCAGGGGATAATGTTCACTGTTTTATATTCAGGTCTGGGAGATAATATTCACTGTTTTATATTCAGGTCTAGGGGATAATGTTCACTGTTTTATATTCGGGTCTGGGGGATAATGTTCACCGTTTTATATTCAGGTAAGGGGGGATAATGTTCACCGTTTTATATTCAGGTCTGGGGGATAATGTTCACTGTTTTATATTCGGGTCTGGGGGATAATGTTCACTGTTTTATATTCGGGTCTGGGGGATAATGTTCACTGTTTTATATTCGGGTCTCGGGGATAATGTTCACTGTTTTATATTCAGGTCCGGGGGATAATGTTCACTGTTTTATATTCGGGTCTAGGGGATAATGTTCACTGTTTTATATTCGGGTCTAGGGGATAATGTTCACTGTTTTATATTCGGGTCTCAGGGATAATGTTCACTGTTTTATATTCGGGTCTCGGGGATAATGTTCACTGTTTTATAAACGCGTCTGGGGGATAATGTTCACTGTTTTATATTCGGGTCTGGGGGATAATGTTCATTGTTTCATATTCGGGTCTGTGGGATAATGTTCACTGATTTATATTCGGGACTAGGGGATAATGATCACTGTTTTATATTCGGGTCTGAAAGATAATGCTCACTGTTATACATTCGGGTCAAGCGGATAATGTTTACTGTTGCAAATTCGGGACTGGTGATAATGTTCACTGTTGTACATTCGGGTCTGGGGGATAATGTTTACTGTTTTATATTCGGGTCTGGGTGATAATCTTCACTGTTTTATATTCGGGTCTCGGGGATAATGTTCACCGTTTTATATTCAGGTCTGGGGGATAATGTTCACCGTTTTATATTCAGGTCTGGGTGATAATGTTCACTGTTTTATATTCGGGTCTGGGGGATAATGTTCACTGTTTTATATTCATGTCTCGGGGATAATGTTCACTGTTTTATATTCAGCACTGGGGGATAATGTTCACTGTTTTTTATTCAGGTCTGGGGGATAATGTTCACTGTTTTATATTTGGGTTTGGGGGATAACGTTCCCTGTTTTATATTCGGGTCTGGGGGATAATGTTCACCGTTTTATATTCAGGTCTGGGGGATAATGTTCACCGTTTTATATTCGGGTCTGGGGGATAATGTTCACTGTTTTATATTCAGGTCTGGGGGATAATGTTCACTGTTTTATATTCGGGTCTGGGGGATAATGTTCACTGTTTTATATTCGGGTCTGGGGGATAATGTTCACCGCTTTATGTTCAGGTAAGGGGGGATAATGTTCACCGTTTTATATTCAGGTCTGGGGGATAATGTTCACTGTTTTATATTCGGGTCTGGGGGATAATGTTCAATATATTATATTCGGGTCTGGGGGATAATGTTCACTGTTTTATATTCGGGTCTCGGGGATAATGTTCACTGTTTTTTATTCAGGTCTTGGGGATAATGTTCACTGTTTTATATTCGGGTCTAGAGGATAATGTTCACTGTTTTATATTCAGGTCTGGGGGATAATATTCACTGTTTTCTCTTCAGGTCTAGGGGATAATGTTCACTGTTTTATATTCGGGTCTGGGGGATAATGTTCACCGTTTTATATTCAGGTAAGGGGGGATAATGTTCACCGTTTTATATTCAGGTCTGGGGGATAATGTTCACTGTTTTATATTCGGGTCTGGGGGATAATGTTCACTGTTTTATATTCGGGTCTGGGGGATAATGTTCACTGTTTTATATTCGGGTCTCGGGGATAATGTTCACTGTTTTATATTCAGGTCTGGGGGATAATGTTCACTGTTTTATATTCGGGTCTAGGGGATAATGTTCACTGTTTTATATTCGGGTCTAGGGGATAATGTTCACTGTTTTATATTCGGGTCTGGGGGATAATGTTCACTGTTTTATATTCAGGTCTGGGGGATAATGTTCACTGTTTTATATTCGGGTCTGGGGGATAATGTTCACTGTTTTATAAACGCGTCTGGGGGACAATGTTCACTGTTTTACATTCGGGTCTCGGGGATAATGTTCACTGTTTTATAAACGCGTCTGGGGGATAATGTTCACTGTTTTATATTGGGGTCTGGGGGATAATGTTCACTGTTTTATGTTCGGGTCTCGGGGATAATGTTCACTGTTTTATACTGGGGTCTGGGGGATAATGTTCACTGTTTTATAAACGCCTCTGGGGGAGAATGTTCACTGTTTTATATTCGGGTGTCGGGGATAATGTTCACTGTTTTATATTCGGGTCTCAGGGATAATGTTCTCTGTTTTATATTCGGGTCTCGGGGATAATGTTCACTGTTTTATAAACGCGTCTGGGGGATAATGTTCACTGTTTTATTTTCAGGTCTGGGGGATAATGTTCACTGTTTTATATTCGGGTCTGGGGGATAATGTTCACTGTTTTATAAACGCGTCTGGGGGACAATGTTCACTGTTTTATATTCGGGTCTCGGGGATAATGTTCACTGTTTTATAAACGCGTCTGGGGGATAATGTTCACTGTTTTATATTGGGGTCTGGGGGATAATGTTCACTGTTTTATGTTCGGGTCTCGGGGATAATGTTCACTGTTTTATATTGGGGTCTGGGGGATAATGTTCACTGTTTTATAAACGCCTCTGGGGGATAATGTTCACTGTTTTATATTCGGGTCTAGGGGATAATGTTCACTGTTTTATATTCGGGTCTCAGGGATAATGTTCACTGTTTTATATTCGGGTCTCGGGGATAATGTTCACTGTTTTATAAACGCGTCTGGGGGATAATGTTCACTGTTTTATATTCGGGTCTGGGGGATAATGTTCATTGTTTCATATTCGGCTCTGTGGGATAATGTTCACTGATTTATATTCGGGACTAGGGGATAATGATCACTGTTTTATATTCGGGTCTGAAAGATAATGCTCACTGTTATACATTCGGGTCAAGCGGATAATGTTTACTGTTCCAAATTCGGGACTGGTGATAATGTTCACTGTTGTACATTCGCGTCTGGGGGATAATGTTTACTGTTTTATATTCGGGTCTGGGTGATAATCTTCACTGTTTTATATTCGGGTCTCGGGGATAATGTTCACCGTTTTATATTCAGGTCTGGGGGATAATGTTCACCGTTTTATATTCGGGTCTGGGGGATAATGTTCACTGTTTTATATTCAGGTCTGGGGGATAATGTTCACTGTTTTATATTCGGGTCTGGGGGATAATGTTCACTGTTTTATATTCGGGTCTGGGGGATAATGTTCACCGTTTTATATTCAGGTAAGGGGGGATAATGTTCACCGTTTTATATTCAGGTCTGGGGGATAATGTTCACTGTTTTATATTCGGGTCTGGGGGATAATGTTCACTATATTATATTCGGGTCTGGGGGATAATGTTCACTGTTTTATATTCGGGTCTCGGGGATAATGTTCACTGTTTTATATTCAGGTCTGGGGGATAATGTTCACTGTTTTATATTCGGGTCCAGGGGATAATGTTCACTGTTTTATATTCAGGTCTGGGAGATAATATTCACTGTTTTATATTCAGGTCTAGGGGATAATGTTCACTGTTTTATATTCGGGTCTGGGGGATAATGTTCACCGTTTTATATTCAGGTAAGGGGGGATAATGTTCACCGTTTTATATTCAGGTCTGGGGGATAATGTTCACTGTTTTATATTCGGGTCTGGGGGATAATGTTCACTGTTTTATATTCGGGTCTGGGGGATAATGTTCACTGTTTTATATTCGGGTCTCGGGGATAATGTTCACTGTTTTATATTCAGGTCTGGGGGATAATGTTCACTGTTTTATATTCGGGTCTAGGGGATAATGTTCACTGTTTTATAGTCGGGTCTAGGGGATAATGTTCACTGTTTTATATTCGGGTCTGGGGGATAATGTTCACTGTTTTATATTCAGGTCTGGGGGATAATGTTCACTGTTTTATATTCGGGTCTGGGGGATAATGTTCACTGTTTTATAAACGCGTCTGGGGGATAATGTTCACTGTTTTATATTCGGGTCTCGGGGATAATGTTCACTGTTTTATAAACGCGTCTGGGGGATAATGTTCACTGTTTTATATTCAGGTCTGGGGGATAATGTTCACTGTTTTATATTCGGGTCTGGGGGATAATGTTCACTGTTTTATAAACGCGTCTGGGGGACAATGTTCACTGTTTTACATTCGGGTCTCGGGGATAATGTTCACTGTTTTATAAACGCGTCTGGGGGATAATGTTCACTGTTTTATATTGGGGTCTGGGGGATAATGTTCACTGTTTTATGTTCGGGTCTCGGGGATAATGTTCACTGTTTTATATTGGGGTCTGGGGGATAATGTTCACTGTTTTATAAACGCCTCTGGGGGAGAATGTTCACTGTTTTATATTCGGGTCTAGGGGATAATGTTCACTGTTTTATATTCGGGTCTTAGGGATAATGTTCACTGTTTTATATTCGGGTCTCGGGGATAATGTTCACTGTTTTATAAACGCGTCTGGGGGATAATGTTCACTGTTTTACATTCGGGTCTGGGGGATAATGTTCATTGTTTCATATTCGGGTCTGTGGGATAATGTTCACTGATTTATATTCGGGACTAGGGGATAATGATCACTGTTTTATATTCGGGTCTGAAAGATAATGCTCACTGTTATACATTCGGGTCAAGCGGATAATGTTTACTGTTCCAAATTCGGGACTGGTGATAATGTTCACTGTTGTACATTCGGGTCTGGGGGATAATGTTTACTGTTTTATATTCAGGTCTGGGAGATAATATTCACTGTTTCATATTCAGGTCTAGGGGATAATGTTCACTGTTTTATATTCGGGTCTGGGGGATAATGTTCACCGTTTTATATTCAGGTAAGGGGGGATAATGTTCACCGTTTTACATTCAGGTCTGGGGGATAATGTTCACTCTTTTATATTCAGGTCTGGGGGATAATGTTCACTGTTTTATATTCGGGTCCAGGGGATAATGTTCACTGTTTTATATTCAGGTCTGGGAGATAATATTCACTGTTTTATATTCAGGTCTAGGGGATAATGTTCACTGTTTTATATTCGGGTCTGGGGGATAATGTTCACCGTTTTATATTCAGGTCTGGGGGATAATGTTCACTGTTTTATATTCGGGTCTGGGGGATAATGTTCACTGTTTTATATTCGGGTCTGGGGGATAATGTTCACTGTTTTATATTCGGGTCTCGGGGATAATGTTCACTGTTTTATATTCAGGTCTGGGGGATAATGTTCACTGTTTTATATTCGGGTCTAGGGGATAATGTTCACTGTTTTATATTCGGGTCTCAGGGATAATGTTCACTGTTTTATATTCGGGTCTCGGGGATAATGTTCACTGTTTTATATTCAGGTCTGGGGGATAATGTTCACTGTTTTATATTTGGGTCTGGGGGATAATGTTCACTGTTTTATAAACGCGTCTGGGGGATAATGTTCACTGTTTTATATTCGGGTCTCGGGGATAATGTTCACTGTTTTATAAACGCGTCTGGGGGATAATGTTCACTGTTTTATATTCAGGTCTGGGGGATAATGTTCACTGTTTTATATTCGGGTCTGGGGGATAATGTTCACTGTTTTATAAACGCGTCTGGGGGACAATGTTCACTGTTTTACATTCGGGTCTCGGGGATAATGTTCACTGTTTTATAAACGCGCCTGGGGGATAATGTTCACTGTTTTATATTGGGGTCTGGGGGATAATGTTCACTGTTTTATGTTCGGGTCTCGGGGATAATGTTCACTGTTTTATATTGGGGTCTGGGGGATAATGTTCACTGTTTTATAAACGCCTCTGGGGGAGAATGTTCACTGTTTTATATTCGGGTCTAGGGGATAATGTTCACTGTTTTATATTCGGGTCTCAGGGATAATGTTCACTGTTTTATATTCGGGTCTCGGGGATAATGTTCACTGTTTTATAAACGCGTCTGGGGGATAATGTTCACTGTTTTATATTCAGGTCTGGGGGATAATGTTCACTGTTTTATATTCGGGTCTGGGGGATAATGTTCACTGTTTTATAAACGCGTCTGGGTGACAATGTTCACTGTTTTATATTCGGGTCTCGGGGATAATGTTCACTGTTTTATAAACGCGTCTGGGGGATAATGTTCACTGTATTATATTGGGGTCTGGGGGATAATGTTCACTGTTTTATGTTCGGGTCTCGGGGATAATGTTCACTGTTTTATATTGGGGTCTGGGGGATAATGTTCACTGTTTTATAAACGCCTCTGGGGGATAATGTTCACTGTTTTATATTCGGGTCTAGGGGATAATGTTCACTGTTTTATATTCGGGTCTTAGGGATAATGTTCACTGTTTTATATTCGGGTCTCGGGGATAATGTTCACTGTTTTATAAACGCGTCTGGGGGATAATGTTCACTGTTTTACATTCGGGTCTGGGGGATAATGTTCATTGTTTCATATTCGGGTCTGTGGGATAATGTTCACTGATTTATATTCGGGACTAGGGGATAATGATCACTGTTTTATATTCGGGTCTGAAAGATAATGCTCACTGTTATACATTCGGGTCAAGCGGATAATGTTTACTGTTCCAAATTCGGGACTGGTGATAATGTTCACTGTTGTACATTCGGGTCTGGGGGATAATGTTTACTGTTTTATATTCGGGTCTGGGTGATAATCTTCACTGTTTTATATTCGGGTCTCGGGGATAATGTTCACCGTTTTATATTCAGGTCTGGGGGATAGTGTTCACCGTTTTATATTCAGGTCTGGGTGATAATGTTCACTGTTTTATATTCGGGTCTGGGGGATAATGTTCACTGTTTTATATTCATGTCTCGGGGATAATGTTCACTGTTTTATATTCGGCACTGGGGGATAATGTTCACTGTTTTTTATTCAGGTCTGGGGGATAATGTTCACTGTTTTATATTTGGGTTTGGGGGATAACGTTCCCTGTTTTATATTCGGGTCTGGGGGATAATGTTCACCGTTTTATATTCAGGTCTGGGGGTTAATGTTCACCGTTTTATATTCGGGTCTGGGGGATAATGTTCACTGTTTTATATTCAGGTCTGGGGGATAATGTTCACTGTTTTATATTCGGGTCTGGGGGATAATGTTCACTGTTTTATATTCGGGTCTGGGGGATAATGTTCACCGTTTTATATTCAGGTAAGGGGAGATAATGTTCACCGTTTTATATTCAGGTCTGGGGGATAATGTTCACTGTTTTATATTCGGGTCTGGGGGATAATGTTCACTATATTATATTCGGGTCTGGGGGATAATGTTCACTGTTTTATATTCGGGTCTCGGGGATAATGTTCACTGTTTTATATTCAGGTCTGGGGGATAATGTTCACTGTTTTATATTCGGGTCCAGGGGATAATGTTCACTGTTTTATATTCAGGTCTGGGAGATAATATTCACTGTTTTATATTCAGGTCTAGGGGATAATGTTCACTGTTTTATATTCGGGTCTGGGGGATAATGTTCACCGTTTTATATTCAGGTAAGGGGGGATAATGTTCACCGTTTTACATTCAGGTCTGGGGGATAATGTTCACTGTTTTATATTCGGGTCTGGGGGATAATGTTCACTGTTTTATATTCGGGTCTGGGGGATAATGTTCACTGTTTTATATTCGGGTCTCGGGGATAATGTTCACTGTTTTATATTCAGGTCTGGGGGATAATGTTCACTGTTTTATATTCGGGTCTAGGGGATAATGTTCACTGTTTTATATTCGGGTCTAGGGGATAATGTTCACTGTTTTATATTCGGGTCTGGGGGATAATGTTCACTGTTTTATATTCAGGTCTGGGGGATAATGTTCACTGTTTTATATTCGGGTCTGGGGGATAATGTTCACTGTTTTATAAACGCGTCTGGGGGATAATGTTCACTGTTTTATATTCGGGTCTCGGGGATAATGTTCACTGTTTTATAAACGCGTCTGGGGGATAATGTTCACTGTTTTATATTCAGGTCTGGGGGATAATGTTCACTGTTTTATATTCGGGTCTGGGGGATAATGTTCACTGTTTTATAAACGCGTCTGGGGGACAATGTTCACTGTTTTACATTCTGGTCTCGGGGATAATGTTCACTGTTTTATAAACGCGTCTGGGGGATAATGTTCACTGTTTTATATTGGGGTCTGGGGGATAATGTTCACTGTTTTATGTTCGGGTCTCTGGGATAATGTTCACTGTTTTATATTGGGGTCTGGGGGATAATGTTCACTGTTTTATAAACGCCTCTGGGGGAGAATGTTCACTGTTTTATATTCGGGTCCAGGGGATAATGTTCACTGTTTTATATTCGGGTCTCAGGGATAATGTTCACTGTTTTATATTCGGGTCTCGGGGATAATGTTCACTGTTTTATAAACGCGTCTGGGGGATAATGTTCACTGTTTTATATTCAGGTCTGGGGGATAATGTTCACTGTTTTATATTCGGGTCTGGGGGATAATGTTCACTGTTTTATAAACGCGTCTGGGGGATAATGTTCACTGTTTTATATTCAGGTCTGGGGGATAATGTTCACTGTTTTATAAACGCCTCTGGGGGAGAATGTTCACTGTTTTATATTCGGGTCTAGGGGATAATGTTCACTGTTTTATATTCGGGTCTCAGGGATAATGTTCACTGTTTTATATTCGGGTCTCGGGGATAATGTTCACTGTTTTATAAACGCGTCTGGGAGACAATGTTCACTGTTTTATATTCGGGTCTCGGGGATAATGTTCACTGTTTTATAAACGCGTCTGGGGGATAATGTACACTGTATTATATTGGGGTCTGGGGGATAATGTTCACTGTTTTATAAACGCGTCTGGGGGATAATGTTCACTGTTTTATATTCGGGTCTGGGGGATAATGTTCACTGTTTTATAAACGCGTCTGGGGGACAATGTTCACTGTTTTATATTAGGGTCTCGGGGATAATGTTCACTGTTTTATGTTCAGGTCTCGGGGATAATGTTCACTGTTTTATATTGGGGTCTGGGGGATAATGTTCACTGTTTTATAAACGCCTCTGGGGGATAATGTTCACTGTTTTATATTCGGGTCTGGGGGATAATGTTCACTGTTTTATATTCGGGTCTTAGGGATAATGTTCACTGTTTTATAAAAGCGTCTGGGGGATAATGTTCACAGTTTTATATTCGGGTCTCGGGGATAATGTTCACTGTTTTATAAACGCGTCTGGGGGATAATGTTCACTGTTTTATATTCAGGTCTGGGGGATAATGTTCACTGTTTTATATTCGGGTCTGGGGGATAATGTTCACTGTTTTATAAACGCGTCTGGGGGACAATGTTCACTGTTTTATATTCGGGTCTCGGGGATAATGTTCACTGTTTTATAAACGCGTCTGGGGGATAATGTTCACTGTATTTTATTGGGGTCTGGGGGATAATGTTCACTGTTTTATGTTCGGGTCTCGGGGATAATGTTCACTGTTTTATATTGGGGTCTGGGGGATAATGTTCACTGTTTTATAAACGCCTCTGGGGGATAATGTTCACTGTTTTATATTCGGGTCTAGGGGATAATGTTCACTGTTTTATATTCGGGTCTTAGGGATAATGTTCACTGTTTTATATTCGGGTCTCGGGGATAATGTTCACTGTTTTATAAACGCGTCTGGGGGATAATGTTCACTGTTTTACATTCGGGTCTGGGGGATAATGTTCATTGTTTCATATTCGGGTCTGTGGGATAATGTTCACTGATTTATATTCGGGACTAGGGGATAATGATCACTGTTTTATATTCGGGTCTGAAAGATAATGCTCACTGTTATACATTCGGGTCAAGCGGATAATGTTTACTGTTCCAAATTCGGGACTGGTGATAATGTTCACTGTTGTACATTCGGGTCTGGGGGATAATGTTTACTGTTTTATATTCGGGTCTGGGTGATAATCTTCACTGTTTTATATTCGGGTCTCGGGGATAATGTTCACCGTTTTATATTCAGGTCTGGGGGATAGTGTTCACCGTTTTATATTCAGGTCTGGGTGATAATGTTCACTGTTTTATATTCGGGTCTGGGGGATAATGTTCACTGTTTTATATTCATGTCTCGGGGATAATGTTCACTGTTTTATATTCGGCACTGGGGGATAATGTTCACTGTTTTTTATTCAGGTCTGGGGGATAATGTTCACTGTTTTATATTTGGGTTTGGGGGATAACGTTCCCTGTTTTATATTCGGGTCTGGGGGATAATGTTCACCGTTTTATATTCAGGTCTGGGGGTTAATGTTCACCGTTTTATATTCGGGTCTGGGGGATAATGTTCACTGTTTTATATTCAGGTCTGGGGGATAATGTTCACTGTTTTATATTCGGGTCTGGGGGATAATGTTCACTGTTTTACATTCGGGTCTGGGGGATAATGTTCACCGTTTTATATTCAGGTAAGGGGGGATAATGTTCACCGTTTTATATTCAGGTCTGGGGGATAATGTTCACTGTTTTATATTCGGGTCTGGGGGATAATGTTCACTATATTATATTCGGGTATGGGGGATAATGTTCACTGTTTTATATTCGGGTCTCGGGGATAATGTTCACTGTTTTATATTCAGGTCTGGGGGATAATGTTCACTGTTTTATATTCGGGTCCAGGGGATAATGTTCACTGTTTTATATTCAGGTCTGGGAGATAATATTCACTGTTTTATATTCAGGTCTAGGGGATAATGTTCACTGTTTTATATTCGGGTCTGGGGGATAATGTTCACCGTTTTATATTCAGGTAAGGGGGGATAATGTTCACCGTTTTACATTCAGGTCTGGGGGATAATGTTCACTGTTTTATATTCGGGTCTGGGGGATAATGTTCACTGTTTTATATTCGGGTCTGGGGGATAATGTTCACTGTTTTATATTCGGGTCTCGGGGATAATGTTCACTGTTTTATATTCAGGTCTGGGGGATAATGTTCACTGTTTTATATTCGGGTCTAGTGGATAATGTTCACTGTTTTATATTCGGGTCTAGGGGATGATGTTCACTGTTTTATATTCGGGTCTGGGGGATAATGTTCACTGTTTTATATTCAGGTCTGGGGGATAATGTTCACTGTTTTATATTCGGGTCTGGGGGATAATGTTCACTGTTTTATAAACGCGTCTGGGGGATAATGTTCACTGTTTTATATTCGGGTCTCGGGGATAATGTTCACTGTTTTATAAACGCGTCTGGGGGATAATGTTCACTGTTTTATATTCAGGTCTGGGGGATAATGTTCACTGTTTTATATTCGGGTCTGGGGGATAATGTTCACTGTTTTATAAACGCGTCTGGGGGACAATGTTCACTGTTTTACATTCTGGTCTCGGGGATAATGTTCACTGTTTTATAAACGCGTCTGGGGGATAATGTTCACTGTTTTATATTGGGGTCTGGGGGATAATGTTCACTGTTTTATGTTCGGGTCTCTGGGATAATGTTCACTGTTTTATATTGGGGTCTGGGGGATAATGTTCACTGTTTTATAAACGCCTCTGGGGGAGAATGTTCACTGTTTTATATTCGGGTCTAGGGGATAATGTTCACTGTTTTATATTCGGGTCTCAGGGATAATGTTCACTGTTTTATATTCGGGTCTCGGGGATAATGTTCACTGTTTTATAAACGCGTCTGGGGGATAATGTTCACTGTTTTATATTCAGGTCTGGGGGATAATGTTCACTGTTTTATATTCGGGTCTGGGGGATAATGTTCACTGTTTTATAAACGCGTCTGGGGGATAATGTTCACTGTTTTATATTCAGGTCTGGGGGATAATGTTCACTGTTTTATAAACGCCTCTGGGGGAGAATGTTCACTGTTTTATATTCGGGTCTAGGGGATAATGTTCACTGTTTTATATTCGGGTCTCAGGGATAATGTTCACTGTTTTATATTCGGGTCTCGGGGATAATGTTCACTGTTTTATAAACGCGTCTGGGGGACAATGTTCACTGTTTTATATTCGGGTCTCGGGGATAATGTTCACTGTTTTATATTCGGGTCTGGGGGATAATGTTCACTGTTTTATATTCGGGTCTGGGGGATAATGTTCACCGTTTTATATTCAGGTCTGGGGGTTAATGTTCACCGTTTTATATTCGGGTCTGGGGGATAATGTTCACTGTTTTATATTCAGGTCTGGGGGATAATGTTCACTGTTTTATATTCGGGTCTGGGGGATAATGTTCACTGTTTTATATTCGGGTCTGGGGGATAATGTTCACCGTTTTATATTCAGGTAAGGGGGGATAATGTTCACCGTTTTATATTCAGGTCTGGGGGATAATGTTCACTGTTTTATATTCGGGTCTGGGGGATAATGTTCACTATATTATATTCGGGTCTGGGGGATAATGTTCACTGTTTTATATTCGGGTCTCGGGGATAATGTTCACTGTTTTATATTCAGGTCTGGGGGATAATGTTCACTGTTTTATATTCGGGTCCAGGGGATAATGTTCACTGTTTTATATTCAGGTCTGGGAGATAATATTCACTGTTTTAAATTCAGGTCTAGGGGATAATGTTCACTGTTTTATATTCGGGTCTGGGGGATAATGTTCACCGTTTTATATTCAGGTAAGGGGGGATAATGTTCACCGTTTTACATTCAGGTCTGGGGGATAATGTTCACTGTTTTATATTCGGGTCTGGGGGATAATGTTCACTGTTTTATCTTCGGGTCTGGGGGATAATGTTCACTGTTTTATATTCGGGTCTCGGGGATAATGTTCACTGTTTTATATTCAGGTCTGGGGGATAATGTTCACTGTTTTATATTCGGGTCAAGGGGATAATGTTCACTGTTTTATATTCGGGTCTAGGGGATAATGTTCACTGTTTTATATTCGGGTCTGGGGGATAATGTTCACTGTTTTATATTCAGGTCTGGGGGATAATGTTCACTGTTTTATATTCGGGTCTGGGGGATAATGTTCACTGTTTTATAAACGCGTCTGGGGGATAATGTTCACTGTTTTATATTCGGGTCTCGGGGATAATGTTCACTGTTTTATAAACGCGTCTGGGGGATAATGTTCACTGTTTTATATTCAGGTCTGGGGGATAATGTTCACTGTTTTATATTCGGGTCTGGGGGATAATGTTCACTGTTTTATAAACGCGTCTGGGGGACAATGTTCACTGTTTTACATTCGGGTCTCGGGGATAATGTTCACTGTTTTATAAACGCGTCTGGGGGATAATGTTCACTGTTTTATATTGGGGTCTGGGGGATAATGTTCACTGTTTTATGTTCGGGTCTCTGGGATAATGTTCACTGTTTTATATTGGGGTCTGGGGGATAATGTTCAGTGTTTTATAAACGCCTCTGGGGGAGAATGTTCACTGTTTTATATTCGGGTCTAGGGGATAATGTTCACTGTTTTATATTCGGGGTCTCAGGGATAATGTTCACTGTTTTATATTCGGGTCTCGGGGATAATGTTCACTGTTTTATAAACGCGTCTGGGGGATAATGTTCACTGTTTTATATTCAGGTCTGGGGGATAATGTTCACTGTTTTATATTCGGGTCTGGGGGATAATGTTCACTGTTTTATAAACACGTCTGGGGGACAATGTTCACTGTTTTATATTCGGGTCTCGGGGATAATGTTCACTGTTTTATATTCGGGTCTCGGGGATAATGTTCACTGTTTTATATTCGGGTCTGAGGGATAATGTTCACTGTTTTATATTCGGGTCTCGGGGATAATGTTCACTGTTTTATATTCGGGTCTGAGGGATAATGTTCACTGTTTTATATTCGGGTCTCGGGGATAATGTTCACTGTTTTATAAACGCGTCTGGGGGATAATGTTCACTGTTTTACATTCGGGTCTGGGGGATAATGTTCATTGTTTCATATTCGGGTCTGTGGGATAATGTTCACTGATTTATATTCGGGACTAGGGGATAATGATCACTGTTTTATATTCGGGTCTGAAAGACAATGCTCACTGTTATACATTCGGGTCAAGCGGATAATGTTTACTGTTCCAAATTCGGGACTGGTGATAATGTTCACTGTTGTACATTCGGGTCTGGGGGATAATGTTTACTGTTTTATATTCGTGTCTGGGTGATAATCTTCACTGTTTTATATTCGGGTCTGGGGGAAAATGTTCACCGTTTTATATTCAGGTCTGGGGGATAATGTTCACCGTTTTATATTCGGGTCTGGGGGATAATGTTCACTGTTTTATATTCAGGTCTGGGGGATAATGTTCACTGTTTTATATTCGGGTCTGGGGGATAATGTTCACTGTTTTATATTCGGGTCTGGGGGATAATGTTCACCGTTTTATATTCAGGTAAGCTGGGATAATGTTCACCGTTTCATATTCAGGTCTGGGGTATAATGTTCACTGTTTTATATTCGGGTCTGGGGGATAATGTTCACTGTTTTATATTCGGGTCTGGGGGATAATGTTCACTCTTTTATATTCGGGACTCGGGGATAATCTTCACTGTTTTATATTCGGGTCTCGGGGATAATGTTCACCGTTTTATATTCAGGTCTGGGGGATAGTGTTCACCGTTTTATATTCAGGTCTGGGTGATAATGTTCACTGTTTTATATTCGGGTCTGGGGGATAATGTTCACTGTTTTATATTCATGTCTCGGGGATAATGTTCACTGTTTTATATTCGGCACTGGGGGATAATGTTCACTGTTTTTTATTCAGGTCTGGGGGATAATGTTCACTGTTTTATATTTGGGTTTGGGGGATAACGTTCCCTGTTTTATATTCGGGTCTGGGGGATAATGTTCACCGTTTTATATTCAGGTCTGGGGGTTAATGTTCACCGTTTTATATTCGGGTCTGGGGGATAATGTTCACTGTTTTATATTCAGGTCTGGGGGATAATGTTCACTGTTTTATATTCGGGTCTGGGGGATAATGTTCACTGTTTTACATTCGGGTCTGGGGGATAATGTTCACCGTTTTATATTCAGGTAAGGGGGGATAATGTTCATCGTTTTATATTCAGGTCTGGGGGATAATGTTCACTGTTTTATATTCGGGTCTGGGGGATAATGTTCACTATATTATATTCGGGTCTGGGGGATAATGTTCACTGTTTTATATTCGGGTCTCGGGGATAATGTTCACTGTTTTATATTCAGGTCTGGGGGATAATGTTCACTGTTTTATATTCAGGTCTAGGGGATAATGTTCACTGTTTTATATTCGGGTCTGGGGGATAATGTTCACTGTTTTATATTCAGGTAAGGGGGGATAATGTTCACCGTTTTACATTCAGGTCTGGGGGATAATGTTCACTGTTTTATATTCGGGTCTGGGGGATAATGTTCACTGTTTTATATTCGGGTCTGGGGGATAATGTTCACTGTTTTATATTCGGGTCTCGGGGATAATGTTCACTGTTTTATATTCAGGTCTGGGGGATAATGTTCACTGTTTTATATTCGGGTCTAGTGGATAATGTTCACTGTTTTATATTCGGGTCTAGGGGATGATGTTCACTGTTTTATATTCGGGTCTGGGGGATAATGTTCACTGTTTTATATTCAGGTCTGGGGGATAATGTTCACTGTTTTATATTCGGGTCTGGGGGATAATGTTCACTGTTTTATAAACGCGTCTGGGGGATAATGTTCACTGTTTTATATTCGGGTCTCGGGGATAATGTTCACTGTTTTATAAACGCGTCTGGGGGATAATGTTCACTGTTTTATATTCAGGTCTGGGGGATAATGTTCACTGTTTTATATTCGGGTCTGGGGGATAATGTTCACTGTTTTATAAACGCGTCTGGGGGACAATGTTCACTGTTTTACATTCTGGTCTCGGGGATAATGTTCACTGTTTTATAAACGCGTCTGGGGGATAATGTTCACTGTTTTATATTGGGGTCTGGGGGATAATGTTCACTGTTTTATGTTCGGGTCTCTGGGATAATGTTCACTGTTTTATATTGGGGTCTGGGGGATAATGTTCACTGTTTTATAAACGCCTCTGGGGGAGAATGTTCACTGTTTTATATTCGGGTCTAGGGGATAATGTTCACTGTTTTATATTCGGGTCTCAGGGATAATGTTCACTGTTTTATATTCGGGTCTCGGGGATAATGTTCACTGTTTTATAAACGCGTCTGGGGGATAATGTTCACTGTTTTATATTCAGGTCTGGGGGATAATGTTCACTGTTTTATATTCGGGTCTGGGGGATAATGTTCACTGTTTTATAAACGCGTCTGGGGGATAATGTTCACTGTTTTATATTCAGGTCTGGGGGATAATGTTCACTGTTTTATAAACGCCTCTGGGGGAGAATGTTCCCTGTTTTATATTCGGGTCTAGGGGATAATGTTCACTGTTTTATATTCGGGTCTCAGGGATAATGTTCACTGTTTTATATTCGGGTCTCGGGGATAATGTTCACTGTTTTATAAACGCGTCTGGGGGACAATGTTCACTGTTTTATATTCGGGTCTCGGGGATAATGTTCACTGTTTTATATTCGGGTCTGGGGGATAATGTTCACTGTTTTATATTCGGGTCTGGGGGATAATGTTCACCGTTTTATATTCAGGTCTGGGGGTTAATGTTCACCGTTTTATATTCGGGTCTGGGGGATAATGTTCACTGTTTTATATTCAGGTCTGGGGGATAATGTTCACTGTTTTATATTCGGGTCTGGGGGATAATGTTCACTGTTTTATATTCGGGTCTGGGGGATAATGTTCACCGTTTTATATTCAGGTAAGGGGGGATAATGTTCACCGTTTTATATTCAGGTCTGGGGGATAATGTTCACTGTTTTATATTCGGGTCTGGGGGATAATGTTCACTATATTATATTCGGGTCTGGGGGATAATGTTCACTGTTTTATATTCGGGTCTCGGGGATAATGTTCACTGTTTTATATTCAGGTCTGGGGGATAATGTTCACTGTTTTATATTCGGGTCCAGGGGATAATGTTCACTGTTTTATATTCAGGTCTGGGAGATAATATTCACTGTTTTATATTCAGGTCTAGGGGATAATGTTCACTGTTTTATATTCGGGTCTGGGGGATAATGTTCACCGTTTTATATTCAGGTAAGGGGGGATAATGTTCACCGTTTTACATTCAGGTCTGGGGGATAATGTTCACTGTTTTATATTCGGGTCTGGGGGATAATGTTCACTGTTTTATCTTCGGGTCTGGGGGATAATGTTCACTGTTTTATATTCGGGTCTCGGGGATAATGTTCACTGTTTTATATTCAGGTCTGGGGGATAATGTTCACTGTTTTATATTCGGGTCAAGGGGATAATGTTCACTGTTTTATATTCGGGTCTAGGGGATAATGTTCACTGTTTTATATTCGGGTCTGGGGGATAATGTTCACTGTTTTATATTCAGGTCTGGGGGATAATGTTCACTGTTTTATATTCGGGTCTGGGGGATAATGTTCACTGTTTTATAAACGCGTCTGGGGGATAATGTTCACTGTTTTATATTCGGGTCTCGGGGATAATGTTCACTGTTTTATAAACGCGTCTGGGGGATAATGTTCACTGTTTTATATTCAGGTCTGGGGGATAATGTTCACTGTTTTATATTCGGGTCTGGGGGATAATGTTCACTGTTTTATAAACGCGTCTGGGGGACAATGTTCACTGTTTTACATTCGGGTCTCGGGGATAATGTTCACTGTTTTATAAACGCGTCTGGGGGATAATGTTCACTGTTTTATATTGGGGTCTGGGGGATAATGTTCACTGTTTTATGTTCGGGTCTCTGGGATAATGTTCACTGTTTTATATTGGGGTCTGGGGGATAATGTTCAGTGTTTTATAAACGCCTCTGGGGGAGAATGTTCACTGTTTTATATTCGGGTCTAGGGGATAATGTTCACTGTTTTATATTCGGGTCTCAGGGATAATGTTCACTGTTTTATATTCGGGTCTCGGGGATAATGTTCACTGTTTTATAAACGCGTCTGGGGGATAATGTTCACTGTTTTATATTCAGGTCTGGGGGATAATGTTCACTGTTTTATATTCGGGTCTGGGGGATAATGTTCACTGTTTTATAAACACGTCTGGGGGACAATGTTCACTGTTTTATATTCGGGTCTCGGGGATAATGTTCACTGTTTTATAAACGCGTCTGGGGGATAATGTTCACTGTATTATATTGGGGTCTGGGGGATAATGTTCACTGTTTTATGTTCGGGTCTCGGGGATAATGTTCACTGTTTTATATTGGGGTCTGGGGGATAATGTTCACTGTTTTATAAACGCCTCTGGGGGATAATGTTCACTGTTTTATATTCGGGTCTAGGGGATAATGTTCACTGTTTTATATTCGGGTCTGAGGGATAATGTTCACTGTTTTATATTCGGGTCTCGGGGATAATGTTCACTGTTTTATAAACGCGTCTGGGGGATAATGTTCACTGTTTTACATTCGGGTCTGGGGGATAATGTTCATTGTTTCATATTCGGGTCTGTGGGATAATGTTCACTGATTTATATTCGGGACTAGGGGATAATGATCACTGTTTTATATTCGGGTCTGAAAGACAATGCTCACTGTTATACATTCGGGTCAAGCGGATAATGTTTACTGTTCCAAATTCGGGACTGGTGATAATGTTCACTGTTGTACATTCGGGTCTGGGGGATAATGTTTACTGTTTTATATTCGTGTCTGGGTGATAATCTTCACTGTTTTATATTCGGGTCTGGGGGAAAATGTTCACCGTTTTATATTCAGGTCTGGGGGATAATGTTCACCGTTTTATATTCGGGTCTGGGGGATAATGTTCACTGTTTTATATTCAGGTCTGGGGGATAATGTTCACTGTTTTATATTCGGGTCTGGGGGATAATGTTCACTGTTTTATATTCGGGTCTGGGGCATAATGTTCACCGTTTTATATTCAGGTAAGCTGGGATAATGTTCACCGTTTCATATTCAGGTCTGGGGTATAATGTTCACTGTTTTATATTCGGGTCTGGGGGATAATGTTCACTGTTTTATATTCGGGTCTGGGGGATAATGTTCACTCTTTTATATTCGGGACTCGGGGATAATGTTCACTGTTTTATATTCAGGTCTGGGGGATAATGTTCACTGTTTTATATTCGGGTCTAGGGGATAATGTTCACTGTTTTATATTCAGGTCTGGGGGATAATATTCACTGTTTTATATTCAGGTCTAGGGGATAATGTTCACTGTTTTATATTCAGGTCTGGGGGATAATGTTCACTGTTTTATATTCGGGTCTCGGGGATAATGTTCACTGTTTTATATTCGGGTCTGGGGGATAATGTTCACTGTTTTATATTCAGGTCTGGGGGATAATGTTCACTGTTTTATATTCAGGTCTGGGGGATAATGTTCACTGTTTTATATTCAGGTCTGGTGGATAATGTTCACTGTTTTATATTCCAGTCTAGGGGATAATGTTCACATTTTTATATTCGGGTCTAGGGGATAATGTTCACTGTTTTATATTCGGGTCTAGGGGATAATGTTCACTGTTTTATATTCAGGTCTGGGGGATAATGTTCACTGTTTTATATTCGGGTCTAGGGGATAATGTTCACTGTTTTATATTCGGGTCTAGGAGATAATGTTCACTGTTTTATATTCGGGTCGAGGGGATAATGTTCACTGTTTTATATTCAGGTCTGGGGGATAATGTTCACTGTTTTATATTCGGGTCTAGGGGATAATGTTCACTGTTTTATATTCGGGTCTCGGGGATAATGTTCACTGTTTTATATTCGGGTCTCGGGGATAATGTTCACTGTTTTATATTCGGGTCTGGGGGATAATGTTCAATGTTTTATATACGCGTCTGGGGGATAATGTTCACTGTTTTATATTGGGGTCTGGGGGATAATGTTCACTGTTTTATGTTCGGGTCTCGGGGATAATGTTCACTGTTTTATATTGGGGTCTGGGGGATAATGTTCACTGTTTTATAAACCCCTCTGGGGGAGAATGTTCACTGTTTTATATTCGGGTCTAGGGGATAATGTTCACTGTTTTATATTCGGGTCTCAGGGATAATGTTCACTGTTTTATATTCGGGTCTCGGGGATAATGTTCACTGTTTTATAAACGCGTCTGGGGGATAATGTTCACTGTTTTATATTCAGTTCTGGGGGATAATGTTCACTGTTTTATATTCGGGTCTGGGGGATAATGTTCACTGTTTTATAAACGCGTCTGGGGGACAATGTTCACTGTTTTATATTCGGGTCTCGGGGATAATGTTCACTGTTTTATAAACGCGTCTGGGGGATAATGTTCACTGTTTTATATTGGGGTCTGGGGGATAATGTTCACTGTTTTATGTTCGGGTCTCGGGGATAATGTTCACTGTTTTATATTGGGGTCTGGGGGATAATGTTCACTGTTTTATAAACGCCTCTGGGGGATAATGTTCACTGTTTTATATTCGGGTCTAGGGGATAATGTTCACTGTTTTATATTCGGGTCTTAGGGATTATGTTCACTGTTTTATATTCGGGTCTGGGGGATAATGTTCATTGTTTCATATTCGGGTCTGTGGGATAATGTTCACTGATTTATATTCAGGACTAGGGGATAATGATCACTGTTTTATATTCGGGTCTGAAAGATAATGCTCACTGTTATACATTCGGGTCAAGCGGATAATGTTTACTGTTCCAAATTCGGGACTGGTGATAATGTTCACTGTTGCACATTCGGGTCTGGGGGATAATGTTTACTGTTTTATATTCGGGTCTGGGTGATAATCTTCACTGTTTTATATTCGGGTCTGGGGGATAATGTTCACCGTTTTATATTCAGGTCTGGGGGATAATGTTCACCGTTTTATATTCAGGTCTGGGGGATAATGTTCACTGTTTTATATTCAGGTCTGGGGGATAATGTTCACTGTTTTATATTCGGGTCTGGGGGATAATGTTCACTATTTTATATTCGGGTCTGGGGGATAATGTTCACCGTTTTATATTCAGGTAAGGGGGGATAATGTTCACCGTTTTATATTCAGGTCTGGGGGATAATGTTCACTGTTTTATATTCGGGTCTGGGGGATAATGTTCACTGTTTTATATTCGGGTCTGGGGGATAATGTTCACTGTTTTATATTCGGGTCTCGGGGATAATGTTCACTGTTTTATATTCAGGTCTGGGGGATAATGTTCACTGTTTTATATTCGGGTCTAGGGGATAATGTTCACTGTTTTATATTCAGGTCTGGGGGATAATATTCACTGTTTTATATTCAGGTCTAGGGGATAATGTTCACTGTTTTATATTCAGGTCTGGGGGATAATGTTCACTGTTTTATATTCGGGTCTAGGGGATAATGTTCACTGTTTTATATTCAGGTCTGGGGGATAATGTTCACTGTTTTATATTCAGGTCTGGGGGATAATGTTCACTGTTTTATATTCAGGTCTGGGGGATAATGTTCACTGTTTTATATTCAGGTCTGGTGGATAATGTTCACTGTTTTATATTCCAGTTTAGGAGATAATGTTCACATTTTTATATTCGGGTCTAGGGGATAATGTTCACTGTTTTATATTCGGGTCTAGGGGATAATGTTCACTGTTTTATATTCAGGTCTGGGGGATAATGTTCACTGTTTTATATTCGGGTCTAGAGGATAATGTTCACTGTTTTATATTCGGGTCTAGGGGATAATGTTCACTGTTTTATATTCAGGTCGAGGGGATAATGTTCACTGTTTTATATTCAGGTCTGGGGGATAATGTTCACTGTTTTATATTCGGGTCTAGGGGATAATGTTCACTGTTTTATATTCGGGTCTCGGGGATAATGTTCACTGTTTTATATTCGGGTCTCGGGGATAATGTTCACTGTTTTATATTCGGGTCTGGGGGATAATGTTCAATGTTTTATAAACGCGTCTGGGGGATAATGTTCACTGTTTTATATTCGGGTCTCGGGGATAATGTTCACTGTTTTATAAACGCGTCTGGGGGATAATGTTCACTGTTTTATATTCGGGTCTCGGGGATAATGTTCACTGTTTTATATTCGGGTCTGAAAGATAATGTTCACTGTTATACATTCGGGTCAAGGGGAGAATGTTTACTGTTCCAAATCCGGGACTGGTGATAATGTTCACTGTTGTACATTCGGGTCTGGGGGATAACGTTCACTGTTTTATATTCGGGTCTCGGGGATAATGTTCACTGTTTTATATTCAGGTCTGGGGGATAATGTTCACTGTTTTATATTCGGGTCTGGGGGATAATGTTCACTGTTTTATATTTAGGTCTAGGGGATAATGTTCACTGTTTTATATTCAGGTCTGGGGGATAATATTCACTGTTTTATATTCAGGTCTAGGGGATAATGTTCACTGTTTTATATTCAGGTCTGGGGGATAATGTTCACTGTTTTATATTCAGGTCTCGGGGATAATGTTCACTGTTTTATATTCGGGTCTGGGGGATAATGTTCACTGTTTTATATTCAGGTCTGGGGGATAATGTTCACTGTTTTATATTCAGGTCTGGGGGATAATGTTCACTGTTTTATATTCAGGTCTGGTGGATAATGTTCACTGTTTTATATTCCAGTCTAGGGGATAATGTTCACATTTTTATATTCGGGTCTAGGGGATAATGTTCACTGTTTTATATTCGGGTCTAGGGGATAATGTTCACTGTTTTATATTCAGGTCTGGGGGATAATGTTCACTGTTTTATATTCGGGTCTAGGGGATAATGTTCACTGTTTTATATTCGGGTCTAGGAGATAATGTTCACTGTTTTATATTCGGGTCGAGGGGATAATGTTCACTGTTTTATATTCAGGTCTGGGGGATAATGTTCACTGTTTTATATTCGGGTCTAGGGGATAATGTTCACTGTTTTATATTCGGGTCTCGGGGATAATGTTCACTGTTTTATATTCGGGTCTCGGGGATAATGTTCACTGTTTTATATTCGGGTCTGGGGGATAATGTTCAATGTTTTATATACGCGTCTGGGGGATAATGTTCACTGTTTTATATTGGGGTCTGGGGGATAATGTTCACTATTTTATGTTCGGGTCTCGGGGATAATGTTCACTGTTTTATATTGGGGTCTGGGGGATAATGTTCACTGTTTTATAAACCCCTCTGGGGGAGAATGTTCACTGTTTTATATTCGGGTCTAGGGGATAATGTTCACTGTTTTATATTCGGGTCTCAGGGATAATGTTCACTGTTTTATATTCGGGTCTCGGGGATAATGTTCACTGTTTTATAAACGCGTCTGGGGGATAATGTTCACTGTTTTATATTCAGTTCTGGGGGATAATGTTCACTGTTTTATATTCGGGTCTGGGGGATAATGTTCACTGTTTTATAAACGCGTCTGGGGGACAATGTTCACTGTTTTATATTCGGGTCTCGGGGATAATGTTCACTGTTTTATAAACGCGTCTGGGGGATAATGTTCACTGTTTTATATTGGGGTCTGGGGGATAATGTTCACTGTTTTATGTTCGGGTCTCGGGGATAATGTTCACTGTTTTATATTGGGGTCTGGGGGATAATGTTCACTGTTTTATAAACGCCTCTGGGGGATAATGTTCACTGTTTTATATTCGGGTCTAGGGGATAATGTTCACTGTTTTATATTCGGGTCTTAGGGATTATGTTCACTGTTTTATATTCGGGTCTGGGGGATAATGTTCATTGTTTCATATTCGGGTCTGTGGGATAATGTTCACTGATTTATATTCAGGACTAGGGGATAATGATCACTGTTTTATATTCGGGTCTGAAAGATAATGCTCACTGTTATACATTCGGGTCAAGCGGATAATGTTTACTGTTCCAAATTCGGGACTGGTGATAATGTTCACTGTTGCACATTCGGGTCTGGGGGATAATGTTTACTGTTTTATATTCGGGTCTGGGTGATAATCTTCACTGTTTTATATTCGGGTCTGGGGGATAATGTTCACCGTTTTATATTCAGGTCTGGGGGATAATGTTCACCGTTTTATATTCAGGTCTGGGGGATAATGTTCACTGTTTTATATTCAGGTCTGGGGGATAATGTTCACTGTTTTATATTCGGGTCTGGGGGATAATGTTCACTATTTTATATTCGGGTCTGGGGGATAATGTTCACCGTTTTATATTCAGGTAAGGGGGAATAATGTTCACCGTTTTATATTCAGGTCTGGGGGATAATGTTCACTGTTTTATATTCGGGTCTGGGGGATAATGTTCACTGTTTTATATTCGGGTCTGGGGGATAATGTTCACTGTTTTATATTCGGGTCTCGGGGATAATGTTCACTGTTTTATATTCAGGTCTGGGGGATAATGTTCACTGTTTTATATTCGGGTCTAGGGGATAATGTTCACTGTTTTATATTCAGGTCTGGGGGATAATATTCACTGTTTTATATTCAGGTCTAGGGGATAATGTTCACTGTTTTATATTCAGGTCTGGGGGATAATGTTCACTGTTTTATATTCGGGTCTAGGGGATAATGTTCACTGTTTTATATTCAGGTCTGGGGGATAATGTTCACTGTTTTATATTCAGGTCTGGGGGATAATGTTCACTGTTTTATATTCAGGTCTGGGGGATAATGTTCACTGTTTTATATTCAGGTCTGGTGGATAATGTTCACTGTTTTATATTCCAGTTTAGGAGATAATGTTCACATTTTTATATTCGGGTCTAGGGGATAATGTTCACTGTTTTATATTCGGGTCTAGGGGATAATGTTCACTGTTTTATATTCAGGTCTGGGGGATAATGTTCACTGTTTTATATTCGGGTCTAGAGGATAATGTTCACTGTTTTATATTCGGGTCTAGGGGATAATGTTCACTGTTTTATATTCGGGTCGAGGGGATAATGTTCACTGTTTTATATTCAGGTCTGGGGGATAATGTTCACTGTTTTATATTCGGGTCTAGGGGATAATGTTCACTGTTTTATATTCGGGTCTCGGGGATAATGTTCACTGTTTTATATTCGGGTCTCGGGGATAATGTTCACTGTTTTATATTCGGGTCTGGGGGATAATGTTCAATGTTTTATAAACGCGTCTGGGGGATAATGTTCACTGTTTTATATTCGGGTCTCGGGGATAATGTTCACTGTTTTATAAACGCGTCTGGGGGATAATGTTCACTGTTTTATATTCGGGTCTCGGGGATAATGTTCACTGTTTTATATTCGGGTCTGAAAGATAATGTTCACTGTTATACATTCGGGTCAAGGGGAGAATGTTTACTGTTCCAAATCCGGGACTGGTGATAATGTTCACTGTTGTACATTCGGGTCTGGGGGATAACGTTCACTGTTTTATATTCGGGTCTCGGGGATAATGTTCACTGTTTTATATTCAGGTCTGGGGGATAATGTTCACTGTTTTATATTCGGGTCTGGGGGATAATGTTCACTGTTTTATATTTAGGTCTGGGGGATAATGTTCACTGTTTTATATTCAGGTCTAGGGGATAATGTTCACTGTTTTATAATCAGGTCTGGGGAATAATGTTCACTGTTTTATATTCAGGTCTGGGGGATAATGTTCACTGTTTTATATTCGGGTCTAGGGGATAATGTTCACTGTTTTATATTCGGGTCTAGGGGATAATGTTCACTGCTTTATATTCGGGTCTAGGGGATAATGTTCATTTGTTTTATATTCAGGTCTGGGGGATAATGTTCACTGTTTTATATTCGGGTCTAGGGGATAATGTTCACTGTTTTATATTCGGGTCTGGGGGATAATGTTCATTGTTTTATATTCGGGTCTGGGTGATAATCTTCAATGTTTTATATTCAGGTCAAGGGGATAATGTTTACTGTTCCAAATTCGGGACTGGTGATAATGTTCACTGTTGTACATTCGGGTCTGGGGGATAATGTTTACTGTTTTATATTCGGGTCTGGGTGATAATCTTCACTGTTTTATATTCGGGTCTCGGGGATAATGTTCACTGTTTTATATTCAGGTCTGGGGGATAATGTTCACTGTTTTATATTCAGGTCTAGGGGATAATGTTCACTGTTTTATATTCAGGTCTGGGGGATAATGCTCACTGTTTTATATTCAGATCTGGGGGATAATGTTCAATGTTTTATATTCGGGTCTGGGGGATAATGTTCACTGTTTTTTATTCGGGTCTGGGGGATAACGTTCACAGTTTTATATTCAGGTCTGGTGGATAATGTTCACTGTTTTATATTCCAGTCTAGGGGATAATGTTCACATTTTTATATTCGGGTCTAGGGGATAATGTTCACTGTTTTATATTCGGGTCTAGGGGATAATGTTCACTGTTTTATATTCAGGTCTGGGGGATAATGTTCACTGTTTTATATTGGGGTCTAGGGGATAATGTTCACTGTTTTATATTCGGGTCTAGGGGATAATGTTCACTGTTTTATATTCGGGTCTGGGGGATAATGTTCACTGTTTTATATTCGGGTCTGGGGGATAATGTTCACTGTTTTATATTCGGGTCTGGGGGATAATGTTCACTGTTTTATATTCGGGTCTAGGGGATAATGTTCACTGTTTTATATTCGGGTCCAGGGGATAATGTTCACTGTTTTATATTCGGGTCTGGGGGATAATGTTCACTGTTTTATATTAGGGTCTGGGGGATAATGTTCACTGTTTTATATTCGGGTCTAGGGGATAATGTTCACTGTTTTATATTCAGGTCTGGGACATAATGTTCACTGTTTTATATTCGGGTCTAGGGGATAATGTTCACTGTTTTATATTCGGGTCTCGGGGATAATGTTCACTGTTTTATATTCAGCTTTAGGGGATAATGTTCACTGTTTTATATTGGGGTCTGGGGGATAATGTTCAATGTTTTATAAACGCCTCTGGGGGATAATGTTCACTGTTTTATATTCGGGTCTGGGGGATAATGTTCACAGTTTTGTATTCGGGTCTAGGGGATAATGTTCACTGTTTTATATTCGGGTCCAGGGGATAATCTTCACTGTTTTATATTCGGGTCTGGGGGATAATGTTCACTGTTTTATATTCGGGTCTGGGGGATAATGTTCACTGTTTTATATTCGAGTCTAGGGGATAATGTTCACTGTTTTATATTCAGGTCTGGGGGATAATGTTCACTGTTTTATATTCTTGTCTAGGTGATAATGTTCTCTGTTTTATATTCGGGTCCAGCGGATAATGTTCACTGTTTTATATTCGGGTCTGGGGGATAATGTTCACTGTTTTATATTGGGGTCTGGGGGATAATGTTCACTGTTTTATAAACGCCTCTGGGGGAGAATGTTCACTGTTTTTTATTCGGGTCTAGGGGATAATGTTCACTGTTTTATATTCGGGTCTCAGGGATAATGTTCACTGTTTTATATTCGGGTCTCGGGGATAATGTTCACTGTTTTATAAACGCGTCTGGGGGATAATGTTCACTGTTTTATATTCAGGTCTGGGGGATAATGTTCACTGTTTTATATTCGGGTCTGGGGGATAATGTTCACTGTTTTATAAACGCGTCTGGGGGATAATGTTCACTGTTTTATATTCAGGTCTGGGGGATAATGTTCACTGTTTTATATTCAGGTCTGGGGGATAATGTTCACTGTTTTATATTCAGGTCTGGGGGATAAAGTTCACTGTTTTATATTCGGGTCTGGGGGATAATGTTCACTGTTTTATATTCGGGTCTGGGGGATAATGTTCACCGTTTTATATTCAGGTAAGGGGGGATAATGTTCACCGTTTTATATTCAGGTCTGGGGTATAATGTTCACTGTTATATATTCGGGTCTGGGGGATAATGTTCACTGTTTTATATTCGGGTCTGGGGGATAATGTTCACTGTTTTATATTCGGGTCTCGGGGATAATGTTCACTGTTTTATATTCGGGTCTAGGGGATAATGTTCACTGTTTTATATTCAGGTCTGGGGGATAATGTTCACTGTTTTATATTCGGGTCTAGGGGATAATGTTCACTGTTTTATATTCGGGTCTAGGGGATAATGTTCACTGTTTTATATTCAGGTCTGGGGGATAATGTTCACTGTTTTATATTCGGGTCTAGGGGATAATGTTCACTGTTTTATATTCGGGTCTGGGGGATAATGTTCACCGTTTTATATTCAGGTAAGGGGGGATAATGTTCACCGTTTTATATTCAGGTCTGGGGGATAATGTTCACTGTTTTATATTCGGGTCTGGGGGATAATGTTCACTGTTTTATATTCGGGTCTGGGGGATAATGTTCACTGTTTTATATTCGGGTCTCGGGGATAATGTTCACTGTTTTATATTCAGGTCTGGGGGATAATGTTCACTGTTTTATATTCGGGTCTAGGGGATAATGTTCACTGTTTTATATTCAGGTCTGGGGGATAATATTCACTGTTTTATATTCAGGTCTAGGGGATAATGTTCACTGTTTTATATTCAGGTCTGGGGGATAATGTTCACTGTTTTATATTCGGGTCTAGGGGATAATGTTCACTGTTTTATATTCAGGTCTGGGGGATAATGTTCACTGTTTTATATTCAGGTCTGGGGGATAATGTTCACTGTTTTATATTCAGGTCTGGGGGATAATGTTCACTGTTTTATATTCAGGTCTGGTGGATAATGTTCACTGTTTTATATTCCAGTTTAGGAGATAATGTTCACATTTTTATATTCGGGTCTAGGGGATAATGTTCACTGTTTTATATTCGGGTCTAGGGGATAATGTTCACTGTTTTATATTCAGGTCTGGGGGATAATGTTCACTGTTTTATATTCGGGTCTAGAGGATAATGTTCACTGTTTTATATTCGGGTCTAGGGGATAATGTTCACTGTTTTATATTCGGGTCGAGGGGATAATGTTCACTGTTTTATATTCAGGTCTGGGGGATAATGTCACTGTTTTATATTCGGGTCTAGGGGATAATGTTCACTGTTTTATATTCGGGTCTCGGGGATAATGTTCACTGTTTTATATTCGGGTCTCGGGGATAATGTTCACTGTTTTATATTCGGGTCTGGGGGATAATGTTCAATGTTTTATAAACGCGTCTGGGGGATAATGTTCACTGTTTTATATTCGGGTCTCGGGGATAATGTTCACTGTTTTATAAACGCGTCTGGGGGATAATGTTCACTGTTTTATATTCGGGTCTCGGGGATAATGTTCACTGTTTTATATTCGGGTCTGAAAGATAATGTTCACTGTTATACATTCGGGTCAAGGGGAGAATGTTTACTGTTCCAAATCCGGGACTGGTGATAATGTTCACTGTTGTACATTCGGGTCTGGGGGATAACGTTCACTGTTTTATATTCGGGTCTCGGGGATAATGTTCACTGTTTTATATTCAGGTCTGGGGGATAATGTTCACTGTTTTATATTCGGGTCTGGGGGATAATGTTCACTGTTTTATATTTAGGTCTGGGGGATAATGTTCACTGTTTTATATTCAGGTCTAGGGGATAATGTTCACTGTTTTATAATCAGGTCTGGGGAATAATGTTCACTGTTTTATATTCAGGTCTGGGGGATAATGTTCACTGTTTTATATTCGGGTCTAGGGGATAATGTTCACTGTTTTATATTCGGGTCTAGGGGATAATGTTCACTGCTTTATATTCGGGTCTAGGGGATAATGTTCATTTGTTTTATATTCAGGTCTGGGGGATAATGTTCACTGTTTTATATTCGGGTCTAGGGGATAATGTTCACTGTTTTATATTCGGGTCTGGGGGATAATGTTCATTGTTTTATATTCGGGTCTGGGTGATAATCTTCAATGTTTTATATTCAGGTCAAGGGGATAATGTTTACTGTTCCAAATTCGGGACTGGTGATAATGTTCACTGTTGTACATTCGGGTCTGGGGGATAATGTTTACTGTTTTATATTCGGGTCTGGGTGATAATCTTCACTGTTTTATATTCGGGTCTCGGGGATAATGTTCACTGTTTTATATTCAGGTCTGGGGGATAATGTTCACTGTTTTATATTCAGGTCTAGGGGATAATGTTCACTGTTTTATATTCAGGTCTGGGGGATAATGCTCACTGTTTTATATTCAGATCTGGGGGATAATGTTCAATGTTTTATATTCGGGTCTGGGGGATAATGTTCACTGTTTTTTATTCGGGTCTGGGGGATAACGTTCACAGTTTTATATTCAGGTCTGGTGGATAATGTTCACTGTTTTATATTCCAGTCTAGGGGATAATGTTCACATTTTTATATTCGGGTCTAGGGGATAATGTTCACTGTTTTATATTCGGGTCTAGGGGATAATGTTCACTGTTTTATATTCAGGTCTGGGGGATAATGTTCACTGTTTTATATTGGGGTCTAGGGGATAATGTTCACTGTTTTATATTCGGGTCTAGGGGATAATGTTCACTGTTTTATATTCGGGTCTGGGGGATAATGTTCACTGTTTTATATTCGGGTCTGGGGGATAATGTTCACTGTTTTATATTCGGGTCTGGGGGATAATGTTCACTGTTTTATATTCGGGTCTAGGGGATAATGTTCACTGTTTTATATTCGGGTCCAGGGGATAATGTTCACTGTTTTATATTCGGGTCTGGGGGATAATGTTCACTGTTTTATATTAGGGTCTGGGGGATAATGTTCACTGTTTTATATTCGGGTCTAGGGGATAATGTTCACTGTTTTATATTCAGGTCTGGGACATAATGTTCACTGTTTTATATTCGGGTCTAGGGGATAATGTTCACTGTTTTATATTCGGGTCTCGGGGATAATGTTCACTGTTTTATATTCAGCTTTAGGGGATAATGTTCACTGTTTTATATTGGGGTCTGGGGGATAATGTTCAATGTTTTATAAACGCCTCTGGGGGATAATGTTCACTGTTTTATATTCGGGTCTGGGGGATAATGTTCACAGTTTTGTATTCGGGTCTAGGGGATAATGTTCACTGTTTTATATTCGGGTCCAGGGGATAATCTTCACTGTTTTATATTCGGGTCTGGGGGATAATGTTCACTGTTTTATATTCGGGTCTGGGGGATAATGTTCACTGTTTTATATTCGAGTCTAGGGGATAATGTTCACTGTTTTATATTCAGGTCTGGGGGATAATGTTCACTGTTTTATATTCTTGTCTAGTTGATAATGTTCTCTGTTTTATATTCGGGTCCAGCGGATAATGTTCACTGTTTTATATTCGGGTCTGGGGGATAATGTTCACTGTTTTATATTGGGGTCTGGGGGATAATGTTCACTGTTTTATAAACGCCTCTGGGGGAGAATGTTCACTGTTTTTTATTCGGGTCTAGGGGATAATGTTCACTGTTTTATATTCGGGTCTCAGGGATAATGTTCACTGTTTTATATTCGGGTCTCGGGGATAATGTTCACTGTTTTATAAACGCGTCTGGGGGATAATGTTCACTGTTTTATATTCAGGTCTGGGGGATAATGTTCACTGTTTTATATTCGGGTCTGGGGGATAATGTTCACTGTTTTATAAACGCGTCTGGGGGACAATGTTCAATGTTTTATATTCGGGTCTCGGGGATAATGTTCACTGTTTTATAAACGCGTCTGGGGGATAATGTTCACTGTTGTACATTCGGGTCTGGGGGATAATGTTTACTGTTTTATATTCGGGTCTGGGTGATAATCTTCACTGTTTTATATTCGGGTCTCGGGGATAATGTTTACTGTTTTATATTCGGGTCTGGGTGATAATCTTCACTGTTTTATATTCGGGTCTCGGGGATAATGTTCACTGTTTTATATTCAGGTCTAGGGGATAATGTTCACTGTTTTATATTCAGGTCTGGGGGATAATGCTCACTGTTTTATATTCAGATCTGGGGGATAATGTTCAATGTTTTATATTCGGGTCTGGGGGATAATGTTCACTGTTTTTTATTCGGGTCTGGGGGATAACGTTCACAGTTTTATATTCAGGTCTGGTGGATAATGTTCACTGTTTTATATTCCAGTCTAGGGGATAATGTTCACATTTTTATATTCGGGTCTAGGGGATAATGTTCACTGTTTTATATTCGGGTCTAGGGGATAATGTTCACTGTTTTATATTCAGGTCTGGGGGATAATGTTCACTGTTTTATATTGGGGTCTAGGGGATAATGTTCACTGTTTTATATTCGGGTCTAGGGGATAATGTTCACTGTTTTATATTCGGGTCTGGGGGATAATGTTCACTGTTTTATATTCGGGTCTGGGGGATAATGTTCACTGTTTTATATTCGGGTCTGGGGGATAATGTTCACTGTTTTATATTCGGGTCTAGGGGATAATGTTCACTGTTTTATATTCGGGTCCAGGGGATAATGTTCACTGTTTTATATTCGGGTCTGGGGGATAATGTTCACTGTTTTATATTAGGGTCTGGGGGATAATGTTCACTGTTTTATATTCGGGTCTAGGGGATAATGTTCACTGTTTTATATTCAGGTCTGGGACATAATGTTCACTGTTTTATATTCGGGTCTAGGGGATAATGTTCACTGTTTTATATTCGGGTCTCGGGGATAATGTTCACTGTTTTATATTCAGCTTTAGGGGATAATGTTCACTGTTTTATATTGGGGTCTGGGGGATAATGTTCAATGTTTTATAAACGCCTCTGGGGGATAATGTTCACTGTTTTATATTCGGGTCTGGGGGATAATGTTCACAGTTTTGTATTCGGGTCTAGGGGATAATGTTCACTGTTTTATATTCGGGTCCAGGGGATAATCTTCACTGTTTTATATTCGGGTCTGGGGGATAATGTTCACTGTTTTATATTCGGGTCTGGGGGATAATGTTCACTGTTTTATATTCGAGTCTAGGGGATAATGTTCACTGTTTTATATTCAGGTCTGGGGGATAATGTTCACTGTTTTATATTCTTGTCTAGGTGATAATGTTCTCTGTTTTATATTCGGGTCCAGCGGATAATGTTCACTGTTTTATATTCGGGTCTGGGGGATAATGTTCACTGTTTTATATTGGGGTCTGGGGGATAATGTTCACTGTTTTATAAACGCCTCTGGGGGAGAATGTTCACTGTTTTTTATTCGGGTCTAGGGGATAATGTTCACTGTTTTATATTCGGGTCTCAGGGATAATGTTCACTGTTTTATATTCGGGTCTCGGGGATAATGTTCACTGTTTTATAAACGCGTCTGGGGGATAATGTTCACTGTTTTATATTCAGGTCTGGGGGATAATGTTCACTGTTTTATATTCGGGTCTGGGGGATAATGTTCACTGTTTTATAAACGCGTCTGGGGGACAATGTTCAATGTTTTATATTCGGGTCTCGGGGATAATGTTCACTGTTTTATAAACGCGTCTGGGGGATAATGTTCACTGTTTTATATTCAGGTCTGGGGGATAATGTTCACTGTTTTATATTCAGGTCTGGGGGATAATGTTCACTGTTTTATATTCAGGTCTGGGGGATAAAGTTCACTGTTTTATATTCGGGTCTGGGGGATAATGTTCACTGTTTTATATTCGGGTCTGGGGGATAATGTTCACCGTTTTATATTCAGGTAAGGGGGGATAATGTTCACCGTTTTATATTCAGGTCTGGGGTATAATGTTCACTGTTTTATATTCGGGTCTGGGGGATAATGTTCACTGTTTTATATTCGGGTCTGGGGGATAATGTTCACTGTTTTATATTCGGGTCTCGGGGATAATGTTCACTGTTTTATATTCAGGTCTGGGGGATAATGTTCACTGTTTTATATTCGGGTCTAGGGGATAATGTTCACTGTTTTATATTCAGGTCTGGGGGATAATATTCACTGTTTTATATTCAGGTCTAGGGGATAATGTTCACTGTTTTATATTCGGGTCTCGGGGATAATGTTCACTGTTTTATAAACGCGTCTGGGGGATAATGTTCACTGTTTTATATTCAGGTCTGGGGGATAATGTTCACTGTTTTATATTCGGGTCTAGGGGATAATGTTCACTGTTTTATATTCAGGTCTGGGGGATAATATTCACTGTTTTATATTCAGGTCTAGGGGATAATGTTCACTGTTTTATATTCAGGTCTGGGGGATAATGTTCACTGTTTTATATTCGGGTCTAGGGGATAATGTTCACTGTTTTATATTCAGGTCTGGGGGATAATGTTCACTGTTTTATATTCAGGTCTGGGGGATAATGTTCAGTGTTTTATATTCAGGTCTGGGGGATAATGTTCACTGTTTTATATTCAGGTCTGGTGGATAATGTTCACTGTTTTATATTCCAGTTTAGGAGATAATGTTCACATTTTTATATTCGGGTCTAGGGGATAATGTTCACTGTTTTATATTCGGGTCTAGGGGATAATGTTCACTGTTTTATATTCAGGTCTGGGGGATAATGTTCACTGTTTTATATTCGGGTCTAGGGGATAATGTTCACTGTTTTATATTCGGGTCTAGGGGATAATGTTCACTGTTTTATATTCGGGTCGAGGGGATAATGTTCACTGTTTTATATTCAGGTCTGGGGGATAATGTTCACTGTTTTATATTCGGGTCGAGGGGATAATGTTCACTGTTTTATAATCAGGTCTGGGGAATAATGTTCACTGTTTTATATTCAGGTCTGGGGGATAATGTTCACTGTTTTATATTCGGGTCTAGGGGATAATGTTCACTGTTTTATATTCGGGTCTAGGGGATAATGTTCACTGCTTTATATTCGGGTCTAGGGGATAATGTTCATTTGTTTTATATTCAGGTCTGGGGGATAATGTTCACTGTTTTATATTCGGGTCTAGGGGATAATGTTCACTGTTTTATATTCGGGTCTGGGGGATAATGTTCATTGTTTTATATTCGGGTCTGGGTGATAATCTTCAATCTTTTATATTCAGGTCAAGGGGATAATGTTTACTGTTCCAAATTCGGGACTGGTGATAATGTTCACTGTTGTACATTCGGGTCTGGGGGATAATGTTTACTGTTTTATATTCGGGTCTGGGTGATAATCTTCACTGTTTTATATTCGGGTCTCGGGGATAATGTTCACTGTTTTATATTCAGGTCTGGGGGATAATGTTCACTGTTTTATATTCAGGTCTAGGGGATAATGTTCACTGTTTTATATTCAGGTCTGGGGGATAATGCTCACTGTTTTATATTCAGATCTGGGGGATAATGTTCAATGTTTTATATTCGGGTCTGGGGGATAATGTTCACTGTTTTTTATTCGGGTCTGGGGGATAACGTTCACAGTTTTATATTCAGGTCTGGTGGATAATGTTCACTGTTTTATATTCCAGTCTAGGGGATAATGTTCACATTTTTATATTCGGGTCTAGGGGATAATGTTCACTGTTTTATATTCGGGTCTAGGGGATAATGTTCACTGTTTTATATTCAGGTCTGGGGGATAATGTTCACTGTTTTATATTGGGGTCTAGGGGATAATGTTCACTGTTTTATATTCGGGTCTAGGGGATAATGTTCACTGTTTTATATTCGGGTCTGGGGGATAATGTTCACTGTTTTATATTCGGGTCTGGGGGATAATGTTCACTGTTTTATATTCGGGTCTGGGGGATAATGTTCACTGTTTTATATTCGGGTCTAGGGGATAATGTTCACTGTTTTATATTCGGGTCCAGGGGATAATGTTCACTGTTTTATATTCGGGTCTGGGGGATAATGTTCACTGTTTTATATTAGGGTCTGGGGGATAATGTTCACTGTTTTATATTCGGGTCTAGGGGATAATGTTCACTGTTTTATATTCAGGTCTGGGGGATAATGTTCACTGTTTTATATTCGGGTCTGGGGGATAATGTTCACTGTTTTATATTCGGGTCTCGGGGATAATGTTCACTGTTTTATATTCAGCTTTAGGGGATAATGTTCACTGTTTTATATTGGGGTCTGGGGGATAATGTTCAATGTTTTATAAACGCCTCTGGGGGATAATGTTCACTGTTTTATATTCGGGTCTGGGGGATAATGTTCACTGTTTTGTATTCGGGTCTAGGGGATAATGTTCACTGTTTTATATTCGGGTCCAGGGGATAATCTTCACTGATTTATATTCGGGTCTGGGGGATAATGTTCACTGTTTTATATTCGGGTCTGGGGGATAATGTTCACTGTTTTATATTCGAGTCTAGGGGATAATGTTCACTGTTTTATATTCAGGTCTGGGGGATAATGTTCACTGTTTTATATTCTTGTCTAGGTGATAATGTTCTCTGTTTTATATTCGGGTCCAGCGGATAATGTTCACTGTTTTATATTCGGGTCTGGGGGATAATGTTCACTGTTTTATATTGGGGTCTGGGGGATAATGTTCACTGTTTTATAAACGCCTCTGGGGGAGAATGTTCACTGTTTTTTATTCGGGTCTAGGGGATAATGTTCACTGTTTTATATTCGGGTCTCAGGGATAATGTTCACTGTTTTATATTCGGGTCTCGGGGATAATGTTCACTGTTTTATAAACGCGTCTGGGGGATAATGTTCACTGTTTTATATTCAGGTCTGGGGGATAATGTTCACTGTTTTATATTCGGGTCTGGGGGATAATGTTCACTGTTTTATAAACGCGTCTGGGGGACAATGTTCAATGTTTTATATTCGGGTCTCGGGGATAATGTTCACTGTTTTATAAACGCGTCTGGGGGATAATGTTCACTGTTTTATATTCAGGTCTGGGGGATAATGTTCACTGTTTTATATTCAGGTCTGGGGGATAATGTTCACTGTTTTATATTCAGGTCTGGGGGATAAAGTTCACTGTTTTATATTCGGGTCTGGGGGATAATGTTCACTGTTTTATATTCGGGTCTGGGGGATAATGTTCACCGTTTTATATTCAGGTAAGGGGGGATAATGTTCACCGTTTTATATTCAGGTCTGGGGTATAATGTTCACTGTTTTATATTCGGGTCTGGGGGATAATGTTCACTGTTTTATATTCGGGTCTGGGGGATAATGTTCACTGTTTTATATTCGGGTCTCGGGGATAATGTTCACTGTTTTATATTCAGGTCTGGGGGATAATGTTCACTGTTTTATATTCGGGTCTAGGGGATAATGTTCACTGTTTTATATTCAGGTCTGGGGGATAATATTCACTGTTTTATATTCAGGTCTAGGGGATAATGTTCACTGTTTTATATTCAGGTCTGGGGGATAATGTTCACTGTTTTATATTCGGGTCTCGGGGATAAGGTTCACTGTTTTATATTCAGGTCTGGGGGATAATGTTCACTGTTTTATATTCAGGTCTGGGGGATAATGTTCACTGTTTTATATTCAGGTCTGGGGGATAATGTTCACTGTTTTATATTCAGGTCTGGTGGATAATGTTCACTGTTTTATATTCCAGTCTAGGGGATAATGTTCACATTTTTATATTCGGGTCTAGGGGATAATGTTCACTGTTTTATATTCGGGTCTAGGGGATAATGTTCACTGTTTTATATTCAGGTCTGGGGGATAATGTTCACTGTTTTATATTCGGGTCTAGGGGATAATGTTCACTGTTTTATATTCGGTCTAGGGGATAATGTTCACTGTTTTATATTCGGGTCGAGGGGATAATGTTCACTGTTTTATATTCAGGTCTGGGGGATAATGTTCACTGTTTTATATTCGGGTCTATGGGATAATGTTCACTGTTTTATATTCGGGTCTCGGGGATAATGTTCACTGTTTTATATTCGGGTCTCGGGGATAATGTTCACTGTTTTATATTCGGGTCTGGGGGATAATGTTCAATGTTTTATATACGCGTCTGGGGGATAATGTTCACTGTTTTATATTGGGGTCTGGGGGATAATGTTCACTGTTTTATGTTCGGGTCTCGGGGATAATGTTCACTGTTTTATATTGGGGTCTGGGGGATAATGTTCACTGTTTTATAAACCCCTCTGGGGGAGAATGTTCACTGTTTTATATTCGGGTCTAGGGGATAATGTTCACTGTTTTATATTCGGGTCTGGGGGATAATGTTCACTGTTTTATATTCGGGTCTCGGGGATAATGTTCACTGTTTTATAAACGCGTCTGGGGGATAATGTTCACTGTTTTATATTCAGGTCTGGGGGATAATGTTCACTGTTTTATATTCGGGTCTGGGGGATAATGTTCACTGTTTTATAAACGCGTCTGGGGGACAATGTTCACTGTTTTATATTCGGGTCTCGGGGATAATGTTCACTGTTTTATAAACGCGTCTGGGGGATAATGTTCACTGTTTTATATTGGGGTCTGGGGGATAATGTTCACTGTTTTATGTTCGGGTCTCGGGGATAATGTTCACTGTTTTATATTGGGGTCTGGGGGATAATGTTCACTGTTTTATAAACGCCTCTGGGGGATAATGTTCACTGTTTTATATTCGGGTCTAGGGGATAATGTTCACTGTTTTATATTCGGGTCTTAGGGATAATGTTCACTGTTTTATATTCGGGTCTCGGGGATAATGTTCACTGTTTTATAAACGCGTCTGGGGGATAATGTTCACTGTTTTATATTCGGGTCTGGGGGATAATGTTCATTGTTTCATATTCGGGTCTGTGGGATAATGTTCACTGATTTATATTCGGGACTAGGGGATAATGATCACTGTTTTATATTCGGGTCTGAAAGATAATGCTCACTGTTATACATTCGGGTCAAGCGGATAATGTTTACTGATCCAAATTCGGGACTGGTGATAATGTTCACTGTTGTACATTCGGGTCTGGGGGATAATGTTTACTGTTTTATATTCGGGTCTGGGTGATAATCTTCACTGTTTTATATTCGGGTCTGGGGGATAATGTTCACCGTTTTATATTCAGGTCTGGGGGATAATGTTAACCGTTTTATATTCGGGTCTGGGGGATAATGTTCACTGTTTTATATTCAGGTCTGGGGGATAATGTTCACTGTTTTATATTCGGGTCTGGGGGATAATGTTCACTGTTTTATATTCGGGTCTGGGGGATAATGTTCACCGTTTTATATTCAGGTAAGGGGGGATAATGTTCACCGTTTTATATTCAGGTCTGGGGGATAATGTTCACTGTTTTATATTCGGGTCTGGGGGATAATGTTCACTGTTTTATATTCGGGTCTGGGGGATAATGTTCACTGTTTTATATTCAGGTCTCGGGGATAATGTTCACTGTTTTACATTCAGGTCTGGGGGATAATGTTCACTGTTTTATATTCGGGTCTAGGGGATAATGTTCACTGTTTTATATTCAGGTCTGGGGGATAATATTCACTGTTTTATATTCAGGTCTAGGGGATAATGTTCACTGTTTTATATTCAGGTCTGGGGGATAATGTTCACTGTTTTATATTCGGGTCTAGGGGATAATGTTCACTGTTTTATATTCAGGTCTGGGGGATAATGTTCACTGTTTTATATTCAGGTCTGGTGGATAATGTTCACTGTTTTATATTCCAGTTTAGGAGATAATGTTCACATTTTTATATTCGGGTCTAGGGGATAATGTTCACTGTTTTATATTCGGGTCTAGGGGATAATGTTCACTGTTTTATATTCAGGTCTGGGGGATAATGTTCACTGTTTTATATTCGGGTCTAGGGGATAATGTTCACTGTTTTATATTCGGGTCTAGGGGATAATGTTCACTGTTTTATATTCGGGTCGAGGGGATAATGTTCACTGTTTTATATTCAGGTCTGGGGGATAATGTTCACTGTTTTATATTCGGGTCTAGGGGATAATGTTCACTGTTTTATATTCGGGTCTCGGGGATAATGTTCACTGTTTTATATTCGGGTCTCGGGGATAATGTTCACTGTTTTATATTCGGGTCTGGGGGATAATGTTCAATGTTTTATAAACGCGTCTGGGGGATAATGTTCACTGTTTTATATTCGGGTCTCGGGGATAATGTTCACTGTTTTATAAACGCGTCTGGGGGATAATGTTCACTGTTTTATATTCGGGTCTCGGGGATAATGTTCACTGTTTTATATTCGGGTCTGAAAGATAATGTTCACTGTTATACATTCGGGTCAAGGGGAGAATGTTTACTGTTCCAAATTCGGGACTGGTGATAATGTTCACTGTTGTACATTCGGGTCTGGGGGATAACGTTCACTGTTTTATATTCGGGTCTCGGGGATAATGTTCACTGTTTTATATTCAGGTCTGGGGGATAATGTTCACTGTTTTATATTCGGGTCTGGGGGATAATGTTCACTGTTTTATATTTAGGTCTGGGGGATAATGTTCACTGTTTTATATTCAGGTCTAGGGGATAATGTTCACTGTTTTATAATCAGGTCTGGGGAATAATGTTCACTGTTTTATATTCAGGTCTGGGGGATAATGTTCACTGTTTTATATTCAGGTCTAGGGGATAATGTTCACTGTTTTATATTCGGGTCTAGGGGATAATGTTCACTGCTTTATATTCGGGTCTAGGGGATAATGTTCATTTGTTTTATATTCAGGTCTGGGGGATAATGTTCACTGTTTTATATTCGGGTCTAGGGGATAATGTTCACTGTGTTATATTCGGGTCTGGGGGATAATGTTCATTGTTTTATATTCGGGTCTGGGTGATAATCTTCAATGTTTTATATTCAGGTCAAGGGGATAATGTTTACTGTTCCAAATTCGGGACTGGTGATAATGTTCACTGTTGTACATTCGGGTCTGGGGGATAATGTTTACTGTTTTATATTCGGGTCTGGGTGATAATCTTCACTGTTTTATATTCGGGTCTCGGGGATAATGTTCACTGTTTTATATTCAGGTCTGGGGGATAATGTTCACTGTTTTTATTCAGGTCTAGGGGATAATGTGCACTGTTTTATATTCAGGTCTGGGGGATAATGCTCACTGTTTTATATTCAGATCTGGGGGATAATGTTCAATGTTTTATATTCGGGTCTGGGGGATAATGTTCACTGTTTTTTATTCGGGTCTGGGGGATAACGTTCTCTGTTTTATATTCAGGTCTGGTGGATAATGTTCACTGTTTTATATTCCAGTCTAGGGGATAATGTTCACATTTTTATATTCGGGTCTAGGGGATAATGTTCACTGTTTTATATTCGGGTCTAGGGGATAATGTTCACTGTTTTATATTCAGGTCTGGGGGATAATGTTCACTGTTTTATATTGGGGTCTAGGGGATAATGTTCACTGTTTTATATTCGGGTCTAGGGGATAATGTTCACTGTTTTATATTCGGGTCTGGGGGATAATGTTCACTGTTTTATATTCGGGTCTGGGGGATAATGTTCACTGTTTTATATTCGGGTCTGGGGGATAATGTTCACTGTTTTATATTCGGGTCCAGGGGATAATGTTCACTGTTTTATATTCGGGTCTGGGGGATAATGTTCACTGTTTTATATTAGGGTCTGGGGGATAATGTTCACTGTTTTATATTCGGGTCTAGGGGATAATGTTCACTGTTTTATATTCAGGTCTGGGGGATAATGTTCACTGTTTTATATTCGGGTCTGGGGGATAATGTTCACTGTTTTATATTCGGGTCTCGGGGATATTGTTCACTGTTTTATATTCAGCTTTAGGGGATAATGTTCACTGTTTTATATTGGGGTCTGGGGGATAATGTTCAATGTTTTATAAACGCCTCTGGGGGATAATGTTCACTGTTTTATATTCGGGTCTGGGGGATAATGTTCACTGTTTTGTATTCGGGTCTAGGGGATAATGTTCACTGTTTTATATTCGGGTCCAGGGGATAATCTTCACTGTTTTATATTCGGGTCTGGGGGATAATGTTCACTGTTTTATATTCGGGTCTGGGGGATAATGTTCACTGTTTTATATTCGAGTCTAGGGGATAATGTTCACTGTTTTATATTCAGGTCTGGGGGATAATGTTCACTGTTTTATATTCTTGTCTAGGTGATAATGTTCTCTGTTTTATATTCGGGTCCAGCGGATAATGTTCACTGTTTTATATTCGGGTCTGGGGGATAATGTTCACTGTTTTATATTCGGGTCTAGGGGATAATGTTCACTGTTTTATATTCGGGTCTCGGGGATAATGTTCACTGTTTTATATTCGGGTCTGGCGGATAATGTTCAATGTTTTATATTCGGGTCTCGGGGATAATGTTCACTGTTTTATAAACGCGTCTGGGGGATAATGTTCACTGTTTTATATTCAGCTTTAGGGGATAATGTTCACTGTTTTATATTGGGGTCTGGGGGATAATGTTCAATGTTTTATAAACGCCTCTGGGGGATAATGTTCACTGTTTTATATTCGGGTCTGGGGGATAATGTTCACTGTTTTGTATTCGGGTCTAGGGGATAATGTTCACTGTTTTATATTCAGGTCTGGGGGATAATGTTCACTGTTTTATATTCGGGTCTGGGGGATAATGTTCACTGTTTTATATTTAGGTCTGGGGGATAATGTTCACTGTTTTATATTCAGGTCTAGGGGATAATGTTCACTGTTTTATAATCAGGTCTGGGGAATAATGTTCACTGTTTTATATTCAGGTCTGGGGGATAATGTTCACTGTTTTATATTCGGGTCTAGGGGATAATGTTCACTGTTTTATATTCGGGTCTAGGGGATAATGTTCACTGCTTTATATTCGGGTCTAGGGGATAATGTTCATTTGTTTTATATTCAGGTCTGGGGGATAATGTTCACTGTTTTATATTCGGGTCTCGGGGATAATGTTCACTGTTTTATATTCGGGTCTGGGGGATAATGTTCATTGTTTTATATTCGGGTCTGGGTGATAATCTTCAATGTTTTATATTCAGGTCAAGGGGATAATGTTTACTGTTCCAAATTCGGGACTGGTGATAATGTTCACTGTTGTACATTCGGGTCTGGGGGATAATGTTTACTGTTTTATATTCGGGTCTGGGTGATAATCTTCACTGTTTTATATTCGGGTCTCGGGGATAATGTTCACTGTTTTATATTCAGGTCTGGGGGATAATGTTCACTGTTTTTATGCAGGTCTAGGGGATAATGTTCACTGTTTTATATTCAGGTCTGGGGGATAATGCTCACTGTTTTATATTCAGATCTGGGGGATAATGTTCAATGTTTTATATTCGGGTCTGGGGGATAATGTTCACTGTTTTTTATTCGGGTCTGGGGGATAACGTTCACTGTTTTATATTCAGGTCTGGTGGATAATGTTCACTGTTTTATATTCCAGTCTAGGGGATAATGTTCACATTTTTATATTCGGGTCTAGGGGATAATGTTCACTGTTTTATATTCGGGTCTAGGGGATAATGTTCACTGTTTTATATTCAGGTCTGGGGGATAATGTTCACTGTTTTATATTGGGGTCTAGGGGATAATGTTCACTGTTTTATATTCGGGTCTAGGGGATAATGTTCACTGTTTTATATTCGGGTCTGGGGGATAATGTTCACTGTTTTATATTCGGGTCTAGGGGATAATGTTCACTGTTTTATATTCGGGTCTCGGGGATAATGTTCACTGTTTTATATTCGGGTCTGGCGGATAATGTTCAATGTTTTATATTCGGGTCTCGGGGATAATGTTCACTGTTTTATAAACGCGTCTGGGGGATAATGTTCACTGTTTTATATTCAGCTTTAGGGGATAATGTTCACTGTTTTATATTGGGGTCTGGGGGATAATGTTCAATGTTTTATAAACGCCTCTGGGGGATAATGTTCACTGTTTTATATTCGGGTCTGGGGGATAATGTTCACTGTTTTGTATTCGGGTCTAGGGGATAATGTTCACTGTTTTATATTCAGGTCTGGGGGATAATGTTCACTGTTTTATATTCGGGTCTGGGGGATAATGTTCACTGTTTTATATTTAGGTCTGGGGGATAATGTTCACTGTTTTATATTCAGGTCTAGGGGATAATGTTCACTGTTTTATAATCAGGTCTGGGGAATAATGTTCACTGTTTTATATTCAGGTCTGGGGGATAATGTTCACTGTTTTATATTCGGGTCTAGGGGATAATGTTCACTGTTTTATATTCGGGTCTAGGGGATAATGTTCACTGCTTTATATTCGGGTCTAGGGGATAATGTTCATTTGTTTTATATTCAGGTCTGGGGGATAATGTTCACTGTTTTATATTCGGGTCTAGGGGATAATGTTCACTGTTTTATATTCGGGTCTGGGGGATAATGTTCATTGTTTTATATTCGGGTCTGGGTGATAATCTTCAATGTTTTATATTCAGGTCAAGGGGATAATGTTTACTGTTCCAAATTCGGGACTGGTGATAATGTTCACTGTTGTACATTCGGGTCTGGGGGATAATGTTTACTGTTTTATATTCGGGTCTGGGTGATAATCTTCACTGTTTTATATTCGGGTCTCGGGGATAATGTTCACTGTTTTATATTCAGGTCTGGGGGATAATGTTCACTGTTTTTATTCAGGTCTAGGGGATAATGTTCACTGTTTTATATTCAGGTCTGGGGGATAATGCTCACTGTTTTATATTCAGATCTGGGGGATAATGTTCAATGTTTTATATTCGGGTCTGGGGGATAATGTTCACTGTTTTTTATTCGGGTCTGGGGGATAACGTTCACTGTTTTATATTCAGGTCTGGTGGATAATGTTCACTGTTTTATATTCCAGTCTAGGGGATAATGTTCACATTTTTATATTCGGGTCTAGGGGATAATGTTCACTGTTTTATATTCGGGTCTAGGGGATAATGTTCACTGTTTTATATTGGGGTCTAGGGGATAATGTTCACTGTTTTATATTCGGGTCTAGGGGATAATGTTCACTGTTTTATATTCGGGTCTAGGGGATAATGTTCACTGTTTTATATTCGGGTCTAGGGGATAATGTTCACTGTTTTATATTGGGGTCTAGGGGATAATGTTCACTGTTTTATATTCGGGTCTAGGGGATAATGTTCACTGTTTTATATTCGGGTCTGGGGGATAATGTTCACTGTTTTATATTCGGGTCTGGGGGATAATGTTCACTGTTTTATATTCGGGTCTGGGGGATAATGTTCACTGTTTTATATTCGGGTCCAGGGGATAATGTTCACTGTTTTATATTCGGGTCTGGGGGATAATGTTCACTGTTTTATATTAGGGTCTGGGGGATAATGTTCACTGTTTTATATTCGGGTCTAGGGGATAATGTTCACTGTTTTATATTCAGGTCTGGGGGATAATGTTCACTGTTTTATATTCGGGTCTGGGGGATAATGTTCACTGTTTTATATTCGGGTCTCGGGGATATTGTTCACTGTTTTATATTCAGCTTTAGGGGATAATGTTCACTGTTTTATATTGGGGTCTGGGGGATAATGTTCAATGTTTTATAAACGCCTCTGGGGGATAATGTTCACTGTTTTATATTCGGGTCTGGGGGATAATGTTCACTGTTTTGTATTCGGGTCTAGGGGATAATGTTCACTGTTTTATATTCGGGTCCAGGGGATAATCTTCACTGTTTTATATTCGGGTCTGGGGGATAATGTTCACTGTTTTATATTCGGGTCTGGGGGATAATGTTCACTGTTTTATATTCGAGTCTAGGGGATAATGTTCACTGTTTTATATTCAGGTCTGGGGGATAATGTTCACTGTTTTATATTCTTGTCTAGGTGATAATGTTCTCTGTTTTATATTCGGGTCCAGCGGATAATGTTCACTGTTTTATATTCGGGTCTGGGGGATAATGTTCACTGTTTTATATTCGGGTCTAGGGGATAATGTTCACTGTTTTATATTCGGGTCTCGGGGATAATGTTCACTGTTTTATATTCGGGTCTGGCGGATAATGTTCAATGTTTTATATTCGGGTCTCGGGGATAATGTTCACTGTTTTATAAACGCGTCTGGGGGATAATGTTCACTGTTTTATATTCAGCTTTAGGGGATAATGTTCACTGTTTTATATTGGGGTCTGGGGGATAATGTTCAATGTTTTATAAACGCCTCTGGGGGATAATGTTCACTGTTTTATATTCGGGTCTGGGGGATAATGTTCACTGTTTTGTATTCGGGTCTAGGGGATAATGTTCACTGTTTTATATTCGGGTCCAGGGGATAATCTTCACTGTTTTATATTCGGGTCTGGGGGATAATGTTCACTGTTTTATATTCGGGTCTGGTGGATAATGTTCACTGTTTTATATTCGAGTCTAGGGGATAATGTGCACTGTTTTATATTCAGGTCTGGGGGATAATGTTCACTGTTTTATATTCTTGTCTAGGTGATAGTGTTCTCTGTTTTATATTCGGGTCCAGCGGATAATGTTCACTGTTTTATATTCGCGTCTGGGGGATAATGTTCACTGTTTTATATTCGGGTCTAGGGGATAATGTTCACTGTTTTATATTCGGGTCTCGGGGATAATGTTCACTGTTTTATATTCGGGTCTCGGGGATAATGTTCACTGTTTTATATTCGGGTCTGGCGGATAATGTTCAATGTTTTATATTCGGGTCTCGGGGATAATGTTCACTGTTTTATAAACGCGTCTGGGGGATAATGTTCACTGTTTTATATTCAGGTCTGGGCGATAATGTTCACTGTTTTATATTCGGGTCTGGGGGATAATGTTCACTGTTTTATAAACGCGTCTGGGGGACAATGTTCACTGTTTTACATTCGGGTCTCGGGGATAATGTTCACTGTTTTATAAACGCGTCTGGGGGATAATGTTCACTGTTTTATATTGGGGTCTGGGGGATAATGTTCACTGTTTTATGTTCGGGTCTCGGGGATAATGTTCACTGTTTTATATTGGGGTCTGGGGGATAATGTTCACTGTTTTATAAACGCCTCTGGGGGAGAATGTTCACTGTTTTTTATTCGGGTCTAGGGGATAATGTTCACTGTTTTATATTCGGGTCTCAGGGATAATGTTCACTGTTTTATATTCGGGTCTCGGGGATAATGTTCACTGTTTTATAAACGCGTCTGGGGGATAATGTTCACTGTTTTATATTCAGGTCTGGGGGATAATGTTCACTGTTTTATATTCGGGTCTGGGGGATAATGTTCACTGTTTTATAAACGCGTCTGGGGGACAATGTTCACTGTTTTATAAACGCGTCTGGGGGATAATGTTCACTGTTTTATAAACGCGTCTGGGGGACAATGTTCACTGTTTTACATTCGGGTCTCGGGGATAATGTTCACTGTTTTATAAACGCGTCTGGGGGATAATGTTCACTGTTTTATATTGGGGTCTGGGGGATAATGTTCACTGTTTTATGTTCGGGTCTCGGGGATAATGTTCACTGTTTTATATTGGGGTCTGGGGGATAATGTTCACTGTTTTATAAACGCCTCTGGGGGAGAATGTTCACTGTTTTTTATTCGGGTCTAGGGGATAATGTTCACTGTTTTATATTCGGGTCTCAGGGATAATGTTCACTGTTTTATATTCGGGTCTCGGGGATAATGTTCACTGTTTTATAAACGCGTCTGGGGGATAATGTTCACTGTTTTATATTCGGGTCTGGGGGATAATGTTCACTGTTTTATATTCGGGTCTGGGGGATAATGTTCACTGTTTTATAAACGCGTCTGGGGGACAATGTTCACTGTTTTATATTCGGGTCTCGGGGATAATGTTCACTGTTTTATAAACGCGTCTGGGGGATAATGTTCACTGTTTTATATTGGGGTCTGGGGGATAATGTTCACTGTTTTATGTTCGGGTCTCGGGGATAATGTTCACTGTTTTATATTGGGGTCTGGGGGATAATGTTCACTGTTTTATAAACGCGTCTGGGGGATAATGTTCACTGTATTATATGGGGGTCTGGGGGATAATGTTCACTGTTTTATGTTCGGGTCTCGGGGATAATGTTCACTGTTTTACATTGGGGTCTGGGGGATAATGTTCACTGTTTTATAAACGCCTCTGGGGGATAATGTTCCCTGTTTTATATTCGGGTCTAGGGGATAATGTTCACTGTTTTATATTCGGGTCTTAGGGATAATGTTCACTGTTTTATATTCGGGTCTCGGGGATAATGTTCACTGTTTTATAAACGCGTCTGGGGGATAATGTTCACTGTTTTACATTCGGGTCTGGGGGATAATGTTCATTGTTTCATATTCGGGTCTGTGGGATAATGTTCACTGATTTATATTCGGGACTAGGGGATAATGATCACTGTTTTATATTCGGGTCTGAAAGACAATGCTCACTGTTATACATTCGGGTCAAGCGGATAATGTTTACTGTTCCAAATTCGGGACTGGTGATAATGTTCACTGTTGTACATTCGGGTCTGGGGGATAATGTTTACTGTTTTATATTCGGGTCTGGGTGATAATCTTCACTGTTTTATATTCGGGTCTGGGGGATAATGTTCACCGTTTTATATTCAGGTCTGGGGGATAATGCCACCGTTTTATATTCGGGTCTGGGGGATAATGTTCACTGTTTTATATTCAGGTCTGGGGGATAATGTTCACTGTTTTATATTCAGGTCTGGGGGATAATGTTCACTGTTTTATATTCAGGTCTGGGGGATAATGTTCACTGTTTTATATTCGGGTCTGGGGGATAATGTTCACTGTTTTATATTCGGGTCTGGGGGATAATGTTCACCGTTTTATATTCAGGTAAGGGGGGATAATGTTCACCGTTTTATATTCAGGTCTGGGGTATAATGTTCACTGTTTTATATTCGGGTCTGGGGGATAATGTTCACTGTTTTATATTCGGGTCTGGGGGATAATGTTCACTGTTTTATATTCGGGTCTCGGGGATAATGTTCACTGTTTTATATTCAGGTCTGGGGGATAATGTTCACTGTTTTATATTCGGGTCTAGGGGATAATGTTCACTGTTTTATATTCAGGTCTGGGGGATAATATTCACTGTTTTATATTCAGGTCTAGGGGATAATGTTCACTGTTTTATATTCAGGTCTGGGGGATAATGTTCACTGTTTTATATTCGGGTCTCGGGGATAATGTTCACTGTTTTATATTCAGGTCTGGGGGATAATGTTCACTGTTTTATATTCAGGTCTGGGGGATAATGTTCACTGTTTTATATTCCAGTCTAGGGGATAATGTTCACATTTTTATATTCGGGTCTAGGGGATAATGTTCACTGTTTTATATTCGGGTCTAGGGGATAATGTTCACTGTTTTATATTCAGGTCTGGGGGATAATGTTCACTGTTTTATATTCGGGTCTAGGGGATAATGTTCACTGTTTTATATTCGGGTCGAGGGGATAATGTTCACTGTTTTATATTCAGGTCTGGGGGATAATGTTCACTGTTTTATATTCGGGTCTAGGGGATAATGTTCACTGTTTTATATTCGGGTCTCGGGGATAATGTTCACTGTTTTATATTCGGGTCTCGGGGATAATGTTCACTGTTTTATATTCGGGTCTGGGGGATAATGTTCACTGTTTTATATTGGGGTCTGGGGGATAATGTTCACTGTTTTATGTTCGGGTCTCGGGGATAATGTTCACTGTTTTATATTGGGGTCTGGGGGATAATGTTCACTGTTTTATAAACGCCTCTGGGGGAGAATGTTCACTGTTTTATATTCAGGTCTGGGGGATAATGTTCACTGTTTTATATTCAGGTCTGGGGGATAATGTTCACTGTTTTATATTCAGGTCTGGGGGATAATGTTCACTGTTTTATATTCGGGTCTGGGGGATAATGTTCACTGTTTTATATTCGGGTCTGGGGGATAATGTTCACCGTTTTATATTCAGGTAAGGGGGGATAATGTTCACCGTTTTATATTCAGGTCTGGGGTATAATGTTCACTGTTTTATATTCGGGTCTGGGGGATAATGTTCACTGTTTTATATTCGGGTCTGGGGGATAATGTTCACTGTTTTATATTCGGGTCTCGGGGATAATGTTCACTGTTTTATATTCAGGTCTGGGGGATAATGTTCACTGTTTTATATTCGGGTCTAGGGGATAATGTTCACTGTTTTATATTCAGGTCTGGGGGATAATATTCACTGTTTTATATTCAGGTCTAGGGGATAATGTTCACTGTTTTATATTCAGGTCTGGGGGATAATGTTCACTGTTTTATATTCGGGTCTCGGGGATAATGTTCACTGTTTTATATTCAGGTCTGGGGGATAATGTTCACTGTTTTATATTCAGGTCTGGGGGATAATGTTCACTGTTTTATATTCAGGTCTGGGGGATAATGTTCACTGTTTTATATTCAGGTCTGGTGGATAATGTTCAGTGTTTTATATTCCAGTCTAGGGGATAATGTTCACATTTTTATATTCGGGTCTAGGGGATAATGTTCACTGTTTTATATTCGGGTCTAGGGGATAATGTTCACTGTTTTATATTCAGGTCTGGGGGATAATGTTCACTGTTTTATATTCGGGTCTAGGGGATAATGTTCACTGTTTTATATTCGGGTCTAGGGGATAATGTTCACTGTTTTATATTCGGGTCGAGGGGATAATGTTCACTGTTTTATATTCAGGTCTGGGGGATAATGTTCACTGTTTTATATTCGGGTCTAGGGGATAATGTTCACTGTTTTATATTCGGGTCTCGGGGATAATGTTCACTGTTTTATATTCGGGTCTCGGGGATAATGTTCACTGTTTTATATTCGGGTCTGGGGGATAATGTTCAATGTTTTATATACGCGTCTGGGGGATAATGTTCACTGTTTTATATTGGGGTCTGGGGGATAATGTTCACTGTTTTATGTTCGGGTCTCGGGGATAATGTTCACTGTTTTATATTGGGGTCTGGGGGATAATGTTCACTGTTTTATAAACCCCTCTGGGGGAGAATGTTCACTGTTTTATATTCGGGTCTAGGGGATAATGTTCACTGTTTTATATTCGGGTCTGGGGGATAATGTTCACTGTTTTATATTCGGGTCTCGGGGATAATGTTCACTGTTTTATAAACGCGTCTGGGGGATAATGTTCACTGTTTTATATTGGGGTCTGGGGGATAATGTTCACTGTTTTATGTTCGGGTCTCGGGGATAATGTTCACTGTTTTATATTGGGGTCTGGGGGATAATGTTCACTGTTTTATAAACGCCTCTGGGGGATAATGTTCACTGTTTTATATTCGGGTCTAGGGGATAATGTTCACTGTTTTATATTCGGGTCTTAGGGATAATGTTCACTGTTTTATATTCGGGTCTCGGGGATAATGTTCACTGTTTTATAAACGCGTCTGGGGGATAATGTTCACTGTTTTATATTCGGGTCTGGGGGATAATGTTCATTGTTTCATATTCGGGTCTGTGGGATAATGTTCACTGATTTATATTCGGGACTAGGGGATAATGATCACTGTTTTATATTCGGGTCTGAAAGATAATGCTCACTGTTATACATTCGGGTCAAGCGGATAATGTTTACTGTTCCAAATTCGGGACTGGTGATAATGTTCACTGTTGTACATTCGGGTCTGGGGGATAATGTTTACTGTTTTATATTCGGGTCTGGGTGATAATCTTCACTGTTTTATATTCGGGTCTGGGGGATAATGTTCACCGTTTTATATTCAGGTCTGGGGGATAATGTTCACCGTTTTATATTCGGGTCTGGGGGATAATGTTCACTGTTTTATATTCAGGTCTGGGGGATAATGTTCACTGTTTTATATTCGGGTCTGGGGGATAATGTTCACTGTTTTATATTCGGGTCCGGGGGATAATGTTCACCGTTTTATATTCAGGTAAGGGGGGATAATGTTCACCGTTTTATATTCAGGTCTGGGGGATAATGTTCACTGTTTTATATTCGGGTCTGGGGGATAATGTTCACTGTTTTATATTCGGTTCTTGGGGATAATGTTCACTGTTTTATATTCGGGTCTCGGGGATAATGTACACTGTTTTACATTCAGGTCTGGGGGATAATGTTCACTGTTTTATATTTGGGTCTAGGGGATAATGTTCACTGTTTTATATTCAGGTCTGGGGGATAATATTCACTGTTTTATATTCAGGTCTAGGGGATAATGTTCACTGTTTTATATTCAGGTCTGGGGGATAATGTTCACTGTTTTATATTCGGGTCTAGGGGATAATGTTCACTGTTTTATATTCAGGTCTGGGGGATAATGTTCACTGTTTTATATTCAGGTCTGGGGGATAATGTTCACTGTTTTATATTCAGGTCTAGGGGATAATGTTCACTGTTTTATATTCAGGTCTGGTGGATAATGTTCACTGTTTTATATTCCAGTTTAGGAGATAATGTTCACTGTTTTATATTCGGGTCTAGGGGATAATGTTCACTGTTTTATATTCGGGTCTAGGGGATAATGTTCACTGTTTTATATTCAGGTCTGGGGGATAATGTTCACTGTTTTATATTCGGGTCTAGGGGATAATGTTCACTGTTTTATATTCGGGTCTAGGGGATAATGTTCACTGTTTTATATTCGGGTCTCGGGGATAATGTTCACTGTTTTATATTCGGGTCTCGGGGATAATGTTCACTGTTTTATATTCGGGTCTGGGGGATAATGTTCAATGTTTTATAAACGCGTCTGGGGGATAATGTTCACTGTTTTATATTCGGGTCTCGGGGATAATGTTCACTGTTTTATAAACGCGTCTGGGGGATAATGTTCACTGTTTTATATTCGGGTCTCGGGGATAATGTTCACTGTTTTATATTCGGGTCTGAAAGATAATGTTCACTGTTATACATTCGGGTCAAGGGGAGAATGTTTACTGTTCCAAATTCGGGACTGGTGATAATGTTCACTGTTGTACATTCGGGTCTGGGGGATAACGTTCACTGTTTTATATTCGGGTCTCGGGGATAATGTTCACTGTTTTATATTCAGGTCTGGGGGATAATGTTCACTGTTTTATATTCGGGTCTGGGGGATAATGTTCACTGTTTTATATTTAGGTCTGGGGGATAATGTTCACTGTTTTATATTCAGGTCGAGGGGATAATGTTCACTGTTTTATAATCAGGTCTGGGGAATAATGTTCATTGTTTTATATTCAGGTCTGGGGGATAATGTTCACTGTTTTATATTCGGGTCTAGGGGATAATGTTCACTGTTTTATATTCGGGTCTAGGGGATAATGTTCACTGCTTTATATTCGGGTCTAGGGGATAATGTTCATTTGTTTTATATTCAGGTCTGGGGGATAATGTTCACTGTTTTATATTCGGGTCTAGGGGATAATGTTCACTGTTTTATATTCGGGTCTGGGGGATAATGTTCATTGTTTTATATTCGGGTCTGGGTGATAATCTTCAATGTTTTATATTCAGGTCAAGGGGATAATGTTTACTGTTCCAAATTCGGGACTGGTGATAATGTTCACTGTTGTACATTCGGGTCTGGGGGATAATGTTTACTGTTTTATATTCGGGTCTGGGTGATAATCTTCACTGTTTTATATTCGGGTCTCGGGGATAATGTTCACTGTTTTATATTCAGGTCTGGGGGATAATGTTCACTGTTTTATATTCAGGTCTAGGGGATAATGTTCACTGTTTTATATTCAGGTCTGGGGGATAATGCTCACTGTTTTATATTCAGATCTGGGGGATAATGTTCAATGTTTTATATTCGGGTCTGGGGGATAATGTTCACTGTTTTTTATTCGGGTCTGGGGGATAACGTTCACTGTTTTATATTCAGGTCTGGTGGATAATGTTCACTGTTTTATATTCCAGTCTAGGGGATAATGTTCACATTTTTATATTCGGGTCTAGGGGATAATGTTCACTGTTTTATATTCGGGTCTAGGGGATAATGTTCACTGTTTTATATTCAGGTCTGGGGGATAATGTTCACTGTTTTATATTGGGGTCTAGGGGATAATGTTCACTGTTTTATATTCGGGTCTAGGGGATAATGTTCACTGTTTTATATTCGGGTCTGGGGGATAATGTTCACTGTTTTATATTCGGGTCTGGGGGATAATGTTCACTGTTTTATATTCGGGTCTGGGGGATAATGTTCACTGTTTTATATTCGGGTCTAGGGGATAATGTTCACTGTTTTATATTCGGGTCCAGGGGATAATGTTCACTGTTTTATATTCGGGTCTGGGGGATAATGTTCACTGTTTTATATTAGGGTCTGGGGGATAATGTTCACTGTTTTATATTCGGGTCTAGGGGATAATGTTCACTGTTTTATATTCAGGTCTGGGGGATAATGTTCACTGTTTTATATTCGGGTCTGGGGGATAATGTTCACTGTTTTATATTCGGGTCTCGGGGATATTGTTCACTGTTTTATATTCAGCTTTAGGGGATAATGTTCACTGTTTTATATTGGGGTCTGGGGGATAATGTTCAATGTTTTATAAACGCCTCTGGGGGATAATGTTCACTGTTTTATATTCGGGTCTGGGGGATAATGTTCACTGTTTTGTATTCGGGTCTAGGGGATAATGTTCACTGTTTTATATTCGGGTCCAGGGGATAATCTTCACTGTTTTATATTCGGGTCTGGGGGATAATGTTCACTGTTTTATATTCGGGTCTGGGGGATAATGTTCACTGTTTTATATTCGAGTCTAGGGGATAATGTTCACTGTTTTATATTCAGGTCTGGGGGATAATGTTCACTGTTTTATATTCTTGTCTAGGTGATAATGTTCTCTGTTTTATATTCGGGTCCAGCGGATAATGTTCACTGTTTTATATTCGGGTCTGGGGGATAATGTTCACTGTTTTATATTCGGGTCTAGGGGATAATGTTCACTGTTTTATATTCGGGTCTCGGGGATAATGTTCACTGTTTTATATTCGGGTCTCGGGGATAATGTTCACTGTTTTATATTCGGGTCTGGCGGATAATGTTCAATATTTTATATTCGGGTCTCGGGGATAATGTTCACTGTTTTATAAACGCGTCTGGGGGATAATGTTCACTGTTTTATATTCAGGTCTGGGGGATAATGTTCACTGTTTTATATTCGGGTCTGTGGGAGAATGTTCACTGTTTTATAAACGCGTCTGGGGGACAATGTTCACTGTTTTACATTCGGGTCTCGGGGATAATGTTCACTGTTTTATAAACGCGTCTGGGGGATAATGTTCACTGTTTTATATTGGGGTCTGGGGGATAATGTTCACTGTTTTAAGTTCGGGTCTCGGGGATAATGTTCACTGTTTTATATTGGGGTCTGGGGGATAATGTTCACTGTTTTATAAACGCCTCTGGGGGAGAATGTTCACTGTTTTATATTCGGGTCTAGGGGATAATGTTCACTGTTTTATATTCGGGTCTCAGGGATAATGTTCACTGTTTTATATTCGGGTCTCGGGGATAATGTTCACTGTTTTATAAACGCGTCTGGGGGATAATGTTCACTGTTTTATATTCAGGTCTGGGGGATAATGTTCACTGTTTTATATTCGGGTCTGGGGGATAATGTTCACTGTTTTATAAACGCGTCTGGGGGACAATGTTCACTGTTTTATATTCGGGTCTCGGGGATAATGTTCACTGTTTTATAAACGCGTCTGGGGGATAATGTTCACTGTTTTATATTGGGGTCTGGGGGATAATGTTCACTGTTTTATGTTCGGGTCTCGGGGATAATGTTCACTGTTTTATATTGGGGTCTGGGGGATAATGTTCACTGTTTTATATTCAGGTCTAGGGGATAATGTTCACTGTTTTATATTCAGGTCTGGGGGATAATGTTCACTGTTTTATATTCGGGTCTGGGGGATAATGTTCACTGTTTTATATTCAGGTCTGGGGGATAATGTTCACTGTTTTATATTCGGGTCTGGGGGATAATGTTCACTGTTTTATAAACGCGTCTGGGGGACAATGTTCACTGTTTTATATTCGGGTCTCGGGGATAATGTTCACTGTTTTATAAACGCGTCTGGGGGATAATGTTCACTGTTTTATATTGGGGTCTGGGGGATAATGTTCACTGTTTTATGTTCGGGTCTCGGGGATAATGTTCACTGTTTTATATTGGGGTCTGGGGGATAATGTTCACTGTTTTATATTCAGGTCTAGGGGATAATGTTCACTGTTTTATATTCAGGTCTGGGGGATAATGCTCACTGTTTTATATTCAGATCTGGGGGATAATGTTCAATGTTTTATATTCGGGTCTGGGGGATAATGTTCACTGTTTTTTATTCGGGTCTGGGGGATAACGTTCACTGTTTTATATTCAGGTCTGGTGGATAATGTTCACTGTTTTATATTCCAGTCTAGGGGATAATGTTCACATTTTTATATTCGGGTCTAGAGGATAATGTTCACTGTTTTATATTCGGGTCTAGGGGATAATGTTCACTGTTTTATATTCAGGTCTGGGGGATAATGTTCACTGTTTTATATTGGGGTCTAGGGGATAATGTTCACTGTTTTATATTCGGGTCTAGGGGATAATGTTCACTGTTTTATATTCGGGTCTGGGGGATAATGTTCACTGTTTTATATTCGGGTCTGGGGGATAATGTTCACTGTTTTATATTCGGGTCTGGGGGATAATGTTCACTGTTTTATATTCGGGTCTAGGGGATAATGTTCACTGTTTTATATTCGGGTCCAGGGGATAATGTTCACTGTTTTATATTCGGGTCTGGGGGATAATGTTCACTGTTTTATATTAGGGTCTGGGGGATAATGTTCACTGTTTTATATTCGGGTCTAGGGGATAATGTTCACTGTTTTATATTCAGGTCTGGGGGATAATGTTCACTGTTTTATATTCGGGTCTGGGGGATAATGTTCACTGTTTTATATTCGGGTCTCGGGGATATTGTTCACTGTTTTATATTCAGCTTTAGGGGATAATGTTCACTGTTTTATATTGGGGTCTGGGGGATAATGTTCAATGTTTTATAAACGCCTCTGGGGGATAATGTTCACTGTTTTATATTCGGGTCTGGGGGATAATGTTCACTGTTTTGTATTCGGGTCTAGGGGATAATGTTCACTGTTTTATATTCGGGTCCAGGGGATAATCTTCACTGTTTTATATTCGGGTCTGGGGGATAATGTTCACTGTTTTATATTCGGGTCTGGGGGATAATGTTCACTGTTTTATATTCGAGTCTAGGGGATAATGTTCACTGTTTTATATTCAGGTCTGGGGGATAATGTTCACTGTTTTATATTCTTGTCTAGGTGATAATGTTCTCTGTTTTATATTCGGGTCCAGCGGATAATGTTCACTGTTTTATATTCGGGTCTGGGGGATAATGTTCACTGTTTTATATTCGGGTCTAGGGGATAATGTTCACTGTTTTATATTCGGGTCTCGGGGATAATGTTCACTGTTTTATATTCGGGTCTCGGGGATAATGTTCACTGTTTTATATTCGGGTCTGGCGGATAATGTTCAATGTTTTATATTCGGGTCTCGGGGATAATGTTCACTGTTTTATAAACGCGTCTGGGGGATAATGTTCACTGTTTTATATTCAGGTCTGGGGGATAATGTTCACTGTTTTATATTCGGGTCTGGGGGATAATGTTCACTGTTTTATAAACGCGTCTGGGGGACAATGTTCACTGTTTTACATTCGGGTCTCGGGGATAATGTTCACTGTTTTATAAACGCGTCTGGGGGATAATGTTCACTGTTTTATATTGGGGTCTGGGGGATAATGTTCACTGTTTTATGTTCGGGTCTCAGGGATAATGTTCACTGTTTTATATTGGGGTCTGGGGGATAATGTTCACTGTTTTATAAACGCCTCTGGGGGAGAATGTTCACTGTTTTATATTCGAGTCTAGGGGATAATGTTCACTGTTTTATATTCAGGTCTGGGGGATAATGTTCACTGTTTTATATTCTTGTCTAGGTGATAATGTTCTCTGTTTTATATTCGGGTCCAGCGGATAATGTTCACTGTTTTATATTCGGGTCTGGGGGATAATGTTCACTGTTTTATATTCGGGTCTAGGGGATAATGTTCACTGTTTTATATTCGGGTCTCGGGGATAATGTTCACTGTTTTATATTCGGGTCTCGGGGATAATGTTCACTGTTTTATATTCGGGTCTGGCGGATAATGTTCAATGTTTTATATTCGGGTCTCGGGGATAATGTTCACTGTTTTATAAACGCGTCTGGGGGATAATGTTCACTGTTTTATATTCAGGTCTGGGGGATAATGTTCACTGTTTTATATTCGGGTCTGGGGGATAATGTTCACTGTTTTATAAACGCGTCTGGGGGACAATGTTCACTGTTTTACATTCGGGTCTCGGGGATAATGTTCACTGTTTTATAAACGCGTCTGGGGGATAATGTTCACTGTTTTATATTGGGGTCTGGGGGATAATGTTCACTGTTTTATGTTCGGGTCTCAGGGATAATGTTCACTGTTTTATATTGGGGTCTGGGGGATAATGTTCACTGTTTTATAAACGCCTCTGGGGGAGAATGTTCACTGTTTTATATTCGGGTCTAGGGGATAATGTTCACTGTTTTATATTCGGGTCTCAGGGATAATGTTCACTGTTTTATATTCGGGTCTCGGGGATAATGTTCACTGTTTTATAAACGCGTCTGGGGGATAATGTTCACTGTTTTATATTCAGGTCTGGGGGATAATGTTCACTGTTTTATATTCGGGTCTGGGGGATAATGTTCACTGGTTTATAAACGCGTCTGGGGGACAATGTTCACTGTTTTATATTCGGGTCTCGGGGATAATGTTCACTGTTTTATAAACGCGTCTGGGGGATAATGTTCACTGTTTTATATTGGGGTCTGGGGGATAATGTTCACTGTTTTATGTTCTTGTCTCGGGGATAATGTTCACTGTTTTATATTGGGGTCTGGGGGATAATGTTCACTGTTTTATAAACGCCTCTGGGGGATTATGTTCACTGTTTTATATTCGGGTCTAGGGGATAATGTTCACTGTTTTATATTCGGGTCTTAGGGATAATGTTCACTGTTTAATATTCGGGTCTCGGGGATAATGTTCACTGTTTTATAAACGCGTCTGGGGGATAATGTTCACTGTTTTATATTCGGGTCTGGGGGATAATGTTCATTGTTTCATATTCGGGTCTGTGGGATAATGTTCACTGATTTATATTCGGGACTAGGGGATAATGATCACTGTTTTATATTCGGGTCTGAAAGATAATGCTCACTGTTATACATTCGGGTCAAGCGGATAATGTTTACTGTTCCAAATTCGGGACTGGTGATAATGTTCACTGTTGTACATTCGGGTCTGGGGGATAATGTTTACTGTTTTATATTCGGGTCTGGGTGATAATCTTCACTGTTTTATATTCGGGTCTGGGGGATAATGTTCACCGTTTTATATACAGTTCTGGGGGATAATGTTCACCGTTTTATATTCGGGTCTGGGGGATAATGTTCACTGTTTTATATTCAGGGCTGGGGGATAATGTTCACTGTTTTATATTCGGGTCTGGGGGATAATGTTCACTGTTTTATATTCGGGTCTGGGGGATAATGTTCACCGTTTTATATTCAGGTAAGGGGGGATAATGTTCACCGTTTTATATTCAGGTCTGGGGGATAATGTTCACTGTTTTATATTCGGGTCTGGGGGATAATGTTCACTGTTTTATATTCGGGTCTGGGGGATAATGTTCACTGTTTTATATTCGGGTCTCGGGGATAATGTTCACTGTTTTATATTCAGGTCTGGGGGATAATGTTCACTGTTTTATATTCGGGTCTAGGGGATAATGTTCACTGTTTTATATTCAGGTCTGGGGGATAATGTTCACTGTTTTATATTCAGGTCTGGGGGATAATGTTCACTGTTTTATATTCAGGTCTGGTGGATAATGTTCACTGTTTTATATTCCAGTCTAGGGGATAATGTTCACATTTTTATATTCGGGTCTAGGGGATAATGTTCACTGTTTTATATTCGGGTCTAGGGGATATTGTTCACTGTTTTATATTCAGGTCTGGGGGATAATGTTCACTGTTTTATATTCGGGTCTAGGGGATAATGTTCACTGTTTTATATTCGGGTCGAGGGGATAATGTTGACAGTTTTATATTCGGGTCGAGGGGATAATGTTCACTGTTTTATATTCAGGTCTGGGGTATAATGTTCACTGTTTTATATTCGGGTCTAGGGGATAATGTTCACTGTTTTATATTCGGGTCTCGGGGATAATGTTCACTGTTTTATATTCGGGTCTCGGGGATAATGTTCACTGTTTTATATTCGGGTCTGGGGGATAATGTTCAATGTTTTATAAACGCGTCTGGGGGATAATGTTCACTGTTTTATATTGGGGTCTGGGGGATAATGTTCACTGTTTTATGTTCGGGTCTCGGGGATAATGTTCACTGTTTTATATTGGGGTCTGGGGGATAATGTTCACTGTTTTATAAACGCCTCTGGGGGAGAATGTTCACTGTTTTATATTCGGGTCTAGGGGATAATGTTCACTGTTTTATATTCGGGTCTCAGGGATAATGTTCACTGTTTTATATTCGGGTCTCGGGGATAATGTTCACTGTTTTATAAACGCGTCTGGGGGATAATGTTCACTGTTTTATATTCAGGTCTGGGGGATAATGTTCACTGTTTTATATTCGGGTCTGGGGGATAATGTTCACTGTTTTATAAACGCGTCTGGGGGACAATGTTCACTGTTTTATATTCGGGTCTCGGGGATAATGTTCACTGTTTTATAAACGCGTCTGGGGGATAATGTTCACTGTTTTATATTGGGGTCTGGGGGATAATGTTCACTGTTTTATGTTCGGGTCTCGGGGATAATGTTCTCTGTTTTATATTGGGGTCTGGGGGATAATGTTCACTGTTTTATAAACGCCTCTGGGGGATAATGTTCACTGTTTTATAAACGGGTCTGGGGGATAATGTTCACTGTTTTATATTCGGGTCTCGGGGATAATGTTCACTGTTTTATAAACGCGTCTGGGGGATAATGTTCACTGTTTTATATTCGGGTCTCGGGGATAATGTTCACTGTTTTATATTCGGGTCTGAAAGATAATGTTCATTGTTATACATTCGGGTCAAGGGGAGAATTTTTACTGTTCCAAATTCGGGACTGGTGATAATGTTCACTGTTGTACATTCGGGTCTGGGGGATAACGTTCACTGTTTTATATTCGGGTCTCGGGGATAATGTTCACTGTTTTATATTCAGGTCTGGGGGATAATGGTCACTGTTTTATATTCGGGTCTGGGGGATAATGTTCACTGTTTTATATTTAGGTCTGGGGGATAATGTTCACTGTTTTATATTCAGGTCTAGGGGATAATGTTCACTGTTTTATAATCAGGTCTGGGGGATAATGTTCACTGTTTTATATTCGGGTCTAGGGGATAATGTTCACTGTTTTATATTCGGGTCTAGGGGATAATGTTCACTGCTTTATATTCGGGTCTAGGGGATAATGTTCATTTGTTTTATATTCAGGTCTGGGGGATAATGTTCACTGTTTTATATTCGGGTCTAGGGGATAATGTTCACTGTTTTATATTCGGGTCTGGGGGATAATGTTCATTGTTTTATATTCGGGTCTGGGTGATAATCTTCAATGTTTTATATTCAGGTCAAGGGGATAATGTTTACTGTTCCAAATTCGGGACTGGTGATAATGTTCACTGTTGTACATTCGGGTCTGGGGGATAATGTTTACTGTTTTATATTCGGGTCTGGGTGATAATCTTCACTGTTTTATATTCGGGTCTCGGGGATAATGTTCACTGTTTTATATTCAGGTCTGGGGGATAATGTTCACTGTTTTATATTCAGGTCTAGGGGATAATGTTCACTGTTTTATATTCAGGTCTGGGGGATAATGTTCACTGTTTTATATTCGGGTCTAGGGGATAATGTTCACTGTTTTATATTCGGGTCTGGGGGATAATGTTCACTGTTTTATATTCGGGTCTGGGGGATAATGTTCACTGTTTTATATTCGGGTCTGGGGGATAATGTTCACTGTTTTATATTCGGGTCTAGGGGATAATGTTCACTGTTTTATATTCGGGTCCAGGGGATAATGTTCACTGTTTTATATTCGGGTCTGGGGGATAATGTTCACTGTTTTATATTAGGGTCTGGGGGATAATGTTCACTGTTTTATATTCGGGTCTAGGGGATAATGTTCACTGTTTTATATTCAGGTCTGGGGGATAATGTTCACTGTTTTATATTCGGGTCTGGGGGATAATGTTCACTGTTTTATATTCGGGTCTCGGGGATAATGTTCACTGTTTTATATTCAGCTTTAGGGGATAATGTTCACTGTTTTATATTGGGGTCTGTGGGATAATGTTCAATGTTTTATAAACGCCTCTGGGGGATAATGTTCACTGTTTTATATTCGGGTCTGGGGGATAATGTTCACTGTTTTGTATTCGGGTCTAGGGGATAATGTTCACTGTTTTATATTCGGGTCCAGGGGATAATCTTCACTGTTTTATATTCGGGTCTGGGGGATAATGTTCACTGTTTTATATTCGGGTCTGGGGGATAATGTTCACTGTTTTATATTCGAGTCTAGGGGATAATGTTCACTGTTTTATATTCAGGTCTGGGGGATAATGTTCACTGTTTTATATTCTTGTCTAGGGGATAATGTTCTCTGTTTTATATTCGGGTCCAGGGGATAATGTTCCCTGTTTTATATTCGGGTCTGGGGGATAATGTTCACTGTTTTATATTCGGGTCTAGGGGATAATGTTCACTGTTTTATATTCGGGTCTCGGGGATAATGTTCACTGTTTTATATTCGGGTCTAGGGGATAATGTTCACTGTTTTATATTCAGGTCTGGGGGATAATGTTCACTGTTTTATATTCGTGTCTAGGGGATAATGTTCACTGTTTTATATTCGGGTCTAGGGGATAATGTTCACTGTTTTATATTCGGGTCTAGGGGATAATGTTCACTGTTTTATATTCAGGTCTGGGGGATAATGTTCACTGTTTTATATTCGGGTCTAGGGGATAATGTTCACTGTTTTATATTCGGGTCTAGGGGATAATGTTCACTGTTTTATATTCGGGTCTCGGGGATAATGTTCACTGTTTTATATTCGGGTCTCGGGGATAATGTTCACTGTTTTATATTCGGGTCTGGGGGATAATGTTCAATGTTTTATAAACGCGTCTGGGGGATAATGTTCACTGTTTTATATTCGGGTCTCGGGGATAATGTTCACTGTTTTATAAACGCGTCTGGGTGATAATGTTCACTGTTTTATATTCGGGTCTCGGGGATAATGTTCACTGTTTTATATTCGGGTCTGAAAGATAATGTTCACTGTTATACATTCGGGTCAAGGGGAGAATGTTTACTGTTCCAAATTCGGGACTGGTGATAATGTTCACTGTTGTACATTCGGGTCTGGGGGATAACGTTCACTGTTTTATATTCGGGTCTCGGGGATAATGTTCACTGTTTTATATTCAGGTCTGGGGGATAATGTTCAGTGTTTTATATTCGGGTCTGGGGGATAATGTTCACTGTTTTATATTTAGGTCTGGGGGATAATGTTCACTGTTTTATATTCAGGTCGAGGGGATAATGTTCACTGTTTTATAATCAGGTCTGGGGAATAATGTTCACTGTTTTATATTCAGGTCTGGGGGATAATGTTCACTGTTTTATATTCGGGTCTAGGGGATAATGTTCACTGTTTTATATTCGGGTCTAGGGGATAATGTTCACTGCTTTATATTCGGGTCTAGGGGATAATGTTCATTTGTTTTATATTCAGGTCTGGGGGATAATGTTCACTGTTTTATATTCGGGTCTAGGGGATAATGTTCACTGTTTTATATTCGGGTCTGGGGGATAATGTTCATTGTTTTATATTCGGGTCTGGGTGATAATCTTCAATGTTTTATATTCAGGTCAAGGGGATAATGTTTACTGTTCCAAATTCGGGACTGGTGATAATGTTCACTGTTGTACATTCGGGTCTCGGGGATAATGTTCACTGTTTTATATTCAGGTCTGGGGGATAATGTTCACTGTTTTATATTCAGGTCTAGGGGATAATGTTCACTGTTTTATATTCGGGTCTGGGGGATAATGCTCACTGTTTTATATTCAGATCTGGGGGATAATGTTCAATGTTTTATATTCGGGTCTGGGGGATAATGTTCACTGTTTTTTATTCGGGTCTGGGGGATAACGTTCACTGTTTTATATTCAGGTCTGGTGGATAATGTTCACTGTTTTATATTCCAGTCTAGGGGATAATGTTCACATTTTTATATTCGGGTCTAGGGGATAATGTTCACTGTTTTATATTCGGGTCTAGGGGATAATGTTCACTGTTTTATATTCAGGTCTGGGGGATAATGTTCACTGTTTTATATTGGGGTCTAGGGGATAATGTTCACTGTTTTATATTCGGGTCTAGGGGATAATGTTCACTGTTTTATATTCGGGTCTGGGGGATAATGTTCACTGTTTTATATTCGGGTCTGGGGGATAATGTTCACTGTTTTATATTCGGGTCTGGGGGATAATGTTCACTGTTTTATATTCGGGTCTAGGGGATAATGTTCACTGTTTTATATTCGGGTCCAGGGGATAATGTTCACTGTTTTATATTCGGGTCTGGGGGATAATGTTCACTGTTTTATATTAGGGTCTGGGGGATAATGTTCACTGTTTTATATTCGGGTCTAGGGGATAATGTTCACTGTTTTATATTCAGGTCTGGGGGATAATGTTCACTGTTTTATATTCGGGTCTGGGGGATAATGTTCACTGTTTTATATTCGGGTCTCGGGGATATTGTTCACTGTTTTATATTCAGCTTTAGGGGATAATGTTCACTGTTTTATATTGGGGTCTGGGGGATAATGTTCAATGTTTTATAAACGCCTCTGGGGGATAATGTTCACTGTTTTATATTCGGGTCTGGGGGATAATGTTCACTGTTTTGTATTCGGGTCTAGGGTATAATGTTCACTGTTTTATATTCGGGTCCAGGGGATAATCTTCACTGTTTTATATTCGGGTCTGGGGGATAATGTTCACTGTTTTATATTCGGGTCTGGGGGATAATGTTCACTGTTTTATATTCGAGTCTAGGGGATAATGTTCACTGTTTTATATTCAGGTCTGGGGGATAATGTTCACTGTTTTATATTCTTGTCTAGGTGATAATGTTCTCTGTTTTATATTCGGGTCCAGCGGATAATGTTCACTGTTTTATATTCGGGTCTGGGGGATAATGTTCACTGTTTTATATTCGGGTCTAGGGGATAATGTTCACTGTTTTATATTCGGGTCTCGGGGATAATGTTCACTGTTTTATATTCGGGTCTCGGGGATAATGTTCACTGTTTTATATTCGGGTCTGGCGGATAATGTTCAATGTTTTATATTCGGGTCTCGGAGATAATGTTCACTGTTTTATAAACGCGTCTGGGGGATAATGTTCACTGTTTTATATTCAGGTCTGGGGGATAATGTTCACTGTTTTATATTCGGGTCTGGGGGATAATGTTCACTGTTTTATAAACGCGTCTGGGGGATAATGTTCACTGTTTTACATTCGGGTCTCGGGGATAATGTTCACTGTTTTATAAACGCGTCTGGGGGATAATGTTCACTGTTTTATATTGGGGTCTGGGGGATAATGTTCACTGTTTTATGTTCGGGTCTCGGGGATAATGTTCACTGTTTTATATTGGGGTCTGGGGGATAATGTTCACTGTTTTATAAACGCCTCTGGGGGAGAATGTTCACTGTTTTATATTCGGGTCTAGGGGATAATGTTCACTGTTTTATATTCGGGTCTCAGGGATAATGTTCACTGTTTTATATTCGGGTCTCGGGGATAATGTTCACTGTTTTATAAACGCGTCTGGGGGTTAATGTTCACTGTTTTATATTCAGGTCTGGGGGATAATGTTCACTGTTTTATATTCGGGTCTGGGGGATAATGTTCACTGTTTTATAAACGCGTCTGGGGGACAATGTTCACTGTTTTATATTCGGGTCTCGGGGATAATGTTCACTGTTTTATAAACGCGTCTGGGGGATAATGTTCACTGTTTTATATTGGGGTCTGGGGGATGACGTTCACTGTTTTATGTTCGGGTCTCGGGGATAATGTTCACTGTTTTATATTGGGGTCTGGGGGATAATGTTCACTGTTTTATAAACGCCTCTGGGGGATTATGTTCACTGTTTTATATTCGGGTCTAGGGGATAATGTTCACTGTTTTATATTCGGGTCTTAGGGATAATGTTCACTGTTTAATATTCGGGTCTCGGGGATAATGTTCACTGTTTTATAAACGCGTCTGGGGGATAATGTTCACTGTTTTATATTCGGGTCTGGGGGATAATGTTCATTGTTTCATATTCGGGTCTGTGGGATAATGTTCACTGATTTATATTCGGGACTAGGGGATAATGATCACTGTTTTATATTCGGGTCTGAAAGATAATGCTCACTGTTATACATTCGGGTCAAGCGGATAATGTTTACTGTTCCAAATTCGGGACTGGTGATAATATTCACTGTTGTACATTCGGGTCTGGGGGATAATGTTTACTGTTTTATATTCGGGTCTGGGTGATAATCTTCACTGTTTTATATTCGGGTCTGGGGGATAATGTTCACCGTTTTATATTCAGTTCTGGGGGATAATGTTCACCGTTTTATATTCGGGTCTGGGGGATAATGTTCACTGTTTTATATTCAGGGCTGGGGGATAATGTTCACTGTTTTATATTCGGGTCTGGGGGATAATGTTCACTGTTTTATATTCGGGTCTGGGGGATAATGTTCACCGTTTTATATTCAGGTAAGGGGGGATAATGTTCACCGTTTTATATTCAGGTCTGGGGGATAATGTTCACTGTTTTATATTCGGGTCTGGGGGATAATGTTCACTGTTTTATATTCGGGTCTGGGGGATAATGTTCACTGTTTTATATTCGGGTCTCGGGGATAATGTTCACTGTTTTATATTCAGGTCTGGGGGATAATGTTCACTGTTTTATATTCGGGTCTAGGGGATAATGTTCACTGTTTTATATTCAGGTCTGGGGGATAATGTTCACTGTTTTATATTCAGGTCTGGGGGATAATGTTCACTGTTTTATATTCAGGTCTGGTGGATAATGTTCACTGTTTTATATTCCAGTCTAGGGGATAATGTTCACATTTTTATATTCGGGTCTAGGGGATAATGTTCACTGTTTTATATTCGGGTCTAGGGGATATTGTTCACTGTTTTATATTCAGGTCTGGGGGATAATGTTCACTGTTTTATATTCGGGTCTCGGGGATAATGTTCACTGTTTTATATTCGGGTCGAGGGGATAATGTTGACTGTTTTATATTCGGGTCGAGAGGATAATGTTCACTGTTTTATATTCAGGTCTGGGGGATAATGTTCACTGTTTTATATTCGGGTCTAGGGGATAATGTTCACTGTTTTATATTCGGGTCTCGGGGATAATGTTCACTGTTTTATATTCGGGTCTCGGGGATAATGTTCACTGTTTTATATTCGGGTCTGGGGGATAATGTTCAATGTTTTATAAACGCGTCTGGGGGATAATGTTCACTGTTTTATATTGGGGTCTGGGGGATAATGTTCACTGTTTTATGTTCGGGTCTCGGGGATAATGTTCACTGTTTTATATTGGGGTCTGGGGGATAATGTTCACTGTTTTATAAACGCCTCTGGGGGAGAATGTTCACTGTTTTATATTCGGGTCTAGGGGATAATGTTCACTGTTTTATATTCGGGTCTCAGGGATAATGTTCACTGTTTTATATTCGGGTCTCGGGGATAATGTTCACTGTTTTATAAACGCGTCTGGGGGATAATGTTCACTGTTTTATATTCAGGTCTGGGGGATAATGTTCACTGTTTTATATTCGGGTCTGGGGGATAATGTTCACTGTTTTATAAACGCGTCTGGGGGACAATGTTCACTGTTTTATATTCGGGTCTCGGGGATAATGTTCACTGTTTTATAAACGCGTCTGGGGGATAATGTTCACTGTTTTATATTGGGGTCTGGGGGATAATGTTCACTGTTTTATGTTCGGGTCTCGGGGATAATGTTCACTGTTTTATATTGGGGTCTGGGGGATAATGTTCACTGTTTTATAAACGCCTCTGGGGGATAATGTTCACTGTTTTATATTCGGGTCTAGGGGATAATGTTCACTGTTTTATATTCGGGTCTTAGGGATAATGTTCACTGTTTTATATTCGGGTCTCGGGGATAATGTTCACTGTTTTATAAACGCGTCTGGGGGATAATGTTCACTGTTTTATATTCGGGTCTGGGGGATAATGTTCATTGTTTCATATTCGGGTCTGTGGGATAATGTTCACTGATTTATATTCGGGACTAGGGGATAATGATCACTGTTTTATATTCGGGTCTGAAAGATAATGCTCACTGTTATACATTCGGGTCAAGCGGATAATGTTTACTGTTCCAAATTCGGGACTGGTGATAATGTTCACTGTTGTACATTCGGGTCTGGGGGATAATGTTTACTGTTTTATATTCGGGTCTGGGTGATAATCTTCACTGTTTTATATTCGGGTCTGGGGGATAATGATCACCGTTTTATATTCAGGTCTGGGGGATAATTATCACCGTTTTATATTCGGGTCTGGGGGATAATGTTCACTGTTTTATATTCAGGTCTGGGGGATAATGTTCACTGTTTTATATTCGGGTCTGGGGGATAATGTTCACTGTTTTATATTTGGGTCTGGGGGATAATGTTCACCGTTTTATATTCAGGTAAGGGGGGATAATGTTCACCGTTTTATATTCAGGTCTGGGGGATAGTGTTCACTGTTTTATATTCGGGTCTGGGGGATAATGTTCACTGTTTTATATTCGGGTCTGGGGGATAATGTTCACTGTTTTATATTCGGGTCTCGGGGATAATGTTCACAGTTTTATATTCAGGACTGGGGGATAATGTTCACTGTTTTATATTCGGGTCTAGGGGATAATGTTCACTGTTTTATATTCAGGTCTGGGGGATAATATTCACTGTTTTATATTCAGGTCTAGGGGATAATGTTCACTGTTTTATATTCAGGTCTGGGGGATAATGTTCACTGTTTTATATTCGGGACTAGGGGATAATGTTCACTGTTTTATATTCGGGTCTAGGGGATAATGTTCACTGTTTTATATTCAGGTCTGGGGGATAATGTTCACTGTTTTATATTCAGGTCTGGGGGATAATGTTCACTGTTTTATATTCAGGTCTGGGGGATAATGTTCACTGTTTTATATTCAGGTCTGGTGGATAATGTTCACTGTTTTATATTCCAGTCTAGGGGATAATGTTCACATTTTTATATTCGGGTCTAGGGGATAATGTTCACTGTTTTATATTCGGGTCTAGGGGATAATGTTCACTGTTTTATATTCAGGTCTGGGGGATAATGTTCATTGTTTTATATTCGGGTCTAGGGGATAATGTTCACTGTTTTATATTCGGGTCTAGGGGATAATGTTCACTGTTTTATATTCGGGTCGAGGGGATAATGTTCACTGTTTTATATTCAGGTCTGGGGGATAATGTTCACTGTTTTATATTCGGGTCTAGGGGATAATGTTCACTGTTTTATATTCGGGTCTCGGGGATAATGTTCACTGTTTTATATTCGGGTCTCGGGGATAATGTTCACTGTTTTATATTCGGGTCTGGGGGATAATGTTCAATGTTTTATAAACGGGTCTGGGGGATAATGTTCACTGTTTTATATTCGGGTCTCGGGGATAATGTTCACTGTTTTATAAACGCGTCTGGGGGATAATGTTCACTGTTTTATATTCGGGTCTCGGGGATAATGTTCACTGTTTTATATTCGGGTCTGAAAGATAATGTTCATTGTTATACATTCGGGTCAAGGGGAGAATGTTTACTGTTCCAAATTCGGGACTGGTGATAATGTTCACTGTTGTACATTCGGGTCTGGGGGATAACGTTCACTGTTTTATATTCGGGTCTCGGGGATAATGTTCACTGTTTTATATTCAGGTCTGGGGGATAATGGTCACTGTTTTATATTCGGGTCTGGGGGATAATGTTCACTGTTTTATATTTAGGTCTGGGGGATAATGTTCACTGTTTTATATTCAGGTCTAGGGGATAATGTTCACTGTTTTATAATCAGGTCTGGGGAATAATGTTCACTGTTTTATATTCAGGTCTGGGGGATAATGTTCACTGTTTTATATTCGGGTCTAGGGGATAATGTTCACTGTTTTATATTCGGGTCTAGGGGATAGTGTTCACTGCTTTATATTCGGGTCTAGGGGATAATGTTCATTTGTTTTATATTCAGGTCTGGGGGATAATGTTCACTGTTTTATATTCGGGTCTAGGGGATAATGTTCACTGTTTTATATTCGGGTCTGGGGGATAATGTTCATTGTTTTATATTCGGGTCTGGGTGATAATCTTCAATGTTTTATATTCAGGTCAAGGGGATAATGTTTACTGTTCCAAATTCGGGACTGGTGATAATGTTCACTGTTGTACATTCGGGTCTGGGGGATAATGTTTACTGTTTTATATTCGGGTCTGGGTGATAATCTTCACTGTTTTATATTCGGGTCTCGGGGATAATGTTCACTGTTTTATATTCAGGTCTGGGGGATAATGTTCACTGTTTTATATTCAGGTCTAGGGGATAATGTTCACTGTTTTATATTCAGGTCTGGGGGATAATGTTCACTGTTTTATATTCGGGTCTAGGGGATAATGTTCACTGTTTTATATTCGGGTCTGGGGGATAATGTTCACTGTTTTATATTCGGGTCTGGGGGATAATGTTCACTGTTTTATATTCGGGTCTGGGGGATAATGTTCACTGTTTTATATTCGGGTCTAGGGGATAATGTTCACTGTTTTATATTCGGGTCCAGGGGATAATGTTCACTGTTTTATATTCGGGTCTGGGGGATAATGTTCACTGTTTTATATTAGGGTCTGGGGGATAATGTTCACTGTTTTATATTCGGGTCTAGGGGATAATGTTCACTGTTTTATATTCAGGTCTGGGGGATAATGTTCAATGTTTTATATTCGGGTCTGGGGGATAATGTTCACTGTTTTATATTCGGGTCTCGTGGATAATGTTCACTGTTTTATATTCAGCTTTAGGGGATAATGTTCACTGTTTTATATTGGGGTCTGTGGGATAATGTTCAATGTTTTATAAACGCCTCTGGGGGATAATGTTCACTGTTTTATATTCGGGTCTGGGGGATAATGTTCACTGTTTTGTATTCGGGTCTAGGGGATAATGTTCACTGTTTTATATTCGGGTCCAGGGGATAATCTTCACTGTTTTATATTCGGGTCTGGGGGATAATGTTCACTGTTTTATATTCGGGTCTGGGGGATAATGTTCACTGTTTTATATTCGAGTCTAGGGGATAATGTTCACTGTTTTATATTCAGGTCTGGGGGATAATGTTCACTGTTTTATATTCTTGTCTAGGGGATAATGTTCTCTGTTTTATATTCGGGTCCAGGGGATAATGTTCCCTGTTTTATATTCGGGTCTGGGGGATAATGTTCACTGTTTTATATTCGGGTCTAGGGGATAATGTTCACTGTTTTATATTCGGGTCTCGGGGATAATGTTCACCGTTTTATATTCGGGTCTCGGGGATAATGTTCACTGTTTTATATTCGGGTCTGGGGGATAATGTTCAATGTTTTATAAACGCGTCTGGGGGATAATGTTCACTGTTTTATATTCGGGTCTCGGGGATAATGTTCACTGTTTTATAAACGCATCTGGGGGATAATGTTCACTGTTTTATAGTCGGGTCTCGGGGATAATGTTCACTGTTTTATATTCGGGTCTGAAAGATAATGTTCACTGTTATACATTCGGGTCAAGGGGAGAATGTTTACTGTTCCAAATTCGGGACTGGTGATAATGTTCACTGTTGTACATTTGGGTCTGGGGGATAACGTTCACTGTTTTATATTCGGGTCTCGGGGATAATGTTCTCTGTTTTATATTCAGGTCTGGGGGATAATGTTCACTGTTTTATATTCGGGTCTGGGGGATAATGTTCACTGTTTTATATTTAGGTCTGGGGGATAATGTTCACTGTTTTATATTCAGGTCTAGGGGATAATGTTCACTGTTTTATATTCAGGTCTGGGGGATAATGTTCATTGTTTTATATTCGGGTCTGGGTGATAATCTTCAATGTTTTATATTCGGGTCTCGGGGATAATGTTCACTGTTTTATATTCAGGTCAAGGGGATAATGTTTACTTTTCCAAATTCGGGACTGGTGATAATGTTCACTGTTGTACATTCGGGTCTGGGGGATAATGTTTACTGTTTTATATTCGGTTCTGGGTGATAATCTTCACTGTTTTATATTCGGGTCTCGGGGATAATGTTCACTGTTTTATATTCAGGTCTGGGGGATAATGTTCACTGTTTTATATTCAGGTCTAAGGGATAATGTTCACTGTTTTATATTCAGGTCTGGGGGATAATGTTCACTGTTTTATATTCAGATCTGGGGGATAATGTTCACTGTTTTATATTCAGGTCTGGGGGATAATGTTCACTGTTTTATATTCGGGTCTGGGGGATAACGTTCACTGTTTTATAAACGGGTCTGGGGGATAACGTTCACTGTTTTATATTCGGGTCAGTGGGATAATGTTCACTGTTTTATATTCGGGTCTGGGGGATAATGTTCACTGTTTTATATTCAGGTCTGGTGGATAATGATCACTGTTTTATATTCAGGTCTGGTGGATAATGATCACTGTTTTATATTCGGTTCTGGAGGATAATGTTCACTGTTTTATATTCGGGTCTGGTGGATAATGTTCACTGTTTTATATTCGGGTCTGGTGTATAATGTTCACTGTTTTATATTCGGGTCTGGTGGATAATGATCACTGTTTTATATTCAGGTCTGGTGGATAATGATCACTGTTTTATATTCAGGTCTGGGGGATAATGTTCACTGTATTATATTCAGGTTTGGGGGATAATGTTCACTGTTTTATTATCAGGTCTGGTGGATAATGTTAACTGTTTTATATTCAGGTCTGGTGGATAATGTTCACTGTTTTATATTCGGGTCTGGGGGATAATGTTCACTGTATTATATTCAGGTTTGGGGGATCATGTTCACTGTTTTATTATCAGGTCTGGTGGATAATGTTCACTGTTTTATATTCAGGTTTGGGGGATAATGTTCACTGTTTTATTATCAGGTCTGGTGGATAATGTTCACTGTTTTATATTCAGGTTTGGGGGATAATGTTAACTGTTTTATATTCGGGTCTGGTGGATAATGTTCACTGTTTTATATTCAGGTTTGGGGGATAATGTTCACTGTTTTATTATCAGGTCTGGTGGATAATGTTAACTGTTTTATATTCGGGTCTGGGGGATAATGTTCACTGTATTATATTCAGGTTTGGGGGATAATGTTCACTGTTTTATTATCAGGTCTGGTGGATAATGTTAACTGTTTTATATTCGGGTCTGGGTGATAATGTTCACTGTATTATATTTCTAAAATTTATATTTCAAAAATTTCTAAATTCACTTGTAACAGCCCTTCAAAACACTCCCACAGGGGATGCTGAGACCAAGTGGGCCCACATCAGAGACGCCATCTATGAGTCAGCTTTGACCACCTACGGCAAAAGTGCGAAGAGAAATGCAGACTGGTTTCAATCTCATAATGAAGAGCTGGAACCTGTCATAGCCGCTAAGCGCATTGCACTTTTGAACTACAAGAAAGCCCCCAGCGATTTAACATCCGCAGCACTTAAAGCATCCAGAAGTACTGCACAAAGAACAGCTAGGCGTTGCGCAAACGACTACTGGCAACACCTATGCAGTCATATTCAGCTGGCCTCAGACACCGGAAACATCAGAGGAATGTATGATGGCATGAAGAGAGCTCTTGGGCCAACCATCAAGAAGATCACCCCCCTCAAATCTAAATCGGGGGACATAATCACTGACCAACGCAAACAGATGGACCGCTGGGTTGAGCACTACCTAGAACTGTACTCCAGGGAGAATGCTGTCACTGAGACTGCCCTCAATGCAGCCCAGCCTCTACCAGTCATGGATGAGCTGGACATACAGCCAACCAAATCGGAACTCAGTGATGCCATTGATTCCCTAGCCAGCGGAAAAGCCCCTGGGAAGGACAGCATTACCCCTGAAATAATCAAGAGTGCCAAGCCTGCTATACTCTCAGCACTACATGAACTGCTATGCCTGTGCTGGGACGAGGGAGCAGTACCCCAGGACATGCGCGATGCCAACATCATCACCCTCTATAAAAACAAAGGTGACCGCGGTGACTGCAACAACTACCGTGGAATCTCCCTGCTCAGCATAGTGGGGAAAGTCTTTGCTCGAGTCGCTCTGAACAGGCTCCAGAAGCTGGCCGAGCGCGTCTACCCTGAGGCACAGTGTGGCTTTCGTGCAGAGAGATCGACTATTGACATGCTGTTCTCCCTTCGTCAGATACAGGAGAAATGCCGTGAACAACAGATGCCCCTCTACATTGCTTTCATTGATCTCACCAAAGCCTTTGACCTCGTCAGCAGACGTGGTCTCTTCAGACTACTAGAAAAGATCGGATGTCCACCAAAGCTACTAAGTATCATCACCTCATTCCATGACAATATGAAAGGCACAATTCAACATGGTGGCTCCTCATCAGAGCCCTTTCCTATCCTGAGTGGTGTGAAACAGGGCTGTGTTCTCGCACCCACACTTTTTGGGATTTTCTTCTCCCTGCTGCTTTCACATGCGTTCAAATCCTCTGAAGAAGGAATTTTCCTCCACACAAGATCAGGGGGCAGGTTGTTCAACCTTGCCCGTCTAAGAGTGAAGTCCAAAGTACGGAAAGTCCTCATCGGAGAACTCCTCTTTGCTGACGATGCTGCTTTAACATCTCACACTGAAGAGTGCCTGCAGAGTCTCATCGACAGGTTTGCGTCTGCCTGCAATGAATTTGGCCTAACCATCAGCCTCAAGAAAACGAACATCTTGGGGCAGGATGTCAGAAATGCTCCATCCATCAATATTGGCGACCACGCTCTGGAAGTGGTTCAAGAGTTCACCTACCTAGGCTCAACTATCACCAGTAACCTGTCTCTAGATGCAGAAATCAACAAGCGCATGGGTAAGGCTTCCACTGCTATGTTCAGACTGGCCAAGAGAGTGTGGGAAAATGGCGCACTGACACGGAACACAAAAGTCCGAGTGTATCAGGCCTGTGTCCTCAGTACCTTGCTCTACGGCAGCGAGGCCTGGACAACGTATGCCAGCCAAGAGCGACGTCTCAATTCATTCCATCTTCGCTGCCTTCGGAGAATACTTGGCATCAGGTGGCAGGACTATATCTCCAACACAGAAGTCCTTGAAGCGGCCAACATCCCCAGCTTATACACACTACTGAGTCAGCGGCGCTTGAGATGGCTTGGCCATGTGAGCCGCATGGAAGATGGCAGGATCCCCAAAGACACATTGTACAGCGAGCTCGCCACTGGTATCAGACCCACCGGCCGTCCATGTCTCCGTTATAAAGACGTCTGCAAACGCGACATGAAATCGTGTGACATTGATCACAAGTCGTGGGAGTCAGTTGCCAGCATTCGCCAGAGCTGGCGGGCAGCCATAAAGACAGGGCTAAATTGTGGCGAGTCGAAGAGACTTAGTAGTTGGCAGGAAAAAAGACAGAGGCGCAAGGGGAGAGCCAACTGTGCAACAGCCCCAACAAACAAATTTCTCTGCAGCACCTGTGGAAGAGCCTGTCACTCCAGAATTGGCCTTTATAGCCACTCCAGGCGTTGCTTCACAAACCACTGACCACCTCCAGGCGCGTATCCATTGTCTCTCGAGATAAGGAGGCCCAAAAGATTATATTCAGGTCTGGGGGATGATTTTCACTGTATTATATTCAGGTCTGGGGGATAATGTTCACTGTTGCATAAACGGGTCTGGGGGATAATGTTTACTGTTGTATATTCAGGTCCGGGGGATATTGTTCACTGTTTTATATTCAGGTCTGGGGATCATGTTCACTCTTTTATATTCGGGTCTGGGGGATAATGTTCACTGTTTTATAAACGGGTCGGGGGGATAATGTTTACTGTTGTATATTCAGGTCTGGGGGATATTGTTCACTGTTTTATATTCAGGTCTGGGGATCATGTTCACTCTTTTATATTCGGGTCTGGGGATAATGTTCACTGTTGTATGTTCGGGTCTGGGGGATAATGTTCACTGTTTTATATTTGGGTGTGGGGTATAATGTTCACTGTTTTATATTCGGGTCTGGGGGATAATGTTTACTGTTTTATATTCGGGTCTGGGGGATAATGTTCACTGTTTTATATTTAGGTCTGGGGGATAATGTACTCTGTTTTATTTTCGGGTCTGGGGGATAATGTTCACTGCATGATATTCAGGTCTGGGGGATAATGTTTACTGTTTTATATTTGGGTCTGGGGGATAATGTTCACTGTTTTATATTCGGGTCTGGGGGATAATGTTTACTGTTTTATAGTCGGGTCTGGGGGATAATGTTCACTGTTTTATATTCAGGTCTGGTGGATAATGTTCACTGTTTTATATTCAGGTCTGGGGGATAATGTTCACTGTTTTATATTTGGGTGTGGGGTATAATGTTCACTGTTTTATATTCGGGTCTGGGGAATAATGTTTACTGTTTTATATTCGGGTCTGGGGGATAATGTTCACTGTTTTATATTTAGGTCTGGGGGATAATGTTCACTGTTTTATTTTCGGGTCTGGGGGATAATGTTCACTGCATGATCTTCAGGTCTGGGGGATAATGTTTACTGTTTTATATTTGGGTCTAGGGGATAATGTTCACTGTTTTATATTCGGGTCTGGGAGATAATGTTTACTGTTTTATATTCGGGTCTGGGGGATAATGTTCACTGTTTTATATTCGGTCTGGGGGATAATGTTCACTGTTTTATATTCGGGTCTGGGGGATAATGTTCACATTTTTATATTTAGGTCTGGGGGATAATGTTCACTGTTTTATATTCAGGTCTGGTGGATAATGTTCACTGTTTTATATTCAGGTCTGGGGGATAATGTTCACTGTTTTATATTCGGGTCTAGGGGATAATGTTCACTGTTTTATATTCAGGTCTGGGGGATAATGTTCACTGTTTTATATTCAGGTCTGGGGGATAATGTTCACTGTTTTATATTCAGGTCTGGGGGATAATGTTCACTGTTTTATATTCAGGTCTGGTGGATAATGTTCACTGTTTTATATTCCAGTCTAGGGGATAATGTTCACATTTTTATATTCGGGTCTAGGGGATAATGTTCACTGTTTTATATTCGGGTCTAGGGGATAATGTTCACTGTTTTATATTCAGGTCTGGGGGATAATGTTCATTGTTTTATATTCGGGTCTAGGGGATAATGTTCACTGTTTTATATTCGGGTCTAGGGGATAATGTTCACTGTTTTATATTCGGGTCGAGGGGTTAATGTTCACTGTTTTATATTCTGGTCTGGGGGATAATGTTCACTGTTTTATATTCGGGTCTAGGGGATAATGTTCACTGTTTTATATTCGGGTCTCGGGGATAATGTCCACTGTTTTATATTCGGGTCTCGGGGATAATGTTCACTGTTTTATATTCGGGTCTGGGGGATAATGTTCAATGTTTTATAAACGGGTCTGGGGGATAATGTTCACTGTTTTATATTCGGGTCTCGGGGATAATGTTCACTGTTTTATAAACGCGTTTGGGGGATAATGTTCACTGTTTTATATTCGGGTCTCGGGGATAATGTTCACTGTTTTATATTCGGGTCTGAAAGATAATGTTCACTGTTATACATTCGGGTCAAGGGGAGAATGTTTACTGTTCCAAATTCGGGACTGGTGATAATGTTCACTGTTGTACATTCGGGTCTGGGGGATAACGTTCACTGTTTTATATTCGGGTCTCGGGGATAATGTTCACTGTTTTATATTCAGGTCTGGGGGATAATGTTCACTGTTTTATATTCGGGTCTGGGGGATAATGTTCACTGTTTTATATTTAGGTCTGGGGGATAATGTTCACTGTTTTATATTCAGGTCTAGGGGATAATGTTCACTGTTTTATAATCAGGTCTGGGGAATAATGTTCACTGTTTTATATTCAGGTCTGGGGGATAATGTTCACTGTTTTATATTCGGGTCTAGGGGATAATGTTCACTGTTTTATATTCGGGTCTAGGGGATAATGTTCACTGCTTTATATTCGGGTCTAGGGGATAATGTTCATTTGTTTTATATTCAGGTCTGGGGGATAATGTTCACTGTTTTATATTCGGGTCTAGGGGATAATGTTCACTGTTTTATATTCGGGTCTGGGGGATAATGTTCATTGTTTTATATTCGGGTCTGGGTGATAATCTTCAATGTTTTATATTCAGGTCAAGGGGATAATGTTTACTGTTCCAAATTCGGGACTGGTGATAATGTTCACTGTTGTACATTCGGGTCTGGGGAATAATGTTTACTGTTTTATATTCGGGTCTGGGTGATAATCTTCACTGTTTTATATTCGGGTCTCGGGGATAATGTTCACTGTTTTATATTCAGGTCTGGGGGATAATGTTCACTGTTTTATATTCAGGTCTAGGGGATAATGTTCACTGTTTTATATTCAGGTCTGGGGGATAATGTTCACTGTTTTATATTCGGGTCTAGGGGATAATGTTCACTGTTTTATATTCGGGTCTCGGGGATAATGTTCACTGTTTTATATTCGGGTCTGGGGGATAATGTTCACTGTTTTATATTCGGGTCTGGGGGATAATGTTCACTGTTTTATATTCGGGTCTAGGGGATAATGTTCACTGTTTTATATTCGGGTCCAGGGGATAATGTTCACTGTTTTATATTCGGGTCTGGGGGATAATGTTCACTGTTTTATATTAGGGTCTGGGGGATAATGTTCACTGTTTTATATTCGGGTCTAGGGGATAATGTTCACTGTTTTATATTCAGGTCTGGGGGATAATGTTCACTGTTTTATATTCGGGTCTGGGGGATAATGTTCACTGTTTTATATTCGGGTCTCGGGGATAATGTTCACTGTTTTATATTCAGCTTTAGGGGATAATGTTCACTGTTTTATATTGGGGTCTGGGGGATAATGTTCAATGTTTTATAAACGCCTCTGGGGGATAATGTTCACTGTTTTATATTCGGGTCTGGGGGATAATGTTCACTGTTTTATATTCGGGTCTAGGGGATAATGTTCACTGTTTTATATTCGGGTCCAGGGGATAATCTTCACTGTTTTATATTCTTGTCTAGGGGATAATGTTCTCTGTTTTATATTCGGGTCCAGGGGATAATGTTCCCTGTTTTATATTCGGGTCTGGGGGATAATGTTCACTGTTTTATATTCGGGTCTAGGGGATAATGTTCACTGTTTTATATTCGGGTCTCGGGGATAATGTTCACTGTTTTATATTCGGGTCTCGGGGATAATGTTCACTGTTTTATATTCGGGTCTGGAGGATAATGTTCAATGTTTTATAAACGCGTCTGGGGGATAATGTTCACTGTTTTATATTCGGGTCTCGGGGATAATGTTCACTGTTTTATAAACGCATCTGGGGGATAATGTTCACTGTTTTATAGTCGGGTCTCGGGGATAATGTTCACTGTTTTATATTCGGGTCTGAAAGATAATGTTCACTGTTATACATTCGGGTCAAGGGGAGAATGTTTACTGTTCCAAATTCGGGACTGGTGATAATGTTCACTGTTGTACATTTGGGTCTGGGGGATAACGTTCACTGTTTTATATTCGGGTCTCGGGGATAATGTTCACTGTTTTATATTCGGGTCTGGGGGATAATGTTCACTGTTTTATATTTAGGTCTGGGGGATAATGTTCACTGTTTTATATTCAGGTCTAGGGGATAATGTTCACTGTTTTATATTCAGGTCTGGGGGATAATGTTCATTGTTTTATATTCGGGTCTGGGTGATAATCTTCAATGTTTTATATTCGGGTCTTGGGGATAATGTTCACTGTTTTATATTCAGGTCAAGGGGATAATGTTTACTGTTCCAAATTCGGGACTGGTGATAATGTTCACTGTTGTACATTCGGGTCTGGGGGATAATGTTTACTGTTTTATATTCGGGTCTGGGTGATAATCTTCACTGTTTTATTTTCGGGTCTCGGGGATAATGTTCACTGTTTTATATTCAGGTCTGGGGGATAATGTTCACTGTTTTATATTCAGGTCTAAGGGATAATGTTCACTGTTTTATATTCAGGTCCGGGGGATAATGTTCACTGTTTTATATTCAGATCTGGGGGATAATGTTCACTGTTTTATATTCAGGTCGGGGGGATAATGTTCACTGTTTTATATTCGGGTCTGGGGGATAACGTTCACTGTTTTATAAACGGGTCTGGGGGATAACGTTCACTGTTTTATATTCGGGTCAGTGGGATAATGTTCACTGTTTTATATTCGGGTCTGGGGGATAATGTTCACTGTTTTATATTCAGTTCTGGTGGATAATGATCACTGTTTTATATTCAGGTCTGGTGGATAATGATCACTGTTTTATATTCGGTTCTGGAGGATAATTTTCACTGTTTTATATTCGGGTCTGGTGGATAATGTTCACTGTTTTATATTCGGGTCTGGTGGATAATGTTCACTGTTTTATATTCTTGTCTAGGGGATAATGTTCTCTGTTTTATATTCGGGTCCAGGGGATAATGTTCCCTGTTTTATATTCGGGTCTGGGGGATAATGTTCACTGTTTTATATTCGGGTCTAGGGGATAATGTTCACTGTTTTATATTCGGGTCTCGGGGATAATGTTCACTGTTTTATATTCGGGTCTCGGGGATAATGTTCACTGTTTTATATTCGGGTCTGGGGGATAATGTTCAATGTTTTATAAACGCGTCTGGGGGATAATGTTCACTGTTTTATATTCGGGTCTCGGGGATAATGTTCACTGTTTTATAAACGCATCTGGGGGATAATGTTCACTGTTTTATAGTCGGGTCTCGGGGATAATGTTCACTGTTTTATATTCGGGTCTGAAAGATAATGTTCACTGTTATACATTCGGGTCAAGGGGAGAATGTTTACTGTTCCAAATTCGGGACTGGTGATAATGTTCACTGTTGTACATTTGGGTCTGGGGGATAACGTTCACTGTTTTATATTCGGGTCTCGGGGATAATGTTCACTGTTTTATATTCGGGTCTGGGGGATAATGTTCACTGTTTTATATTTAGGTCTGGGGGATAATGTTCACTGTTTTATATTCAGGTCTAGGGGATAATGTTCACTGTTTTATATTCAGGTCTGGGGGATAATGTTCATTGTTTTATATTCGGGTCTGGGTGATAATCTTCAATGTTTTATATTCGGGTCTCGGGGATAATGTTCACTGTTTTATATTCAGGTCAAGGGGATAATGTTTACTGTTCCAAATTCGGGACTGGTGATAATGTTCACTGTTGTACATTCGGGTCTGGGGGATAATGTTTACTGTTTTATATTCGGGTCTGGGTGATAATCTTCACTGTTTTATATTCGGGTCTCGGGGATAATGTTCACTGTTTTATATTCAGCTTTAGGGGATAATGTTCACTGTTTTATATTCGGGTCTGGGGGATAATGTTCAATGTTTTATAAACGCCTCTGGGGGATAATGTTCACTGTTTTATATTCGGGTCTGGGGGATAATGTTCACTGTTTTATATTCGGGTCTAGGGGATAATGTTCACTGTTTTATATTCGGGTCCAGGGGATAATCTTCACTGTTTTATATTCTTGTCTAGGGGATAATGTTCTCTGTTTTATATTCGGGTCCAGGGGATAATGTTCCCTGTTTTATATTCGGGTCTGGGGGATAATGTTCACTGTTTTATATTCGGGTCTAGGGGATAATGTTCACTGTTTTATATTCGGGTCTCGGGGATAATGTTCACTGTTTTATATTCGGGTCTCGGGGATAATGTTCACTGTTTTATATTCGGGTCTGGAGGATAATGTTCAATGTTTTATAAACGCGTCTGGGGGATAATGTTCACTGTTTTATATTCGGGTCTCGGGGATAATGTTCACTGTTTTATAAACGCATCTGGGGGATAATGTTCACTGTTTTATAGTCTGGTCTCGGGGATAATGTTCAATGTTTTATATTCGGGTCTGAAAGATAATGTTCACTGTTATACATTCGGGTCAAGGGGAGAATGTTTACTGTTCCAAATTCGGGACTGGTGATAATGTTCACTGTTGTACATTTGGGTCTGGGGGATAACGTTCACTGTTTTATATTCGGGTCTCGGGGATAATGTTCACTGTTTTATATTCGGGTCTGGGGGATAATGTTCACTGTTTTATATTTAGGTCTGGGGGATAATGTTCACTGTTTTATATTCAGGTCTAGGGGATAATGTTCACTGTTTTATATTCAGGTCTGGGGGATAATGTTCATTGTTTTATATTCGGGTCTGGGTGATAATCTTCAATGTTTTATATTCGGGTCTCGGGGATAATGTTCACTGTTTTATATTCAGGTCAAGGGGATAATGTTTACTGTTCCAAATTCGGGACTGGTGATAATGTTCACTGTTGTACATTCGGGTCTGGGGGATAATGTTTACTGTTTTATATTCGGGTCTGGGTGATAATCTTCACTGTTTTATTTTCGGGTCTCGGGGATAATGTTCACTGTTTTATATTCAGGTCTGGGGGATAATGTTCACTGTTTTATATTCAGGTCTAAGGGATAATGTTCACTGTTTTATATTCAGGTCTGGGGGATAATGTTCACTGTTTTATATTCAGATCTGGGGGATAATGTTCACTGTTTTATATTCAGGTCTGGGGGATAATGTTCACTGTTTTATATTCGGGTCTGGGGGATAACGTTCACTGTTTTATAAACGGGTCTGGGGGATAACGTTCACTGTTTTAAATTCGGGTCAGTGGGATAATGTTCACTGTTTTATATTCGGGTCTGGGGGATAATGTTCACTGTTTTATATTCAGGTCTGGTGGATAATGATCACTGTTTTATATTCAGGTCTGGTGGATAATGATCACTGTTTTATATTCGGTTCTGGAGGATAATTTTCACTGTTTTATATTCGGGTCTGGTGGATAATGTTCACTGTTTTATATTCGGGTCTGGTGGATAATGTTCACTGTTTTATATTCTTGTCTAGGGGATAATGTTCTCTGTTTTATATTCGGGTCCAGGGGATAATGTTCCCTGTTTTATATTCGGGTCTGGGGGATAATGTTCACTGTTTTATATTCGGGTCTAGGGGATAATGTTCACTGTTTTATATTCGGGTCTCGGGGATAATGTTCACTGTTTTATATTCGGGTCTCGGGGATAATGTTCACTGTTTTATATTCGGGTCTGGGGGATAATGTTCAATGTTTTATAAACGCGTCTGGGGGATAATGTTCACTGTTTTATATTCGGGTCTCGGGGATAATGTTCACTGTTTTATAAACGCATCTGGGGGATAATGTTCACTGTTTTATAGTCGGGTCTCGGGGATAATGTTCACTGTTTTATATTCGGGTCTGAAAGATAATGTTCACTGTTATACATTCGGGTCAAGGGGAGAATGTTTACTGTTCCAAATTCGGGACTGGTGATAATGTTCACTGTTGTACATTTGGGTCTGGGGGATAACGTTCACTGTTTTATATTCGGGTCTCGGGGATAATGTTCACTGTTTTATATTCGGGTCTGGGGGATAATGTTCACTGTTTTATATTTAGGTCTGGGGGATAATGTTCACTGTTTTATATTCAGGTCTGGGGGATAATGTTCACTGTTTTATATTCAGGTCTGGGGGATAATGTTCATTGTTTTATATTCGGGTCTGGGTGATAATCTTCAATGTTTTATATTCGGGTCTCGGGGATAATGTTCACTGTTTTATATTCAGGTCAAGGGGATAATGTTTACTGTTCCAAATTCGGGACTGGTGATAATGTTCACTGTTGTACATTCGGGTCTGGGGGATAATGTTTACTGTTTTATATTCGGGTCTGGGTGATAATCTTCACTGTTTTATATTCGGGTCTCGGGGATAATGTTCACTGTTTTATATTCAGGTCTGGGGGATAATGTTCACTGTTTTATATTCTGGTCTAAGGGATAATGTTCACTGTTTTATATTCAGGTCTGGGGGATAATGTTCACTGTTTTATATTCAGATCTGGGGGATAATGTTCACTGTTTTATATTCAGGTCTGGGGGATAATGTTCACTGTTTTATATTCGGGTCTGGGGGATAACGTTCACTGTTTTATAAACGGGTCTGGGGGATAACGTTCACTGTTTTATATTCGGGTCAGTGGGATAATGTTCACTGTTTTATATTCGGGTCTGGGGGATAATGTTCACTGTTTTATATTCAGGTCTGGTGGATAATGATCACTGTTTTATATTCAGGTCTGGTGGATAATGATCACTGTTTTATATTCGGTTCTGGAGGATAATTTTCACTGTTTTATATTCGGGTCTGGTGGATAATGTTCACTGTTTTATATTCGGGTCTGGTGGATAATGTTCACTGTTTTATATTCGGGTCTGGTGGATAATGATCACTGTTTTATATTCAGGTCTGGTGGATAATGATCACTGTTTTATATTCAGGTCTGGGGGATAATGTTCACTGTATTATATTCAGGTTTGGGGGATAATGTTCACTGTTTTATTATCAGGTCTGGTGGATAATGTTAACTGTTTTATATTCAGGTCTGGTGGATAATGTTCACTGTTTTATATTCGGGTCTGGGGGATAATGTTCACTGTATTATATTCAGGTTTGGGGGATAATGTTCACTGTTTTATTATCAGGTCTGGTGGATAATGTTCACTGTTTTATATTCAGGTTTGGGGGATAATGTTCACTGTTTTATTATCAGGTCTGGTGGATAATGTTCACTGTTTTATATTCAGGTTTGGGGGATAATGTTAACTGTTTTATATTCGGGTCTGGTGGATAATGTTCACTGTTTTATATTCAGGTTTGGGGGATAATGTTCACTGTTTTATTATCAGGTCTGGTGGATAATGTTAACTGTTTTATATTCGGGTCTGGGGGATAATGTTCACTGTATTATATTCAGGTTTGGGGGATAATGTTCACTGTTTTATTATCAGGTCTGGTGGATAATGTTAACTGTTTTATATTCGGGTCTGGGTGATAATGTTCACTGTATTATATTCAGGTCTGGGGGATGATTTTCACTGTATTATATTCAGGTCTGGGGGATAATGTTCACTGTTGCATAAACGGGTCTGGGGGATAATTTTTACTGTTGTATATTCAGGTCCGGGGGATATTGTTCACTGTTTTATATTCAGGTCTGGGGATCATGTTCACTCTTTTATATTCGGGTCTGGGGGATAATGTTCACTGTTTTATATTTGGGTCTGTGGGATAATGTTTATTGTTTTATAGTCGGGTCTGGGGGATAATGTTCACTGTTTTATATTCAGGTCTGGTGGATAATGTTCACTGTTTTATATTCAGGTCTGGGGGATAATGTTCACTGTTTTATATTTGAGTGTGGGGTATAATGTTCACTGTTTTATATTCGGGTCTGGGGAATAATGTTTACTGTTTTATATTCGGGTCTGGGGGATAATGTTCACTGTTTTATATTTAGGTCTGGGGGATAATGTTCACTGTTTTATTTTCGGGTCTGGGGGATAATGTTCACTGCATGATCTTCAGGTCTGGGGGATAATGTTTACTGTTTTATATTTGGGTCTAGGGGATAATGTTCACTGTTTTATATTCGGGTCTGGGGGATAATGTTTACTGTTTTATATTCAGGTCTGGTGGATAATGTTCACTGTTTTATATTCGGGTCTGGGGGATAATGTTCACTGTATTATATTCAGGTTTGGGGGATAATGTTCACTGTTTTATTATCAGGTCTGGTGGATAATGTTCACTGTTTTATATTCAGGTTTGGGGGATAATGTTCACTGTTTTATTATCAGGTCTGGTGGATAATGTTCACTGTTTTATATTCAGGTTTGGGGGATAATGTTAACTGTTTATATTCGGGTCTGGTGGATAATGTTCACTGTTTTATATTCAGGTTTGGGGGATAATGTTCACTGTTTTATTATCAGGTCTGGTGGATAATGTTAACTGTTTTATATTCGGGTCTGGGGGATAATGTTCACTGTATTATATTCAGGTTTGGGGGATAATGTTCACTGTTTTATTATCAGGTCTGGTGGATAATGTTAACTGTTTTATATTCGGGTCTGGGTGATAATGTTCACTGTATTATATTCAGGTCTGGGGGATGATTTTCACTGTATTATATTCAGGTCTGGGGGATAATGTTCACTGTTGCATAAACGGGTCTGGGGGATAATGTTTACTGTTGTATATTCAGGTCCGGGTGATATTGTTCACTGTTTTATATTCAGGTCTGGGGATCATGTTCACTCTTTTATATTCGGGTCTGGGGGATAATGTTCACTGTTTTATATTTGGGTCTGGGGGATAATGTTTACTGTTTTATAGTCGGGTCTGGGGGATAATGTTCACTGTTTTATATTCAGGTCTGGTGGATAATGTTCACTGTTTTATATTCAGGTCTGGGGGATAATGTTCACTGTTTTATATTTGAGTGTGGGGTATAATGTTCACTGTTTTATATTCGGGTCTGGGGAATAATGTTTACTGTTTTATATTCGGGTCTGGGGGATAATGTTCACTGTTTTATATTTAGGTCTGGGGGATAATGTTCACTGTTTTATTTTCGGGTCTGGGGGATAATGTTCACTGCATGATCTTCAGGTCTGGGGGATAATGTTTACTGTTTTATATTTGGGTCTAGGGGATAATGTTCACTGTTTTATATTCGGGTCTGGGGGATAATGTTTACTGTTTTATATTCGGGTCTGGGGGATAATGTTCACTGTTTTATATTCGGGTCTGGGGGATAATGTTCACTGTTTTATATTCGGATCTGGGGGATAATGTTCACTTTTTTATATTTAGGTCTGGGGGATAATGTTCACTGTTTTATATTCAGGTCTGGTGGATAATGTTCACTATTTTATATTCAGGTCTGGTGGATAATGTTCACTGTTTTATTTTCGGGACTGGGGGATAATGTTCACTGTTTTATATTCGGGTCTGGGGGATAATGTTCACTGTTTTATATTTGGGTGTGGGGTATAATGTTCACTGTTTTATATTCGGGTCTGGGGGATAATGTTTACTTTTTTATATTCGGGTCTGGGGGATAATGTTCACTGTTTTATATTTAGGTCTGGGGGATAATGTTCACTGTTTTATTTTCGGGTCTGGGGGATAATGTTCACTGCATTATATTCAGGTCTGGGGGATAATGTTTACTGTTTTATTTTCGGGTCTGGGGGATAATGTTTTCTGTTTTATATTCGGGTCTGGGGGATAATGTTTACTGTATTATATTCGGGTCTGGGGGATAATGTTCACTGTATTATATTCAGACTGGTGGATAATGTTTACTGTTTAATATTCGGGTCTGGGGGATAATGTTCACTGTATTATATTCAGGTCTGGTGGATAATGTTTACTGTATTATATTCGGGTCTGGGGGATAATGTTCACTGTTTTATATTCAGGTCTGGTGGATAATGTTCACTGTTTTATATTCGGGTCTGGTGGATAATGTTCACTGTATTATATTCGGGTCTGGTGGATAATGTTCACTGTTTTATATTCAGGTTTGGGGGATAATGTTCACTGTTTTATATTCGGGTCTGGGGGATAATGTTCACTGTTTTATATTCAGGTCTGGGGGATAATGTTCACTGCTTTATATTGGGGTCTAGGGGATAATGTTCACTGTTTTATATTCATGTCTGGGGGATAATGTTCACTGTTTTATATTCAGGTCTAGGGGATAATGTTCACTGTATTATATTCAGGTTTGGGGGATAATGTTCACTGTTTTATATTCAGGTCTGGTGGATAATGTTCACTGTTTTATATTCAGGTCTAGGGGATAATGTTCACTGTATTATATTCAGGTTTGGGGGATAATGTTCACTGTTTTATATTCAGGTCTGGTGGATAATGTTCACTGTTTGATATTCAGGTCTGGTGGATAATGTTCACTGTTTTATATTCAGGTTTGGGGGATAATGTTCACTGTTTTATATTCGTGTCTCGGGGATAATGTTCACTGTTTTATATTCGGGTCTGGGGGATAATGTTCAATGTTTTATAAACGCGTCTGGGGGATAATGTTCACTGTTTAATATTCAGGTCTCGTGGATAATGTTCACTGTTTTATAAACGCGTCTGGGGGATAATGTTCACTGTTTTATATTCGGGTCTCGGGGATAATGTTCACTGTTTTATATTCGGGTCTGAAAGATAATGTTCACTGTTATACATTCGGGTCAAGGGGAGAATCTTATAGTTCCAAATTCGGGACTGGTGATAATGTTCACTGTTGTACATTCGGGTCTGGGGGATAATGTTCACTGTTTTATATTCGGGTCTCGGGGATAATGTTCACTGTTTTATATTCAGGTCTGGGGGATAATGTTCACTGTTTTATATTCGGGTCTGGGGGATAATGTTCACTGTTTTATATTTAGGTCTGGGGGATAATGTTCACTGTTTTATATTCAGGTCTAGGGGATAATGTTCACTGTTTTATATTCAGGTCTGGGGGATAATGTTCACTGTTTTATATTCAGGTCTAGGGGATAATGTTCACTGTTTTATATTCGGCACTGGGGGATAATGTTCACTGTTTTATATTCAGGTCTGGGGGATAATGTTCCCTGTTTTATATTCGGGTCTGGGGGATAATGTTCACTGTTTTATATTCGGGTCTGGGGGATAATGTTCACTGTTTTATATTCGGGTCTGGGGGTTAATGTTCACTGTTTTATATTCGGGCCTAGGGGATAATGTTCACTGTTTTATATTCGGGTCTGGGAATAATGTTCACTGTTTTATATTCGGGTCTGGGGGATAATGTTCACTGTTTTATATTCGGGTCTGGGGGATAATGTTCACTGTTTTATATTCGGGCCTAGGGGATAATGTTCAGTGTTTTATATTCGGGTCTGGGGGATAATGTTCACTGTTTTATATTCGGGTCTGGGGGATAATGTTCACTGTTTTATATTCGGGTCTGGGGGATAATGTTCACTGTTTTGTATTCGGGTCTGGGGGATAATATTCACTGTTCTATATTCGGGTCTCGGGGATAATGTTCACTGTTTTATATTCAGCTTTAGGGGATAATATTCACTGCCTTATATTCAGCTTTAGGGGATAATGTTCACTGTTTTATATTGGGGTCTGGGGGATAATGTTCACTGTTTTATAAACGCCTCTGGGGGATAATGTTCACTGTTTTATATTCGGGTCTGGGGGACAATGTTCACTGTTTTATGTTCGGGTCTAGGGGATAATGTTCACTGTTTTATATTCGGGTCTGGGGGATAATGTTCACTGTTTTATATTCGGGTCTGGGGGATAATGTTCACTGTTTTATATTCGGGTCCAGGGGATAATGTTCACTGTTTTATATTCGGGTCTGGGGGATAATGTTCACTGTTTTATATTCGGGTCTGGGGGATAATGTTCACTGTTTTATATTCGGGTCTAGGGGATAATGTTCACTGTTTTATATTCAGGTCTGGGGGATAATGTTCACTGTTTTATATTCTTGTCTAGGGGATAATGTTCACTGTTTTATATTCGGGTTTAGGGGATAATGTTCACTGTTTTATATTCGGGTCTGGGGGATAATGTTCACTGTTTTATATTCGGGTCTAGGGGATAATGTTCACTGTTGTATATTCGGGTCTCGGGGATAATGTTCACTGTTTTATATTCGGGTCTCGGGGATAATGTTCACTGTTTTATATTCGGGTCTGGGGGATAATGTTCAATGTTTTATAAAAGCGTCTGGGGGATAATGTTCACTGTTTTATATTCGGGTCTCGTGGATAATGTTCACTGTTTTATAAACGCGTCTGGGGGATAATGTTCACTGTTTTATATTCGGGTCTCGGGGATAATGTTCACTGTTTTATATTCGGGTCTGAAAGATAATGTTCACTGTTCGTCATTCGGGTCAAGGGGAGAATGTTTACTGTTCCAAATTCGGGTCTGGTGATAATGTTCACTGTTGTACATTCGGGTCTGGGGGATAACGTTCACTGCTTTATATTCGGGTCTCGGGGATAATGTTCACTGCATTATATTCAGGTCTGGGGGATAATGTTTACTGTTTTATATTCGGGTCTGGGGGATAATGTTTTCTGTTTTATATTCGGGTCTGGGGGATAATGTTTACTGTATTATATTCGGGTCTGGGGGATAATGTTAACTGTATTATATTCAGGTCTGGTGGATAATGTTTACTGTTTTATATTCGGGTCTGGGGGATAATGGTCACTGTATTATATTCAGGTCTGGTGGATAATGTTTACTGTATTATATTCGGGTCTGGGGGATAATGTTCACTGTATTATATTCAGGTTTGGGGGATAATGTTCACTGTTTTATATTCAGGTCTGGTGGATAATGTTCACTGTTTTATATTCGGGTCTGGTGGATAATGTTCACTGTATTATATTCAGGTCTGGTGGATAATGTTCACTGTTTTATATTCAGGTCTGGTGGATAATGTTCACTGTTTTATATTCAGGTTTGGGGGATAATGTTCACTGTTTTATATTCGGGTCTGGGGGATAATGTTCACTGTTTTATATTCAGGTCTGGGGGATAATGTTCACTGCTTTATATTCGGGTCTAGGGGATAATGTTCACTGTTTTATATTCATGTCTGGGGGATAATGTTCACTGTTTTATATTCAGGTCTAGGGGATAATGTTCACTGTATTATATTCAGGTTTGGGGGATAATGTTCACTGTTTTATATTCAGGTCTGGTGGATAATGTTCACTGTTTTATATTCAGGTCTGGTGGATAATGTTCACTGTTTTATATTCAGGTTTGGGGGATAATGTTCACTGTTTTATATTCGGGTCTGGGGGATAATGTTCACTGTTTTATGTTCGGGTCTAGGGGATAATGTTCACTGTTCTATATTCGGGTCTCGGGGATAATGTTCACTGTTTTATATTCGGGTCCAGGGGATAATGTTCACTGTTTTATATTCGGGTCTGGGGGATAATGTTCACTGTTTTATATTCGGGTCTGGGGGATAATGTTCACTGTTTTATATTCGGGTCTAGGGGATAATGTTCACTGTTTTATATTCAGGGCTGGGGGATAATGTTCACTGTTTTATATTCTTGTCTAGGGGATAATGTTCACTGTTTTATATTCGGGTCTAGGGGATAATGTTCACTGTTTTATATTCGGGTCTGGGGGATAATGTTCACTGTTTTATATTCGGGTCTAGGGGATAATGTTCACTGTTTTATATTCGGGTCTCGGGGATAATGTTCACTGTTTTATATTCGGGTCTCGGGGATAATGTTCACTGTTTTATATTCGGGTCTGGGGGATAATGTTCAATGTTTTATAAACGCGTCTGGGGGATAATGTTCACTGTTTAGTATTCAGGTCTCGTGGATAATTTTCACTGTTTTATAAACGCGTCTGGGGGATAATGTTCACTGTTTTATATTCGGGTCTCGGGGATAATGTTCACTGTTTTATATTCGGGTCTGATAGATAATGTTCACTGTTATACATTCGGGTCAAGGGGAGAATCTTATAGTTCCAAATTCGGGACTGGTGATAATGTTCACTGTTGTACATTCGGGTCTGGGGGATAACGTTCACTGTTTTATATTCGGGTCTCGGGGATAATGTTCACTGTTTTATATTCAGGTCTGGGGGATAATGTTCACTGTTTTATATTCGGGTCTGGGGGATAATGTTCACTGTTTTATATTTAGGTCTGGGGGATAATGTTCACTGTTTTATATTCAGGTCTAGGGGATAATGTTCATTGTTTTATATTCAGGTCTGGGGGATAATGTTCACTGTTTTATATTCAGGTCTAGGGGATAATGTTCACTGTTTTATATTCGGCACTGGGGGATAATGTTCACTGTTTTATATTCAGGTCTGGGGGATAATGTTCCCTGTTTTATATTCGGGTCTGGGGGATAATGTTCACTGTTTTATATTCGGGTCTGGGGGATAATGTTCACTGTTTTATATTCGGGTCTGGGGGTTAATGTTCACTGTTTTATATTCGGGCCTAGGGGATAATGTTCACTGTTTTATATTCGGGTCTGGGGGATAATGTTCACTGTTTTATATTCGGGTCTGGGGGATAATGTTCACTGTTTTATATTCGGGTCTGGGGGATAATGTTCACTGTTTTATATTCGGGCCTAGGGGATAATGTTCAGTGTTTTATATTCGGGTCTGGGGGATAATGTTCACTGTTTTATATTCGGGTCTGGGGGATAATGTTCACTGTTTTATATTCGGGTCTGGGGGATAATGTTCACTGTTTTGTATTCGGGTCTGGGGGATAATATTCACTGTTCTATATTCGGGTCTCGGGGATAATGTTCACTGTTTTATATTCAGCTTTAGGGGATAATATTCACTGTCTTATATTCAGCTTTAGGGGATAATGTTCACTGTTTTATATTGGGGTCTGGGGGATAATGTTCACTGTTTTATAAACGACTCTGGGGGATAATGTTCACTGTTTTATATTCGGGTCTGGGGGACAATGTTCACTGTTTTATGTTCGGGTCTAGGGGATAATGTTCACTGTTTTATATTCGGGTCTGGGGGATAATGTTCACTGTTTTATATTCGGGTCTGGGGGATAATGTTCACTGTTTTATATTCGGGTCCAGGGGATAATGTTCACTGTTTTATATTCGGGTCTGGGGGATAATGTTCACTGTTTTATATTCGGGTCTGGGGGATAATGTTCACTGTTTTATATTCGGGTCTAGGGGATAATGTTCACTGTTTTATATTCAGGTCTGGGGGATAATGTTCACTCTTTTATATTCTTGTCTAGGGGATAATGTTCACTGTTTTATATTCGGGTTTAGGGGATAATGTTCACTGTTTTATATTCGGGGCTGGGGGATAATGTTCACTGTTTTATATTCGGGTCTAGGGGATAATGTTCACTGTTTTATATTCGGGTCTCGGGGATAATGTTCACTGTTTTATATTCGGGTCTCGGGGATAATGTTCACTGTTTTATATTCGGGTCTGGGGGATAATGTTCAATGTTTTATAAAAGCGTCTGGGGGATAATGTTCACTGTTTTATATTCGGGTCTCGGGGATAATGTTCACTGTTTTATAAACGCGTCTGGGGGATAATGTTCACTGTTTTATATTCGGGTCTCGGGGATAATGTTCACTGTTTTATATTCGGGTCTGAAAGATAATGTTCACTGTTATACATTCGGGTCAAGGGGAGAATGTTTACTGTTCCAAATTCGGGACTGGTGATAATGTTCACTGTTGTACATTCGGGTCTGGGGGATAACGTTCACTGTTTTATATTCGGGTCTCGGGGATAATGTTCACTGTTTTATAATCAGGTCTGGGGGATAATGTTCACTGTTTTATTTTCGGGTCTGGGGGATAATGTTCACTGCATTATATTCAGGTCCGGGGGATAATGTTTACTGTTTTATATTTGGGTCTGGGGGATAATGTTCACTGTTTTATATTCGGGTCTGGGGGATAATGTTTACTGTTTTATATTCGGGTCTGGGGGATAATGTTTACTGTTTTATATTCAGGTCTGGTGGATAATGTTCACTGTTTTATATTCGGGTCTGGGGGATAATGTTCACTGTATTATATTCAGTTTTGGGGGATAATGTTCACTGTTTTATATTCAGGTCTGGTGGATAATGTTCACTGTTTTATATTCGGGTCTAGGGGATAATGTTCACTGTTTTATATTCGAGTCTGAAAGATAATGTTCACTGTTATACATTCGGGTCAAGGGGATAATGTTTACTGTTCCAAATTCGGGACTGGTGATTATGTTTACTGTTTTATATTCGGGTCTGGGGGATAATGTTTACTGTTTTATATTCGGGTCTGGGGGATAATGTTCACTGCATTATATTCAGGTCCGGGGGATAATGTTTACTGTTTTATATTTGGGTCTGGGGGATAATGTTCACTGTTTTATATTCGGGTCTGGGGGATAATGTTCACTGTTTTATATTCGGGTCTGGGGGATAATGTTCACTGTTTTATATTCAGGTCTGCTGGATAATGTTCACTGTTTTATATTCAGGTCTGGTGGATAATGTTCACTGTTTTATATTCGGGTCTGGGGGATAATGTTCACTGTTTTATATTCGGGTCTGGGGGATAATGTTCACTGTTTTATATTTGGGTGTGGGGTATAATGTTCACTGTTTTATATTCGGGTCTGGGGGATAATGTTTACTGTTTTATATTCGGGTCTGGGGGATAATGTTCACTGTTTTATATTTAGGTCTGGGGGATAATGTTCACTGTTTTATTTTCGGGTCTGGGGGATAATGTTCACTGCATTATATTCAGGTCCGGGGGATAATGTTTACTGTTTTATATTTGGGTCTGGGGGATAATGTTCACTGTTTTATATTCGGGTCTGGGGGATAATGTTTACTGTTTTATATTCGGGTCTGGGGGATAATGTTTACTGTTTTATATTCAGGTCTGGTGGATAATGTTCACTGTTTTATATTCGGGTCTGGGGGATAATGTTCACTGTATTATATTCAGGTTTGGGGGATAATGTTCACTGTTTTATATTCAGGTCTGGTGGATAATGTTCACTGTTTTATATTCAGGTTTGGGGGATAATGTTCACTGTTTTATATTCAGGTCTGTTGGATAATGTTCACTGTTTTATATTCGGGTCTGGGGGATAATGTTCACTTTATTATATTCAGTTCTGGAGGATTATGTTCACTGTATTATATTCAGGTCTAGTGGATAATGTTCACTGTTTTATATTCGGGTCTGGGGGATAATGTTCACTGTTTTATATTCAGGTCTGGGGGATAATGTTCACTGTTTTATATTCGGGTCTGGGGGATAATGTTCACTGTTTTATATTCAGGTCTAGGGGATAATGTTCACTGTTTTATATTCAGGGCTGGGGGATAATGTTCACTGTTTTATATTCTTGTCTAGGGGATAATGTTCACTGTTTTATATTCGGGTCTAGGGGATAATGTTCACTGTTTTATATTCGGGTCTGGGGGATAATGTTCACTGTTTTATATTCGGGTCTAGGGGATAATGTTCACTGTTTTATATTCGGGTCTCGGGGATAATGTTCACTGTTTTATATTCAGGTCTCGGGGATAATGTTCACTGTTTTATATTCGGGTCTGGGGGATAATGTTCAATGTTTTATAAACGCGTCTGGGGGATAATGTTCACTGTTTAGTATTCAGGTCTCGTGGATAATTTTCACTGTTTTATAAACGCGTCTGGGGGATAATGTTCACTGTTTTATATTCGGGTCTCGGGGATAATGTTCACTGTTTTATATTCGGGTCTGATAGATAATGTTCACTGTTATACATTCGGGTCAAGGGGAGAATCTTATAGTTCCAAATTCGGGACTGGTGATAATGTTCACTGTTGTACATTCGGGTCTGGGGGATAACGTTCACTGTTTTATATTCGGGTCTCGGGGATAATGTTCACTGTTTTATATTCAGGTCTGGGGGATAATGTTCACTGTTTTATATTCGGGTCTGGGGGATAATGTTCACTGTTTTATATTTAGGTCTGGGGGATAATGTTCACTGTTTTATATTCAGGTCTAGGGGATAATGTTCATTGTTTTATATTCAGGTCTGGGGGATAATGTTCACTGTTTTATATTCAGGTCTAGGGGATAATGTTCACTGTTTTATATTCGGCACTGGGGGATAATGTTCACTGTTTTATATTCAGGTCTGGGGGATAATGTTCCCTGTTTTATATTCGGGTCTGGGGGATAATGTTCACTGTTTTATATTCGGGTCTGGGGGATAATGTTCACTGTTTTATATTCGGGTCTGGGGGTTAATGTTCACTGTTTTATATTCGGGCCTAGGGGATAATGTTCACTGTTTTATATTCGGGTCTGGGGGATAATGTTCACTGTTTTATATTCGGGTCTGGGGGATAATGTTCACTGTTTTATATTCGGGTCTGGGGGATAATGTTCACTGTTTTATATTCGGGCCTAGGGGATAATGTTCAGTGTTTTATATTCGGGTCTGGGGGATAATGTTCACTGTTTTATATTCGGGTCTGGGGGATAATGTTCACTGTTTTATATTCGGGTCTGGGGGATAATGTTCACTGTTTTGTATTCGGGTCTGGGGGATAATATTCACTGTTCTATATTCGGGTCTCGGGGATAATGTTCACTGTTTTATATTCAGCTTTAGGGGATAATATTCACTGTCTTATATTCAGCTTTAGGGGATAATGTTCACTGTTTTATATTGGGGTCTGGGGGATAATGTTCACTGTTTTATAAACGACTCTGGGGGATAATGTTCACTGTTTTATATTCGGGTCTGGGGGACAATGTTCACTGTTTTATGTTCGGGTCTAGGGGATAATGTTCACTGTTTTATATTCGGGTCTGGGGGATAATGTTCACTGTTTTATATTCGGGTCTGGGGGATAATGTTCACTGTTTTATATTCGGGTCCAGGGGATAATGTTCACTGTTTTATATTCGGGTCTGGGGGATAATGTTCACTGTTTTATATTCGGGTCTGGGGGATAATGTTCACTGTTTTATATTCGGGTCTAGGGGATAATGTTCACTGTTTTATATTCAGGTCTGGGGGATAATGTTCACTCTTTTATATTCTTGTCTAGGGGATAATGTTCACTGTTTTATATTCGGGTTTAGGGGATAATGTTCACTGTTTTATATTCGGGGCTGGGGGATAATGTTCACTGTTTTATATTCGGGTCTAGGGGATAATGTTCACTGTTTTATATTCGGGTCTCGGGGATAATGTTCACTGTTTTATATTCGGGTCTCGGGGATAATGTTCACTGTTTTATATTCGGGTCTGGGGGATAATGTTCAATGTTTTATAAAAGCGTCTGGGGGATAATGTTCACTGTTTTATATTCGGGTCTCGGGGATAATGTTCACTGTTTTATAAACGCGTCTGGGGGATAATGTTCACTGTTTTATATTCGGGTCTCGGGGATAATGTTCACTGTTTTATATTCGGGTCTGAAAGATAATGTTCACTGTTATACATTCGGGTCAAGGGGAGAATGTTTACTGTTCCAAATTCGGGACTGGTGATCATGTTCACTGTTGTACATTCGGGTCTGGGGGATAACGTTCACTGTTTTATATTCGGGTCTCGGGGATAATGTTCACTGTTTTATAATCAGGTCTGGGGGATAATGTTCACTGTTTTATTTTCGGGTCTGGGGGATAATGTTCACTGCATTATATTCAGGTCCGGGGGATAATGTTTACTGTTTTATATTTGGGTCTGGGGGATAATGTTCACTGTTTTATATTCGGGTCTGGGGGATAATGTTTACTGTTTTATATTCGGGTCTGGGGGATAATGTTTACTGTTTTATATTCAGGTCTGGTGGATGATGTTCACTGTTTTATATTCGGGTCTGGGGGATAATGTTCACTGTATTATATTCAGGTTTGGGGGATAATGTTCACTGTTTTATATTCAGGTCTGGTGGATAATGTTCACTGTTTTATATTCGGGTCTAGGGGATAATGTTCACTGTTTTATATTCGAGTCTGAAAGATAATGTTCACTGTTATACATTCGGGTCAAGGGGATAATGTTTACTGTTCCAAATTCGGGACTGGTGATTATGTTTACTGTTTTATATTCGGGTCTGGGGGATAATGTTTACTGTTTTATATTCGGGTCTGGGGGATAATGTTCACTGCATTATATTCAGGTCCGGGGGATAATGTTTACTGTTTTATATTTGGGTCTGGGGGATAATGTTCACTGTTTTATATTCGGGTCTGGGGGATAATGTTCACTGTTTTATATTCGGGTCTGGGGGATAATGTTCACTGTTTTATATTCAGGTCTGCTGGATAATGTTCACTGTTTTATATTCAGGTCTGGTGGATAATGTTCACTGTTTTATATTCGGGTCTGGGGGATAATGTTCACTGTTTTATATTCGGGTCTGGGGGATAATGTTCACTGTTTTATATTTGGGTGTGGGGTATAATGTTCACTGTTTTATATTCGGGTCTGGGGGATAATGTTTACTGTTTTATATTCGGGTCTGGGGGATAATGTTCACTGTTTTATATTTAGGTCTGGGGGATAATGTTCACTGTTTTATTTTCGGGTCTGGGGGATAATGTTCACTGCATTATATTCAGGTCCGGGGGATAATGTTTACTGTTTTATATTTGGGTCTGGGGGATAATGTTCACTGTTTTATATTCGGGTCTGGGGGATAATGTTTACTGTTTTATATTCGGGTCTGGGGGATAATGTTTACTGTTTTATATTCAGGTCTGGTGGATAATGTTCACTGTTTTATATTCGGGTCTGGGGGATAATGTTCACTGTATTATATTCAGGTTTGGGGGATAATGTTCACTGTTTTATATTCAGGTCTGGTGGATAATGTTCACTGTTTTATATTCAGGTTTGGGGGATAATGTTCACTGTTTTATATTCAGGTCTGTTGGATAATGTTCACTGTTTTATATTCGGGTCTGGGGGATAATGTTCACTTTATTATATTCAGTTCTGGAGGATTATGTTCACTGTATTATATTCAGGTCTAGTGGATAATGTTCACTGTTTTATATTCGGGTCTGGGGGATAATGTTCACTGTTTTATATTCAGGTCTGGGGGATAATGTTCACTGTTTTATATTCGGGTCTGGGGGATAATGTTCACTGTTTTATATTCAGGTCTGGGGGATAATGTTCACTGTTTTATATTCGGGTCTCGGGGATAATGTTCACAGTTTTATATTCAGCTTTAGGGGATAATGTTCACTGTTTTATATTCGGGTCTGGGAGATAATGTTCACTGTTTTATAAACGCCTCTGGGGGATAATGTTCACTGTTTTATATTCGGGTCTCGGGGATAATGTTCACTGTTTTATATTGGGGTCTGGGAGATAATGTTCACTGTTTTATAAACGCTTCTGGGGGATAATGTTCATTGTTTTATATTCGGGTCTGGGGGATAATGTTCACTGTTTTATATTCGGGTCTAGGGGATAATGTTCACTGTTTTATATTCGGGTCTGAAAGATAATGTTCACTGTTATACATTCGGGTCAAGGGGATAATGTTTACTGTTCCAAATTCGGGACTGGTGATAATGTTCACTGTTGTACATTCGGGTCTGGGGGATAATGTTCACTGTTTTATATTCGGCACTGGGGGATAATGTTCACTGTTCTATATTCAGGTCTGGGGGATATTGTTCACTGTTTTATATTCGGGTCTGGGGGATAATGTTTACTGTTTTATATTCGGGTCTGGGGGATAATGTTTACTGTTTTATATTCAGGTCTGGGGGATAATGTTCACTGTTTTATAAACGGGTCTGGGGGATAACGTTCACTGTTTTATATTCGGGTCTGGGGGATACTGTTTACTGTTTTATATTCGGGTCTGGGGATAACGTTCACAGTTTTATATTCGGGTCTGTGAGTTAATGCTCACTGTATTATAAACGGGTCAGGGGGATAATGATTACTGTTGTATAAACGGGTCTGGGGGATAATGTTTACTGTTGTATATTCAGGTCTGGGGGATATTGTTCACTGTTTTATATTCAGGTCTGGGGATCATGTTCAGTCTTTTATATTCGTGTCTGGGGGATAATGTTCACTGTTTTATATTCAGGTCTGGGGGATAATGTTCACTGTTTTATATTTGGGTCTGGGGGATAATGTTCACTGTTTTATATTCGGGTCTGGGGGATAATGTTCACTGTTTTATGTTCGGGTCTGGGGGATAATGTTTACTGTTTTATATTCGGGTCTGGGGGATAATGTTCACTGTTTTATATTCGGGTCTGGGGGATAATGTTCACTGTTTTATATTCGGGTCTAGGGGACAATGTTCACTGTTTTATATTCGGGTCTAGGGGATAATGTTCACTGTTTTATATTCGGGTCTGGGGGATAATGTTCACTGTTTTATATTCGGGTCTGGGGGATAATGTTCACTGTTTTATATTCGGGTCTGGGGGATAATGTTCACTGTTTTATATTGGGGTCTCGGGGATAATGTTCACTGTTTTATATTCAGCTTTAGGGGATAATGTTCACTGTTTTATATTGGGGTCTGGGGGATAATGTTCACTGTTTTATAAACGCCTCTGGGGGATAATGTTCACTGTTTTATATTGGGGTCTGGGGGATAATGTTCACTGTTTTATATTTAGGTCTGGGGGATAATGTTCACTGTTTTATTTTCGGGTCTGGGGGATAATGTTCACTGCATTATATTCAGGTCTGGGGGATAATGTTTACTGTTTTATATTTGGGTCTGGGGGATAATGTTTACTGTTTTATATTCGGGTCTGGGGGATAATGTTCACTGTTTTATATTTAGGTCTGGGGGATAATGTTCACTGTTTTATTTTCGGGTCTGGGGGATAATGTTCACTGCATTATATTCAGGTCTGGGGGATAATGTTTACTGTTTTATATTTGGGTCTGGGGGATAATGTTCACTGTTTTATATTCGGGTCTGGGGGATAATGTTCACTGTTTTATATTCGGGTCTGGGGGATAATGTTCACTGTTTTATATTCAGGTCTGGTGGATAATGTTCACTGTTTTATATTCAGGTCTGGTGGATAATGTTCACTGTTTTATATTCGGGTCTGGGGGATAATGTTCACTGTTTTATATTCGGGTCTGGGGGATAATGTTCACTGTTTTATATTTGGGTGTGGGGTATAATGTTCACTGTTTTATATTCGGGTCTGGGGGATAATGTTTACTGTTTTATATTCGGGTCTGGGGGATAATGTTCACTGTTTTATATTTAGGTCTGGGGGATAATGTTCACTGTTTTATTTTCGGGTCTGGGGGATAATGTTCACTGCATTATATTCAGGTCCGGGGGATAATGTTTACTGTTTTATATTTGGGTCTGGGGGATAATGTTCACTGTTTTATATTCGGGTCTGGGGGATAATGTTTACTGTTTTATATTCGGGTCTGGGGGATAATGTTTACTGTTTTATATTCAGGTCTGGTGGATAATGTTCACTGTTTTATATTCGGGTCTGGGGGATAATGTTCACTGTATTATATTCAGGTTTGGGGGATAATGTTCACTGTTTTATATTCAGGTCTGGTGGATAATGTTCACTGTTTTATATTCAGGTTTGGGGGATAATGTTCACTGTTTTATATTCAGGTCTGGTGGATAATGTTCACTGTTTTATATTCGGGTCTGGGGGATAATGTTCACTGTATTATATTCAGTTCTGGAGGATTATGTTCACTGTATTATATTCAGGTCTAGTGGATAATGTTCACTGTTTTATATTCGGGTCTGGGGGATAATGTTCACTGTTTTATATTCAGGTCTGGGGGATAATGTTCACTGTTTTATATTCGGGTCTGGGGGATAATGTTCACTGTTTTATATTCAGGTCTGGGGGATAATGTTCACTGATTTATATTCAGGTCTGGGGGATAATGTTCACTGTTTTATATTCGGGTCTCGGGGATAATGTTCACAGTTTTATATTCAGCTTTAGGGGATAATGTTCACTGTTTTATATTCGGGTCTGGGAGATAATGTTCACTGTTTTATAAACGCCTCTGGGGGATAATGTTCACTGTTTTATATTCGGGTCTAGGGGATAATGTTCACTGTTTTATATTGTGGTCTGGGAGATAATGTTCACTGTTTTATAAACGCTTCTGGGGGATAATGTTCATTGTTTTATATTCGGGTCTGGGGGATAATGTTCACTGTTTTATATTCGGGTCTAGGGGATAATGTTCACTGTTTTATATTCGGGTCTGAAAGATAATGTTCACTGTTATACATTCGGGTCAAGGGGATAATGTTCACTGTTTTATATTCGGGTCTGAAAGATAATGTTCACTGTTATACATTCGGGTCAAGGGGATAATGTTTACTGTTCCAAATTCGGGACTGGTGATAATGTTCACTGTTGTACATTCGGGTCTGGGGGATAATGTTCACTGTTTTATATTCGGCACTGGGGGATAATGTTCACTGTTCTATATTCAGGTCTGGGGGATATTGTTCACTGTTTTATATTCGGGTCTGGGATAATGTTTACTGTTTTATATTCGGGTCTGGGGGATAATGTTTACTGTTTTATATTCAGGTCTGGGGGATAATGTTCACTGTTTTATAAACGGGTCTGGGGGATAACGTTCACTGTTTTATATTCGGGTCTGGGGGATACTGTTTACTGTTTTATATTCGGGTCTGGGGATAACGTTCACAGTTTTATATTCGGGTCTGTGAGTTAATGCTCACTGTATTATAAACGGGTCAGGGGGATAATGATTACTGTTGTATAAACGGGTCTGGGGGATAATGTTTACTGTTGTATATTCAGGTCTGGGGGATATTGTTCACTGTTTTATATTCAGGTCTGGGGATCATGTTCACTCTTTTATATTCGTGTCTGGGGGATAATGTTCACTGTTTTATATTCAGGTCTGGGGGATAATGTTCACTGTTTTATATTTGGGTCTGGGGGATAATGTTCACTGTTTTATATTCGGGTCTGGGGGATAATGTTCACTGTTTTATGTTCGGGTCTGGGGGATAATGTTTACTGTTTTATATTCGGGTCTGGGGGATAATGTTCACTGTTTTATATTCGGGTCTGGGGGATAATGTTCACTGTTTTATATTCGGGTCTAGGGGACAATGTTCACTGTTTTATATTCGGGTCTAGGGGATAATGTTCACTGTTTTATATTCGGGTCTGGGGGATAATGTTCACTGTTTTATATTCGGGTCTGGGGGATAATGTTCACTGTTTTATATTCGGGTCTGGGGGATAATGTTCACTGTTTTATATTGGGGTCTCGGGGATAATGTTCACTGTTTTATATTCAGCTTTAGGGGATAATGTTCACTGTTTTATATTGGGGTCTGGGGGATAATGTTCACTGTTTTATAAACGCCTCTGGGGGATAATGTTCACTGTTTTATATTGGGGTCTGGGGGATAATGTTCACTGTTTTATATTTAGGTCTGGGGGATAATGTTCACTGTTTTATTTTCGGGTCTGGGGGATAATGTTCACTGCATTATATTCAGGTCTGGGGGATAATGTTTACTGTTTTATATTTGGGTCTGGGGGATAATGTTTACTGTTTTATATTCGGGTCTGGGGGATAATGTTCACTGTTTTATATTTAGGTCTGGGGGATAATGTTCACTGTTTTATTTTCGGGTCTGGGGGATAATGTTCACTGCATTATATTCAGGTCTGGGGGATAATGTTTACTGTTTTATATTTGGGTCTGGGGGATAATGTTCACTGTTTTATATTCGGGTCTGGGGGATAATGTTCACTGTTTTATATTCGGGTCTGGGGGATAATGTTCACTGTTTTATATTCAGGTCTGGTGGATAATGTTCACTGTTTTATATTCAGGTCTGGTGGATAATGTTCACTGTTTTATATTCGGGTCTGGGGGATAATGTTCACTGTTTTATATTCGGGTCTGGGGGATAATGTTCACTGTTTTATATTTGGGTGTGGGGTATAATGTTCACTGTTTTATATTCGGGTCTGGGGGATAATGTTTACTGTTTTATATTCGGGTCTGGGGGATAATGTTCACTGTTTTATATTTAGGTCTGGGGGATAATGTTCACTGTTTTATTTTCGGGTCTGGGGGATAATGTTCACTGCATTATATTCAGGTCCGGGGGATAATGTTTACTGTTTTATATTTGGGTCTGGGGGATAATGTTCACTGTTTTATATTCGGGTCTGGGGGATAATGTTTACTGTTTTATATTCGGGTCTGGGGGATAATGTTTACTGTTTTATATTCAGGTCTGGTGGATAATGTTCACTGTTTTATATTCGGGTCTGGGGGATAATGTTCACTGTATTATATTCAGGTTTGGGGGATAATGTTCACTGTTTTATATTCAGGTCTGATGGATAATGTTCACTGTTTTATATTCAGGTTTGGGGGATAATGTTCACTGTTTTATATTCAGGTCTGGTGGATAATGTTCACTGTTTTATATTCGGGTCTGGGGGATAATGTTCACTGTATTATATTCAGTTCTGGAGGATTATGTTCACTGTATTATATTCAGGTCTAGTGGATAATGTTCACTGTTTTATATTCGGGTCTGGGGGATAATGTTCACTGTTTTATATTCAGGTCTGGGGGATAATGTTCACTGTTTTATATTCGGGTCTGGGGGATAATGTTCACTGTTTTATATTCAGGTCTGGGGGATAATGTTCACTGATTTATATTCAGGTCTGGGGGATAATGTTCACTGTTTTATATTCGGGTCTCGGGGATAATGTTCACAGTTTTATATTCAGCTTTAGGGGATAATGTTCACTGTTTTATATTCGGGTCTGGGAGATAATGTTCACTGTTTTATAAACGCCTCTGGGGGATAATGTTCACTGTTTTATATTCGGGTCTAGGGGATAATGTTCACTGTTTTATATTGTGGTCTGGGAGATAATGTTCACTGTTTTATAAACGCTTCTGGGGGATAATGTTCATTGTTTTATATTCGGGTCTGGGGGATAATGTTCACTGTTTTATATTCGGGTCTAGGGGATAATGTTCACTGTTTTATATTCGGGTCTGAAAGATAATGTTCACTGTTATACATTCGGGTCAAGGGGATAATGTTTACTGTTCCAAATTCGGGACTGGTGATAATGTTCACTGTTGTACATTCGGGTCTGGGGGATAATGTTCACTGTTTTATATTCGGCACTGGGGGATAATGTTCACTGTTCTATATTCAGGTCTGGGGGATATTGTTCACTGTTTTATATTCGGGTCTGGGGGATAATGTTTACTGTTTTATATTCGGGTCTGGGGGATAATGTTTACTGTTTTATATTCAGGTCTGGGGGATAATGTTCACTGTTTTATAAACGGGTCTGGGGGATAACGTTCACTGTTTTATATTCGGGTCTGGGGGATACTGTTTACTGTTTTATATTCGGGTCTGGGGATAACGTTCACAGTTTTATATTCGGGTCTGTGAGTTAATGCTCACTGTATTATAAACGGGTCAGGGGGATAATGATTACTGTTGTATAAAGGGGTCTGGGGGATAATGTTTACTGTTGTATATTCAGGTCTGGGGGATATTGTTCACTGTTTTATATTCAGGTCTGGGGATCATGTTCACTCTTTTATATTCGTGTCTGGGGGATAATGTTCACTGTTTTATATTCGGGTCTGGGGGATAATGTTCACTGTTTTATATTTAGGTCTGGGGGATAATGTTCACTGTTTTATTTTCGGGTCTGGGGGATAATGTTCACTGCATTATATTCAGGTCTGGGGGATAATGTTTACTGTTTTATATTTGGGTCTGGGGGATAATGTTCACTGTTTTATATTCGGGTCTGGGGGATAATGTTCACTGTTTTATATTCGGGTCTGGGGGATAATGTTCACTGTTTTATATTCAGGTCTGGTGGATAATGTTCACTGTTTTATATTCAGGTCTGGTGGATAATGTTCACTGTTTTATATTCGGGTCTGGGGGATAATGTTCACTGTTTTATATTCGGGTCTGGGGGATAATGTTCACTGTTTTATATTTGGGTGTGGGGGATAATGTTCACTGTTTTATATTCGGGTCTGGGGGATAATGTTCACTGTTTTATATTTGGGTGTGGGGTATAATGTTCACTGTTTTATATTCGGGTCTGGGGGATAATGTTTACTGTTTTATATTCGGGTCTGGGGGATAATGTTCACTGTTTTATATTTAGGTCTGGGGGATAATGTTCACTGTTTTATTTTCGGGTCTGGGGGATAATGTTCACTGCATTATATTCAGGTCCGGGGTATAATGTTTACTGTTTTATATTTGGGTCTGGGGGATAATGTTCACTGTTTTATATTCGGGTCTGGGGGATAATGTTTACTTTTTTATATTCGGGTCTGGGGGATAATGTTTACTGTTTTATATTCAGGTCTGGTGGATAATGTTCACTGTTTTATATTCGGGTCTGGGGGATAATGTTCACTGTTTTATATTCAGGTCTGGGGGATAATGTTCACTGTTTTATATTCGGGTCTGGGGGATAATGTTCACTGTTTTATATTCAGGTCTGGGGGATAATGTTCACTGATTTATATTCAGGTCTGGGGGATAATGTTCACTGTTTTATATTCGGGTCTCGGGGATAATGTTCACAGTTTTATATTCAGCTTTAGGGGATAATGTTCACTGTTTTATATTCGGGTCTGGGAGATAATGTTCACTGTTTTATAAACGCCTCTGGGGGATAATGTTCACTGTTTTATATTCGGGTCTAGGGGATAATGTTCACTGTTTTATATTGGGGTCTGGGAGATAATGATCACTGTTTTATAAACGCTTTTGGGGGATAATGTTCATTGTTTTATATTCGGGTCTGGGGGATAATGTTCACTGTTTTATATTCGGGTCTAGGGGATAATGTTCACTGTTTTATATTCGGGTCTGAAAGATAATGTTCACTGTTATACATTCGGGTCAAGGGGATAATGTTTACTGTTCCAAATTCGGGACTGGTGATAATGTTCACTGTTGTACATTCGGGTCTGGGGGATAATGTTCACTGTTTTATATTCGGGTCTAGGGGATAATGTTCACTGTTTTATATTCGGGTCTGAAAGATAATGTTCACTGTTATACATTCGGGTCAAGGGGATAATGTTCACTGTTTTATATTCGGGTCTGAAAGATAATGTTCACTGTTATACATTCGGGTCAAGGGGATAATGTTTACTGTTCCAAATTCGGGACTGGTGATAATGTTCACTGTTGTACATTCGGGTCTGGGGGATAATGTTCACTGTTTTATATTCGGCACTGGGGGATAATGTTCACTGTTCTATATTCAGGTCTGGGGGATATTGTTCACTGTTTTATATTCGGGTCTGGGGGATAATGTTTACTGTTTTATATTCGGGTCTGGGGGATAATGTTTACTGTTTTATATTCAGGTCTGGGGGATAATGTTCACTGTTTTATAAACGGGTCTGGGGGATAACGTTCACTGTTTTATATTCGGGTCTGGGGGATACTGTTTACTGTTTTATATTCGGGTCTGGGGATAACGTTCACAGTTTTATATTCGGGTCTGTGAGTTAATGCTCACTGTATTATAAACGGGTCAGGGGGATAATGATTACTGTTGTATAAACGGGTCTGGGGGATAATGTTTACTGTTGTATATTCAGGTCTGGGGGATATTGTTCACTGTTTTATATTCAGGTCTGGGGATCATGTTCACTCTTTTATATTCGTGTCTGGGGGATAATGTTCACTGTTTTATATTCAGGTCTGGGGGATAATGTTCACTGTTTTATATTTGGGTCTGGGGGATAATGTTCACTGTTTTATATTCGGGTCTGGGGGATAATGTTCACTGTTTTATGTTCGGGTCTGGGGGATAATGTTTACTGTTTTATATTCGGGTCTGGGGGATAATGTTCACTGTTTTATATTCGGGTCTGGGGGATAATGTTCACTGTTTTATATTCGGGTCTAGGGGACAATGTTCACTGTTTTATATTCGGGTCTAGGGGATAATGTTCACTGTTTTATATTCGGGTCTGGGGGATAATGTTCACTGTTTTATATTCGGGTCTGGGGGATAATGTTCACTGTTTTATATTCGGGTCTGGGGGATAATGTTCACTGTTTTATATTGGGGTCTCGGGGATAATGTTCACTGTTTTATATTCAGCTTTAGGGGATAATGTTCACTGTTTTATATTGGGGTCTGGGGGATAATGTTCACTGTTTTATAAACGCCTCTGGGGGATAATGTTCACTGTTTTATATTGGGGTCTGGGGGATAATGTTCACTGTTTTATATTTAGGTCTGGGGGATAATGTTCACTGTTTTATTTTCGGGTCTGGGGGATAATGTTCACTGCATTATATTCAGGTCTGGGGGATAATGTTTACTGTTTTATATTTGGGTCTGGGGGATAATGTTTACTGTTTTATATTCGGGTCTGGGGGATAATGTTCACTGTTTTATATTTAGGTCTGGGGGATAATGTTCACTGTTTTATTTTCGGGTCTGGGGGATAATGTTCACTGCATTATATTCAGGTCTGGGGGATAATGTTTACTGTTTTATATTTGGGTCTGGGGGATAATGTTCACTGTTTTATATTCGGGTCTGGGGGATAATGTTCACTGTTTTATATTCGGGTCTGGGGGATAATGTTCACTGTTTTATATTCAGGTCTGGTGGATAATGTTCACTGTTTTATATTCAGGTCTGGTGGATAATGTTCACTGTTTTATATTCGGGTCTGGGGGATAATGTTCACTGTTTTATATTCGGGTCTGGGGGATAATGTTCACTGTTTTATATTTGGGTGTGGGGTATAATGTTCACTGTTTTATATTCGGGTCTGGGGGATAATGTTTACTGTTTTATATTCGGGTCTGGGGGATAATGTTCACTGTTTTATATTTAGGTCTGGGGGATAATGTTCACTGTTTTATTTTCGGGTCTGGGGGATAATGTTCACTGCATTATATTCAGGTCCGGGGGATAATGTTTACTGTTTTATATTTGGGTCTGGGGGATAATGTTCACTGTTTTATATTCGGGTCTGGGGGATAATGTTTACTGTTTTATATTCGGGTCTGGGGGATAATGTTTACTGTTTTATATTCAGGTCTGGTGGATAATGTTCACTGTTTTATATTCGGGTCTGGGGGATAATGTTCACTGTATTATATTCAGGTTTGGGGGATAATGTTCACTGTTTTATATTCAGGTCTGATGGATAATGTTCACTGTTTTATATTCAGGTTTGGGGGATAATGTTCACTGTTTTATATTCAGGTCTGGTGGATAATGTTCACTGTTTTATATTCGGGTCTGGGGGATAATGTTCACTGTATTATATTCAGTTCTGGAGGATTATGTTCACTGTATTATATTCAGGTCTAGTGGATAATGTTCACTGTTTTATATTCGGGTCTGGGGGATAATGTTCACTGTTTTATATTCAGGTCTGGGGGATAATGTTCACTGTTTTATATTCGGGTCTGGGGGATAATGTTCACTGTTTTATATTCAGGTCTGGGGGATAATGTTCACTGATTTATATTCAGGTCTGGGGGATAATGTTCACTGTTTTATATTCGGGTCTCGGGGATAATGTTCACAGTTTTATATTCAGCTTTAGGGGATAATGTTCACTGTTTTATATTCGGGTCTGGGAGATAATGTTCACTGTTTTATAAACGCCTCTGGGGGATAATGTTCACTGTTTTATATTCGGGTCTAGGGGATAATGTTCACTGTTTTATATTGTGGTCTGGGAGATAATGTTCACTGTTTTATAAACGCTTCTGGGGGATAATGTTCATTGTTTTATATTCGGGTCTGGGGGATAATGTTCACTGTTTTATATTCGGGTCTAGGGGATAATGTTCACTGTTTTATATTCGGGTCTGAAAGATAATGTTCACTGTTATACATTCGGGTCAAGGGGATAATGTTTACTGTTCCAAATTCGGGACTGGTGATAATGTTCACTGTTGTACATTCGGGTCTGGGGGATAATGTTCACTGTTTTATATTCGGCACTGGGGGATAATGTTCACTGTTCTATATTCAGGTCTGGGGGATATTGTTCACTGTTTTATATTCGGGTCTGGGGGATAATGTTTACTGTTTTATATTCGGGTCTGGGGGATAATGTTTACTGTTTTATATTCAGGTCTGGGGGATAATGTTCACTGTTTTATAAACGGGTCTGGGGGATAACGTTCACTGTTTTATATTCGGGTCTGGGGGATACTGTTTACTGTTTTATATTCGGGTCTGGGGATAACGTTCACAGTTTTATATTCGGGTCTGTGAGTTAATGCTCACTGTATTATAAACGGGTCAGGGGGATAATGATTACTGTTGTATAAAGGGGTCTGGGGGATAATGTTTACTGTTGTATATTCAGGTCTGGGGGATATTGTTCACTGTTTTATATTCAGGTCTGGGGATCATGTTCACTCTTTTATATTCGTGTCTGGGGGATAATGTTCACTGTTTTATATTCGGGTCTGGGGGATAATGTTCACTGTTTTATATTTAGGTCTGGGGGATAATGTTCACTGTTTTATTTTCGGGTCTGGGGGATAATGTTCACTGCATTATATTCAGGTCTGGGGGATAATGTTTACTGTTTTATATTTGGGTCTGGGGGATAATGTTCACTGTTTTATATTCGGGTCTGGGGGATAATGTTCACTGTTTTATATTCGGGTCTGGGGGATAATGTTCACTGTTTTATATTCAGGTCTGGTGGATAATGTTCACTGTTTTATATTCAGGTCTGGTGGATAATGTTCACTGTTTTATATTCGGGTCTGGGGGATAATGTTCACTGTTTTATATTCGGGTCTGTGGGATAATGTTCACTGTTTTATATTTGGGTGTGGGGGATAATGTTCACTGTTTTATATTCGGGTCTGGGGGATAATGTTCACTGTTTTATATTTGGGTGTGGGGTATAATGTTCACTGTTTTATATTCGGGTCTGGGGGATAATGTTTACTGTTTTATATTCGGGTCTGGGGGATAATGTTCACTGTTTTATATTTAGGTCTGGGGGATAATGTTCACTGTTTTATTTTCGGGTCTGGGGGATAATGTTCACTGCATTATATTCAGGTCCGGGGTATAATGTTTACTGTTTTATATTTGGGTCTGGGGGATAATGTTCACTGTTTTATATTCGGGTCTGGGGGATAATGTTTACTTTTTTATATTCGGGTCTGGGGGATAATGTTTACTGTTTTATATTCAGGTCTGGTGGATAATGTTCACTGTTTTATATTCGGGTCTGGGGGATAATGTTCACTGTTTTATATTCAGGTCTGGGGGATAATGTTCACTGTTTTATATTCGGGTCTGGGGGATAATGTTCACTGTTTTATATTCAGGTCTGGGGGATAATGTTCACTGATTTATATTCAGGTCTGGGGGATAATGTTCACTGTTTTATATTCGGGTCTCGGGGATAATGTTCACAGTTTTATATTCAGCTTTAGGGGATAATGTTCACTGTTTTATATTCGGGTCTGGGAGATAATGTTCACTGTTTTATAAACGCCTCTGGGGGATAATGTTCACTGTTTTATATTCGGGTCTAGGGGATAATGTTCACTGTTTTATATTGGGGTCTGGGAGATAATGATCACTGTTTTATAAACGCTTTTGGGGGATAATGTTCATTGTTTTATATTCGGGTCTGGGGGATAATGTTCACTGTTTTATATTCGGGTCTAGGGGATAATGTTCACTGTTTTATATTCGGGTCTGAAAGATAATGTTCACTGTTATACATTCGGGTCAAGGGGATAATGTTTACTGTTCCAAATTCGGGACTGGTGATAATGTTCACTGTTGTACATTCGGGTCTGGGGGATAATGTTCACTGTTTTATATTCGGCACTGGGGGATAATGTTCACTGTTCTATATTCAGGTCTGGGGGATATTGTTCACTGTTTTATATTCGGGTCTGGGGGATAATGTTTACTGTTTTATATTCGGGTCTGGGGGATAATGTTTACTGTTTTATATTCAGGTCTGGGGGATAATGTTCACTGTTTTATAAACGGGTCTGGGGGATAACGTTCACTGTTTTATATTCGGGTCTGGGGGATACTGTTTACTGTTTTATATTCGGGTCTGGGGATAATGTTCACAGTTTTATATTCGGGTCTGTGAGTTAATGCTCACTGTATTATAAACGGGTCAGGGGGATAATGATTACTGTTGTATAAACGGGTCTGGGGGATAATGTTTACTGTTGTATATTCAGGTCTGGGGGATATTGTTCACTGTTTTATATTCAGGTCTGGGGATCATGTTCACTCTTTTATATTCGTGTCTGGGGGATAATGTTCACTGTTTTATATTCAGGTCTGGGGGATAATGTTCACTGTTTTATATTTGGGTCTGGGGGATAATGTTCACTGTTTTAGATTCGGGTCTGGGGGATAATGTTCACTGTTTTATGTTCGGGTCTGGGGGATAATGTTTACTGTTTTATATTCGGGTCTGGGGGATAATGTTCACTGTTTTATATTCGGGTCTGGGGGATAATGTTCACTGTTTTATATTCGGGTCTAGGGGTACAATGTTCACTGTTTTATATTCGGGTCTAGGGGATAATGTTCACTGTTTTATATTCGGGTCTGGGGGATAATGTTCACTGTTTTATATTCGGGTCTGGGGGATAATGTTCACTGTTTTATATTCGGGTCTGGGGGATAATGTTCACTGTTTTATATTGGGGTCTCGGGGATAATGTTCACTGTTTTATATTCAGCTTTAGGGGATAATGTTCACTGTTTTATATTGGGGTCTGGGGGATAATGTTCACTGTTTTATAAACGCCTCTGGGGGATAATGTTCACTGTTTTATATTGGGGTCTGGGGGATAATGTTCACTGTTTTATAAACGCCTCTGGGGGATAATGTTCACTGTTTTATATTCGGGTCTAGGGGATAATGTTCACTGTTTTATATTCGGGTCTCGGGGATAATGTTCACAGTTTTATATTCAGCTTTAGGGGATAATGTTCACTGTTTTATATTAGGGTCTGGGAGATAATGTTCACTGTTTTATAAACGCCTCTGGGGGATAATGTTCACTGTTTTATATTCGGGTCTAGGGGATAATGTTCACTGTTTTATATTCGTGTCTCGGGGATAATGTTCACTGTTTTATATTCGGGTGTCGGGGATAATGTTCACAGTTTTATAAACGCTTCTGGGGGATAATGTTCACTGTTTTATATTCGGGTCTGGGGGATAATGTTCATTGTTTTATATTCAGGTCTGGTGGATAATGTACACTGTTTTATATTCGGGTCTGGGGGATAATGTTCACTGTTTTATATTCGGCACTAGGTGATAATGTTCACTGTTTTATATTCAGGTCCAGGGGATAATGTTCACTGTTTTATATTCAGGTCTGAGGGATAATGTTCACTGTTTTATATTCGTTTCTGGGGGATAATGTTCACTGTTTTATATTCAGGTCTAGGGGATAATTTTCACTGTTTTATATTCGGCACTAGGTGATAATGTTCACTGTTTTATATTCAGGTCTGGGGGATAATGTTCACTGTTTTATATTCGGGTCTAGGGGATAATGTTCACTGTTTTATATTTGGGTCTCGGGGATAATGTTCACTGTTTTATATTCGGGACTCGGGGATAATGTTCACTGTTTTATAAACGCGTCTGGGGGATAATGTTCACTGTTTTATATTCGGGTCTGGGGGATAATGTTCATTGTTTTATATTCAGGTCTAGGGGATAATGTTCACTGTTTTATATTCGGCACTGGGGGATAATGTTCACTGTTTTTTTATTCAGTTCTGGGGGCTAATGTTCACAGTTTTATATTTGGGTCTGGGGGATAATGTTCCCTGTTTTATATTCGGGTCTGGGGGATAATGTTCACCGTTTTATATTCAGGTCTGGGGGATAATGTTCACCGTTTTATATTCAGGTCTGGGGGATAATGTTCACTGTTTTATATTCAGGTCTGGGGGATAATGTTCACTGTTTTATATTCGGGTCTGGGGGATAATGTTCGCTGTTTTATATTCGGGTCTGGGGGATAATGTTCAATGTTTTATATTCAGGTCTGGGGGATAATGTTCACCGTTTTATATTCGGGTCTGGGGGATAATGTTCACTGTTTTATATTTAGGTCTGGGGGATAATGTTCACTGTTTTATATTCAGGTCTAGGGGATAATGTTCACTGTTTTATATTCAGGTCTGGGGGATAATGTTCACTGTTTTATATTCAGGTCTGGGGGATAATGTTCACTGTTTTATATTCGGGTCTGGGGGATAATGTTCACTGTTTTATATTCGGGTCTAGGGGATAATGTTCACTGCTTTATATTCGGGTCTAGGGGATAATGTTCACTGTTTTATATTCAGGTCTGGGGGATAATGTTCACTGTTTTATATTCGGGTCTAGGGGATAATGTTCACTGTTTTATATTCGGGTCTGGGGGATAATGTTCACTGTTTTATATTCGGGTCTGGGGGATAATGTTCACTGTTTTATATTCAGGTCTAGGGGATAATGTTCACTGTTTTATATTCAGGTCTGGGGGATAATGTTCACTGTTTTATATTCAGGTCTGGGGGATAATGTTCACTGTTTTATATTCGGGTCTGGGGGATAATGTTCACTGTTTTATATTCGGGTCTAGGGGATAATGTTCACTGCTTTATATTCGGGTCTAGGGGATAATGTTCACTGTTTTATATTCAGGTCTGGGGGATAATGTTCACTGTTTTATATTCGGGTCTAGGGGATAATGTTCACTGTTTTATATTCGGGTCTGGGGGATAATGTTCACTGTTTTATATTCGGGTCTGGGGGATAATGTTCACTGTTTTATATTCGGGTCTGGGGGATAATGTTCACTGTTTTATATTCGGGTCTAGGGGATAATGTTCACTGCTTTATATTCGGGTCTAGGGGATAATGTTCACTGTTTTATATTCAGGTCTGGGGGATAATGTTCACTGTTTTATATTCGGGTCTAGGGGATAATGTTCACTGTTTTATATTCGGGTCTGGGGGATAATGTTCACTGTTTTATATTCGGGACTGGGGGATAATGTTCACTGTTTTATATTCGGGTCTGGGGGATAATGTTCACTGTTTTATGTTCGGGTCTCGGGGATAATGTTCACTGTTTTATATTGGGGTCTGGGGGATAATGTTCACTGTTTTATAAACGCCTCTGGGGGATAATGTTCACTGTTTTATATTCGGGTCTAGGGGATAATGTTCACTGTTTTATATTCGGGTCTCGGGGATAATGTTCACTGTTTTATATTCGGGACTCGGGGCAAATGTTCACTGTTTTATAAACGCGTCTGGGGGATAATGTTCACTGTTTTATATTCGGGTCTGGGGGATAATGTTCATTGTTTTATATTCGGGTCTGGGGGATAATGTTCACTGATATATATTCGGGTCTAGGGGATAATGATCACTGTTTTATATTCGGGTCTGAAAGATAATGCTCACTGTTATACATTCGGGTCAAGCGGATAATGTTTACTGTTCCAAATTCGGGACTGGTGATAATGTTCACTGTTGCACATTCGGGTCTGGGGGATAATGTTTACTGTTTTATATTCGGGTCTGGGTGATAATCTTCACTGTTTTATATTCGGGTCTCGGGGATAATGTTCACCGTTTTATATTCAGGTCTGGGGGATAATGTTCACCGTTTTATATTCAGGTCTGGGTGATAATGTTCACTGTTTTATATTCGGGTCTGGGGGATAATGTTCACTGTTTTATATTCAGGTCTAGGGGATAATGTTCACTGTTTTATATTCGGCACTGGGGGATAATGTTCACTGTTTTTTTATTCAGGTCTGGGGGCTAATGTTCACAGTTTTATATTTGGGTCTGGGGGATAATGTTTACTGTTTTATATTCGGGTCTGGGTGATAATCTTCACCGTTTTATATTCAGGTCTGGGGGATAATGTTCACTGTTTTATATTCGGGTCTCGGGGATAATGTTCACTGTTTTATATTCAGGTCTGGGGGATAATGTTCACAGTTTTCCCGGCGGAGCAGCAGGAGAAGTTAGCGACTCTTCGGTGGGTGAGTGAAGGCATCAGGAGCTGTGTTTTAAAAGTAAGTACTTACTGTTTTACTTACTGTTTTCCTTGTCTTTGAGTTTCTTTTGGCGCCGGAGGAACCGGAAGCTGGTCGGCAGCGAGGACTCCTGGGTAGGTATTTTCCTTAAAGGTGCGGAGCTGAGTAAACCCGAGCCACTACACATGTAGTGTCTCCCACACATCCTCCTCCTCTAACCTAATAATAAGACCCTTTTTACCCTCCTCCTCTAACCAAAAAGGACTGAGCAGGTAAGCTATTTACTGTTTTTGTTAATATCTATAGTTGTACTTAACTAAGGGGTAATTGAATAAAAGAAATGGCAGCCAGTGTAGTGTATTGCTCCTCCTGCAGAATGTTCGAGGTGAGGGAAACCTCCGGTGGCCCTGCCGACTTCACCTGCTGGAAGTGCATCCGTCTCCAGCTCCTATCAGACCGTGTTAGGGAATTGGAGCTGGAGCTGGATGAACTGAGGATCATTCGGGAAGCTGAGGGGTTGATAGATAGAAGCTACACGGAGGTCGTTACTCCACAGATCAAAGGCAGCTGGGTAACAGTTAGAGGTGGGAAGAGGTCAGTGCAGGGATCTCCTGTGGTCGTTCCCCTCAACAACAAGTATACAGTTTTAGATACTGTTGGGGGGGACGGCCTATCGGGGGCAGGCTGCAGTGACCGGGCCTCTGGCACGGGGTCCTGCACTGTGGCTCAGAAGGGAAGGAGGGAGAATGGGAGAGCACTAGTCATCGGGGACTCGATGGTGAGGAGTACGGACAGGCGGTTCTGTGGGCGCAGGCGAGACGCACGGATGGTTTGTTGTCTCCCTGGTGCCAGGGTCCGTGATGTTTGTGATCGCGTCTTCAGGATCCTTAAAGGGGAGGGGGAGCAGCCAGAGGTCGTGGTGCACATTGGCACCAACGACGTAGGAAGGAAGGGTGGCACAGATGTTAGAAGTGAGTTTAGGGAGTTAGGCTGGAAGCTGAAAGCTCGGACGGACAGAGTTGTTATCTCTGGTTTGTTGCCGGCGCCACGTGATAGTGAGGCTAGGAATAGGGAGAGAGCACAGCTGAACACGTGGCTGCAGGAATGGTGTAGGAGGGAGGGCTTCCAGTTCTTGGATAATTGGAATGCATTCTGGGGAAGATGGGACCTGTTCAAACAGGACGGGCTGCATCTGAACCAGAGGGGCACCAATATCCTGGGAGGGAGGTTTGCTAGTACTCTTCGGGAGGGTTTAAACTAGTTTGGGAGGGGGATGGGAACCGGACTTGTAGTCCAGGGACCAGTGGGTCCACTCAGAAAGACAAAGAGTGTAGTGAGGTATTGGGGAAGGTAGCACTGTCACAGAGGACAGATGGGCACGGAGAAGGGTTAAAGTGCGTATACTTCAACGCAAGAAGCATCAGGAATAAGGTGAGTGAATTGAAGGCGTGGATGGGCACTTGGGACTACGATGTTGTGGCCATCACTGAAACGTGGATAGGTGAGGGGGAGGAATGGTTTTTGGAGGTACCTGGTTATAGATGTTTTCATAAGATTAGGAATGGTGGTAAAAGAGGTGGGGGGGTGGCATTGTTAGTTAGAAATAGTGTAACAACTGCTGAAAGAATTTTCGAGGAGGATCTGCCGACTGAGGCACTGTGGGTTGAGGTCAGGAACAGGAAAGGAGCAGTCACCTTGATGGGAGTTTTCTATAGGCCCCCCAATAGCAGCAGGGAGGTGGAAGAGCAGATTGGGAAACAGATTTTGGAAAGGAGCAGAAGTCACAGGGTAGTAATTATGGGGGATTTCAACTTCCCAAATATTGATTGGCAACTCTTTAGATCGAATAGTTTGGATGGGGTAGTGTTTGTGCAGTATGTCCAGGAAGCTTTTCTGACTCAGTATGTAGACTGCCCGACCAGAGGGGAGGCAATATTGGATTTGGTACTAGGTAATGAACCAGGGCAAGTGATAGAGCTGTTGGTGGGCGAGCACTTTGGAGATAGTGATCACAATTCTGTAGCATTCACTGTGGTAATGGAGAGGGATAGGTATGTGCAACAGGGCAAGGTTTACAATTGGGGGAAGGGTAGATATGATGCTGTCAGGCAGGAACTGAGGAGCATAAGTTGGGAGCATATGCTGGCAGGGAAGGGCACGGTCGAAATGTGGAACTTTTTCAAGGAGCAGATAGTAGGGGCCATTGATAAGCATGTCCCTGTCAGACAGGGAAGGGATGGTCATGTGAGGGAACCGTGGTTGACAAGAGAGGTTGAGAGTCTTGTTAGGAAGAAGAAGGATGCGTATATAAAGTTGAGGAAAAAGGGCACAGGCATAGCTCTGGAGGGATACAAGATGGCCAGGAAGGATCTGAAGAAAGGGATTAGGAGAGCTAAGAGAGGGCATGAAAAATGCTTGGCGGGTAGGATAAAAGAAAACCCCAAGGCCTTTTACGCGTATGTCAGAAATATGAGGATGACTAGGGGGACCGTAGGTCCGGTCAAGGACAATAGCGGGAGACTGTGTGTTGAGCCGGAAGAGATAAGTGAGGTTTTGAATGAGTACTTCTCTTCGGTATTTACGAATGAGAAGGGGTGTATTACTGAAGAGGACGGTGGGAAGCAGACTGGTAAGCTCGAGGAAGTGCTCGTTAGGAGGGAAGATGTGTTGGGGTTTTTGAATAACTTGAAGATAGACAAGTCTCCCGGGCCTGACGGGGTATATCCAAGGATGTTATGGGAAGCAAGGGATGAAATTGCAGAGCCGCTGGCAATGATCTTTTCATCTTCTCTGCTGACGGGGGTGGTACCAGGTGATTGGAGGGTGGCAAATGTTGTGCCCCTGTTCAAGAAAGGGAATAGGAACAACCCTGGGAATTACAGGCCAGTTAGTCTTACTTCGGTGGTAGGCAAGTTGATGGAAAAGGTGCTGAGGGATAGGATTTCTGAGCATCTGGAAAGACACTGCTTGATTCGGGACAGTCAGCACGGTTTTGTGAGGGGTAGGTCTTGCCTCACAAGCCTGATTGAATTCTTTGAGCAGGTGACCAAGCAAGTGGATGAGGGTAAACCAGTGGATGTGGTGTACATGGATTTTAGTAAGGCATTTGATAAGGTCCCCCATGGTAGACTTATGGAGAAAGTCAGGAGGCATGGGATAGTGGGGAATGTGGCCAGTTGGATTAAGAATTGGCTAACTGATAGAAGGCAGAGAGTGGTCTTAGATGGTAAATACTCAGCCTGGAGCCCAGTTACCAGTGGCGTGCCGCAGGGATCAGTTCTGGGTCCTCTCCTGTTTGTGATTTTTATTAACGACTTGGATGAGGAAGTCGAAGGGTGGGTCAGTAAATTTGCAGATGATACAAAGGTTGGTGGAGTTGTGGATACCGAGGAGGGCTATTGTCGTCTGCAAAGGGACTTGGATAGGTTGCAGTGCTGGGCTGAAAAGTGGCAGATGGAGTTTAACCCTGAAAAGTGTGAGGTCGTCCATTTTGGAAGGACAAACATGAATGCAAAATACTGGGTTAACGGTAGGGTTCTTGGGCATGTGGAGGAGCAGAGAGACCTTGGGGTCTATGTGCATAGATCATTGAAAGTTGCAACTCAAGTGGATAGGGCTGTGAAGAAGGCATATGGGGTGTTAGCGTTCATTAGCAGAGGGATTGAATTTAAGAGCCGTGAGGTGATGATGCAGCTGTACAGGACCTTGGTAAGGCCTCATTTGGAGTACTGTGTGCAGTTCTGGTCGCCTCATTTTAGGAAGGATGTGGAAGCCTTGGAGAGGGTGCAGAGGAGATTTACCAGGATGTTGCCTGGAATGGAGAATAAGTCTTACGAGGAAAGGCTGAACATTCTAGGCCTCTTCTCATTAGAAAGGAGAAGGATGAGGGGTGACATGATAGAGGTTTATAAGATGATCAGGGGAATAGATAGGGTAGACAGTCAGAAACTTTTTCCCCGGGTGGAGCAAAGCGTTACAAGGGGTCATAAATTTAAGGTGAAGGGTGGGAGATATAAGGGGGATGTCAGGGGAAGGTTCTTTACCCAGAGAGTGGTCGAGGCATGGAATGCCTTGCCCGGGGACGTTGTTGAGTCAGAAACTTTAGGGACTTTCAAAAGGCTTTTGGATAGGTATATGGATAAAGGAGAATGATGGGGTATAGATTAAATTGTCCTTGACAGAGGACAAAGGATCGGCACAACATTGTGGGCCGAAGGGCCTGTTCTGTGCTGTATGTTCTATGTTCTATGTATGTTTTATATTCGGGTCTAGGGGATAATGTTCACTATTTTATATTCAGGTCTGGGGGATAATATTCACTGTTTTATATTCAGGTCTAGGCGATAATGTTCACTGTTTTATATTCAGGTCTGGGGGATAATGTTCACTGTTTTATATTCGGGTCTGGGGGATAATGTTCACTGTTTTATATTCGGGTCTAGGGGATTATGTTCACTGCTTTATATTCGGGTCTAGGGGATAATGTTCACTGTTTTATATTCAGGTCTGGGGGATAATGTTCACTGTTTTATATTCGGGTCTAGGGGATAATGTTCACTGTTTTATATTCGGGTCTGGGGGATAATGTTCACTGTTTTATATTCGGGTCTGGGGGATAATGTTCACTGTTTTATATTCGGGTCTGGGGGATAATGTTCACTGTTTTATATTTAGGTCTGGGGGATAATGTTCACTGTTTTATATTCAGGTCTAGGGGATAATGTTCACTGTTTTATATTCAGGTCTGGGGGATAATGTTCACTGTTTTATATTCAGGTCTGGGGGATAATGTTCACTGTTTTATATTCGGGTCTGGGGGATAATGTTCACTGTTTTATATTCGGGTCTAGGGGATAATGTTCACTGCTTTATATTCGGGTCTAGGGGATAATGTTCACTGTTTTATATTCAGGTCTGGGGGATAATGTTCACTGTTTTATATTCGGGTCTAGGGGATAATGTTCACTGTTTTATATTCGGGTCTGGGGGATAATGTTCACTGTTTTATATTCAGGTCTGGGGGATAATGTTCACTGTTTTATATTCAGGTCTGGGGGATAATGTTCACTATTTTATATTCGGGTCTGGGGGATAATGTTCACTGTTTTATATTCGGGTCTGGGGGATAATGTTCACTGTTTTATATTTGGGTCTGGGGGATAATGTTCACTGTTTTATATTCGGGTCTGGGGGATAATGTTCACTGTTTTATATTTAGGTCTGGGGGATAATGTTCACTGTTTTATATTCGGGTCTGGGGGATAATGTTCACTGTTTTATATTCAGGTCTGGGGGATAATGTTCACTGTTTTATATTCGGGTCTGGGGGATAATGTTCACTGTTTTATATTCGGGTCTAGGGGATAATGTTCACTGCTTTATATTCGTGTCTAGGGGATAATGTTCACTGTTTTATATTCAGGTCTGGGGGATAATGTTCACTGTTTTATATTCGGGTCTAGGGGATAATGTTCACTGTTTTATATTCGGGTCTGGGGGATAATGTTCACTGTTTTATATTCGGGTCTGGGGGATAATGTTCACTGTTTTATATTCGGGTCTGGGGGATAATGTTCACTGTTTTATGTTCGGGTCTCGGGGATAATGTTCACTGTTTTATATTGGGGTCTGGGGGATAATGTTCACTGTTTTATAAACGCCTCTGGGGGATAATGTTCACTGTTTTATATTCGGGTCTAGGGGATAATGTTCACTGTTTTATATTCGGGTCTCGGGGATAATGTTCACTGTTTTATATTCGGGACTCGGGGAAAATGTTCACTGTTTTATAAACGCGTCTGGGGGATAATGTTCACTGTTTTATATTCGGGTCTGGGGGATAATGTTCATTGTTTTATATTCGGGTCTGGGGGATAATGTTCACTGATATATATTCGGGTCTAGGGGATAATGATCACTGTTTTATATTCGGGTCTGAAAGATAATGCTCACTGTTATACATTCGGGTCAAGCGGATAATGTTTACTGTTCCAAATTCGGGACTGGTGATAATGTTCACTGTTGCACATTCGGGTCTGGGGGATAATGTTTACTGTTTTATATTCGGGTCTGGGTGATAATCTTCACTGTTTTATATTCGGGTCTCGGGGATAATGTTCACCGTTTTATATTCAGGTCTGGGGGATAATGTTCACCGTTTTATATTCAGGTCTGGGTGATAATGTTCACTGTTTTATATTCGGGTCTGGGGGATAATGTTCACTGTTTTATATTCAGGTCTAGGGGATAATGTTCACTGTTTTATATTCGGCACTGGGGGATAATGTTCACTGTTTTTTTATTCAGGTCTGGGGGCTAATGTTCACAGTTTTATATTTGGGTCTGGGGGATAATGTTTACTGTTTTATATTCGGGTCTGGGTGATAATCTTCACCGTTTTATATTCAGGTCTGGGGGATAATGTTCACTGTTTTATATTCGGGTCTCGGGGATAATGTTCACTGTTTTATATTCAGGTCTGGGGGATAATGTTCACAGTTTTATATTCGGGTCTAGGGGATAATGTTCACTGTTTTATATTCAGGTCTGGGGGATAATATTCACTGTTTTATATTCAGGTCTAGGCGATAATGTTCACTGTTTTATATTCAGGTCTGGGGGATAATGTTCACTGTTTTATATTCGGGTCTGGGGGATAATGTTCACTGTTTTATATTCGGGTCTAGGGGATAATGTTCACTGCTTTATATTCGGGTCTAGGGGATAATGTTCACTGTTTTATATTCAGGTCTGGGGGATAATGTTCACTGTTTTATATTCGGGTCTAGGGGATAATGTTCACTGTTTTATATTCGGGTCTGGGGGATAATGTTCACTGTTTTATATTCGGGTCTGGGGGATAATGTTCATTGTTTTATATTCGGGTCTGGGGGATAATGTTCACTGTTTTATGTTCGGGTCTCGGGGATAATGTTCACTGTTTTATATTCGGGTCTGGGGGATAATGTTCACTGTTTTATATTTAGGTCTGGGGGATAATGTTCACTGTTTTATATTCAGGTCTAGGGGATAATGTTCACTGTTTTATATTCAGGTCTGGGGGATAATGTTCACTGTTTTATATTCAGGTCTGGGGGATAATGTTCACTGTTTTATATTCGGGTCTGGGGGATAATGTTCACTGTTTTATATTCGGGTCTAGGGGATAATATTCACTGCTTTATATTCGGGTCTAGGGGATAATGTTCACTGTTTTATATTCAGGTCTGGGGGATAATGTTCACTGTTTTATATTCGGGTCTAGGGGATAATGTTCACTGTTTTATATTCGGGTCTGGGGGATAATGTTCACTGTTTTATATTCAGGTCTGGGGGATAATGTTCACTGTTTTATATTCAGGTCTGGGGGATAATGTTCACTATTTTATATTCGGGTCTGGGGGATAATGTTCACTGTTTTATATTCGGGTCTGGGGGATAATGTTCACTGTTTTATATTTGGGTCTGGGGGATAATGTTCACTGTTTTATGTTCGGGTCTCGGGGATAATGTTCACTGTTTTATATTGGGGTCTGGGGGATAATGTTCACTGTTTTATAAACGCCTCTGGGGGATAATGTTCACTGTTTTATATTCGGGTCTAGGGGATAATGTTCACTGTTTTATATTCGGGTCTCGGGGATAATGTTCACTGTTTTATATTCGGGACTCGGGGATAATGTTCACTGTTTTATAAACGCGTCTGGGGGATAATGTTCACTGTTTTATATTCGGGTCTGGGGGATAATGTTCATTGTTTTCTATTCGGGTCTGGGGGATAATGTTCACTGATATATATTCGGATCTAGGGGATAATGATCACTGTTTTATATTCGGGTCTGAAAGATAATGCTCACTGTTATACATTCGGGTCAAGCGGATAATGTTTACTGTTCCAAATTCGGGACTGGTGATAATGTTCACTGTTGTACATTCGGGTCTGGGGGATAATGTTTACTGTTTTATATTCGGGTCTGGGTGATAATCTTCACTGTTTTATATTCGGGTCTCGGGGATAATGTTCACCGTTTTATATTCAGGTCTGGGGGATAATGTTCACCGTTTTATATTCAGGTCTGGGTGATAATGTTCACTGTTTTATATTCGGGTCTGGGGGATAATGTTCACTGTTTTATATTCAGGTCTAGGGGATAATGTTCACTGTTTTATATTCGGCACTGGGGGATAATGTTCACTGTTTTTTTATTCAGGTCTGGGGGATAATGTTCACTGTTTTATATTCGGGTCTCGGGGATAATGTTCACTGTTTTATATTCAGGTCTGGGGGATAATGTTCACAGTTTTATATTCGGGTCTAGGGGATAATGTTCACTGTTTTATATTCAGGTCTGGGGGATAATATTCACTGTTTTATATTCAGGTCTAGGGGATAATGTTCACTGTTTTATATTCAGGTCTGGGGGATAATGTTCACTGTTTTATATTCGGGTCTAGGGGATAATGTTCACTGTTTTATATTCGGGTTCAGGGGATAATGTTCACTGTTTTATATTCGGGTCTGGGGGATAATGTTCACTGTTTTATATTCGTGTCTAGGGGATAATGTTCACTGTTTTATTTTCGGGTCCAGGGGATAAATTTCACTGTTTTATATTCGGGTATGGGGGATAATGTTGACTGTTTTATATTCGGGTCTAGGGGATAATGTTCACTGTTTTATCTTCAGGTCTGGGGGATAATGTTCACTGTTTTATATTCTGTTCTAGGGGATAATGTTCACTGTTTTATATTCGGGTCTAGGGGATAATGTTCACTGTTTTATATTCGGGTCTGGGGGATAATGTTCACTGTTTTATATTCAGGTCTGGGGGATAATGTTCACTGTTTTATATTCGGGTCTGGGGGATAATGTTCACTGTTTTATATTCGGGTCTCGGGGATAATGTTCACTGTTTTATATTCGGGTCTGGGGGATAATGTTCACTGTTTTATAAACGCGTCTGGGGGATAATGTTCACTGTTTTATATTCGGGTCTCGGGGATAATGTTCACTGTTTTATAAACGCGTCTGGGTGATAATGTTCACTGTTTTAAATTCGGGTCTCGGGGATAATGTTCACTGTTTTATATTCTGGTCTGAAAGATAATGTTCACTGTTATACATTCGGGTCAAGGGGAGAATGTTTACTGTTCCAAATTCGGGACTGGTGATAATGTTCACTGTTGTACATTCGGGTCTGGGGGATAACGTTCACTGTTTTATATTCGGGTCTCGGGGATAATGTTCACTGTTTTATATTCAGGTCTGGGGGATAATGTTCACTGTTTTATATTGGGGTCTGGGGGATAATGTTCACTGTTTTATATTTAGGTCTGGGGGATAATGTTCACTGTTTTATATTCAGGTCTAGGGGATAATGTTCACTGTTTTATATTCAGGTCTGGGGGATAATGTTCACTGTTTTATATTCAGGTCTGGGGGATAATGTTCACTGTTTTATATTCGGGTCTGGGGGATAATGTTCACTGTTTTATATTCGGGTCTAGGGGATAATGTTCACTGCTTTATATTCGGGTCTAGGGGATAATGTTCACTGTTTTATATTCGGGTCTGGGGGATAATGTTCACTGTTTTATATTCGGGTCTGGGGGATAATGTTCACTGTTTTATGTTCGGGTCTCGGGGATAATGTTCACTGTTTTATATTGGGGTCTGGGGGATAATGTTCACTGTTTTATAAACGCCTCTGGGGGATAATGTTCACTGTTTTATATTCGGGTCTAGGGGATAATGTTCACTGTTTTATATTCGGGTCTCGGGGATAATGTTCACTGTTTTATATTCGGGACTCGGGGATAATGTTCACTGTTTTATAAACGCGTCTGGGGGATAATGTTCACTGTTTTATATTCGGGTCTGGGGGATAATGTTCATTGTTTTATATTCGGGTCTGGGGGATAATGTTCACTGATATATATTCGGGTCTAGGGGATAATGATCACTGTTTTATATTCGGGTCTGAAAGATAATGCTCACTGTTATACATTCGGGTCAAGCGGATAATGTTTACTGTTCCAAATTCGGGACTGGTGATAATGTTCACTGTTGTACATTCGGGTCTGGGGGATAATGTTTACTGTTTTATATTCGGGTCTGGGTGATAATCTTCACTGTTTTATATTCGGGTCTCGGGGATAATGTTCACTGTTTTATATTTGGGTCTGGGGGATAATGTTCACTGTTTTATGTTCGGGTCTCGGGGATAATGTTCACTGTTTTATATTGGGGTCTGGGGGATAATGTTCACTGTTTTATAAACGCCTCTGGGGGATAATGTTCACTGTTTTATATTCGGGTCTAGGGGATAATGTTCACTGTTTTATATTCGGGTCTCGGGGATAATGTTCACTGTTTTATATTCGGGACTCGGGGATAATGTTCACTGTTTTATAAACGCGTCTGGGGGATAATGTTCACTGTTTTATATTCGGGTCTGGGGGATAATGTTCATTGTTTTCTATTCGGGTCTGGGGGATAATGTTCACTGATATATATTCGGATCTAGGGGATAATGATCACTGTTTTATATTCGGGTCTGAAAGATAATGCTCACTGTTATACATTCGGGTCAAGCGGATAATGTTTACTGTTCCAAATTCGGGACTGGTGATAATGTTCACTGTTGTACATTCGGGTCTGGGGGATAATGTTTACTGTTTTATATTCGGGTCTGGGTGATAATCTTCACTGTTTTATATTCGGGTCTCGGGGATAATGTTCACCGTTTTATATTCAGGTCTGGGGGATAATGTTCACCGTTTTATATTCAGGTCTGGGTGATAATGTTCACTGTTTTATATTCGGGTCTGGGGGATAATGTTCACTGTTTTATATTCAGGTCTAGGGGATAATGTTCACTGTTTTATATTCGGCACTGGGGGATAATGTTCACTGTTTTTTTATTCAGGTCTGGGGGATAATGTTCACTGTTTTATATTCGGGTCTCGGGGATAATGTTCACTGTTTTATATTCAGGTCTGGGGGATAATGTTCACAGTTTTATATTCGGGTCTAGGGGATAATGTTCACTGTTTTATATTCAGGTCTGGGGGATAATATTCACTGTTTTATATTCAGGTCTAGGGGATAATGTTCACTGTTTTATATTCAGGTCTGGGGGATAATGTTCACTGTTTTATATTCGGGTCTAGGGGATAATGTTCACTGTTTTATATTCGGGTTCAGGGGATAATGTTCACTGTTTTATATTCGGGTCTGGGGGATAATGTTCACTGTTTTATATTCGTGTCTAGGGGATAATGTTCACTGTTTTATTTTCGGGTCCAGGGGATAAATTTCACTGTTTTATATTCGGGTATGGGGGATAATGTTGACTGTTTTATATTCGGGTCTAGGGGATAATGTTCACTGTTTTATCTTCAGGTCTGGGGGATAATGTTCACTGTTTTATATTCTGTTCTAGGGGATAATGTTCACTGTTTTATATTCGGGTCTAGGGGATAATGTTCACTGTTTTATATTCGGGTCTGGGGGATAATGTTCACTGTTTTATATTCAGGTCTGGGGGATAATGTTCACTGTTTTATATTCGGGTCTGGGGGATAATGTTCACTGTTTTATATTCGGGTCTCGGGGATAATGTTCACTGTTTTATATTCGGGTCTGGGGGATAATGTTCACTGTTTTATAAACGCGTCTGGGGGATAATGTTCACTGTTTTATATTCGGGTCTCGGGGATAATGTTCACTGTTTTATAAACGCGTCTGGGTGATAATGTTCACTGTTTTAAATTCGGGTCTCGGGGATAATGTTCACTGTTTTATATTCTGGTCTGAAAGATAATGTTCACTGTTATACATTCGGGTCAAGGGGAGAATGTTTACTGTTCCAAATTCGGGACTGGTGATAATGTTCACTGTTGTACATTCGGGTCTGGGGGATAACGTTCACTGTTTTATATTCGGGTCTCGGGGATAATGTTCACTGTTTTATATTCAGGTCTGGGGGATAATGTTCACTGTTTTATATTGGGGTCTGGGGGATAATGTTCACTGTTTTATATTTAGGTCTGGGGGATAATGTTCACTGTTTTATATTCAGGTCTAGGGGATAATGTTCACTGTTTTATATTCAGGTCTGGGGGATAATGTTCACTGTTTTATATTCAGGTCTGGGGGATAATGTTCACTGTTTTATATTCGGGTCTGGGGGATAATGTTCACTGTTTTATATTCGGGTCTAGGGGATAATGTTCACTGCTTTATATTCGGGTCTAGGGGATAATGTTCACTGTTTTATATTCGGGTCTGGGGGATAATGTTCACTGTTTTATATTCGGGTCTGGGGGATAATGTTCACTGTTTTATGTTCGGGTCTCGGGGATAATGTTCACTGTTTTATATTGGGGTCTGGGGGATAATGTTCACTGTTTTATAAACGCCTCTGGGGGATAATGTTCACTGTTTTATATTCGGGTCTAGGGGATAATGTTCACTGTTTTATATTCGGGTCTCGGGGATAATGTTCACTGTTTTATATTCGGGACTCGGGGATAATGTTCACTGTTTTATAAACGCGTCTGGGGGATAATGTTCACTGTTTTATATTCGGGTCTGGGGGATAATGTTCATTGTTTTATATTCGGGTCTGGGGGATAATGTTCACTGATATATATTCGGGTCTAGGGGATAATGATCACTGTTTTATATTCGGGTCTGAAAGATAATGCTCACTGTTATACATTCGGGTCAAGCGGATAATGTTTACTGTTCCAAATTCGGGACTGGTGATAATGTTCACTGTTGTACATTCGGGTCTGGGGGATAATGTTTACTGTTTTATATTCGGGTCTGGGTGATAATCTTCACTGTTTTATATTCGGGTCTCGGGGATAATGTTCACTGTTTTATATTCGGGTCTGGGGGATAATGTTCACTGTTTTATAAACGGGTCTGGGGGATAACGTTCACTGTTTTAAATTCGGGTCAGTGGGATAATGTTCACTGTTTTATATTCGGGTCTGGGGGATAATGTTCACTGTTTTATATTCAGGTCTGGTGGATAATGATCACTGTTTTATATTCAGGTCTGGTGGATAATGATCACTGTTTTATATTCGGTTCTGGAGGATAATTTTCACTGTTTTATATTCGGGTCTGGTGGATAATGTTCACTGTTTTATATTCGGGTCTGGTGGATAATGTTCACTGTTTTATATTCTTGTCTAGGGGATAATGTTCTCTGTTTTATATTCGGGTCCAGGGGATAATGTTCCCTGTTTTATATTCGGGTCTGGGGGATAATGTTCACTGTTTTATATTCGGGTCTAGGGGATAATGTTCACTGTTTTATATTCGGGTCTCGGGGATAATGTTCACTGTTTTATATTCGGGTCTCGGGGATAATGTTCACTGTTTTATATTGGGGTCTGGGGGATAATGTTCAATGTTTTATAAACGCGTCTGGGGGATAATGTTCACTGTTTTATATTCGGGTCTCGGGGATAATGTTCACTGTTTTATAAACGCATCTGGGGGATAATGTTCACTGTTTTATAGTCGGGTCTCGGGGATAATGTTCACTGTTTTATATTCGGGTCTGAAAGATAATGTTCACTGTTATACATTCGGGTCAAGGGGAGAATGTTTACTGTTCCAAATTCGGGACTGGTGATAATGTTCACTGTTGTACATTTGGGTCTGGGGGATAACGTTCACTGTTTTATATTCGGGTCTCGGGGATAATGTTCACTGTTTTATATTCGGGTCTGGGGGATAATGTTCACTGTTTTATATTTAGGTCTGGGGGATAATGTTCACTGTTTTATATTCAGGTCTGGGGGATAATGTTCACTGTTTTATATTCAGGTCTGGGGGATAATGTTCATTGTTTTATATTCGGGTCTGGGTGATAATCTTCAATGTTTTATATTCGGGTCTCGGGGATAATGTTCACTGTTTTATATTCAGGTCAAGGGGATAATGTTTACTGTTCCAAATTCGGGACTGGTGATAATGTTCACTGTTGTACATTCGGGTCTGGGGGATAATGTTTACTGTTTTATATTCGGGTCTGGGTGATAATCTTCACTGTTTTATATTCGGGTCTCGGGGATAATGTTCACTGTTTTATATTCAGGTCTGGGGGATAATGTTCACTGTTTTATATTCTGGTCTAAGGGATAATGTTCACTGTTTTATATTCAGGTCTGGGGGATAATGTTCACTGTTTTATATTCAGATCTGGGGGATAATGTTCACTGTTTTATATTCAGGTCTGGGGGATAATGTTCACTGTTTTATATTCGGGTCTGGGGGATAACGTTCACTGTTTTATAAACGGGTCTGGGGGATAACGTTCACTGTTTTATATTCGGGTCAGTGGGATAATGTTCACTGTTTTATATTCGGGTCTGGGGGATAATGTTCACTGTTTTATATTCAGGTCTGGTGGATAATGATCACTGTTTTATATTCAGGTCTGGTGGATAATGATCACTGTTTTATATTCGGTTCTGGAGGATAATTTTCACTGTTTTATATTCGGGTCTGGTGGATAATGTTCACTGTTTTATATTCGGGTCTGGTGGATAATGTTCACTGTTTTATATTCGGGTCTGGTGGATAATGATCACTGTTTTATATTCAGGTCTGGTGGATAATGATCACTGTTTTATATTCAGGTCTGGGGGATAATGTTCACTGTATTATATTCAGGTTTGGGGGATAATGTTCACTGTTTTATTATCAGGTCTGGTGGATAATGTTAACTGTTTTATATTCAGGTCTGGTGGATAATGTTCACTGTTTTATATTCGGGTCTGGGGGATAATGTTCACTGTATTATATTCAGGTTTGGGGGATAATGTTCACTGTTTTATTATCAGGTCTGGTGGATAATGTTCACTGTTTTATATTCAGGTTTGGGGGATAATGTTCACTGTTTTATTATCAGGTCTGGTGGATAATGTTCACTGTTTTATATTCAGGTTTGGGGGATAATGTTAACTGTTTGATATTCGGGTCTGGTGGATAATGTTCACTGTTTTATATTCAGGTTTGGGGGATAATGTTCACTGTTTTATTATCAGGTCTGGTGGATAATGTTAACTGTTTTATATTCGGGTCTGGGGGATAATGTTCACTGTATTATATTCAGGTTTGGGGGATAATGTTCACTGTTTTATTATCAGGTCTGGTGGATAATGTTAACTGTTTTATATTCGGGTCTGGGTGATAATGTTCACTGTATTATATTCAGGTCTGGGGGATGATTTTCACTGTATTATATTCAGGTCTGGGGGATAATGTTCACTGTTGCATAAACGGGTCTGGGGGATAATGTTTACTGTTGTATATTCAGGTCCGGGGGATATTGTTCACTGTTTTATATTCAGGTCTGGGGATCATGTTCACTCTTTTATATTCGGGTCTGGGGGATAATGTTCACTGTTTTATATTTGGGTCTGGGGGATAATGTTTACTGTTTTATAGTCGGGTCTGGGGGATAATGTTCACTGTTTTATATTCAGGTCTGGTGGATAATGTTCACTGTTTTATATTCAGGTCTGGGGGATAATGTTCACTGTTTTATATTTGAGTGTGGGGTATAATGTTCACTGTTTTATATTCGGGTCTGGGGAATAATGTTTACTGTTTTATATTCGGGTCTGGGGGATAATGTTCACTGTTTTATATTTAGGTCTGGGGGATAATGTTCACTGTTTTATTTTCGGGTCTGGGGGATAATGTTCACTGCATGATCTTCAGGTCTGGGGGATAATGTTTACTGTTTTATATTTGGGTCTAGGGGATAATGTTCACTGTTTTATATTCGGGTCTGGGGGATAATGTTTACTGTTTTATATTCAGGTCTGGTGGATAATGTTCACTGTTTTATATTCGGGTCTGGGGGATAATGTTCACTGTATTATATTCAGGTTTGGGGGATAATGTTCACTGTTTTATTATCAGGTCTGGTGGATAATGTTCACTGTTTTATATTCAGGTTTGGGGGATAATGTTCACTGTTTTATTATCAGGTCTGGTGGATAATGTTCACTGTTTTATATTCAGGTTTGGGGGATAATGTTAACTGTTTTATATTCGGGTCTGGTGGATAATGTTCACTGTTTTATATTCAGGTTTGGGGGATAATGTTCACTGTTTTATTATCAGGTCTGGTGGATAATGTTAACTGTTTTATATTCGGGTCTGGGGGATAATGTTCACTGTATTATATTCAGGTTTGGGGGATAATGTTCACTGTTTTATTATCAGGTCTGGTGGATAATGTTAACTGTTTTATATTCGGGTCTGGGTGATAATGTTCACTGTATTATATTCAGGTCTGGGGGATGATTTTCACTGTATTATATTCAGGTCTGGGGGATAATGTTCACTGTTGCATAAACGGGTCTGGGGGATAATGTTTACTGTTGTATATTCAGGTCCGGGGGATATTGTTCACTGTTTTATATTCAGGTCTGGGGATCATGTTCACTCTTTTATATTCGGGTCTGGGGGATAATGTTCACTGTTTTATATTTGGGTCTGGGGGATAATGTTTACTGTTTTATAGTCGGGTCTGGGGGATAATGTTCACTGTTTTATATTCAGGTCTGGTGGATAATGTTCACTGTTTTATATTCAGGTCTGGGGGATAATGTTCACTGTTTTATATTTGAGTGTGGGGTATAATGTTCACTGTTTTATATTCGGGTCTGGGGAATAATGTTTACTGTTTTATATTCGGGTCTGGGGGATAATGTTCACTGTTTTATATTTAGGTCTGGGGGATAATGTTCACTGTTTTATTTTCGGGTCTGGGGGATAATGTTCACTGCATGATCTTCAGGTCTGGGGGATAATGTTTACTGTTTTATATTTGGGTCTAGGGGATAATGTTCACTGTTTTATATTCGGGTCTGGGGGATAATGTTTACTGTTTTATATTCGGGTCTGGGGGATAATGTTCACTGTTTTATATTCGGGTCTGGGGGATAATGTTCACTGTTTTATATTCGGATCTGGGGGATAATGTTCACTTTTTTATATTTAGGTCTGGGGGATAATGTTCACTGTTTTATATTCAGGTCTGGTGGATAATGTTCACTATTTTATATTCAGGTCTGGTGGATAATGTTCACTGTTTTATTTTCGGGACTGGGGGATAATGTTCACTGTTTTATATTCGGGTCTGGGGGATAATGTTCACTGTTTTATATTTGGGTGTGGGGTATAATGTTCACTGTTTTATATTCGGGTCTGGGGGATAATGTTTACTTTTTTATATTCGGGTCTGGGGGATAATGTTCACTGTTTTATATTTAGGTCTGGGGGATAATGTTCACTGTTTTATTTTCGGGTCTGGGGGATAATGTTCACTGCATTATATTCAGGTCTGGGGGATAATGTTTACTGTTTTATTTTCGGGTCTGGGGGATAATGTTTTCTGTTTTATATTCGGGTCTGGGGGATAATGTTTACTGTATTATATTCGGGTCTGGGGGATAATGTTCACTGTATTATATTCAGATCTGGTGGATAATGTTTACTGTTTTATATTCAGGTCTGGGGGATAATGTTCACTGTATTATATTCAGGTCTGGTGGATAATGTTTACTGTATTATATTCGGGTCTGGGGGATAATGTTCACTGTTTTATATTCAGGTCTGGTGGATAATGTTCACTGTTTTATATTCGGGTCTGGTGGATAATGTTCACTGTATTATATTCGGGTCTGGTGGATAATGTTCACTGTTTTATATTCAGGTTTGGGGGATAATGTTCACTGTTTTATATTCGGGTCTGGGGGATAATGTTCACTGTTTTATATTCAGGTCTGGGGGATAATGTTCACTGCTTTATATTCGGGTCTAGGGGATAATGTTCACTGTTTTATATTCATGTCTGGGGGATAATGTTCACTGTTTTATATTCAGGTCTAGGGGATAATGTTCACTGTATTATATTCAGGTTTGGGGGATAATGTTCACTGTTTTATATTCAGGTCTGGTGGATAATGTTCACTGTTTTATATTCAGGTCTAGGGGATAATGTTCACTGTATTATATTCAGGTTTGGGGGATAATGTTCACTGTTTTATATTCAGGTCTGGTGGATAATGTTCACTGTTTGATATTCAGGTCTGGTGGATAATGTTCACTGTTTTATATTCAGGTTTGGGGGATAATGTTCACTGTTTTATATTCGGGTCTCGGGGATAATGTTCACTGTTTTATATTCGGGTCTGGGGGATAATGTTCAATGTTTTATAAACGCGTCTGGGGGATAATGTTCACTGTTTAATATTCAGGTCTCGTGGATAATGTTCACTGTTTTATAAACGCGTCTGGGGGATAATGTTCACTGTTTTATATTCGGGTCTCGGGGATAATGTTCACTGTTTTATATTCGGGTCTGAAAGATAATGTTCACTGTTATACATTCGGGTCAAGGGGAGAATCTTATAGTTCCAAATTCGGGACTGGTGATAATGTTCACTGTTGTACATTCGGGTCTGGGGGATAATGTTCACTGTTTTATATTCGGGTCTCGGGGATAATGTTCACTGTTTTATATTCAGGTCTGGGGGATAATGTTCACTGTTTTATATTCGGGTCTGGGGGATAATGTTCACTGTTTTATATTTAGGTCTGGGGGATAATGTTCACTGTTTTATATTCAGGTCTAGGGGATAATGTTCACTGTTTTATATTCAGGTCTGGGGGATAATGTTCACTGTTTTATATTCAGGTCTAGGGGATAATGTTCACTGTTTTATATTCGGCACTGGGGGATAATGTTCACTGTTTTATATTCAGGTCTGGGGGATAATGTTCCCTGTTTTATATTCGGGTCTGGGGGATAATGTTCACTGTTTTATATTCGGGTCTGGGGGATAATGTTCACTGTTTTATATTCGGGTCTGGGGGTTAATGTTCACTGTTTTATATTCGGGCCTAGGGGATAATGTTCACTGTTTTATATTCGGGTCTGGGAATAATGTTCACTGTTTTATATTCGGGTCTGGGGGATAATGTTCACTGTTTTATATTCGGGTCTGGGGGATAATGTTCACTGTTTTATATTCGGGCCTAGGGGATAATGTTCAGTGTTTTATATTCGGGTCTGGGGGATAATGTTCACTGTTTTATATTCGGGTCTGGGGGATAATGTTCACTGTTTTATATTCGGGTCTGGGGGATAATGTTCACTGTTTTGTATTCGGGTCTGGGGGATAATATTCACTGTTCTATATTCGGGTCTCGGGGATAATGTTCACTGTTTTATATTCAGCTTTAGGGGATAATATTCACTGCCTTATATTCAGCTTTAGGGGATAATGTTCACTGTTTTATATTGGGGTCTGGGGGATAATGTTCACAGTTTTATAAACGCCTCTGGGGGATAATGTTCACTGTTTTATATTCGGGTCTGGGGGACAATGTTCACTGTTTTATGTTCGGGTCTAGGGGATAATGTTCACTGTTTTATATTCGGGTCTGGGGGATAATGTTCACTGTTTTATATTCGGGTCTGGGGGATAATGTTCACTGTTTTATATTCGGGTCCAGGGGATAATGTTCACTGTTTTATATTCGGGTCTGGGGGATAATGTTCACTGTTTTATATTCGGGTCTGGGGGATAATGTTCACTGTTTTATATTCGGGTCTAGGGGATAATGTTCACTGTTTTATATTCAGGTCTGGGGGATAATGTTCACTGTTTTATATTCTTGTCTAGGGGATAATGTTCACTGTTTTATATTCGGGTTTAGGGGATAATGTTCACTGTTTTATATTCGGGTCTGGGGGATAATGTTCACTGTTTTATATTCGGGTCTAGGGGATAATGTTCACTGTTGTATATTCGGGTCTCGGGGATAATGTTCACTGTTTTATATTTGGGTCTCGGGGATAATGTTCACTGTTTTATATTCGGGTCTGGGGGATAATGTTCAATGTTTTATAAAAGCGTCTGGGGGATAATGTTCACTGTTTTATATTCGGGTCTCGGGGATAATGTTCACTGTTTTATAAACGCGTCTGGGGGATAATGTTCACTGTTTTATATTCGGGTCTCGGGGATAATGTTCACTGTTTTATATTCGGGTCTGAAAGATAATGTTCACTGTTCTTCATTCGGGTCAAGGGGAGAATGTTTACTGTTCCAAATTCGGGTCTGGTGATAATGTTCACTGTTGTACATTCGGGTCTGGGGGATAACGTTCACTGCTTTATATTCGGGTCTCGGGGATAATGTTCACTGCATTATATTCAGGTCTGGGGGATAATGTTTACTGTTTTATATTCGGGTCTGGGGGATAATGTTTTCTGTTTTATATTCGGGTCTGGGGGATAATGTTTACTGTATTATATTCGGGTCTGGGGGATAATGTTAACTGTATTATATTCAGGTCTGGTGGATAATGTTTACTGTTTTATATTCGGGTCTGGGGGATAATGGTCACTGTATTATATTCAGGTCTGGTGGATAATGTTTACTGTATTATATTCGGGTCTGGGGGATAATGTTCACTGTATTATATTCAGGTTTGGGGGATAATGTTCACTGTTTTATATTCAGGTCTGGTGGATAATGTTCACTGTTTTATATTCGGGTCTGGTGGATAATGTTCACTGTATTATATTCAGGTCTGGTGGATAATGTTCACTGTTTTATATTCAGGTCTGGTGGATAATGTTCACTGTTTTATATTCAGGTTTGGGGGATAATGTTCACTGTTTTATATTCGGGTCTGGGGGATAATGTTCACTGTTTTATATTCAGGTCTGGGGGATAATGTTCACTGCTTTATATTCGGGTCTAGGGGATAATGTTCACTGTTTTATATTCATGTCTGGGGGATAATGTTCACTGTTTTATATTCAGGTCTAGGGGATAATGTTCACTGTATTATATTCAGGTTTGGGGGATAATGTTCACTGTTTTATATTCAGGTCTGGTGGATAATGTTCACTGTTTTATATTCAGGTCTGGTGGATAATGTTCACTGTTTTATATTCAGGTTTGGGGGATAATGTTCACTGTTTTATATTCGGGTCTGGGGGATAATGTTCACTGTTTTATGTTCGGGTCTAGGGGATAATGTTCACTGTTCTATATTCGGGTCTCGGGGATAATGTTCACTGTTTTATATTCGGGTCCAGGGGATAATGTTCACTGTTTTATATTCGGGTCTGGGGGATAATGTTCACTGTTTTATATTCGGGTCTGGGGGATAATGTTCACTGTTTTATATTCGGGTCTAGGGGATAATGTTCACTGTTTTATATTCAGGGCTGGGGGATAATGTTCACTGTTTTATATTCTTGTCTAGGGGATAATGTTCACTGTTTTATATTCGGGTCTAGGGGATAATGTTCACTGTTTTATATTCGGGTCTGGGGGATAATGTTCACTGTTTTATATTCGGGTCTAGGGGATAATGTTCACTGTTTTATATTCGGGTCTCGGGGATAATGTTCACTGTTTTATATTCGGGTCTCGGGGATAATGTTCACTGTTTTATATTCGGGTCTGGGGGATAATGTTCAATGTTTTATAAACGCGTCTGGGGGATAATGTTCACTGTTTAATATTCAGGTCTCGTGGATAATTTTCACTGTTTTATAAACGCGTCTGGGGGATAATGTTCACTGTTTTATATTCGGGTCTCGGGGATAATGTTCACTGTTTTATATTCGGGTCTGATAGATAATGTTCACTGTTATACATTCGGGTCAAGGGGAGAATCTTATAGTTCCAAATTCGGGACTGGTGATAATGTTCACTGTTGTACATTCGGGTCTGGGGGATAACGTTCACTGTTTTATATTCGGGTCTCGGGGATAATGTTCACTGTTTTATATTCAGGTCTGGGGGATAATGTTCACTGTTTTATATTCGGGTCTGGGGGATAATGTTCACTGTTTTATATTTAGGTCTGGGGGATAATGTTCACTGTTTTATATTCAGGTCTAGGGGATAATGTTCATTGTTTTATATTCAGGTCTGGGGGATAATGTTCACTGTTTTATATTCAGGTCTAGGGGATAATGTTCACTGTTTTATATTCGGCACTGGGGGATAATGTTCACTGTTTTATATTCAGGTCTGGGGGATAATGTTCCCTGTTTTATATTCGGGTCTGGGGGATAATGTTCACTGTTTTATATTCGGGTCTGGGGGATAATGTTCACTGTTTTATATTCGGGTCTGGGGGTTAATGTTCACTGTTTTATATTCGGGCCTAGGGGATAATGTTCACTGTTTTATATTCGGGTCTGGGGGATAATGTTCACTGTTTTATATTCGGGTCTGGGGGATAATGTTCACTGTTTTATATTCGGGTCTGGGGGATAATGTTCACTGTTTTATATTCGGGCCTAGGGGATAATGTTCAGTGTTTTATATTCGGGTCTGGGGGATAATGTTCACTGTTTTATATTCGGGTCTGGGGGATAATGTTCACTGTTTTATATTCGGGTCTGGGGGATAATGTTCACTGTTTTGTATTCGGGTCTGGGGGATAATATTCACTGTTCTATATTCGGGTCTCGGGGATAATGTTCACTGTTTTATATTCAGCTTTAGGGGATAATATTCACTGTCTTATATTCAGCTTTAGGGGATAATGTTCACTGTTTTATATTGGGGTCTGGGGGATAATGTTCACTGTTTTATGTTCGGGTCTAGGGGATAATGTTCACTGTTTTATATTCGGGTCTGGGGGATAATGTTCACTGTTTTATATTCGGGTCTGGGGGATAATGTTCACTGTTTTATATTCGGGTCCAGGGGATAATGTTCACTGTTTTATATTCGGGTCTGGGGGATAATGTTCACTGTTTTATATTCGGGTCTGGGGGATAATGTTCACTGTTTTATATTCGGGTCTAGGGGATAATGTTCACTGTTTTATATTCAGGTCTGGGGGATAATGTTCACTCTTTTATATTCTTGTCTAGGGGATAATGTTCACTGTTTTATATTCGGGTTTAGGGGATAATGTTCACTGTTTTATATTCGGGGCTGGGGGATAATGTTCACTGTTTTATATTCGGGTCTAGGGGATAATGTTCACTGTTTTATATTCGGGTCTCGGGGATAATGTTCACTGTTTTATATTCGGGTCTCGGGGATAATGTTCACTGTTTTATATTCGGGTCTGGGGGATAATGTTCAATGTTTTATAAAAGCGTCTGGGGGATAATGTTCACTGTTTTATATTCGGGTCTCGGGGATAATGTTCACTGTTTTATAAACGCGTCTGGGGGATAATGTTCACTGTTTTATATTCGGGTCTCGGGGATAATGTTCACTGTTTTATATTCGGGTCTGAAAGATAATGTTCACTGTTATACATTCGGGTCAAGGGGAGAATGTTTACTGTTCCAAATTCGGGACTGGTGATAATGTTCACTGTTGTACATTCGGGTCTGGGGGATAACGTTCACTGTTTTATATTCGGGTCTCGGGGATAATGTTCACTGTTTTATAATCAGGTCTGGGGGATAATGTTCACTGTTTTATATTCGGGTCTGGGGGATAATGTTCACTGTTTTATATTCGGGTCTGGGGGATAATGTTCACTGTTTTGTATTCGGGTCTGGGGGATAATATTCACTGTTCTATATTCGGGTCTCGGGGATAATGTTCACTGTTTTATATTCAGCTTTAGGGGATAATATTCACTGCCTTATATTCAGCTTTAGGGGATAATGTTCACTGTTTTATATTGGGGTCTGGGGGATAATGTTCACAGTTTTATAAACGCCTCTGGGGGATAATGTTCACTGTTTTATATTCGGGTCTGGGGGACAATGTTCACTGTTTTATGTTCGGGTCTAGGGGATAATGTTCACTGTTTTATATTCGGGTCTGGGGGATAATGTTCACTGTTTTATATTCGGGTCTGGGGGATAATGTTCACTGTTTTATATTCGGGTCCAGGGGATAATGTTCACTGTTTTATATTCGGGTCTGGGGGATAATGTTCACTGTTTTATATTCGGGTCTGGGGGATAATGTTCACTGTTTTATATTCGGGTCTAGGGGATAATGTTCACTGTTTTATATTCAGGTCTGGGGGATAATGTTCACTGTTTTATATTCTTGTCTAGGGGATAATGTTCACTGTTTTATATTCGGGTTTAGGGGATAATGTTCACTGTTTTATATTCGGGTCTGGGGGATAATGTTCACTGTTTTATATTCGGGTCTAGGGGATAATGTTCACTGTTGTATATTCGGGTCTCGGGGATAATGTTCACTGTTTTATATTTGGGTCTCGGGGATAATGTTCACTGTTTTATATTCGGGTCTGGGGGATAATGTTCAATGTTTTATAAAAGCGTCTGGGGGATAATGTTCACTGTTTTATATTCGGGTCTCGGGGATAATGTTCACTGTTTTATAAACGCGTCTGGGGGATAATGTTCACTGTTTTATATTCGGGTCTCGGGGATAATGTTCACTGTTTTATATTCGGGTCTGAAAGATAATGTTCACTGTTCTTCATTCGGGTCAAGGGGAGAATGTTTACTGTTCCAAATTCGGGTCTGGTGATAATGTTCACTGTTGTACATTCGGGTCTGGGGGATAACGTTCACTGCTTTATATTCGGGTCTCGGGGATAATGTTCACTGCATTATATTCAGGTCTGGGGGATAATGTTTACTGTTTTATATTCGGGTCTGGGGGATAATGTTTTCTGTTTTATATTCGGGTCTGGGGGATAATGTTTACTGTATTATATTCGGGTCTGGGGGATAATGTTAACTGTATTATATTCAGGTCTGGTGGATAATGTTTACTGTTTTATATTCGGGTCTGGGGGATAATGGTCACTGTATTATATTCAGGTCTGGTGGATAATGTTTACTGTATTATATTCGGGTCTGGGGGATAATGTTCACTGTATTATATTCAGGTTTGGGGGATAATGTTCACTGTTTTATATTCAGGTCTGGTGGATAATGTTCACTGTTTTATATTCGGGTCTGGTGGATAATGTTCACTGTATTATATTCAGGTCTGGTGGATAATGTTCACTGTTTTATATTCAGGTCTGGTGGATAATGTTCACTGTTTTATATTCAGGTTTGGGGGATAATGTTCACTGTTTTATATTCGGGTCTGGGGGATAATGTTCACTGTTTTATATTCAGGTCTGGGGGATAATGTTCACTGCTTTATATTCGGGTCTAGGGGATAATGTTCACTGTTTTATATTCATGTCTGGGGGATAATGTTCACTGTTTTATATTCAGGTCTAGGGGATAATGTTCACTGTATTATATTCAGGTTTGGGGGATAATGTTCACTGTTTTATATTCAGGTCTGGTGGATAATGTTCACTGTTTTATATTCAGGTCTGGTGGATAATGTTCACTGTTTTATATTCAGGTTTGGGGGATAATGTTCACTGTTTTATATTCGGGTCTGGGGGATAATGTTCACTGTTTTATGTTCGGGTCTAGGGGATAATGTTCACTGTTCTATATTCGGGTCTCGGGGATAATGTTCACTGTTTTATATTCGGGTCCAGGGGATAATGTTCACTGTTTTATATTCGGGTCTGGGGGATAATGTTCACTGTTTTATATTCGGGTCTGGGGGATAATGTTCACTGTTTTATATTCGGGTCTAGGGGATAATGTTCACTGTTTTATATTCAGGGCTGGGGGATAATGTTCACTGTTTTATATTCTTGTCTAGGGGATAATGTTCACTGTTTTATATTCGGGTCTAGGGGATAATGTTCACTGTTTTATATTCGGGTCTGGGGGATAATGTTCACTGTTTTATATTCGGGTCTAGGGGATAATGTTCACTGTTTTATATTCGGGTCTCGGGGATAATGTTCACTGTTTTATATTCGGGTCTCGGGGATAATGTTCACTGTTTTATATTCGGGTCTGGGGGATAATGTTCAATGTTTTATAAACGCGTCTGGGGGATAATGTTCACTGTTTAATATTCAGGTCTCGTGGATAATTTTCACTGTTTTATAAACGCGTCTGGGGGATAATGTTCACTGTTTTATATTCGGGTCTCGGGGATAATGTTCACTGTTTTATATTCGGGTCTGATAGATAATGTTCACTGTTATACATTCGGGTCAAGGGGAGAATCTTATAGTTCCAAATTCGGGACTGGTGATAATGTTCACTGTTGTACATTCGGGTCTGGGGGATAACGTTCACTGTTTTATATTCGGGTCTCGGGGATAATGTTCACTGTTTTATATTCAGGTCTGGGGGATAATGTTCACTGTTTTATATTCGGGTCTGGGGGATAATGTTCACTGTTTTATATTTAGGTCTGGGGGATAATGTTCACTGTTTTATATTCAGGTCTAGGGGATAATGTTCATTGTTTTATATTCAGGTCTGGGGGATAATGTTCACTGTTTTATATTCAGGTCTAGGGGATAATGTTCACTGTTTTATATTCGGCACTGGGGGATAATGTTCACTGTTTTATATTCAGGTCTGGGGGATAATGTTCCCTGTTTTATATTCGGGTCTGGGGGATAATGTTCACTGTTTTATATTCGGGTCTGGGGGATAATGTTCACTGTTTTATATTCGGGTCTGGGGGTTAATGTTCACTGTTTTATATTCGGGCCTAGGGGATAATGTTCACTGTTTTATATTCGGGTCTGGGGGATAATGTTCACTGTTTTATATTCGGGTCTGGGGGATAATGTTCACTGTTTTATATTCGGGTCTGGGGGATAATGTTCACTGTTTTATATTCGGGCCTAGGGGATAATGTTCAGTGTTTTATATTCGGGTCTGGGGGATAATGTTCACTGTTTTATATTCGGGTCTGGGGGATAATGTTCACTGTTTTATATTCGGGTCTGGGGGATAATGTTCACTGTTTTGTATTCGGGTCTGGGGGATAATATTCACTGTTCTATATTCGGGTCTCGGGGATAATGTTCACTGTTTTATATTCAGCTTTAGGGGATAATATTCACTGTCTTATATTCAGCTTTAGGGGATAATGTTCACTGTTTTATATTGGGGTCTGGGGGATAATGTTCACTGTTTTATGTTCGGGTCTAGGGGATAATGTTCACTGTTTTATATTCGGGTCTGGGGGATAATGTTCACTGTTTTATATTCGGGTCTGGGGGATAATGTTCACTGTTTTATATTCGGGTCCAGGGGATAATGTTCACTGTTTTATATTCGGGTCTGGGGGATAATGTTCACTGTTTTATATTCGGGTCTGGGGGATAATGTTCACTGTTTTATATTCGGGTCTAGGGGATAATGTTCACTGTTTTATATTCAGGTCTGGGGGATAATGTTCACTCTTTTATATTCTTGTCTAGGGGATAATGTTCACTGTTTTATATTCGGGTTTAGGGGATAATGTTCACTGTTTTATATTCGGGGCTGGGGGATAATGTTCACTGTTTTATATTCGGGTCTAGGGGATAATGTTCACTGTTTTATATTCGGGTCTCGGGGATAATGTTCACTGTTTTATATTCGGGTCTCGGGGATAATGTTCACTGTTTTATATTCGGGTCTGGGGGATAATGTTCAATGTTTTATAAAAGCGTCTGGGGGATAATGTTCACTGTTTTATATTCGGGTCTCGGGGATAATGTTCACTGTTTTATAAACGCGTCTGGGGGATAATGTTCACTGTTTTATATTCGGGTCTCGGGGATAATGTTCACTGTTTTATATTCGGGTCTGAAAGATAATGTTCACTGTTATACATTCGGGTCAAGGGGAGAATGTTTACTGTTCCAAATTCGGGACTGGTGATAATGTTCACTGTTGTACATTCGGGTCTGGGGGATAACGTTCACTGTTTTATATTCGGGTCTCGGGGATAATGTTCACTGTTTTATAATCAGGTCTGGGGGATAATGTTCACTGTTTTATGTTCGGGTCTAGGGGATAATGTTCACTGTTTTATATTCGGGTCTGGGGGATAATGTTCACTGATTTATATTCGGGTCTGGGGGATAATGTTCACTGTTTTATATTCGGGTCCAGGGGATAATGTTCACTGTTTTATATTCGGGTCTGGGGGATAATGTTCACTGTTTTATATTCGGGTCTGGGGGATAATGTTCACTGTTTTATAATCGGGTCTAGGGGATAATGTTCACTGTTTTATATTCAGGTCTGGGGGATAATGTTCACTGTTTTATATTCTTGTCTAGGGGATAATGTTCACTGTTTTATATTCGGGTTTAGGGGATAATGTTCACTGTTTTATATTCGGGGCTCGGGGATAATGTTCACTGTTTTATATTCGGGTCTAGGGGATAATGTTCACTGTTTTATATTCGGGTCTCGGGGATAATGTTCACTGTTTTATATTCGGGTCTCGGGGATAATGTTCACTGTTTTATATTCGGGTCTGGGGGATAATGTTCAATGTTTTATAAAAGCGTCTGGGGGATAATGTTCACTGTTTTATATTCGGGTCTCGGGGATAATGTTCACTGTTTTATAAACGCGTCTGGTGGATAATGTTCACTGTTTTATATTCGGGTCTCGGGGATAATGTTCACTGTTTTATATTCGGGTCTGAAAGATAATGTTCACTGTTATACATTCGGGTCAAGGGGAGAATGTTTACTGTTCCAAATTCGGGACTGGTGATAATGTTCACTGTTGTACATTCGGGTCTGGGGGATAACGTTCACTGTTTTATATTCGGGTCTCGGGGATAATGTTCACTGTTTTATAATCAGGTCTGGGGGATAATGTTCACTGTTTTATATTCGGGTCTGGGGGATAATGTTCACTGTTTTATATTTAGGTCTGGGCGATAATGTTCACTGTTTTATATTCAGGTCTCGGGGATAATGTTCACTGTTTTATATTCAGGTCTGGGGGATAATGTTCACTGTTTTATATTCAGGTCTGGGGAATAATGTTCACTGTTTTATATTCAGGTCTGGGGGATAATGTTCACTGTTTTATATTCGGGTCTAGGGGATAATGTTCACTGTTTTATATTCGGGTCTAGGGGATAATGTTCACTGCTTTATATTCGGGTCTAGGGGATAATGTTCACTGTTTTATATTCAGGTCTGGGGGATAATGTTCATTGTTTTATATTCGGGTCTGGGGGATAATGTTCACTGTTTTATATTTAGGTCTGGGCGATAATGTTCACTGTTTTATATTCAGGTCTCGGGGATAATGTTCACTGTTTTATATTCAGGTCTGGGGGATAATGTTCACTGTTTTATATTCAGGTCTGGGGAATAATGTTCACTGTTTTATATTCAGGTCTGGGGGATAATGTTCACTGTTTTATATTCGGGTCTAGGGGATAATGTTCACTGTTTTATATTCGGGTCTCGGGGATAATGTTCACTGTTTTATATTCAGGTCTGGGGGATAATGTTGACTGTTTTATATTCAGGTCTAGGGGATAATGTTCACTGTTTTAAATTCAGGTCTGGGGGATAATGTTCACTGATTTATATTCAGATCTGGGGGATAATGTTCACTGTTTTATATTCAGGTATGGGGGATAATGTTCACTGTTTTATATTCAGGTCTGGGGGATAATGTTCACTGTTTTATATTCAGATCTGGGGGATAATGTTCACTGTTTTATTTTCAGGTCTGGGGGATAATGTTCACTGTTTTATATTCAGATCTGGGGGATAATGTTCACTGTATTATATTCAGGTCTGGGGGATAATGTTCACTGTTTTATATTCGGGTCTGGGGGATAACGTTCACTGTTTTATAAACGGGTCTGGGGGATAACGTTCACTGTTTTATATTCGGGTCAGTGGGATAATGTTCCCTGTTTTATATTCGGGTCTGGGGGATAATGTTCACTGTTTTATATTCGGGTCTGGGGGATAATGTTCACTGTATTATATTCAGGTCTGGGGGATAATGTTCACTGTTTTATATTCGGGTCTGGGGGATAATGTTCACTGTTTTATTTTCGGGTCTGGGGGGTAATGTTCACTGCATTATATTCAGGTCCGGGGGATAATGTTTACTGTTTTATATTTGGGTCTGGGGGATAATGTTCACTGTTTTATATTCGGGTCTGGGGGATAATGTTTACTGTTTTATATTCGGGTCTGGGGGATAATGTTTACTGTTTTATATTCAGGTCTGGTGGATAATGTTCACTGTTTTATATTCGGGTCTGGGGGATAATGTTCACTGTATTATATTCAGGTTTGGGGGATAATGTTCACTGTTTTATATTCAGGTCTGGTGGATAATGTTCACTGTTTTATATTCAGGTTTGGGGGATAATGTTCACTATTTTATATTCAGGTCTGGTGGATAATGTTCACTGTTTTATATTCGGGTCTGGGGGATAATGTTCACTGTATTATATTCAGTTCTGGAGGATTATGTTCACTGTATTATATTCAGGTCTGGTGGATAATGTTCACTGTTTTATATTCGGGTCTGGGGGATAATGTTCACTGTTTTATATTCAGGTCTGGGGGATAATGTTCACTGTTTTATATTCGGGTCTCGGGGATAATGTTCACAGTTTTATATTCAGCTTTAGGGGATAATGTTCACTGTTTTATATTCGGGTCTGGGAGATAATGTTCACTGTTTTATAAACGCCTCTGGGGGATAATGTTCACTGTTTTATATGCAGGTCTAGGGGATAATGTTCACTGTTTTATATTGGGGTCTGGGAGATAATGTTCACTGTTTTATAAACGCTTCTGGGGGATAATGTTCATTGTTTTATATTCGGGTCTGGGGGATAATGTTCACTGTTTTATATTCGGGTCTAGGGGATAATGTTCACTGTTTTATATTCGGGTCTGAAAGATAATGTTCACTGTTATACATTCGGGTCAAGTGAATAATGTTTACTGTTCCAAATTCGGGACTGGTGATAATGTTCACTGTTGTACATTCGGGTCTGGGGGATAATGTTCACTGTTTTATATTCGGCACTGGGGGATAATGTTCACTGTTCTATATTCAGGTCTGGGGGATAATGTTCACTGTTTTATATTCAGGTCTGGGGGATAATGTTTACTGTTTTATATTCGGGTCTGGGTGATAATGTTTACTGTTTTATATTCAGGTCTGGGGGATAATGTTCACTGTTTTATAAACGGGTCTGGGGGATAACGTTCACTGTTTTTTATTCGGGTCTGGGGGATACTGTTTACTGTTTTATATTCGGGTCTGGGGGATAACGTTCACAGTTTTATATTCGGGTTGTGAGATAATGCTCACTGTATTATAAACGGGTCAGGGGGATAATGATTACTGTTGTATAAACGGGTCTGGGGGATAATGTTTACTGTTGTATATTCAGGTCTGGGGGATAATGTTCACTGTTTTATATTCAGGTCTGGGGGATAATGTTCACTGTTTTATATTTGGGTGTGGGGTATAATGTTCACTGTTTTATATTCGGGTCTGGGGGATAATGTTTACTGTTTTATATTCGGGTCTGGGGGATAATGTTCACTGTTTTATATTCGAGTCTGAAAGATAATGTTCACTGTTATACATTCGGGTCAAGGGGATAATTTTTACTGTTCCAAATTCGGGACTGGTGATAATGTTCACTGTTGTACATTCGGGTCTGGGGGATAATGTTCACTGTTTTATATTCGGCACTGGGGGATAATGTTCACTGTTCTATATTCAGGTCTGGGGGATAATGTTCACTGTTTTATATTCGGGTCTGGGGGATAATGTTCACTGTTTTATATTCGGCACTGGGGGATAATGTTCACTGTTCTATATTCAGGTCTGGGGGATAATGTTCACTGTTTTATAAACGGGTCTGGGGGATAACGTTCACTGTTTTATATTCGGTCTGGGGGATACTGTTTACTGTTTTATATTCGGGTCTGGGGGATAACGTTCACAGTTTTATATTCAGGTCTGTGAGATAATGCTCACTGTATTATAAACGGGTCAGGGGGATAATGATTACTGTTGTAGAAACGGGTCTGGGGGATAATGTTTACTGTTGTATATTCAGGTCTGGGGGATAATGTTCACTGTTTTATATTCAGGTCTGGGGGATAATGTTCACTGTTTTATATTTGGGTGTGGGGTATAATGTTCACTGTTTTATATTCGGGTCTGGGGGATAATGTTTACTGTTTTATATTCGGGTCTGGGGGATAATGTTCACTGTTTTATATTCGGGTCTAGGGGATAATGTTCAGTGTTTTATATTCGAGTCTGAAAGATAATGTTCACTGTTATACATTCGGGTCAAGGGGATAATGTTTACTGTTCCAAATTCGGGACTGGTGATAATGTTCACTGTTGTACATTCGGGTCTGGGGGATAATATTCACTGTTTTATATTCGGCACTGGGGGATAATGTTCACTGTTCTATATTCATGTCTGGGGGATAATGTTCACTGTTTTATATTCGGGTCTGGGGGATAATGTTCACTGTTTTATATTCGGCACTGGGGGATAATGTTCACTGTTCTATATTCAGGTCTGGGGGATAATGTTCACTGTTTTATAAACGGGTCTGGGGGATAACGTTCACTGTTTTATATTCTGGTCTGGGGGATACTGTTTACTGTTTTATATTCGGGTCTGGGGGATAACGTTCACAGTTTTATATTCGGGTCTGTGAGATAATGCTCACTGTATTATAAACGGGTCAGGGGGATAATGATTACTGTTGTATAAACGGGTCTGGGGGATAATGTTTACTGTTGTATATTCAGGTCTGGGGGATAATGTTCACTGTTTTATATTCAGGTCTGGGGGATAATGTTCACTGTTTTATATTTGGGTGTGGGGTATAATGTTCACTGTTTTATATTCGGGTCTGGGGGATAATGTTTACTGTTTTATATTCGGGTCTGGGGGATAATGTTCACTGTTTTATATTCGAGTCTGAAAGATAATGTTCACTGTTATACATTCGGGTCAAGGGGATAATTTTTACTGTTCCAAATTCGGGACTGGTGATAATGTTCACTGTTGTACATTCGGGTCTGGGGGATAATGTTCACTGTTTTATATTCGGCACTGGGGGATAATGTTCACTGTTCTATATTCAGGTCTGGGGGATAATGTTCACTGTTTTATATTCGGGTCTGGGGGATAATGTTCACTGTTTTATATTCGGCACTGGGGGATAATGTTCACTGTTCTATATTCAGGTCTGGGGGATAATGTTCACTGTTTTATAAACGGGTCTGGGGGATAACGTTCACTGTTTTATATTCGGGTCTGGGGGATAACGTTCACAGTTTTATATTCAGGTCTGTGAGATAATGCTCACTGTATTATAAACGGGTCAGGGGGATAATGATTACTGTTGTAGAAACGGGTCTGGGGGATAATGTTTACTGTTGTATATTCAGGTCTGGGGGATAATGTTCACTGTTTTATATTCAGGTCAGGGGGAAAATGTTCACTGTTTTATATTTGGGTGTGGGGTATAATGTTCACTGTTTTATATTCGGGTCTAGGGGATAATGTTTACTGTTTTATATTCGGGTCTGGGGGATAATGTTCACTGTTTTATATTCGGGTCTAGGGGATAATGTTCAGTGTTTTATATTCGAGTCTGAAAGATAATGTTCACTGTTATACATTCGGGTCAAGGGGATAATGTTTACTGTTCCAAATTCGGGACTGGTGATAATGTTCACTGTTGTACATTCGGGTCTGGGGGATAATGTTCACTGTTTTATATTCGGCACTGGGGGATAATGTTCACTGTTCTATATTCAGGTCTGGGGGATAATGTTCACTGTTTTATATTCGGGTCTGGGGGATAATGTTCACTGTTTTATATTCGGCACTGGGGGATAATGTTCACTGTTCTATATTCAGGTCTGGGGGATAATGTTCACTGTTTTATAAACGGGTCTGGGGGATAACGTTCACTGTTTTATATTCGGGTCTGGGGGATACTGTTTACTGTTTTATATTCGGGTCTGGGGGATAACGTTCACAGTTTTATATTCGGGTCTGTGAGATAATGCTCACTGTATTATAAACGGGTCAGGGCGATAATGATTACTGTTGTATAAAAGGGTCTGGGGGATAATGTTTACTGTTGTATATTCAGGTCTGGGGGATAATGTTCACTGTTTTATATTCAGGTCTGGGGGATAATGTTCACTGTTTTATATTTGGGTGTGGGGTATAATGTTCACTGTTTTATATTCGGGTCTGGGGGATAATGTTTACTGTTTTATATTCGGGTCTGGGGGATAATGTTCACTGTTTTATATTGAGGTCTGGGGGATAATGTTCACTGTTTTATTTTCGGGTCTGGGGGATAATGTTCACTGCATTATATTCAGGTCCGGGGGATAATGTTTACTGTTTTATATTTGGGTCTGGGGGATAATGTTCACTGTTTTATATTCGGGTCTGGGGGATAATGTTTACTGTTTTATATTCGGGTCTGGGGGATAATGTTTACTGTTTTATATTCAGGTCTGGTGGATAATGTTCACTGTTTTATATTCGGGTCTGGGGGATAATGTTCACTGTATTATATTCAGGTTTGGGGGATAATGTTCACTGTTTTATATTCAGGTCTGGTGGATAATGTTCACTGTTTTATATTCGGGTCTAGGGGATAATGTTCACTGTTTTATATTCGAGTCTGAAAGATAATGTTCACTGTTATACATTCGGGTCAAGGGGATAATGTTTACTGTTCCAAATTCGGGACTGGTGATTATGTTTACTGTTTTATATTCGGGTCTGGGGGATAATGTTTACTGTTTTATATTCGGGTCTGGGGGATAATGTTCACTGCATTATATTCAGGTCCGGGGGATAATGTTTACTGTTTTATATTCGGGTCTGGGGGATAATGTTCACTGTTTTATATTCGGGTCTGGGGGATAATGTTCACTGTTTTATATTCAGGTCTGCTGGATAATGTTCACTGTTTTATATTCAGGTCTGGTGGATAATGTTCACTGTTTTATATTCGGGTCTGGGGGATAATGTTCACTGTTTTATATTCGGGTCTGGGGGATAATGTTCACTGTTTTATATTTGGGTGTGGGGTATAATGTTCACTGTTTTATATTCGGGTCTGGGGGATAATGTTTACTGTTTTATATTCGGGTCTGGGGGATAATGTTCACTGTTTTATATTTAGGTCTGGGGGATAATGTTCACTGTTTTATTTTCGGGTCTGGGGGATAATGTTCACTGCATTATATTCAGGTCCGGGGGATAATGTTTACTGTTTTATATTTGGGTCTGGGGGATAATGTTCACTGTTTTATATTCGGGTCTGGGGGATAATGTTTACTGTTTTATATTCGGGTCTGGGGGATAATGTTTACTGTTTTATATTCAGGTCTGGTGGATAATGTTCACTGTTTTATATTCGGGTCTGGGGGATAATGTTCACTGTATTATATTCAGGTTTGGGGGATAATGTTCACTGTTTTATATTCAGGTCTGGTGGATAATGTTCACTGTTTTATATTCAGGTTTGGGGGATAATGTTCACTGTTTTATATTCAGGTCTGTTGGATAATGTTCACTGTTTTATATTCGGGTCTGGGGGATAATGTTCACTTTATTATATTCAGTTCTGGAGGATTATGTTCACTGTATTATATTCAGGTCTAGTGGATAATGTTCACTGTTTTATATTCGGGTCTGGGGGATAATGTTCACTGTTTTATATTCAGGTCTGGGGGATAATGTTCACTGTTTTATATTCGGGTCTGGGGGATAATGTTCACTGTTTTATATTCAGGTCTGGGGGATAATGTTCACTGTTTTATATTCGGGTCTCGGGGATAATGTTCACAGTTTTATATTCAGCTTTAGGGGATAATGTTCACTGTTTTATATTCGGGTCTGGGAGATAATGTTCACTGTTTTATAAACGCCTCTGGGGGATAATGTTCACTGTTTTATATTCGGGTCTAGGGGATAATGTTCACTGTTTTATATTGGGGTCTGGGAGATAATGTTCACTGTTTTATAAACGCTTCTGGGGGATAATGTTCATTGTTTTATATTCGGGTCTGGGGGATAATGTTCACTGTTTTATATTCGGGTCTAGGGGATAATGTTCACTGTTTTATATTCGGGTCTGAAAGATAATGTTCACTGTTATACATTCGGGTCAAGGGGATAATGTTTACTGTTCCAAATTCGGGACTGGTGATAATGTTCACTGTTGTACATTCGGGTCTGGGGGATAATGTTCACTGTTTTATATTCGGCACTGGGGGATAATGTTCACTGTTCTATATTCAGGTCTGGGGGATATTGTTCACTGTTTTATATTCGGGTCTGGGGGATAATGTTTTCTGTTTTATATTCGGGTCTGGGGGATAATGTTTACTGTTTTATATTCAGGACTGGGGGATAATGTTCACTGTTTTATAAACGGGTCTGGGGGATAACGTTCACTGTTTTATATTCGGGTCTGGGGGATACTGTTTACTGTTTTATATTCGGGTCTGGGGATAACGTTCACAGTTTTATATTCGGGTCTGTGAGTTAATGCTCACTGTATTATAAACGGGTCAGGGGGATAATGATTACTGTTGTATAAACGGGTCTGGGGGATAATGTTTACTGTTGTATATTCAGGTCTGGGGGATATTGTTCACTGTTTTATATTCAGGTCTGGGGATCATGTTCACTCTTTTATATTCGTGTCTGGGGGATAATGTTCACTGTTTTATATTCAGGTCTGGGGGATAATGTTCACTGTTTTATATTTGGGTCTGGGGGATAATGTTCACTGTTTTATATTCGGGTCTGGGGGATAATGTTCACTGTTTTATGTTCGGGTCTGGGGGATAATGTTTACTGTTTTATATTCGGGTCTGGGGGATAATGTTCACTGTTTTATATTCGGGTCTGGGGGATAATGTTCACTGTTTTATATTCGGGTCTAGGGGACAATGTTCACTGTTTTATATTCGGGTCTAGGGGATAATGTTCACTGTTTTATATTCGGGTCTGGGGGATAATGTTCACTGTTTTATATTCGGGTCTGGGGGATAATGTTCACTGTTTTATATTCGGGTCTGGGGGATAATGTTCACTGTTTTATATTGGGGTCTCGGGGATAATGTTCACTGTTTTATATTCAGCTTTAGGGGATAATGTTCACTGTTTTATATTGGGGTCTGGGGGATAATGTTCACTGTTTTATAAACGCCTCTGGGGGATAATGTTCACTGTTTTATATTGGGGTCTGGGGGATAATGTTCACTGTTTTATATTTAGGTCTGGGGGATAATGTTCACTGTTTTATTTTCGGGTCTGGGGGATAATGTTCACTGCATTATATTCAGGTCTGGGGGATAATGTTTACTGTTTTATATTTGGGTCTGGGGGATAATGTTTACTGTTTTATATTCGGGTCTGGGGGATAATGTTCACTGTTTTATATTTAGGTCTGGGGGATAATGTTCACTGTTTTATTTTCGGGTCTGGGGGATAATGTTCACTGCATTATATTCAGGTCTGGGGGATAATGTTTACTGTTTTATATTTGGGTCTGGGGGATAATGTTCACTGTTTTATATTCGGGTCTGGGGGATAATGTTCACTGTTTTATATTCGGGTCTGGGGGATAATGTTCACTGTTTTATATTCAGGTCTGGTGGATAATGTTCACTGTTTTATATTCAGGTCTGGTGGATAATGTTCACTGTTTTATATTCGGGTCTGGGGGATAATGTTCACTGTTTTATATTCAGGTCTGGGGGATAATGTTCACTGTTTTATATTTGGGTGTGGGGTATAATGTTCACTGTTTTATATTCGGGTCTGGGGGATAATGTTTACTGTTTTATATTCGGGTCTGGGGGATAATGTTCACTGTTTTATATTTAGGTCTGGGGGATAATGTTCACTGTTTTATTTTCGGGTCTGGGGGATAATGTTCACTGCATTATATTCAGGTCCGGGGGATAATGTTTACTGTTTTATATTTGGGTCTGGGGGATAATGTTCACTGTTTTATATTCGGGTCTGGGGGATAATGTTTACTGTTTTATATTCGGGTCTGGGGGATAATGTTTACTGTTTTATATTCAGGTCTGGTGGATAATGTTCACTGTTTTATATTCGGGTCTGGGGGATAATGTTCACTGTATTATATTCAGGTTTGGGGGATAATGTTCACTGTTTTATATTCAGGTCTGGTGGATAATGTTCACTGTTTTATATTCAGGTTTGGGGGATAATGTTCACTGTTTTATATTCAGGTCTGGTGGATAATGTTCACTGTTTTATATTCGGGTCTGGGGGATAATGTTCACTGTATTATATTCAGTTCTGGAGGATTATGTTCACTATTATATTCAGGTCTAGTGGATAATGTTCACTGTTTTATATTCGGGTCTGGGGGATAATGTTCACTGTTTTATATTCAGGTCTGGGGGATAATGTTCACTGTTTTATATTCGGGTCTGGGGGATAATGTTCACTGTTTTATATTCAGGTCTGGGGGATAATGTTCACTGATTTATATTCAGGTCTGGGGGATAATGTTCACTGTTTTATATTCGGGTCTCGGGGATAATGTTCACAGTTTTATATTCAGCTTTAGGGGATAATGTTCACTGTTTTATATTCGGGTCTGGGAGATAATGTTCACTGTTTTATAAACGCCTCTGGGGGATAATGTTCACTGTTTTATATTCGGGTCTAGGGGATAATGTTCACTGTTTTATATTGTGGTCTGGGAGATAATGTTCACTGTTTTATAAACGCTTCTGGGGGATAATGTTCATTGTTTTATATTCGGGTCTGGGGGATAATGTTCACTGTTTTATATTCGGGTCTAGGGGATAATGTTCACTGTTTTATATTCGGGTCTGAAAGATAATGTTCACTGTTATACATTCGGGTCAAGGGGATAATGTTTACTGTTCCAAATTCGGGACTGGTGATAATGTTCACTGTTGTACATTCGGGTCTGGGGGATAATGTTCACTGTTTTATATTCGGCACTGGGGGATAATGTTCACTGTTCTATATTCAGGTCTGGGGGATATTGTTCACTGTTTTATATTCGGGTCTGGGGGATAATGTTTACTGTTTTATATTCGGGTCTGGGGGATAATGTTTACTGTTTTATATTCAGGTCTGGGGGATAATGTTCACTGTTTTATAAACGGGTCTGGGGGATAACGTTCACTGTTTTATATTCGGGTCTGGGGGATACTGTTTACTGTTTTATATTCGGGTCTGGGGATAACGTTCACAGTTTTATATTCGGGTCTGTGAGTTAATGCTCACTGTATTATAAACGGGTCAGGGGGATAATGATTACTGTTGTATAAAGGGGTCTGGGGGATAATGTTTACTGTTGTATATTCAGGTCTGGGGGATATTGTTCACTGTTTTATATTCAGGTCTGGGGATCATGTTCACTCTTTTATATTCGTGTCTGGGGGATAATGTTCACTGTTTTATATTCGGGTCTGGGGGATAATGTTCACTGTTTTATATTTAGGTCTGGGGGATAATGTTCACTGTTTTATTTTCGGGTCTGGGGGATAATGTTCACTGCATTATATTCAGGTCTGGGGGATAATGTTTACTGTTTTATATTTGGGTCTGGGGGATAATGTTCACTGTTTTATATTCGGGTCTGGGGGATAATGTTCACTGTTTTATATTCGGGTCTGGGGGATAATGTTCACTGTTTTATATTCAGGTCTGGTGGATAATGTTCACTGTTTTATATTCAGGTCTGGTGGATAATGTTCACTGTTTTATATTCGGGTCTGGGGGATAATGTTCACTGTTTTATATTCGGGTCTGGGGGATAATGTTCACTGTTTTATATTTGGGTGTGGGGGATAATGTTCACTGTTTTATATTCGGGTCTGGGGGATAATGTTCACTGTTTTATATTTGGGTGTGGGGTATAATGTTCACTGTTTTATATTCGGGTCTGGGGGATAATGTTTACTGTTTTATATTCGGGTCTGGGGGATAATGTTCACTGTTTTATATTTAGGTCTGGGGGATAATGTTCACTGTTTTATTTTCGGGTCTGGGGGATAATGTTCACTGCATTATATTCAGGTCCGGGGTATAATGTTTACTGTTTTATATTTGGGTCTGGGGGATAATGTTCACTGTTTTATATTCGGGTCTGGGGGATAATGTTTACTTTTTTATATTCGGGTCTGGGGGATAATGTTTACTGTTTTATATTCAGGTCTGGTGGATAATGTTCACTGTTTTATATTCGGGTCTGGGGGATAATGTTCACTGTATTATATTCAGGTTTGGGGGATAATGTTCACTGTTTTATATTCAGGTCTGGTGGATAATGTTCACTGTTTTATATTCAGGTTTGGGGGATAATGTTCACTGTTTTATATTCAGGTCTGGTGGATAATGTTCACTGTTTTATATTCGGGGCTGGGGGATAATGTTCACTGTATTATATTCAGTTCTGGAGGATTATGTTCACTGTTTTATATTCGGGTCTGGGGGATAATGTTCACTGTTTTATATTCAGGTCTGGGGGATAATGTTCACTGTTTTATATTCGGGTCTGGGGGATAATGTTCACTGTTTTATATTCAGGTCTGGGGGATAATGTTCACTGATTTATATTCAGGTCTGGGGGATAATGTTCACTGTTTTATATTCGGGTCTCGGGGATAATGTTCACAGTTTTATATTCAGCTTTAGGGGATAATGTTCACTGTTTTATATTCGGGTCTGGGAGATAATGTTCACTGTTTTATAAACGCCTCTGGGGGATAATGTTCACTGTTTTATATTCGGGTCTAGGGGATAATGTTCACTGTTTTATATTGGGGTCTGGGAGATAATGATCACTGTTTTATAAACGCTTTTGGGGGATAATGTTCATTGTTTTATATTCGGGTCTGGGGGATAATGTTCACTGTTTTATATTCGGGTCTAGGGGATAATGTTCACTGTTTTATATTCGGGTCTGAAAGATAATGTTCACTGTTATACATTCGGGTCAAGGGGATAATGTTTACTGTTCCAAATTCGGGACTGGTGATAATGTTCACTGTTGTACATTCGGGTCTGGGGGATAATGTTCACTGTTTTATATTCGGCACTGGGGGATAATGTTCACTGTTCTATATTCAGGTCTGGGGGATATTGTTCACTGTTTTATATTCGGGTCTGGGGGATAATGTTTACTGTTTTATATTCGGGTCTGGGGGATAATGTTTACTGTTTTATATTCAGGTCTGGGGGATAATGTTCACTGTTTTATAAACGGGTCTGGGGGATAACGTTCACTGTTTTATATTCGGGTCTGGGGGATACTGTTTACTGTTTTATATTCGGGTCTGGGGATAATGTTCACAGTTTTATATTCGGGTCTGTGAGTTAATGCTCACTGTATTATAAACGGGTCAGGGGGATAATGATTACTGTTGTATAAACGGGTCTGGGGGATAATGTTTACTGTTGTATATTCAGGTCTGGGGGATATTGTTCACTGTTTTATATTCAGGTCTGGGGATCATGTTCACTCTTTTATATTCGTGTCTGGGGGATAATGTTCACTGTTTTATATTCAGGTCTGGGGGATAATGTTCACTGTTTTATATTTGGGTCTGGGGGATAATGTTCACTGTTTTATATTCGGGTCTGGGGGATAATGTTCACTGTTTTATGTTCGGGTCTGGGGGATAATGTTTACTGTTTTATATTCGGGTCTGGGGGATAATGTTCACTGTTTTATATTCGGGTCTGGGGGATAATGTTCACTGTTTTATATTCGGGTCTAGGGGTACAATGTTCACTTTTTTATATTCGGGTCTAGGGGATAATGTTCACTGTTTTATATTCGGGTCTGGGGGATAATGTTCACTGTTTTATATTCGGGTCTGGGGGATAATGTTCACTGTTTTATATTCGGGTCTGGGGGATAATGTTCACTGTTTTATATTGGGGTCTCGGGGATAATGTTCACTGTTTTATATTCAGCTTTAGGGGATAATGTTCACTGTTTTATATTGGGGTCTGGGGGATAATGTTCACTGTTTTATAAACGCCTCTGGGGGATAATGTTCACTGTTTTATATTGGGGTCTGGGGGATAATGTTCACTGTTTTATAAACGCCTCTGGGGGATAATGTTCACTGTTTTATATTCGGGTCTAGGGGATAATGTTCACTGTTTTATATTCGGGTCTCGGGGATAATGTTCACAGTTTTATATTCAGCTTTAGGGGATAATGTTCACTGTTTTATATTAGGGTCTGGGAGATAATGTTCACTGTTTTATAAACGCCTCTGGGGGATAATGTTCACTGTTTTATATTCGGGTCTAGGGGATAATGTTCACTGTTTTATATTCGTGTCTCGGGGATAATGTTCACTGTTTTATATTCGGGTGTCGGGGATAATGTTCACAGTTTTATAAACGCTTCTGGGGGATAATGTTCACTGTTTTATATTCGGGTCTGGGGGATAATGTTCATTGTTTTATATTCAGGTCTGGTGGATAATGTACACTGTTTTATATTCGGGTCTGGGGGATAATGTTCACTGTTTTATATTCGGCACTAGGTGATAATGTTCACTGTTTTATATTCAGGTCCAGGGGATAATGTTCACTGTTTTATATTCAGGTCTGAGGGATAATGTTCACTGTTTTATATTCGTTTCTGGGGGATAATGTTCACTGTTTTATATTCAGGTCTAGGGGATAATTTTCACTGTTTTATATTCGGCACTAGGTGATAATGTTCACTGTTTTATATTCAGGTCTGGGGGATAATGTTCACTGTTTTATATTCAGGTCTGGGGGATAATGTTCACTGTTTTATATTCAGGTCTGGTGGATAATGATCACTGTTTTATATTCGGATCTGGGGGATAATGTTCACTGTTTTATATTCAGCTCTGGTGGATAATGTTCACTGTTTTATATTCGGGTCTGGGGGATAATGTTCACTGTTTTATATTCGGCACTAGGTGATAATGTTCACTGTTTTATATTCAGGTCTGGGGGATATTGTTCACTGTTTTATATTCAGGTCTGGGGGATAATGTTCACTGTTTTATATTCAGGTCTGGTGGATAATGTTCACTGTTTTATATTCGGGTCTGGGGGATAATGTTCACTGTATTATATACAGGTCTGGTGGATAATGTTCACTGTTTTAAATTCGGGTCTGAAGGAAAATGTTCACTGTATTATATTCAGGTCTGGGGGATAATGTTCAATGTTTTATATTCAGGTCTGGTGGATCATGTTCACTGTTTTATATTCGGGTCTGGGGGATAATGTTCACTGTTTTATATTCGGCACTAGGTGATAATGTTCACTGTTTTATATTCAGGTCTGGGGGATAATGTTCACTGTTTTATATTCAGGTCTGGGGGATAATGTTCACTGTTTTATATTTGGGTCTGGGGGATAATGTTCACTGTTTTATATTCGGGTCTGGGGGATAATGTTCACTGTTTTATATTAGGGTCTGGGGGATAATGTTTACTGTTTTAAATTCGGGTCTGGGGGATAATGTTCACTGTTTTATATTTGGGTCTCGGGGATAATGTTCACTGTTTTATATTCGGGTCTAGGGGATAATGTTCACTGTTTTATATTCGGGTCCCTGGGATAATGTTCACTGTTTTATATTAGGGTCTGGGAGATAATGTTCACTGTTTTATAAACGCCTCTGGGGGATAATGTTCACTGTTTTATATTCGGGTCTAGGGGATAATGTTCACTGTTTTATATTCGTGTCTCGGGGATAATGTTCACTGTTTTATATTCGGGTGTCGGGGATAATGTTCACTGTTTTATAAACGCTTCTGGGGGATAATGTTCACTGTTTTATATTCGGGTCTGGGGGATAATGTTCATTGTTTTATATTCAGGTCTGGTGGATAATGTACACTGTTTTATATTCGGGTCTGGGGGATAATGTTCACTGTATTATATTCAGGTCTGGGTGATTATGTTCACTGTATTATATTCAGGTCTGGTGGATAATGTTCACTGTTTTATATTCAGGTCTGGTGGATAATGTTCACTGTTTTATATTCGGGTCTGGGGGATAATGTTCACTGTTTTATATTCAGGTCTGCGGGATAATGTTCACTGTTTTATATTCAGGTCTAGGGGATAATGTTCACTGTTTTATATTCAGGTCCAGGGGATAATGTTCACTGTTTTATATTCAGGTCTGAGGGATAATGTTCACTGTTTTATATTCGGGTCTGGGGGATAATGTTCACTGTTTTATATTCAGGTCTAGGGGATAATGTTCACTGTTTTATATTCGGCACTAGGTGATAATGTTCACTGTTTTATATTCAGGTCCAGGGGATAATGTTCACTGTTTTATATTCAGGTCTGAGGGATAATGTTCACTGTTTTATATTCGTTTCTGGGGGATAATGTTCACTGTTTTATATTCAGGTCTAGGGGATAATTTTCACTGTTTTATATTCGGCACTAGGTGATAATGTTCACTGTTTTATATTCAGGTCTGGGGGATAATGTTCACTGTTTTATATTCAGGTCTGGGGGATAATGTTCACTGTTTTATATTCAGGTCTGGTGGATAATGATCACTGTTTTATATTCGAATCTGGGGGATAATGTTCACTGTTTTATATTCAGCTCTGGTGGATAATGTTCACTGTTTTATATTCGGGTCTGGGGGATAATGTTCACTGTTTTATATTCGGCACTAGGTGATAATGTTCACTGTTTTATATTCAGGTCTGGGGGATAATGTTCACTGTTTTATATTCAGGTCTGGGGGATAATGTTCACTGTATTATATACAGGTCTGGTGGATAATGTTCACTGTTTTAAATTCGGGTCTGGGGGATAATGTTTACTGTTTTAAATTCGGGTCTGGGGGATAATGTTCACTGTTTTATATTTGGGTCTCGGGGATAATGTTCACTGTTTTATATTCGGGTCTAGGGGACAATGTTCACTGTTTTATATTCGGGTCTAGGGGATAATGTTCACTGTTTTATATTCAGGTCTGGGGGATAATGTTCACTGTTTTATATTCGGGTCTGGGGGATAATGTTCACTGTTTTATATTCGGGTCTGGGGGATAATGTTACTGTTTTATATTCGGATCTGGGGGATAATGTTCACTGTTTTATATTGGGGTCTCGGGGATAATGTTCACTGTTTTATATTCAGCTTTAGGGAATAATGTTCACTGTTTTATATTGGGGTCTGGGGGATAATGTTCACTGTTTTATAAACGCCTCTGGTGGATAATGTTCACTGTTTTATATTCGGGTCTGGGGGATAATGTTCACTGTTTTATATTCAGCTTTAAGGGATAATGTTCACTGTTTTATATTGGGGTCTGGGGGATAATGTTCACTGTTTTATAAACGCCTCTGGGGGATAATGTTCACTGTTTTATATTCGGGTCTAGGGGATAATGTTCACTGTTTTATATTCAGCTTTAGGGGATAATGTTCACTGTTTTATATTGGGGTCTGGGAGATAATGTTCACTGTTTTATAAACGCCTCTCGGGGATAATGTTCACTGTTTTATATTCGGGTCTAGGGGATAATGTTCACTGTTTTATATTCGGGTCTCGGGGATAATGTTCACTGTTTTATATTCGGGTGTCGGGGATAATGTTCACTGTTTTATAAACGCGTCTGGGGGATAATGTTCACTGTTTTATATTCGGGTCAAGGGGATAATGTTTACTGTTCCAAATTCGGGACTGGTGATAATGTTCACTGTTGTACATTCGGGTCTGGGGGATAATGTTTACTGTTTTATATTCGGGTCTGGGTGATAATGTTCACTGTTTTGTATTCGGGTCTGGGTGATAATCTTCACTGTTTTATATTCAGGTCTGGGGGATAATGTTCACTGTTTTATATTCAGTTCTGGGGGATAATGTTCACTGTTTTATATTCGGGTCTAGGGGATAATGTTCACTGTTTTATATTAGGGTCTAGGGGATAATGTTCACTGTTTTATATTCAGATCTGGGGGATAATGTTCACTGTTTTATATTCGGGTCTGGGGGATAATGTTCACTGTTTTATATTCAGGTCTAGGGGATAATGTTCACTGTTTTATATTCGGCACTAGGTGATAATGTTCACTGTTTTATATTCAGGTCTGGGGGATAATGTTCACTGTTTTATATTCAGGTCTGGGGGATAATGTTCACTGTTTTATATTCAGGTCTGGTGGATAATGTTCACTGTTTTTTATTCGGGTCTGGGGGATAATGTTCACTGTATTATATCCAGCTCTGGTGGATAATGTTCACTGTTTTAAATTCGGGTCTGGGGGATAATGTTCACTGTATTATATTCAGGTCTGGGTGATAATGTTCAATGTTTTATATTCAGGTCAGGTGGATCATGTTCACTGTTTTATATTCGGGTCTGGGGGATAATGTTCACTGTTTTATATTCGGGTCTGGGGGATAATGTTCACTGTTTTATATTCGGGTCTGGGGGATAATGTTTACTGTTTTATATTCAGGTCTGTGGGATAATGTTCACTGTTTTATATTCGGGTCTAGGGGATAATGTTCACTGTTTTATATTCGGGTCTAGGGGACAATGTTCACTGTTTTATATTCGGGTCTAGGGGATAATGTTCACTGTTTTATATTCGGGTCCAGGGGATAATGTTCACTGTTTTATATTCGGGTCTGGGGGATAATGTTCACTGTTTTATATTCGGGTCTGGGGGATAATGTTCACTGTTTTATATTCAGCTTTAGGGGATAATGTTCACTGTTTTATATTGTGGTCTGGGGGATAATGTTCACTGTTTTATAAACGCCTCTGGGGGATAATGTTCACTGTTTTATATTCGGGTCTGGGGGATACTGTTCACTGTTTTATATTCAGCTTTAGGGGATAATGTTCACTGTTTTATATTGGGGTCTGGGGGATAATGTTCACTGTTTTATAAACGCCTCTGGGGGATAATGTTCACTGTTTTATATTCGGGTCTAGGGGATAATGTTCACTGTTTTATATTGGGGTCTGGGGGATAATGTTCACTGTTTTATAAACGCCTCTGGTGGATAATGTTAACTGTTTTATATTCGGGTCTGGGGGATAATGTTCACTGTTTTATATTCAGCTTTAACGGATAATGTTCACTGTTTTATATTGGGGTCTGGGGGATAATGTTCACTGTTTTATATTCGGGTCTAGGGGATAATGTTCACTGTTTTATATTCAGCTTTAGGGGATAATGTTCACTGTTTTATATTGGGGTCTGGGAGATAATGTTCACTGTTTTATAAACGCCTCTCGGGGATAATGTTCACTGTTTTATATTCGGGTCTAGGGGATAATGTTCACTGTTTTATATTCGGGTCTCGGGGATAATGTTCACTGTTTTATATTCGGGTGTCGGGGATAATGTTCACTGTTTTATAAACGCGTCTGGGGGATAATGTTCACTGTTTTATATTCGGGTCTGGGGGATAATGTTCACTGTTATACATTCGGGTCAAGGGGATAATGTTTACTGTTCCAAATTCGGGACTGGTGATAATGTTCACTGTTGTACATTCGGGTCTGGGGGATAATGTTTACTGTTTTATATTCGGGTCTGGGTGATAATGTTCACTGTTTTGTATTTGGGTCTGGGTGATAATCTTCACTGTTTTATATTCGGGTCTCGGGGATAATGTTCACTGTTTTATATTCAGGTCTGGGGGATAATGTTCACTGTTTTATATTCAGGTCTAGGGGATAATGTTCACTGTTTTATATTCAGGTCTGGGGGATAATGTTCACTGTTTTATATTCAGGTCTGGGGGATAATGTTCACTGTTTTATATTCGGGTCTAGGGGATAATGTTCACTGTTTTATATTTGGGTCCAGGGGATAATGTTCACTGTTCTATATTCGAGTCTAGGGGACAAAGTTCACCATTTGATATTCGGGTCTGGGGGATAATGTTCACTGTTTTATATTCGGGTCTCGGGGATAATGTTCACTGTTTTATATTCGGGTCTGGGGGACAATGTTCACTGTTTTATATTCAGCTTTAGGGGATAATGTTCACTGTTTTATATTCCGGTCTGGGGGATAATGTTCACTGTTTTATATTCTGGTCTGGGGGATAATGTTCACTGTTTTATATTCAGGTCTGGGGGATAATGTTCTCTGTTTTATATTCAGGTCAGTGGGATAATATTCACTGTTTTATATTCAGGTCTGGGGGATAATGTTCACTGTTTTATATTCAGGTCGAGGGGATAATGTTCACTGTTTTATATTCAGGTCTGGGGGATAATGTTCTCTGTTTTATATTCGGGTCTGGGGGATAATGTTCACTGTTTTATATTCCGGTCTGGGGGATCATGTTCACTGTTTTATATTCGGGTCTGGGGGATAATGTTCACTGTTTTATATTCGTGTCTGGGGGATAATGTTCACTGTTCTATATTCAGGTCTGGGGGAGAATGTTCACTGTTTTATATTCGGGTCTAGGGGATAATATTCACTGTTTTACATTCGGGTCTGGGGGATAATGTTCACTGTTTTATATTCGGGTCTGGGGGATAATGTTCACTGTTTTGTCTTCAGGTCTGTGGGATAATGTTCACTGTTTTGTCTTCAGATCTGGGGGATAATGTTCACTGTTTTATCTTCAGGTCTGGGGATCATGTTCACTGTTTTGTCTTCAGGTCTGGGGGATAATGTTCACTGTTTTGTCTTCAGGTCTGGGGGATAATGTTCACTGTTTTTTTTCAGGTCTGGGAGTTAATGTTCACTGTTTTTTTTCAGGTCTGGGGGAAAATGTTCATTGTTTTATCTTCAGGTCTGGGGGTCAATGTTCACTGGTTTTTTTCAGGTCTGGGGTATAATGTTCCCTGTTTGATATTCGGGTCTGGGGGATAATGTTCACTGTTTTATCTTCAGGTCTGGGGGATAATGTTCATTGTTTTATCTTCAGGTCTGGGGGATAATGTTCACTGCTATATATTCAGGTGTGGGGATCATGTTCACTGTTTTGTCTTCAGGTCTGGGGGATAATGTTCACTGTTTTGTCTTCAGGTCTGGGGGATAATGTTCACTGTTTTATCTTCAGGTCTGGGGGATAATGTTCACTGTTTTATATTCAGGTGTGGGGGATAATGTTCACTGTTTTATATTCAGGTCTGGGGATCATGTTCACTGTTTTGTCTTCAGGTCTGGGGGATAATGTTCACTGTTTTGTCTTCAGGTCTGGGGGATAATGTTCACTGTTTTTTTCAGGTCTGGGGGATAATGTTCACTGTTTTATCTTCAGGTGGGGGGGTTAATGTTCACTGTTTTTTTTCAGGTCTGGGGGATAATGTTCACTGTTTTATCTTCATGTCTGGGGGTTAATGTTCACTGTTTTTTTTCAGGTCTGGGGGATAATGTTCACTGTTTGATATTCGGGTCTGGGGGATAATGTTCACTGTTTTATCTTCAGGTCTGGGGGATAATGTTCATTGTATTATCCTCAGGTCTGGGTGATAATGTTCACTGTTATATATTCAAGTCTGGGGGATAATGTTTACTGTATTATAAACGGGTCTGGGGGATAATGTTCACTGTTTTATGTTCTTGTCTGGTAGATAATGTTCACTGTTTTATATTTGGGTCCAGGGGATAATGTTCAATGTTCTATATTCGAGTCTAGGGGACAAAGTTCACCATTTGATATTCGGGTCTGGGTGATAATGTTCAATGTTTTATATTCAGGTCAGGTGGATCATGTTCACTGTTTTATATTCGGGTCTGGGGGATAATGTTCACTGTTTTATATTCGGGTCTGGGGGATAATGTTCACTGTTTTATATTCGGGTCTGGGGGATAATGTTTACTGTTTTATATTCAGGTCTGTGGGATAATGTTCACTGTTTTATATTCGGGTCTAGGGGATAATGTTCACTGTTTTATATTCGGGTCTAGGGGACAATGTTCACTGTTTTATATTCGGGTCTAGGGGATAATGTTCACTGTTTTATATTCGGGTCCAGGGGATAATGTTCACTGTTTTATATTCGGGTCTGGGGGATAATGTTCACTGTTTTATATTCGGGTCTGGGGGATAATGTTCACTGTTTTATATTCAGCTTTAGGGGATAATGTTCACTGTTTTATATTGTGGTCTGGGGGATAATGTTCACTGTTTTATAAACGCCTCTGGGGGATAATGTTCACTGTTTTATATTCGGGTCTGGGGGATACTGTTCACTGTTTTATATTCAGCTTTAGGGGATAATGTTCACTGTTTTATATTGGGGTCTGGGGGATAATGTTCACTGTTTTATAAACGCCTCTGGGGGATAATGTTCACTGTTTTATATTCGGGTCTAGGGGATAATGTTCACTGTTTTATATTGGGGTCTGGGGGATAATGTTCACTGTTTTATAAACGCCTCTGGTGGATAATGTTAACTGTTTTATATTCGGGTCTGGGGGATAATGTTCACTGTTTTATATTCAGCTTTAACGGATAATGTTCACTGTTTTATATTGGGGTCTGGGGGATAATGTTCACTGTTTTATATTCGGGTCTAGGGGATAATGTTCACTGTTTTATATTCAGCTTTAGGGGATAATGTTCACTGTTTTATATTGGGGTCTGGGAGATAATGTTCACTGTTTTATAAACGCCTCTCGGGGATAATGTTCACTGTTTTATATTCGGGTCTAGGGGATAATGTTCACTGTTTTATATTCGGGTCTCGGGGATAATGTTCACTGTTTTATATTCGGGTGTCGGGGATAATGTTCACTGTTTTATAAACGCGTCTGGGGGATAATGTTCACTGTTTTATATTCGGGTCTGGGGGATAATGTTCACTGTTATACATTCGGGTCAAGGGGATAATGTTTACTGTTCCAAATTCGGGACTGGTGATAATGTTCACTGTTGTACATTCGGGTCTGGGGGATAATGTTTACTGTTTTATATTCGGGTCTGGGTGATAATGTTCACTGTTTTGTATTTGGGTCTGGGTGATAATCTTCACTGTTTTATATTCGGGTCTCGGGGATAATGTTCACTGTTTTATATTCAGGTCTGGGGGATAATGTTCACTGTTTTATATTCAGGTCTAGGGGATAATGTTCACTGTTTTATATTCAGGTCTGGGGGATAATGTTCACTGTTTTATATTCAGGTCTGGGGGATAATGTTCACTGTTTTATATTCGGGTCTAGGGGATAATGTTCACTGTTTTATATTTGGGTCCAGGGGATAATGTTCACTGTTCTATATTCGAGTCTAGGGGACAAAGTTCACCATTTGATATTCGGGTCTGGGGGATAATGTTCACTGTTTTATATTCGGGTCTCGGGGATAATGTTCACTGTTTTATATTCGGGTCTGGGGGACAATGTTCACTGTTTTATATTCAGCTTTAGGGGATAATGTTCACTGTTTTATATTCCGGTCTGGGGGATAATGTTCACTGTTTTATATTCTGGTCTGGGGGATAATGTTCACTGTTTTATATTCAGGTCTGGGGGATAATGTTCTCTGTTTTATATTCAGGTCAGTGGGATAATATTCACTGTTTTATATTCAGGTCTGGGGGATAATGTTCACTGTTTTATATTCAGGTCGAGGGGATAATGTTCACTGTTTTATATTCAGGTCTGGGGGATAATGTTCTCTGTTTTATATTTGGGTCTGGGGGATAATGTTCACTGTTTTATATTCCGGTCTGGGGGATCATGTTCACTGTTTTATATTCGGGTCTGGGGGATAATGTTCACTGTTTTATATTCGTGTCTGGGGGATAATGTTCACTGTTCTATATTCAGGTCTGGGGGAGAATGTTCACTGTTTTATATTCGGGTCTAGGGGATAATATTCACTGTTTTACATTCGGGTCTGGGGGATAATGTTCACTGTTTTATATTCGGGTCTGGGGGATAATGTTCACTGTTTTGTCTTCAGGTCTGTGGGATAATGTTCACTGTTTTGTCTTCAGATCTGGGGGATAATGTTCACTGTTTTATCTTCAGGTCTGGGGATCATGTTCACTGTTTTGTCTTCAGGTCTGGGGGATAATGTTCACTGTTTTGTCTTCAGGTCTGGGGGATAATGTTCACTGTTTTTTTTCAGGTCTGGGAGTTAATGTTCACTGTTTTTTTTCAGGTCTGGGGGAAAATGTTCATTGTTTTATCTTCAGGTCTGGGGGTCAATGTTCACTGGTTTTTTTCAGGTCTGGGGTATAATGTTCCCTGTTTGATATTCGGGTCTGGGGGATAATGTTCACTGTTTTATCTTCAGGTCTGGGGGATAATGTTCATTGTTTTATCTTCAGGTCTGGGGGATAATGTTCACTGCTATATATTCAGGTGTGGGGGATAATGTTCACTGTTTTATATTCAGGTGTGGGGGATAATGTTCACTGTTTTATATTCAGGTCTGGGGATCATGTTCACTGTTTTGTCTTCAGGTCTGGGGGATAATGTTCACTGTTTTGTCTTCAGGTCTGGGGGATAATGTTCACTGTTTTTTTCAGGTCTGGGGGATAATGTTCACTGTTTTATCTTCAGGTGGGGGGGTTAATGTTCACTGTTTTTTTTCAGGTCTGGGGGATAATGTTCACTGTTTTATCTTCATGTCTGGGGGTTAATGTTCACTGTTTTTTTTCAGGTCTGGGGGATAATGTTCACTGTTTGATATTCGGGTCTGGGGGATAATGTTCACTGTTTTATCTTCAGGTCTGGGGGATAATGTTCATTGTATTATCCTCAGGTCTGGGTGATAATGTTCACTGTTATATATTCAAGTCTGGGGGATAATGTTTACTGTATTATAAACGGGTCTGGGGGATAATGTTCACTGTTTTATGTTCTTGTCTGGTAGATAATGTTCACTGTTTTATATTTGGGTCCAGGGGATAATGTTCAATGTTCTATATTCGAGTCTAGGGGACAAAGTTCACCATTTGATATTCGGGTCTGGGGGATAATGTTCACTGTTTTATATTCGGGTCTCGGAGATAATGTTCACTGTTTTATATTCGGGTCTAGGGGACAATGTTCACTGTTTTATATTCAGCTTTAGGGGATAATGTTCACTGTTTTATATTCCGGTCTAGGGGATAATGTTCACTGTTTTATATTCAGGTCTGGGGGATAATGTTCACTGTTTTATATTCAGGTCTGGGGGATAATGTTCTCTGTTTTATATTCAGGTCAGTGGGATAATATTCACTGTTTTATATTCAGGTCTGGGGGATAATGTTCACTGTTTTATATTCAGGTCGAGGGGATAATGTTCACTGTTTTATATTCAGGTCTGGGGGATAATGTTCTCTGTTTTATATTCAGGTCTGGGGGATAATGTTCACTGTTTTATATTCAGCTTTAGGGGATAATGTTCACTGTTTTATATTGGGGTCTGGGAGATAATGTTCACTGTTTTATAAACGCCTCTCGGGGATAATGTTCACTGTTTTATATTCGGGTCTAGGGGATAATGTTCACTGTTTTATATTCGGGTCTCGGGGATAATGTTCACTGTTTTATATTCGGGTGTCGGGGATAATGTTCACTGTTTTATAAACGCGTCTGGGGGATAATGTTCACTGTTTTATATTCGGGTCTGGGGGATAATGTTCACTGTTATACATTCGGGTCAAGGGGATAATGTTTACTGTTCCAAATTCGGGACTGGTGATAATGTTCACTGTTGTACATTCGGGTCTGGGGGATAATGTTTACTGTTTTATATTCGGGTCTGGGTGATAATGTTCACTGTTTTGTATTCGGGTCTGGGTGATAATCTTCACTGTTTTATATTCGGGTCTCGGGGATAATGTTCACTGTTTTATATTCAGGTCTGGGGGATAATGTTCACTGTTTTATATTCAGGTCTAGGGGATAATGTTCACTGTTTTATATTCAGGTCTGGGGGATAATGTTCACTGTTTTATATTCAGGTCTGGGGGATAATGTTCACTGTTTTATATTCGGGTCTAGGGGATAATGTTCACTGTTTTATATTTGGGTCCAGGGGATAATGTTCACTGTTCTATATTCGAGTCTAGGGGACAAAGTTCACCATTTGATATTCGGGTCTGGGGGATAATGTTCACTGTTTTATATTCGGGTCTCGGGGATAATGTTCACTGTTTTATATTCGGGTCTGGGGGACAATGTTCACTGTTTTATATTCAGCTTTAGGGGATAATGTTCACTGTTTTATATTCCGGTCTGGGGGATAATGTTCACTGTTTTATATTCAGGTCTGGGGGATAATGTTCACTGTTTTATATTCAGGTCTGGGGGATAATGTTCTCTGTTTTATATTCAGGTCAGTGGGATAATATTCACTGTTTTATATTCAGGTCTGGGGGATAATGTTCACTGTTTTATATTCAGGTCGAGGGGATAATGTTCACTGTTTTATATTCAGGTCTGGGGGATAATGTTCTCTGTTTTATATTCGGGTCTTGGGGATAATGTTCACTGTTTTATATTCCGGTCTGGGGGATCATGTTCACTGTTTTATATTCGGGTCTGGGGGATAATGTTCACTGTTTTATATTCGTGTCTGGGGGATAATGTTCACTGTTCTATATTCAGGTCTGGGGGAGAATGTTCACTGTTTTATATTCGGGTCTAGGGGATAATATTCACTGTTTTACATTCGGGTCTGGGGGATAATGTTCACTGTTTTATATTCGGGTCTGGGGGATAATGTTCACTGTTTTGTCTTCAGGTCTGTGGGATAATGTTCACTGTTTTGTCTTCAGATCTGGGGGATAATGTTCACTGTTTTATCTTCAGGTCTGGGGATCATGTTCACTGTTTTGTCTTCAGGTCTGGGGGATAATGTTCACTGTTTTGTCTTCAGGTCTGGGGGATAATGTTCACTGTTTTTTTTCAGGTCTGGGAGTTAATGTTCACTGTTTTTTTTCAGGTCTGGGGGAAAATGTTCATTGTTTTATCTTCAGGTCTGGGGGTCAATGTTCACTGGTTTTTTTCAGGTCTGGGGTATAATGTTCCCTGTTTGATATTCGGGTCTGGGGGATAATGTTCACTGTTTTATCTTCAGGTCTGGGGGATAATGTTCATTGTTTTATCTTCAGGTCTGGGGGATAATGTTCACTGCTATATATTCAGGTGTGGGGGATAATGTTCACTGTTTTATATTCAGGTGTGGGGGATAATGTTCACTGTTTTATATTCAGGTCTGGGGATCATGTTCACTGTTTTGTCTTCAGGTCTGGGGGATAATGTTCACTGTTTTGTCTTCAGGTCTGGGGGATAATGTTCACTGTTTTTTTCAGGTCTGGGGGATAATGTTCACTGTTTTATCTTCAGGTCTGGGGGTTAATGTTCACTGTTTTTTTTCAGGTCTGGTTGATAATGTTCACTGTTTTATCTTCATGTCTGGGGGTTAATGTTCACTGTTTTGTATTCAGGTCTGGGTGATAATCTTCACTGTTTTATATTCGGGTCTCGGGGATAATGTTCACTGATTTATATTCAGGTCTGGGGGATAATGTTCACTGTTTTATATTCAGGTCTAGGGGATAATGTTCACTGTTTTATATTCAGGTCTGGGGGATAATGTTCACTGTTTTATATTCAGGTCTGGGGGATAATGTTCACTGTTTTATATTCGGGTCTAGGGGATAATGTTCACTGTTTTATATTTGGGTCCAGGGGATAATGTTCACTGTTCTATATTCGAGTCTAGGGGACAAAGTTCACCATTTGATATTCGGGTCTGGGGGATAATGTTCACTGTTTTATATTCGGGTCTCGGGGATAATGTTCACTGTTTTATATTCGGGTCTGGGGGACAATGTTCACTGTTTTATATTCAGCTTTAGGGGATAATGTTCACTGTTTTATATTCCGGTCTGGGGGATAATGTTCACTGTTTTATATTCAGGTCTGGGGGATAATGTTCACTGTTTTATATTCAGGTCTGGGGGATAATGTTCTCTGTTTTATATTCAGGTCAGTGGGATAATATTCACTGTTTTATATTCAGGTCTGGGGGATAATGTTCACTGTTTTATATTCAGGTCGAGGGGATAATGTTCACTGTTTTATATTCAGGTCTGGGGGATAATGTTCTCTGTTTTATATTCGGGTCTGGGGGATAATGTTCACTGTTTTATATTCCGGTCTGGGGGATCATGTTCACTGTTTTATATTCGGGTCTGGGGGATAATGTTCACTGTTTTATATTCGTGTCTGGGGGATAATGTTCACTGTTCTATATTCAGGTCTGGGGGAGAATGTTCACTGTTTTATATTCGGGTCTAGGGGATAATATTCACTGTTTTACATTCGGGTCTGGGGGATAATGTTCACTGTTTTATATTCGGGTCTGGGGGATAATGTTCACTGTTTTGTCTTCAGGTCTGTGGGATAATGTTCACTGTTTTGTCTTCAGATCTGGGGGATAATGTTCACTGTTTTATCTTCAGGTCTGGGGATCATGTTCACTGTTTTGTCTTCAGGTCTGGGGGATAATGTTCACTGTTTTGTCTTCAGGTCTGGGGGATAATGTTCACTGTTTTTTTTCAGGTCTGGGAGTTAATGTTCACTGTTTTTTTTCAGGTCTGGGGGAAAATGTTCATTGTTTTATCTTCAGGTCTGGGGGTCAATGTTCACTGGTTTTTTTCAGGTCTGGGGTATAATGTTCCCTGTTTGATATTCGGGTCTGGGGGATAATGTTCACTGTTTTATCTTCAGGTCTGGGGGATAATGTTCATTGTTTTATCTTCAGGTCTGGGGGATAATGTTCACTGCTATATATTCAGGTGTGGGGGATAGTGTTCACTGTTTTATATTCAGGTGTGGGGGATAATGTTCACTGTTTTATATTCAGGTCTGGGGATCATGTTCACTGTTTTGTCTTCAGGTCTGGGGGATAATGTTCACTGTTTTGTCTTCAGGTCTGGGGGATAATGTTCACTGTTTTTTTCAGGTCTGGGGGATAATGTTCACTGTGTTATCTTCAGGTCTGGGGGTTAATGTTCACTGTTTTTTTTCAGGTCTGGGGGATAATGTTCACTGTTTTATCTTCATGTCTGGGGGTTAATGTTCACTGTTTTTTTTCAGGTCTGGGGGATAATGTTCACTGTTTGATATTCGGGTCTGGGGGATAATGTTCACTGTTTTATCTTCAGGTCTGGGGGATAATGTTCATTGTATTATCCTCAGGTCTGGGTGATAATGTTCACTGTTATATATTCAGGTCTGGGGGATAATGTTTACTGTATTATAAACGGGTCTGGGGGATAATGTTCACTGTTTTATGTTCTTGTCTGGTAGATAATGTTCACTGTTTTATATTTGGGTCCAGGGGATAATGTTCAATGTTCTATATTCGAGTCTAGGGGACAAAGTTCACCATTTGATATTCGGGTCTGGGGGATAATGTTCACTGTTTTATATTCGGGTCTCGGGGATAATGTTCACTGTTTTATATTCGGGTCTAGGGGACAATGTTCACTGTTTTATATTCAGCTTTAGGGGATAATGTTCACTGTTTTATATTCCGGTCTAGGGGATAATGTTCACTGTTTTATATTCAGGTCTGGGGGATAATGTTCACTGTTTTATATTCAGGTCTGGGGGATAATGTTCTCTGTTTTATATTCAGGTCAGTGGGATAATATTCACTGTTTTATATTCAGGTCTGGGGGATAATGTTCACTGTTTTATATTCAGGTCGAGGGGATAATGTTCACTGTTTTATATTCAGGTCTGGGGGATAATGTTCTCTGTTTTATATTCAGGTCTGGGGGATAATGTTCACTGTTTTATATTCCGGTCTGGGGGATCATGTTCACTGTTTTATATTCGAGTCTGGGGGATAATGTTCACTGTTTTATATTCGTGTCTGGGGGATAATGTTCACTGTTTTATATTCAGGTCTGGGGGAGAATGTTCACTGTTTTATATTCGGGTCTAGGGGATAATATTCACTGTTTTACATTCGGGTCTGGGGGATAATGTTCACTGTTTTATATTCGGGTCTGGGGGATAATGTTCACTGTTTTATATTCAGGTGTGGTGGATAATCTTTACTGTTTTATATTCTGGTCTGGGGGATAATTTTCACTGTTTTATATTCGGGTCTGGGGGATAATGTTCACTGTTTTATATTCAGGTCTAGGGGATAATGTTCACTGTTTTACATTCGGTCTGGGGGATAATGTTTACTGTTTTATATTCGGGTATGGGGGATAATGTTCGCTGTTTTGTCTTCAGGTCTGGGGGATAATGTTCACTGTTTTGTCTTCAGGTCTGGGGGATAATGTTCACTGTTTTATCTTCAGGTCTGGGGATCATGTTCACTGTTTTGTCTTCAGGTCTGGGGGATAATGTTCACTGTTTTGTCTTCAGGTCTGGGGGATAATGTTCACTGTTTTTTTCAGGTCTGGGGGTTAATGTTCACTGTTTTTTTTCAGGTCTGGGGGATAATGTTCACTGTTTTATCTTCAGGTCTGGGGGTTAATGTTCACTGTTTTTTTTCAGGTCTGGGGGATAATGTTCACTGTTTGATATTCGGGTCTGGGGGATAATGTTCAATATTTTATCCTCAGGCCTGGGTGATAATGTTCACTGTTATATATTCAGGTCTGGGGGATAATGTTCACTGTATTATAAACGGGTCTGGGGCATAATGTTCACTGTTTTATATTCGGGTCTGGGGGATAATGTTCACTGTTTTATATTTGGGTCCAGGGGATAATGTTCACTGTTCTATATTCGAGTCTAGGGGACAAAGTTCACCATTTGATATTCGGGTCTGGGGGATAATATTCACTGTTTTATATTCGGGTCTCGGGGATAATGTTCACTGTTTTATATTCGGGTCTGGGGGTCAATGTTCACTGTTTTATATTCAGCTTTAGGGGATAATGTTCACTGTTTTATATTCTGGTCTAGGGGATAATGTTCACTGTTTTATATTCAGTTCTGGGGGATAATGTTCACTGTTTTATATTCAGGTCTGGGGGATAATGTTCTCTGTCTTATCTTCAGGTCAGTGGGATAATATTCACTGTTTTATATTCAGGTCTGGGGGATTATGTTCACTGTTTTATATTCAGGTCGAGGGGATAATGTTCACTGTTTTATATTCAGGTCTGGGGGATAATGTTCTCTGTTTTATATTCGGGTCTGGGGGATAATGTTCACTGTTTTATATTCCGGTCTGGGGGATCATGTTCACTGTTTTATATTCGGGTCTGGGGGATAATGTTCACTGTTTTATATTCGTGTCTGGGGGATAATGTTCACTGTTTTATATTCAGGTCTGGGGGAGAATGTTCACTGTTTTATATTCGGGTCTAGGGGTAATATTCACTGTTTTACATTCGGGTCTGGGGGATAATGTTCACTGTTTTATATTCGGGTCTGGGGGATAATGTTCACTATTTTGTCTTCAGGTCTGTGGGATAATGTTCACTGTTTTGTCTTCAGATCTGGGGGATAATGTTCACTGTTTTATCTTCAGGTCTGGGGATCATGTTCACTGTTTTGTCTTCAGGTCTGGGGGATAATGTTCACTGTTTTGTCTTCAGGTCTGGGGGATAATGTTCACTGTTTTTTTTCAGGTCTGGGGGAAAATGTTCATTGTTTTATCTTCAGGTCTGGGGGTTAATGTTCACTGTTTTTTTTCAGGTCTGGGTGTCAATGTTCACTGTTTTTTTTCAGGTCTGGGGGATAATGTTCACTGTTTGATATTCGGGTCTGGGGGATAATGTTCACTGTTTTATCTTCAGGTCTGGGGGATAATGTTCACTGTTTTTTTTCAGGTCTGGGGGTCAATGTTCACTGTTTTTTTTCAGGTCTGGGGTATAATGTTCCCTGTTTCATATTCGGGTCTGGGGGATAATGTTCACTGTTTTATCTTCAGGTCTGGGGGATAATGTTCATTGTTTTATCTTCAGGTCTGGGGGATAATGTTCACTGCTATATATTCAGGTGTGGGGGATAATGTTCACTGTTTTATATTCAGGTGTGGGGGATAATGTTCACTGTTTTATATTCAGGTCTGGGGATCATGTTCACTGTTTTGTCTTCAGGTCTGGGGGATAATGTTCACTGTTTTGTCTTCAGGTCTGGGGGATAATGTTCACTGTTTTTTTCAGGTCTGGGGGATAATGTTCACTGTTTTATCTTCAGGTCTGGGGGTTAATGTTCACTGTTTTTTTTCAGGTCTGGGGAATAATGTTCACTGTTTTATCTTCAGGTCTGGGGGTTAATGTTCACTGTTTTTTTTCAGGTCTGGGGGATAATGTTCACTGTTTGATATTCGGGTCTGGGGGATAATGTTCACTGTTTTATCTTCAGGTCTGGGGGATAATGTTCATTGTATTATCCTCAGGTCTGGGTGATAATGTTCACTGTTATATATTCAGGTCTGGGGGATAATGTTCACTGTATTATAAACGGGTCTGGGGGATAATGTTCACTGTTTTATGTTCGGGTCTGGTAGATAATGTTCACTGTTTTATATTTGGGTCCAGGGGATAATGTTCACTGTTCTATATTCGAGTCTAGGGGACAAAGTTCACCATTTGATATTCGGGTCTGGGGGATAATGTTCACTGTTTTATATTCGGGTCTCGGGGATAATGTTCACTGTTTTATATTCGGGTCTAGGGGACAATGTTCACTGTTTTATATTCAGCTTTAGGGGATAATGTTCACTGTTTTATATTCCGGTCTAGGGGATAATGTTCACTGTTTTATATTCAGGTCAGTGGGATAATATTCACTGTTTTATATTCAGGTCTGGGGGATAATGTTCACTGTTTTATATTCAGGTCGAGGCGATAATGTTCACTGTTTTATATTCAGGTCTGGGGGATAATGTTCTCTGTTTTATATTCGGGTCTGGGGGATAATGTTCACTGTTTTATATTCCGGTCTGGGGGATCATGTTCACTGTTTTATATTCGGGTCTGGGGGATAATCTTCACTGTTTTATATTCGTGTCTGGGGGATAATGTTCACTGTTTTATATTCAGGTCGGGGGGAGAATGTTCACTGTTTTATATTCGGGTCTAGGGGATAATATTCACTGTTTTACATTCGGGTCTGGGGGATAATGTTCACTGTTTTATATTCGGGTCTGGGGGATAATGTTCACTGTTTTGTCTTCAGGTCTGTGGGATAATGTTCACTGTTTTGTCTTCAGATCTGGGGGATAATGTTCACTGTTTTATCTTCAGGTCTGGGGATCATGTTCACTGTTTTGTCTTCAGGTCTGGGGGATAATGTTCACTGTTTTGTCTTCAGGTCTGGGGGATAATGTTCACTGTTTTTTTTCAGGTCTGGGAGTTAATGTTCACTGTTTTTTTTCAGGTCTGGGGGAAAATGTTCATTGTTTTATCTTCAGGTCTGGGGGTTAATGTTCACTGTTTTTTTTCAGGTCTGGGGGTCAATGTTCACTGTTTTTTTTCAGGTCTGGGGTATAATGTTCCCTGTTTGATATTCGGGTCTGGGGGATAATGTTCACTGTTTTATCTTCAGGTCTGGGGGATAATGTTCATTGTTTTATCTTCAGGTCTGGGGGATAATGTTCACTGCTATATATTTGGGTCCAGGGGATAATGTTCACTGTTTTATATTCAGGTGTGGGGGATAATGTTCACTGTTTTATATTCAGGTCTGGGGATCATGTTCACTGTTTTGTCTTCAGGTCTGGGGGATAATGTTCACTGTTTTGTCTTCAGGTCTGGGGGATAATGTTCACTGTTTTTTTCAGGTCTGGGGGATAATGTTCACTTTATTATCTTCAGGTCTGGGGGTTAATGTTCACTGTTTGTTTTCAGGTCTGGGGGATAATGTTCACTGTTTGATATTCGGGTCTGGGGGATAATGTTCACTGTTTTATCTTCAGTTCTGGGGGATAATGTTCATTGTTTTATCTTCAGGTCTGGGGGATAATGTTCACTGTTAAATATTCAGGTCTGGGGGATAATGTTCACTGTTTTATAAACGGGTCTGGGGGATAATGTTCACTGTTTTATATTCGGGTCTGCGCGATAATGTTCACTGTTTTATATTTGGGTCCAGGGGATAATGTTCACTGTTTTATATTCGGGTCTAGGGGACAAAGTCCACCGTTTGATATTCGGGTCAGGGGGATAATGTTCACTGTTTTATATTCGGGTCTCGGGGATAATGTTCACTGTTTTATATTTGGGTCTAGGGGACAATGTTCACTGTTTTATATTCAGGTCTGGGGGATAATGTTCACTGTTTTATATTCAGGTCTGGGGGATAATGTTCACTATTTTATATTCAGGTCGAGGGGATAATGTTCACTGTTTTATATTCAGGTCTGGGGGATAATGTTCTCTGTTTTATATTCGGGTCTGGGGGATAATGTTCACTGTTTTATATTCCGGTCTGGGGGATCATGTTCACTGTTTTATATTCGGGTCCGGGGGATAATGTTCACTGTTTTATATTCCGGTCTGGGGGATAATGTTCACTGTTTTATATTCGTGTCTGGGGGATAATGTTCACTGTTTTGTCTTCAGCTCTGTGGATAATGTTCACGGTTTTGTCTTCAGGTCTGGGGGATAATGTTCACTGTTTTATCTTCAGGTCTGGGGATCATGTTCACTGTTTTGTCTTCAGTTCTGGGGGATAATGTTCACTGTTTTGTCTTCAGGTCTGGGGGATAATGTTCACTGTTTTATATTCGGGTCTGGGGGTCAATGTTCACTGTTTTTTTTCAGGTCTGGGGGATAATGTTCTCTGTTTTATCTTCAGGTCTGGGAATCATGTTCACTGTTTTGTCTTCAGGTCTGGGGGATAATGTTTACTGTTTTATTTCAGGTCTGGGAGTTAAAGTTCACTGTTTTTTTTCAGGTCTGGGGGTCAATGTTCACTGTTTTTTTTCACGTCTGGGGGATAATGTTCACTGTTTGATATTCGGGTCTGGGGGATAATGTTCACTGTTTTATCTTCAGGTCTGGGGGATAATGTTCATTGTTTTATCTTCAGGTCTGGGGCTCATGTTCACTGTTTTGTCTTCAGGTCTGGGGGATAATGTTCACTGTTTTTTTTCAGGTCTGGGAGTTAATGTTCACTGTTTATTTCAGGTCCAGGGGATAATGTTCACTGTTTTATATTCAGGTCTGGGAGACAAAGTTCACCGTTTGAAATTCTGGTCTGGGGGATAATGTTCACTGTTTTATATTCAGCTTTAGGAGATAATGTTCACTGTTTTATATTCAGATCCAGGGGATAATGTTCACTGTTTTATATTCAGGTCTGGGGGAAAATGTTCATTGTTTTATCTTCAGGTCTGGGGGTTAATGTTCACTGTTTTTTTTCAGGTCTGGGGGTCAATGTTCACTGTTTTTTTTCAGGTCTGGGGTATAATGTTCCCTGTTTGATATTCGGGTCTGGGGGATAATGTTCACTGTTTTATCTTCAGGTCTGGGGGATAATGTTCATTGTTTTATCTTCAGGTCTGGGGGATAATGTTCACTGCTATATATTTGGGTCCAGGGGATAATGTTCACTGTTTTATATTCAGGTGTGGGGGATAATGTTCACTGTTTTATATTCAGGTCTGGGGATCATGTTCACTGTTTTGTCTTCAAGTCTGGGGGATAATGTTCACTGTTTTGTCTTCAGGTCTGGGGGATAATGTTCACTGTTTTTTTCAGGTCTGGGGGATAATGTTCACTGTTTTATCTTCAGGTCTGGGGGTTAATGTTCACTGTTTGTTTTCAGGTCTGGGGGATAATGTTTACTGTTTGATATTCGGGTCTGGGGGATAATGTTCACTGTTTTATCTTCAGGTCTGGGGGATAATGTACATTGTTTTATCTTCAGGTTTGGGGGATAATGTTCACTGTTATATATTCAGGTCTGGGGGATAATGTTCACTGTTTTATAAACGGGTCTGGGGGATAATGTTCACTGTTTTATATTTGGGTCTGGGCGATAATGTTCACTGTTTTATATTTGGGTCCAGGGGATAATGTTCACTGTTTTATATTCGGGTCTAGGGGACAAAGTCCACCGTTTGATATTCGGGTCTGGGGGATAATGTTCACTGTTTTATATTCGGGTCTCGGGGATAATGTTCACTGTTTTATATTCGGGTCTAGGGGACAATGTTCACTGTTTTATATTCAGGTCTGGGGGATAATGTTCACTGTTTTATATTCAGGTCTGGGGGATAATGTTCACTATTTTATATTCAGGTCGAGGGGATAATGTTCACTGTTTTATATTCAGGTCTGGGGGATAATGTTCACTATTTTATATTCAGGTCGAGGGGATAATGTTCACTGTTTTATATTCAGGTCTGGGGGATAATGTTCTCTGTTTTATATTCGGGTCTGGGGGATAATGTTCACTGTTTTATATTCCGGTCTGGGGGATCATGTTCACTGTTTTATATTCGGGTCCGGGGGATAATGTTCACTGTTTTATATTCCGGTCTGGGGGATAATGTTCACTGTTTTATATTCGTGTCTGGGGGATAATGTTCACTGTTTTGTCTTCAGCTCTGTGGATAATGTTCACGGTTTTGTCTTCAGGTCTGGGGGATAATGTTCACTGTTTTATCTTCAGGTCTGGGGATCATGTTCACTGTTTTGTCTTCAGTTCTGGGGGATAATGTTCACTGTTTTGTCTTCAGGTCTGGGGGATAATGTTCACTGTTTTATATTCGGGTCTGGGGGTCAATGTTCACTGTTTTTTTTCAGGTCTGGGGGATAATGTTCACTGTTTTATCTTCAGGTCTGGGGGATAATGTTCATTGTTTTATCTTCAGGTCTGGGGGATAATGTTCACTGCTATATATTTGGGTCCAGGGGATAATGTTCATTGTTTTATATTCAGGTGTGGGGGATAATGTTCACTGTTTTATATTCAGGTCTGGGGATCATGTTCACTGTTTTGTCTTCAAGTCTGGGGGATAATGTTCACTGTTTTGTCTTCAGGTCTGGGGGATAATGTTCACTGTTTTTTTCAGGTCTGGGGGATAATGTTCACTGTTTTATCTTCAGGTCTGGGGGTTAATGTTCACTGTTTGTTTTCAGGTCTGGGGGATAATGTTCACTGTTTGATATTCGGGTCTGGGGGATAATGTTCACTGTTTTATCTTCAGGTCTGGGGGATAATGTTCATTGTTTTATCTTCAGGTCTGGGGGATAATGTTCACTGTTATATATTCAGGTCTGGGGGATAATGTTCACTGTTTTATAAACGGGTCTGGGGGATAATGTTCACTGTTTTATATTTGGGTCTGGGCGATAATGTTCACTGTTTTATATTTGGGTCCAGGGGATAATGTTCACTGTTTTATATTCGGGTCTAGGGGACAAAGTCCACCGTTTGATATTCGGGTCTGTGGGATAATGTTCACTGTTTTATATTCGGGTCTCGGGGATAATGTTCACTGTTTTATATTCAGGTCTGGGGGATAATGTTCACTATTTTATATTCAGGTCGAGGGGATAATGTTCACTGTTTTATATTCAGGTCTGGGGGATAATGTTCACTATTTTATATTCAGGTCGAGGGGATAATGTTCACTGTTTTATATTCAGGTCTGGGGGATAATGTTCTCTGTTTTATATTCGGGTCTGGGGGATAATGTTCACTGTTTTATATTCCGGTCTGGGGGATCATGTTCACTGTTTTATATTCGGGTCCGGGGGATAATGTTCACTGTTTTATATTCCGGTCTGGGGGATAATGTTCACTGTTTTATATTCGTGTCTGGGGGATAATGTTCACTGTTTTGTCTTCAGCTCTGTGGATAATGTTCACGGTTTTGTCTTCAGGTCTGGGGGATAATGTTCACTGTTTTATCTTCAGGTCTGGGGATCATGTTCACTGTTTTGTCTTCAGTTCTGGGGGATAATGTTCACTGTTTTGTCTTCAGGTCTGGGGGATAATGTTCACTGTTTTATATTCGGGTCTGGGGGTCAATGTTCACTGTTTTTTTTCAGGTCTGGGGGATAATGTTCTCTGTTTTATCTTCAGGTCTGGGAATCATGTTCACTGTTTTGTCTTCAGGTCTGGGGGATAATGTTTACTGTTTTATTTCAGGTCTGGGAGTTAAAGTTCACTGTTTTTTTTCAGGTCTGGGTGTCAATGTTCACTGTTTTTTTTCACGTCTGGGGGATAATGTTCACTGTTTGATATTCGGGTCTGGGGGATAATGTTCACTGTTTTATCTTCAGGTCTGGGGGATAATGTTCATTGTTTTATCTTCAGGTCTGGGGCTCATGTTCACTGTTTTGTCTTCAGGTCTGGGGGATAATGTTCACTGTTTTTTTTCAGGTCTGGGAGTTAATGTTCACTGTTTATTTCAGGTCCAGGGGATAATGTTCACTGTTTTATATTCAGGTCTGGGAGACAAAGTTCACCGTTTGAAATTCTGGTCTGGGGGATAATGTTCACTGTTTTATATTCAGCTTTAGGAGATAATGTTCACTGTTTTATATTCAGATCCAGGGGATAATGTTCACTGTTTTATATTCAGGTCTGGGGGAAAATGTTCATTGTTTTATCTTCAGGTCTGGGGGTTAATGTTCACTGTTTTTTTTCAGGTCTGGGGGTCAATGTTCACTGTTTTTTTTCAGGTCTGGGGTATAATGTTCCCTGTTTGATATTCGGGTCTGGGGGATAATGTTCACTGTTTTATCTTCAGGTCTGGGGGATAATGTTCATTGTTTTATCTTCAGGTCTGGGGGATAATGTTCACTGCTATATATTTGGGTCCAGGGGATAATGTTCACTGTTTTATATTCAGGTGTGGGGGATAATGTTCACTGTTTTATATTCAGGTCTGGGGATCATGTTCACTGTTTTGTCTTCAAGTCTGGGGGATAATGTTCACTGTTTTGTCTTCAGGTCTGGGGGATAATGTTCACTGTTTTTTTCAGGTCTGGGGGATAATGTTCACTGTTTTATCTTCAGGTCTGGGGGTTAATGTTCACTGTTTGTTTTCAGGTCTGGGGGATAATGTTTACTGTTTGATATTCGGGTCTGAAGGATAATGTTCACTGTTTTATCTTCAGGTCTGGGGGATAATGTACATTGTTTTATCTTCAGGTTTGGGGGATAATGTTCACTGTTATATATTCAGGTCTGGGGGATAATGTTCACTGTTTTATAAACGGGTCTGGGGGATAATGTTCACTGTTTTATATTTGGGTCTGGGCGATAATGTTCACTGTTTTATATTTGGGTCCAGGGGATAATGTTCACTGTTTTATATTCGGGTCTAGGGGACAAAGTCCACCGTTTGATATTCGGGTCTGGGGGATAATGTTCACTGTTTTATATTCGGGTCTCGGGGATAATGTTCACTGTTTTATATTCGGGTCTAGGGGACAATGTTCACTGTTTTATATTCAGGTCTGGGGGATAATGTTCACTGTTTTATATTCAGGTCTGGGGGATAATGTTCACTATTTTATATTCAGGTCGAGGGGATAATGTTCACTGTTTTATATTCAGGTCTGGGGGATAATGTTCACTATTTTATATTCAGGTCGAGGGGATAATGTTCACTGTTTTATATGCAGGTCTGGGGGATAATGTTCTCTGTTTTATATTCGGGTCTGGGGGATAATGTTCACTGTTTTATATTCCGGTCTGGGGGATCATGTTCACTGTTTTATATTCGGGTCCGGGGGATAATGTTCACTGTTTTATATTCCGGTCTGGGGGATGATGTTCACTGTTTTATATTCGTGTCTGGGGGATAATGTTCACTGTTTTGTCTTCAGCTCTGTGGATAATGTTCACGGTTTTGTCTTCAGGTCTGGGGGATAATGTTCACTGTTTTATCTTCAGGTCTGGGGATCATGTTCACTGTTTTGTCTTCAGTTCTGGGGGATAATGTTCACTGTTTTGTCTTCAGGTCTGGGGGATAATGTTCACTGTTTTATATTCGGGTCTGGGGGTCAATGTTCACTGTTTTTTTTCAGGTCTGGGGGATAATGTTCTCTGTTTTATCTTCAGGTCTGGGAATCATGTTCACTGTTTTGTCTTCAGGTCTGGGGGATAATGTTTACTGTTTTATTTCAGGTCTGGGAGTTAAAGTTCACTGTTTTTTTTCAGGTCTGGGGGTCAATGTTCACTGTTTTTTTTCACGTCTGGGGGATAATGTTCACTGTTTGATATTCGGGTCTGGGGGATAATGTTCACTGTTTTATCTTCAGGTCTGGGGGATAATGTTCATTGTTTTATCTTCAGGTCTGGGAGTTAATGTTCACTGTTTATTTCAGGTCCAGGGGATAATGTTCACTGTTTTATATTCAGGTCTGGGAGACAAAGTTCACCGTTTGAAATTCTGGTCTGGGGGATAATGTTCACTGTTTTATATTCAGCTTTAGGAGATAATGTTCACTGTTTTATATTCAGATCCAGGGGATAATGTTCACTGTTTTATATTCAGGTCTGGGGGAAAATGTTCATTGTTTTATCTTCAGGTCTGGGGGTCAATGTTCACTGTTTTTTTTCAGGTCTGGGGTATAATGTTCCCTGTTTGATATTCGGGTCTGGGGGATAATGTTCACTGTTTTATCTTCAGGTCTGGGGGATAATGTTCATTGTTTTATCTTCAGGTCTGGGGGATAATGTTCACTGCTATATATTTGGGTCCAGGGGATAATGTTCACTGTTTTATATTCAGGTGTGGGGGATAATGTTCACTGTTTTATATTCAGGTCTGGGGATCATGTTCACTGTTTTGTCTTCAAGTCTGGGGGATAATGTTCACTGTTTTGTCTTCAGGTCTGGGGGATAATGTTCACTGTTTTTTTCAGGTCTGGGGGATAATGTTCACTGTTTTATCTTCAGGTCTGGGGGTTAATGTTCACTGTTTGTTTTCAGGTCTGGGGGATAATGTTTACTGTTTGATATTCGGGTCTGGTGGATAATGTTCACTGTTTTATCTTCAGGTCTGGGGGATAATGTACATTGTTTTATCTTCAGGTTTGGGGGATAATGTTCACTGTTATATATTCAGGTCTGGGGGATAATGTTCACTGTTTTATAAACGGGTCTGGGGGATAATGTTCACTGTTTTATATTCGGGTCTGGGCGATAATGTTCACTGTTTTATATTTGGGTCCAGGGGATAATGTTCACTGTTTTATATTCAGGTCTGGGGATCATGTTCACTGTTTTGTCTTCAAGTCTGGGGGATAATGTTCACTGTTTTGTCTTCAGGTCTGGGGGATAATGTTCACTGTTTTTTTCAGGTCTGGGGGATAATGTTCACTGTTTTATCTTCAGGTCTGGGGGTTAATGTTCACTGTTTGTTTTCAGGTCTGGGGGATAATGTTTGCTGTTTGATATTCGGGTCTGGGGGATAATGTTCACTGTTTTATCTTCAGGTCTGGGGGATAATGTTCATTGTTTTATCTTCAGGTCTGGGGGATAATGTTCACTGTTATATATTCAGGTCTGGGGGATAATGTTCACTGTTTTATAAACGGGTCTGGGGGATAATGTTCACTGTTTTATATTCGGGTCTGGGCGATAATGTTCACTGTTTTATATTTGGGTCCAGGGGATAATGTTCACTGTTTTATATTTGGGTCCAGGGGATAATGTTCAATGTTTTATATTCGGGTCTAGGGGACAAAGTCCACCGTTTGATATTCGGGTCTGGGGGATAATGTTCACTGTTTTATATTCGGGTCTCGGGGATAATGTTCACTGTTTTATATTCGGGTCTAGGGGACAATGTTCACTGTTTTATATTCAGGTCTGGGGGATAATGTTCACTGTTTTATATTCAGGTCTGGGGGATAATGTTCACTATTTTATATTCAGGTCGAGGGGATAATGTTCACTGTTTTATATTCAGGTCTGGGGGATAATGTTCTCTGTTTTATATTCGGGTCTCGGGGATAATGTTCACTGTTTTATATTCCGGTCTGGGGGATCATGTTCACTGTTTTATATTTGGGTCCGGGGGATAATGTTCACTGTTTTATATTCCGGTCTGGGGGATAATGTTCACTGTTTTATATTCGTGTCTGGGGGATAATGTTCACTGTTTTGTCTTCAGCTCTGGGGGATAATGTTCACTGTTTTGTCTTCAGGTCTGGGGGATAATGTTCACTGTTTTATCTTCAGGTCTGGGGATCATGTTCACTGTTTTGTCTTCAGGTCTGGGGGATAATGTTCACTGTTTTGTCTTCAGGTCTGGGGGATAATGTTCACTGTTTTTTATTCGGGTCTGGGGGTCAATGTTCACTGTTTTTTTTCAGGTCTGGGGGATAATGTTCTCTGTTTTATCTTCAGGTCTGGGGATCATGTTCACTGTTTTGTCTTCAGGTCTGGGGGATAATGTTCACTGTTTTATTTCAGGTCTGGGAGTTAAAGTTCACTGTTTTTTTTCAGGTCTGGGGGTCAATGTTCACTGTTTTTTTCACGTCTGGGGGATAATGTTCACTGTTTGATATTCGGGTCTGGGGGATAATGTTCACTGTTTTATCTTCAGGTCTGGGGGATAATGTTCATTGTTTTATCTTCAGGTCTGGGGCTCATGTTCACTGTTTTGTCTTCAGGTCTGGGGGATAATGTTCACTGTTTTTTTTCAGGTCTGGGAGTTAATGTTCACTGTTTATTTCAGGTCCAGGGGATAATGTTCACTGTTTTATATTCAGGTCTGGGAGACAAAGTTCACCGTTTGAAATTCTGGTCTGGGGGATAATGTTCACTGTTTTATATTCAGCTTTAGGGGATAATGTTCACTGTTTTATATTCAGATCCAGGGGATAATGTTCACTGTTTTATATTCAGATCTGGGGGATAATGTTCACTGTTTTATATTCAGGTCTGGGGGATAATGTTCACTGTTTTATATTAAGGTATGGGGGATAATATTCACTGTTTTATATTCAGTTCTGGGGGATAATCTTCACTGTTTTATATTCAGGTCTGGGGGATAATGTTCACTGTTTTATATTCAGGTCCAGGGGATAATGTTCACTGTTTTATCTTCAGGTCTGGGGGATAATGTACATTGTTTTATCTTCAGGTTTGGGGGATAATGTTCACTGTTATATATTCAGGTCTGGGGGATAATGTTCACTGTTTTATAAACGGGTCTGGGGGATAATGTTCACTGTTTTATATTCGGGTCTGGGCGATAATGTTCACTGTTTTATATTTGGGTCCAGGGGATAATGTTCACTGTTTTATATTCAGGTCTGGGGATCATGTTCACTGTTTTGTCTTCAAGTCTGGGGGATAATGTTCACTGTTTTGTCTTCAGGTCTGGGGGATAATGTTCACTGTTTTTTTCAGGTCTGGGGGATAATGTTCACTGTTTTATCTTCAGGTCTGGGGGTTAATGTTCACTGTTTGTTTTCAGGTCTGGGGGATAATGTTTGCTGTTTGATATTCGGGTCTGGGGGATAATGTTCACTGTTTTATCTTCAGGTCTGGGGGATAATGTTCATTGTTTTATCTTCAGGTCTGGGGGATAATGTTCACTGTTATATATTCAGGTCTGGGGGATAATGTTCACTGTTTTATAAACGGGTCTGGGGGATAATGTTCACTGTTTTATATTCGGGTCTGGGCGATAATGTTCACTGTTTTATATTTGGGTCCAGGGGATAATGTTCACTGTTTTATATTTGGGTCCAGGGGATAATGTTCACTGTTTTATATTCGGGTCTAGTGGACAAAGTCCACCGTTTGATATTCGGGTCTGGGGGATAATGTTCACTGTTTTATATTCGGGTCTCGGGGATAATGTTCACTGTTTTATATTCGGGTCTAGGGGACAATGTTCACTGTTTTATATTCAGGTCTGGGGGATAATGTTCACTGTTTTATATTCAGGTCTGGGGGATAATGTTCACTATTTTATATTCAGGTCGAGGGGATAATGTTCACTGTTTTATATTCAGGTCTGGGGGATAATGTTCTCTGTTTTATATTCGGGTCTCGGGGATAATGTTCACTGTTTTATATTCCGGTCTGGGGGATCATGTTCACTGTTTTATATTTGGGTCCGGGGGATAATGTTCACTGTTTTATATTCCGGTCTGGGGGATAATGTTCACTGTTTTATATTCGTGTCTGGGGGATAATGTTCACTGTTTTGTCTTCAGCTCTGGGGGATAATGTTCACTGTTTTGTCTTCAGGTCTGGGGGATAATGTTCACTGTTTTATCTTCAGGTCTGGGGATCATGTTCACTGTTTTGTCTTCAGGTCTGGGGGATATTGTTCACTGTTTTGTCTTCAGGTCTGGGGGATAATGTTCACTGTTTTATATTCGGGTCTGGGGGTCAATGTTCACTGTTTTTTTTCAGGTCTGGGGGATAATGTTCTCTGTTTTATCTTCAGGTCTGGGGATCATGTTCACTGTTTTGTCTTCAGGTCTGGGGGATAATGTTCACTGTTTTATTTCAGGTCTGGGAGTTAAAGTTCACTGTTTTTTTTCAGGTCTGGGGGTCAATGTTCACTGTTTTTTTCACGTCTGGGGGATAATGTTCACTGTTTGATATTCGGGTCTGGGGGATAATGTTCACTGTTTTATCTTCAGGTCTGGGGGATAATGTTCATTGTTTTATCTTCAGGTCTGGGGCTCATGTTCACTGTTTTGTCTTCAGGTCTGGGGGATAATGTTCACTGTTTTTTTTCAGGTCTGGGAGTTAATGTTCACTGTTTATTTCAGGTCCAGGGGATAATGTTCACTGTTTTATATTCAGGTCTGGGAGACAAAGTTCACCGTTTGAAATTCTGGTCTGGGGGATAATGTTCACTGTTTTATATTCAGCTTTAGGGGATAATGTTCACTGTTTTATATTCAGATCCAGGGGATAATGTTCACTGTTTTATATTCAGATCTGGGGGATAATGTTCACTGTTTTATATTCAGGTCTGGGGGATAATGTTCACTGTTTTATATTAAGGTATGGGGGATAATATTCACTGTTTTATATTCAGTTCTGGGGGATAATCTTCACTGTTTTATATTCAGGTCTGGGGGATAATGTTCACTGTTTTATATTCAGGTCCAGGGGATAATGTTCACTGTTTTATATTCAGGTCTGGGGGATAATGTTCACTGTTTTATATTCGGGTCTGGGGGATAATGTTCACTGTTTTATATTCCGGTCTGGGGGATCATGTTCACTGTTTTATATTCGGGTCTGGGGGATAATGTTCACTGTTTTATATTCCGGTCTGGGGGATAATGTTCACTCTTTTATATCCGTGTCTGGGGGATAATGTTCACTGTTTTATATTCGGGTCAAGGGGCTAATGTTCACTATTTTATATTCGGGTCTGGGGGATAATGTTCACTGTTTTATATTCAGGTCTGGGGGATAATGTTCACTGTTTTATATTCAGGTCTGGGGGATAATGTTTACTGTTTTATATTCAGGTCTGGGGAATAATGTTCACTGTTTTATATTCGGGTCTGGGGATGATAATGCTCACTGTTTTATATTCAGGTGTAGGGGATAATGTTCACTGTTTTATATTCAGGTCTGGGGGATAATGTTCACTGTTTTATATTCAGATCTGGGGGATAATTTTCAATGTTTTATATTCAGGTCTGGGGGATAATGTTCACTGTTTTATATTCAGGTCTAGGGGATAATGTTCACTGTTTTACATTCAGGTCTGGGGGATAATGTTCTCTGTTTATATTCAGGTCTGGGGGATAATGTTGACTGTTTTATATTCAGCTCTGTGTGATAATGTTCACTGTTTTATATTCAGGTCTGGGGAATAATGTTCACTGTTTTATATTCAGGTCTGGGGGATAATGTTCACTTTTTTATATTCAGATCTGGGGGATAATTTTCAATGTTTTATATTCAGGTCTGGGGGATAATGTTCACTGTTTTATATTCAGGTCTAGGGGATAATGTTCACTGTTTTACATTCAGATCTGGGGGATATTTTTCAATGTTTTATATTCAGGTTTGGGGGATATTGTTCACTGTTTTATATTCAGGTCTGGGGGATAATATTCACTGTTTTATATTCAGGTCTGGGGGATAATCTTCACTGTTTTATATTCAATTCTGGGGGATAATGTTCACTGTTTTATATTCATGTCCCAGGGATAATGTTCACTGTTTTATATTCAGGTCTGGAGGATAATGTTCACTGTTTTATATTCGGGTCTGGGGGATCATGTTCACTGTTTTATATTCGGGTCCGGGGGATAATGTTCACTGTTTTATATTCCGGTCTGGGGGATAATGTTCACTCTTTTATATCCTTGTCTGGGGGATAATGTTCACTGTTTTATATTCGGGTCAAGGGGATAATGTCACTGTTTTATATTCAGGTCTGGGGGATAATGTTCACTGTTTTATATTCAGGTCTGGGGGATAATGTTCACTGTTTTATATTAAGGTATGGGGGATAATATTCACTGTTTTATATTCAGTTCTGGGGGATAATCTTCACTGTTTTATATTCAGGTCTGGGGGATAATGTTCACTGTTTTATATTCAGGTCCAGGGGATAATGTTCACTGTTTTATATTCAGGTCTGGGGGATAATGATCACTGTTTTATACTCGGGTCTGGGGGATAATGTTCACTGTTTTATATTCGGGTCTGGGGGATAATGTTCACTGTTTTATATTCAGGTCTGGGGGATAATGTTCACACTTTTATATCCGTGTCTGGGGGATAATGTTCACTGTTTTATATTCGGGTCAAGGGGCTAATGTTCACTATTTTATATTCGGGTCTGGGGGATAATGTTCACTGTTTTATATTCAGGTCTGGGAGATAATGTTCACTGTTTTATATTCAGGTCTGGGGAATAATGTTCACTGTTTTATGTTCGGGTCTGGGGATGATAATGCTCACTGTTTTATATTCAGGTGTAGGGGATAATGTACACTGTTTTATATTCAGGTCTGGGGGATAATGTTCACTGTTTTATATTCAGATCTGGGGGATAATTTTCAATGTTTTATATTCAGGTCTGGGGGATAATGTTCACTGTTTTATATTCAGGTCTAGGGGATAATGTTCACTGTTTTACTTTCAGGTCTGGGGGATAATGTTCACTGTTTATATTCAGGTCTGGGGGATAATGTTGACTGTTCTATATTCAGGTCTGTGTGATAATGTTCACTGTTTTATATTCAGGTCTGGGGAATAATGTTCACTGTTTTATATTCGGGTCTGGGGATGATAATGTTCACTGTTTTATATTCAGGTGTAGGGGATAATGTTCACTGTTTTATATTCAGGTCTGGGGGATAATGTTCACTGTTTTACATTCAGATCTGGGGGATAATTTTCAATGTTTTATATTCAGGTCTGGGGGATAATGTTCACTGTTTTATATTCAGGTCTAGGGGATAATGTTAACTGTTTTACATTCAGATCTGGGGGATATTTTTCAATGTTTTATATTCAGGTTTGGGGGATAATGTTCACTGTTTTATATTCAGGTCTGGGGGATAATATTCACTGTTTTATATTCAGGTCTGGGGGATAATCTTCACTGTTTTATATTCAGTTCTGGGGGATAATGTTCACTGTTTTATATTCATGTCCCGGGGATAATGTTCACTGTTTTATATTCAGGTCTGGTGGATAATGTTCACTGTTTTAGATTCGGGTCTTGGGGATAATGTTCACTGTATTATACTCCGGTCTGGGGGATCATGTTCACTGTTTTATATTCGGGTCCGGGGGATAATGTTCACTGATTTATATTCCGGTCTGGGGGATAATGTTCACTCTTTTATATCCGTGTCTGGGGGATAATGTTCACTGTTTGATTCGGGTCAAGGGGATAATGTTCACTATTTTAAATTCGGGTCTGGGGGATAATGTTCACTGTTTTATATTCGGGTCTGGGGATGATAATGTTCACTGTTTTATACTCAGGTATGGGGGATAATATTCACTGTTTTATATTCAGGTCTGGGGGATAAACTTCACTGTTTTATATTCAGGTCTGGGGGATAATGTTCACTGTTTTATATTCAGGTCCAGGGGATAATGTTCACTGTTTTATATTCAGGTCTGGGGGATAATGTTCACTGTTTTATATTCGGGTCTGGGGGATAATGTTCACTGTTTTATATTCCGGTCTGGGGGATCATGTTCACTGTTTTATATTCGGGTCCGGGGGATAATGTTCACTGTTTTATATTCCGGTCTGGGGGATAATGTTCACTCTTTTATATCCTTGTCTGGGGGATAATGTTCACTGTTTTATATTCGGGTCTAGGGGATAATGTTCACTATTTTATATTCGGGTCTGGGGGATAATGTTCACTGTTTTATATTCAGGTCTGGGGGATAATGTTCACTGTTTTATATTCAGGTCTGGGGGATAATGTTTACTGTTTTATATTCAGGTCTGGGGAATAATGTTCACTGTTTTATATTCGGGTCTGGGGATGACAATGTTCACTGTTTTATATTCAGGTGAAGGGGATAATGTTCACTGTTTTATATTCAGTTCTGGGGGATAATGTTCACTGTTTTATATTCAGATCTGGGGGATAATTTTCACTGTTTTATATTCAGGTATGGGGGATAATGTTCACTGTTTTATATTCAGGTCTGGGGGATAATCTTCACTGTTTTATATTCGGGTCTGGGGATGATAATGTTCACTGTTTTATATTCAGGTGTAGGGGATAATGTTCACTGTTTTATATTCAGGTCTGGGGGATAATGTTCACTGTTTTATATTCAGGTTTGGGGGATAATGTTCACTGTTTTATATTCAGGTCTGGGGGATAATATTCACTGTTTTATATTCAGGTCTGGGGGATAATCTTCACTGTTTCATATTCAGTTCTGGGGGATAATGTTCACTGTTTTATATTCAGGTCCAGGGGATAATGTTCACTGTTTTATATTCAGGTCTGGGAGATAATGTTCACTGTTTTATATTCCGGTCTGGGGGATAATGTTAACTGTTTTATATTCAGGTCTAGGGGATAATGTTTACAGTTTTATATTCAGGTCTGGGGGATAATGTTCACTAATTATATTCAGGTCTGTGTGATAATGTTCACTGTTTTATATTCAGGTCTGGGGGATAATGTTCACTGTTTTATATTCGGGTCTCGGGGATAATGTTCACTGTTTTATCTTCATGTCCGGGGGATAATGTTCACTGTTTTATCTTCAGGTCCGGGAATAATGTTTACTGTTTTATATTCGAGTCCAGGGGATAATGTTCACTGTTTTATATTTGGGTCTGGGGGATAATGTTCTCTGTTTTATCTTCAGGTCCGGGGGATAATGTTCACTGTTTTATCTTCAGGTCCGGGAATAATGTTTACTGTTTTATATTCGGGTCTAGGGGATAAGGTTCACTGTTTTATATTCAGGTCTGGGGGATAATGTTCACTGTTTTACATTCAGGTCTCGGGGATAATGTTCACTGTTTTATATTCAGGTCTAGGGGATAATGTTTACTGTGTTATATTCGGGTCTGGGGAATAATGTTCACTGTTTTATATTCAGGTCTGGTGGATAATGTTCACTGTTTTATATTCGGGTCTGGGGGATAATGTTCACTGTTTTATATTCGGGTCTGGGGGATAATGTTCACTGTTTTATATTCGTTTCGAGGGGATAATGTTCACTGTTTTATATTCACGTCTGGGGGATAATGTTCACTGTTTTATATTCGGGTCTGGGGAATAATGTTCACTGTTTTATATTCGGGTCTGGAGAATAATGTTCACTGTTTTATATTCAGGTCTGGGGGATAATGTTCTCTGTTTTATATTCGTGTCTGGGGAATAATGTTCACTGTTTTATATTCAGGTCTGGGGGATAATGTTCACTGTTTTATATTCAGGTCTAGGGGATAATGTTCACTGTTTTATATTCAGGTCTGGGGGATAATGTTCACTGTTTTATATTTGGGTCTGGGGGATAATGTTCACTGTTTTATATTCAGGTCTGGGGGATAATGTTCACTGTTTTATATTCAGGTCTGGGGGATAATGTTCTCTGTTTTATATTCGTGTCTGGGGAATAATGTTCACTGTTTTATATTCGGGTCTGGGGGATAATGTTCACTGTTTTATATTCGGGTCTGGAGAATAATGTTCACTGTTTTATATTCAGGTCTGGGGGATAATGTTCTCTGTTTTATATTCGTGTCTGGGGAATAATGTTCACTGTTTTATATTCAGGTCTGGGGGATAATGTTCACTGTTTTATATTCAGGTCTAGGGGATAATGTTCACTGTTTTATATTCAGGTCTGGGGGATAATGTTCACTGTTTTATATTTGGGTCTGGGGGATAATGTTCACTGTTTTATATTCAGGTCTGGGGGATAATGTTCACTGTTTTATATTCAGGTCTGGGGGATAATGTTCTCTGTTTTATATTCGTGTCTGGGGAATAATGTTCACTGTTTTATATTCGGGTCTGGGGGATAATGTTCTCTGTTTTATATTCAGGTCTGGGGGATAATGTTCACTGTTTTGTATTCAGGTCTAGGGGATAATGTTCACTGTTTTATATTCAGGAATGGGGGATAATGTTCACTGTTTTATATTTGGGTCTGGGGGATAATGTTCACTGTTTTATATTCAGGTCTAGGGGATAATGTTCACTGTTTTATATTCAGGTCTGGGGGATAATGTTCACTGTTTTATATTCGGGTCTGGGGGATAATGTTCACTGTTTTATATTCGGGTCTGCGGGATAATGTTCACTGTTTTATATTCGGGTCTGGAGAATAATGTTCACTGTTTTATATTCAGGTCTGGGGGATAATGTTCTCTGTTTTATATTCGTGTCTGGGGAATAATGTTCACTGTTTTATATTCAGGTCTGGGGGATAATGTTCACTGTTTTATATTCAGGTCTAGGGGATAATGTTCACTGTTTTATATTCAGGTCTGGGGGATAATGTTCACTGTTTTATATTTGGGTCTGGGGGATAATGTTCACTGTTTTATATTCAGGTCTGGGGGATAATGTTCACTGTTTTATATTCAGGTCTGGGGGATAATGTTCTCTGTTTTATATTCGTGTCTGGGGAATAATGTTCACTGTTTTATATTCGGGTCTGGGGGATAATGTTCTCTGTTTTATATTCAGGTCTGGGGGATAATGTTCACTGTTTTGTATTCAGGTCTAGGGGATAATGTTCACTGTTTTATATTCAGGAATGGGGGATAATGTTCACTGTTTTATATTTGGGTCTGGGGGATAATGTTCACTGTTTTATATTCAGGTCTAGGGGATAATGTTCACTGTTTTATATTCAGGTCTGGGGGATAATGTTCACTGTTTTATATTCGGGTCTGGGGGATAATGTTCACTGTGTTATTTTCAGGTCTGGGGGATAATGTTCAGTGTTTCATATTCGGGTCTGGGGGATAATGTTCACTGTTTCATATTCGGGTCTGGGGGATAATGTTCACTGTTTTATATTCGGGTCTGGGGGATAATGTTCACTGTTTCAAATTCGGGTCAAGGGGATAATGTTCACTGTTTTATATTCGGGTCTGGGGGACAATGTTCACTGTTTTATATTCGGGTCTGTGGGATAATGTTCACTGTTTTATATTCGGGTCCAGGGGATAATGTTCACTGTTTTATATTCGGTTCTGGGGGATAATGTTCACTGTTTTATATTCACGTCTGGGGGATAATGTTCACTGTTTTATATTCGGGTCTGGGGAATAATGTCCACTGTTTTATATTCGGGTCTGGGGAATAATGTTCAATGTTTTATATTCAGGTCTGGGGGATAATGTTCACTGTTTTATATTCAGGTCTGGGGGATAATGTTCACTGTTTTATTTTCAGGTCTGGGGGGTAATGTTCTCTGTTTTATATTCGTGTCTGGGGAATAATGTTCACTGCTTTATATTCAGGTCTGGGGGATAATGTTCACTGTTTTATATTCAGGTCTAGGGGATAATGTTCACTGTTTTATATTCAGGTCTGGGGGATAATGTTCACTGTTTTATATTTGGGTCTGGGGGATAATGTTCACTGTGTTTTATTCAGGTCTGGGGGATAATGTTCACTGTTTTATATTCAGGTCTGGTGGATAATGTTCACTGTTTTATATTCGGGTCTGGGGGATAATGTTCACTGTTTTATATTCGGGTCTGTGGAATAATGTTCACTGTTTTATATTCAGGTCTGGGGGATAATATTCACTGTTTTATATTCAGATCTGGGGGATAATGTTCACTGTTTTATATTCGGGTCTGGGGGATAATGTTCACTGTTTTATATTCGGGTCTGGGGGATAATGTTCACTGTTTTATATTCAGGTCTGGTGGATAATGTTCACTGTTTTATATTCGGGTCTGGGGGATAATATTCACTGTTTTATATTCGGGTCTGGGGAATAATGTTCACTGTTTTATATTCAGGTCTGGGGGATAATGTTCACTGTTTTATATTCAGATCTGGGGGATAATGTTCACTGTTTTATATTCGGGTCTGGGGAATAATGTTCACTGTTTTATATTCAGGTCTGGGGGATAATGTTCACTGTTTGAGATTCAGATCTGGGGGATAATGTTCACTGTTTTATATTCAGTTCTGGGGGATAATGTTCACTGTGTCATATTCAGGTCTGGGGGATAATGTTCACTGTTTTATATTCAGGTCTAGGGGATAATGTTCACTGTTTTATATTCAGGTCTGGGGGATAATGTTCACTGTTTTATATTCGGGTCTGGGGGATAATGTTCACTGTTTCAAATTCGGGTCTGAGGGATAATGTTCACTGCTTTATATTCGGGTCTGGGGGATAATGTTCACTGTTTTATATTCAGGTCTAGGGGATAATGTTCACTGTTTTATATTCAGGTCTGGGGGATAATGTTCACTGTTTTATATTTGGGTCTGGGGGATAATGTTCACTGTGTTATATTCAGGTCTGGGGGATAATGTTCACTGTTTTATATTCAGGTCTAGGGGATAATGTTCACTGTTTTATATTCAGATCTGGGGGATAATGTTCACTGTTTTATATTCGGGTCTGGGGAATAATGTTCACTGTTTTATATTCAGGTCTGGGGGATAATATTCACTGTTTTATATTCAGATCTGGGGGATAATGTTCACTGTTTTATATTCGGGTCTGGGGGATAATGTTCACTGTTTTATATTCGGGTCTGGGGGATAATGTTCACTGTTTTATATTCGGGTCTGGTGGATAATGTTCACTGTTTTATATTCGGGTCTGGGGGATAATGTTCACTGTTTTTATTCGGGTCTGGGGGATAATGATCACTGCTTTATATTCGGTTCTAGTGGATAATGTTCACTGTTTTATATTCAGGTCTGGGGGATAATGTTCACTGTTTTATATTCAGGTCTGGGGGATAATGTTCTCTGTTTTATATTCGTGTCTGGGGAATAATGTTCACTGTTTTATATTCGGGTCTGGGGGATAATGTTCACTGTTTCAAATTCGGGTCTGAGGGATAATGTTCACTGCTTTATATTCGGGTCTGGGGGATAATGTTCACTGTTTTATATTCAGGTCTAGGGGATAATGTTCACTGTTTTATATTCAGGTCTGGGGGATAATGTTCACTGTTTTATATTTGGGTCTGGGTGATAATGTTCACTGTGTTATATTCAGGTCTGGGGGATAATGTTCACTGTTTTATATTCAGGTCTAGGGGATAATGTTCACTGTTTTATATTCAGATCTGGGGGATAATGTTCACTGTTTTATATTCGGGTCTGGGGAATAATGTTCACTGTTTTATATTCAGGTCTGGGGGATAATATTCACTGTTTTATATTCAGATCTGGGGGATAATGTTCACTGTTTTATATTCGGGTCTGGGGGATAATGTTCACTGTTTTATATTCGGGTCTGGGGGATAATGTTCACTGTTTTATATTCAGGTCTGGTGGATAATGTTCACTGTTTTATATTCGGGTCTGGGGGATAATGTTCACTGTTTTATATTCGGGTCTAGGGGATAATGTTCACTGTTTTATATTCGGTTCGAGGGGATAATGTTCACTGTTTTATATTCACGTCTGGGGGATAATGTTCACTGTTTTATATTCGGGTCTGGGGAATAATGTTCACTGTTTTGTATTCGGGTCTGGAGAATAATGTTCACTGTTTTATATTCAGGTCTGGGGGATAATGTTCACTGTTTTATATTCAGGTCTGGGGGATAATGTTCACTGTTTTATATTCAGGTCTGGTGGATAATGTTCACTGTTTTATATTCGGGTCTGGGGGATAATGTTCACTGTTTTATATTCGGGTCTGGGGAATAATGTTCACTGTTTTATATTCAGGTCTGGGGGATAATATTCACTGTTTTATATTCAGATCTGGGGGATAATGTTCACTGTTTTATATTCGGGTCTGGGGGATAATGTTCACTGTTTTATATTCGGGTCTGGGGGATAATGTTCACTGTTTTATATTCAGGTCTGGTGGATAATGTTCACTGTTTTATATTCGGGTCTGGGGGATAATGTTCACTGTTTTATATTCGGGTCTGGGGAATAATGTTCACTGTTTTATATTCAGGTCTGGGGGATAATGTTCACTGTTTTATATTCAGATCTGGGGGATAATGTTCACTGTTTTATATTCGGGTCTGGGGAATAATGTTCACTGTTTTATATTCAGGTCTGGGGGATAATGTTCACTGTTTGAGATTCAGATCTGGGGGATAATGTTCACTGTTTTATATTCAGTTCTGGGGGATAATGTTCACTGTGTCATATTCAGGTCTGGGGGATAATGTTCACTGTTTTATATTCAGGTCTAGGGGATAATGTTCACTGTTTTATATTCAGGTCTGGGGGATAATGTTCACTGTTTTATATTTAGGTCTGGGGGATAATGTTCACTGTGTTATTTTCAGGTCTGGGGGATAATGTTCAGTGTTTTATATTCGGGTCTGGGGGATAATGTTCACTGTTTTATATTCAGTTCTGGTGGATAATGTTCACTGTTTTATATTCGGGTCTGGGGGATAATGTTCACTGTTTTATATTCGGGTCTGGGGAATAATGTTCACTGTTTTATATTCAGGTCTGGGGGATAATGTTCACTGTTTTATATTCAGATCTGGGGGATAATGTTCACTGTTTTATATTCGGGTCTGGGGAATAATGTTCACTATTTTATATTCAGGTCTGGGGGATAATGTTCACTGTTTGAGATTCAGATCTGGGGGATAATGTTCACTGTTTTATATTCAGTTCTGGGGGATAATGTTCACTGTGTCATATTCAGGTCTGGGGGATAATGTTCACTGTTTTATATTCAGGTCTAGGGGATAATGTTCACTGTTTTATATTCAGGTCTGGGGGATAATGTTCACTGTTTTATATTTGGGTCTGGGGGATAATGTTCACTGTGTTATTTTCAGGTCTGGGGGATAATGTTCAGTGTTTCATATTCGGGTCTGGGGGATAATGTTCACTGTTTCATATTCGGGTCTGGGGGATAATGTTCACTGTTTTATATTCGGGTCTGGGGGATAATGTTCACTGTTTCAAATTCGGGTCTGAGGGATAATGTTCACTGCTTTATATTCGGGTCTGGGGGATAATGTTCACTGTTTTATATTCAGGTCTAGGGGATAATGATCACTGTTTTATATTCAGGTCTGGGGGATAATGTTCACTGTTTTATATTTGGGTCTGGGGGATAATGTTCACTGTGTTATATTCAGATCTGGGGGATAATGTTCACTGTTTTATATTCGGGTCTGGGGGATAATGTTCACTGTTTTATATTCGGGTCTGGGGGATAATGTTCACTGTTTTATATTCAGGTCTGGTGGATAATGTTCACTGTTTTATATTCGGGTCTGGGGGATAATGTTCACTGTTTTATATTCGGGTCTAGGGGATAATGTTCACTGTTTTATATTCGGTTCGAGGGGATAATGTTCACTGTTTTATTTTCACGTCTGGGGGATAATGTTCACTGTTTTATATTCGGGTCTGGGGAATAATGTTCACTGTTTTATATTCGGGTCTGGAGAATAATGTTCACTGTTTTATATTCAGGTCTGGGGGATAATGTTCACTGTTTTATATTCAGGTCTGGGGGATAATGTTCTCTGTTTTATATTCGTGTCTGGGGAATAATGTTCACTGTTTTATATTCAGGTCTGGGGGATAATGTTCACTGTTTTATATTCAGGTCTAGGGGATAATGTTCACTTTTTTATATTCAGGTCTGGGGGATAATGTTCACTGTTTTATATTTGGGTCTGGGGGATAATGTTCACTGTTTTATATTCGGGTCTGGGGAATAATGTTCACTGTTTTATATTCAGGTCTGGGGGATAATGTTCAGTGTTTCATATTCGGGTCTGGGGGATAATGTTCACTGTTTCATATTCGGGTCTGGGGGATAATGTTCACTGTTTTATATTCGGGTCTGGGGGATAATGTTCACTGTTTCAAATTCGGGTCTGAGGGATAATGTTCACTGCTTTATATTCGGGTCTGGGGGATAATGTTCACTGTTTTATATTCAGGTCTAGGGGATAATGTTCACTGTGTTATATTCAGGTCTGGGGGATAATGTTCACTGTTTTATATTCAGGTCTAGGGGATAATGTTCACTGTTTTATATTCAGATCTGGGGGATAATGTTCACTGTTTTATATTCGGGTCTGGGGAATAATGTTCACTGTTTTATATTCAGGTCTGGGGGATAATATTCACTGTTTTATATTCAGATCTGGGGGATAATGTTCACTGTTTTATATTCGGGTCTGGGGGATAATGTTCACTGTTTTATATTCGGGTCTGGGGGATAATGTTCACTGTTTTATATTCAGGTCTGGTGGATAATGTTCACTGTTTTATATTCGGGTCTGGGGGATAATGTTCACTGTTTTATATTCGGGTCTAGGGGATAATGTTCACTGTTTTATATTCGGTTCGAGGGGATAATGTTCACTGTTTTATATTCACGTCTGGGGGATAATGTTCACTGTTTTATATTCCGGTCTGGGGAATAATGTTCACTGTTTTATATTCGGGTCTGGAGAATAATGTTCACTGTTTTATATTCAGGTCTGGGGGATAATGTTCACTGTTTTATATTCAGGTCTGGGGGATAATGTTCTCTGTTTTATATTCGTGTCTGGGGAATAATGTTCACTGTTTTATATTCAGGTCTGGGGGATAATGTTCACTGTTTTATATTCAGGTCTAGGGGATAATGTTCACTGTTTTATATTCCGGTCTGGGGGATAATGTTCACTGTTTTATATTTGTGTCTGGGGGATAATGTTCACTGTTTTATATTCGGGTCTGGGGAATAATGTTCACTGTGTTATTTTCAGGTCTGGGGATAATGTTCAGTGTTTCATATTCGGGTCTGGGGGATAATGTTCACTGTTTCATATTCGGGTCTGGGGGATAATGTTCACTGTTTTATATTCGGGTCTGGGGGATAATGTTCACTGTTTCAAATTCGGGTCTGGGGGATAATGTTCACTGCTTTATATTCGGGTCTGGGGGATAATGTTCACTGTTTTATATTCGGGTCTGTGGGATAATGTTCACTGTTTCATATTCGGGTCTAGGGGATAATGTTCACTGTTTTATATTCGGTTCTAGGGGATAATGTTCACTGTTTTATATTCACGTCTGGGGGATAATGTTCACTGTTTTATATTCGGGTCTGGGGAATAATGTTCACTGTTTTATATTCGGGTCTGGGGAATAATGTTCAATGTTTTATATTCAGGTCTGGGGGATGATGTTCACTGTTTTATATTCAGGTCTGGGGGATAATGATCACTGCTTTATATTCGGTTCTAGTGGATAATGTTCACTGTTTTATATTCAGGTCTGGGGGATAATGTTCACTGTTTTATATTCAGGTCTGGGGGATAATGTTCTCTGTTTTATATTCGTGTCTGGGGAATAATGTTCACTGTTTTATATTCAGGTCTGGGGGATAATGTTCACAGTTTTATATTCAGGTCTAGGGGATAATGTTCACTGTTTTGTATTCAGGTCTAGGGGATAATGTTCACTGTTTTATATTCAGGTCTGGGGGATAATGTTCACTGTTTTATATTCAGTTCTGGGGGATAATGTTCACTGTTTCATATTCGGGTCTGGGGGAAAATGTTCACTGTTTTATATTCGGGTCTGGGGGATAATGTTCACTGTTTCAAATTCGGGTCTGGGGGATAATGTTCACTGTTTTATATTCGGGTCTGGGGGATAATGTTCACTGTTTTATATTCGGGACTGTGGGATAATGTTCACTGTTTTATATTCGGGTCTAGGGGATAATGATCACTGTTTTATGTTCGGTTCTAGGGGATAATGTTCACTGTTTTATATTCACGTCTGGGGGATAATGTTCACTGTTTTATGTTCGGGTCTGGGGAATAATGTTCACTGTTTTATATTCGGGTCTGGGGAATAATGTTCAATGTTTTATATTCAGGTCTGGGGGATAATGTTCACTGTTTTATATTCAGGTCTGGGGGATAATGATCACTGCTTTATATTCGGTTCTAGTGGATAATGTTCACTGTTTTATATTCAGGTCTGGGGGATAATGTTCACTGTTTTATATTCAGGTCTGGGGGATAATGTTCTCTGTTTTATATTCGTGTCTGGGGAATAATGTTCACTGTTTTATATTCAGGTCTGGGGGATAATGTTCACTGTTTTATATTCAGGTCTAGGGGATAGTGTTCACTGTTTTGTATTCAGGTCTAGGGGATAATGTTCACTGTTTTATATTCAGGTCTGCGGGATAATGTTCACTGTTTTATATTCAGGTCTGGGGGATAATGTTCACTTTTTTATATTCAGGTCTAGGGGATAATGTTCACTGTTTTATATTCAGGTCTGGGGGATAATGTTCACTGTATTATATTCGGGTCTGGTGGATAATGTTCACTGTTTTATATTCGGGTCTGGTGGATAATGTTCACTGTTTTATATTCGGGTCTGGGGAATAATGTTCACTGTTTTATATTCAGGTCTGGGGGATAATGTTCACTGTGTTATATTCAGGTCTGGGGGATAATGTTCACTGTTTTATATTCAGGTCGAGGGGATAATGTTCACTGTTTTATATTCAGGTCTGGGGGATAATGTTCACTGTTTTATATTTGGGTCTGGGGGATAATGTTCACTGTTTTATATTCGGGTCTGGGGAATAATGTTCACTGTTTTATATTCAGGTCTGGGGGATAATGTTCACTGTTTTATATTCGGGTCTGGGGAATAATGTTCACTGTTTTATATTCAGGTCTGGGGGATAATGTTCACTGTTTTATATTCAGATCTGGGGGATAATGTTCAGTGTTTTATATTCGGGTCTGGGGAATAATGTTCACTGTTTTATATTCAGGTCTGGGGGATAATGTTCACTGTTTGAGATTCAGATCTGGGGGATAATGTTCACTGTTTTATATTCATGTCTGGGGGATAATGTTCACTGTGTCATATTCAGGTCTGGGGGATAATGTTCACTGTTTTATATTCAGGTCTAGGGGATAATGTTCACTGTTTTATATTCAGATCTGGGGGATAATGTTCACTGATTTATATTCGGGTCTGGGGAATAATGTTCACTGTTTTATATTCAGGTCTGGGGGATAATGTTCACTGTTTTATATTCAGATCTGGGGCATAATGTTCACTGTTTTATATTCGGGTCTGGGGGATAATGTTCACTGTTTTATATTCGGGTCTGGGGAATAATGTTCACTGTTTTATATTCAGGTCTGGTGGATAATGTTCACTGTTTTATATTCGGGTCTGGGGGATAATGTTCACTGTTTTATATTCGGGTCTAGGGGATAATGTTCACTCTTTTATATTCGGTTCGAGGGGATAATGTTCACTGTTTTATATTCACGTCTGGGGGATAATGTTCACTGTTTTATATTCGGGTCTGGGGAATAATGTTCACTGTTTTATATTCAGGTCTGGGGGATAATGTTCACTGTTTTATATTCGGGTCTGGAGAATAATGTTCACTGTTTTATATTCAGGTCTGGGGGATAATGTTCTCTGTTTTATATTCGTGTCTGGGGAATAATGTTCACTGTTTTATATTCAGGTCTGGGGGATAATGTTCACTGTTTTATATTCAGGTCTAGGGGATAATGTTCACTGTTTTATATTCAGGTCTGGGGGATAATGTTCACTGTTTTATATTTGGGTCTGGGGGATAATGTTCACTGTTTTATATTCAGGTCTGGGGGATAATGTTCTCTGTTTTATATTCGTGTCTGGGGAATAATGTTCACTGTTTTATATTCAGGTCTGGGGGATAATGTTCTCTGTTTTATATTCGTGTCTGGGGAATAATGTTCACTGTTTTATATTCAGGTCTAGGGGATAATGTTCACTGTTTTATATTCAGGTCTGGGGGATAATGTTCACTGTTTTATATTCGGGTCTGGGGGATAATGTTCACTGTTTTATATTCAGGTCTGGGGGAAAATGTTCTCTGTTTTATATTCGTGTCTGGGGAATAATGTTCACTGTTTTATATTCAGGTCTGGGGGATAATGTTCTCTGTTTTATATTCAGGTCTGGGGGATAATGTTCACTGTTTTGTATTCAGGTCTAGGGGATAATGTTCACTGTTTTATATTCAGGTCTGGGGATAACGTTCACTGTTTTATATTTGGGTCTGGGGGATAATGTTCACTGTTTTATATTCAGGTCTAGGGGATAATGTTCACTGTTTTATATTCAGGTCTGGGGGTTAATGTTCACTGTTTTATATTCGGGTCTGGGGGATAATGTTCACTGTGTTATTTTCAGGTCTGGGGGATAATGTTCAGTGTTTCATATTCGGGTCTGGGGGATAATGTTCACTGTTTCATATTCGGGTCTGGGGGACAATGTTCACTGTTTTATATTCGGGTCTGGGGGATAATGTTCACTGTTTCAAATTCGGGTCTGGGGGATAATGTTCACTGTTTTATATTCGGGTCTGGGGGACATTGTTCACTGTTTTATATTCGGGTCTGTGGGATAATGTTCACTGTTTTATATTCGGGTCTAGGGGATAATGTTCACTGTTTTATATTCGGTTCTGGGGGATAATGTTCACTGTTTTATATTCACGTCTGGGGGATAATGTTCACTGTTTTATATTCGGGTCTGGGGAATAATGTTCACTGTTTTATATTCGTGTCTGGGGAATAATGTTCAATGTTTTATATTCAGGTCTGGGGGATAATGTTCTCTGTTTTATATTCAGGTCTGGGGGATAATGTTCACTGTTTTATATTCAGGTCTGGGGGATAATGTTCTCTTTTTTATATTCGTATCTGGGGAATAATGTTCACTGTTTTATATTCAGGTCCGGGGGATAATGTTCACTGTTTTATATTCAGGTCTAGGGGATAATGTTCACTGTTTTATATTCAGGTCTGGGGGATAATGTTCACTGTTTTATATTCAGGTCTGGGGGATAATGTTCACTGTTTTATATTTGGGTCTGGGGGATAATGTTCACTGTTTTATATTCGTGTCTGGGGAATAATGTTCACTGTTTTATATTCAGGTCTGGGGGATAATGTTCACTGTTTTATATTCAGGTCTGGGGGATAATGCTCACTGTTTTGTATTCAGGTCTAGGGGATAATGTTCACTGTTTTATATTCAGGTCTGGGGGATAATGTTCACTGTTTTATATTTGGGTCTGGGGGATAATGTTCACTGTTTTATATTCAGGTCTAGGGGATAATGTTCACTGTTTTATCTTCAGGTCTGGGGGATAATGTTCACTGTTTTATATTCGGGTCTGGGGGATAATGTTCACTGTGTTATTTTCAGGTCTGGGGGATAATGTTCAGTGTTTCATATTCGGGTCTGGGGGATAATGTTCACTGTTTCATATTCGGGTCTGGGGGATAATGTTCACTGTTTTATATTCGGGTCTGGGGGATAATGTTCACTGTTTCAAATTCGGGTCTGGGGGATAATGTTCACTGTTTTATATTCGGGTCTGTGGGACAATGTTCACTGTTTTATATTCGGGTCTGTGGGATAATGTTCACTGTTTTATATTCGGGTCCAAGGGATAATGTTCACTGTTTTATATTCGGTTCTGGGGGATAATGTTCACTGTTTTATATTCACGTCTGGGGGATAATGTTCACTGTTTTATATTCGGGTCTGGGGAATAATGTTCAATGTTTTATATTCAGTTCTGGGGGATAATGTTCACTGTTTTATATTCAGGTCTGGGGGATAATGATCACTGCTTTATATTCGGTTCTTGTGGATAAAGTTCACTGTTTTATATTCAGGTCTGGGGGATAATGTTCACTGTTTTATATTCAGGTCTGGGGGATAATGTTCTCTGTTTTATATTCGTGTCTGGGGAATAATGTTCACTGTTTTATATTCAGGTCTGGGGGATAATGTTCACTGTTTTATATTCAGGTCTGGGGGATAATGTTCACTGTTTTATATTCAGGTCTGGGGGATAATGTTCACTTTTTTATCTTCAGGTCTAGGGGATAATGTTCACTGTTTTATATTCAGGTCTGGGGGATAATGTTCACTGTATTATATTCGGGTCTGGTGGATAAAGTTCACTGTTTTATATTCGGGTCTGGTGGATAATGTTCACTGTTTTATATTCGGGTCTGGGGAATAATGTTCACTGTTTTATATTCAGGTCTGGGGGATAATGTTCACTGTTTTATATTCAGGTCTGGGGGATAATGTTCACTGTTTTATATTCAGGTCTCGGGGATAATGTTCACTGTTTTATATTCAGGTCTAGGGGATAATGTTCACTGTTTTATATTCAGGTCTAGGGGATAATGTTCACTGTTTTATATTCAGGTCTGGGGGATAATGTTCACTGTTTTATATTCAGGTCTAGGGGATAATGTTCACTGTTTTATATTCAGATCTGGGGGATAATGTTCACTGTTTTATATTCGGGTCTGGGGAATAATGTTCTCTGTTTTATATTCAGGTCTGGGGGATAATGTTCATTGTTTTATATTTAGGTCTGGGGGATAATGTTCACTTTTATATTCGGGTCTGGGGGATAATGTTCACTGTTTTATATTCAGGTCCAGGGGATAATGTTGACTGTTTTATATTCAGGTCTAGGGGATAATGTTCACTGTTTTATATTCAGGTCTGGGGGAGAATGTTCACTGTTTTATATTCAGGTCTGGGGGATAATGTTCACTGTTTTATATTCAGGTCTGGGGGATAATGTTCACTGTTTTATATTCAGGTCTGGGGGATAATGTACACTGTTTTATATTCGGGTCTGGGGGATAATGTTCACTGTTTTATATTCAGGTCTGGTGGATAATGTTCACTGTTTTATATTCGGGTCTGGGGGATAATGTTCACTGTTTTATATTCGGGTCTAGGGGATAATGTTCACTGTTTTATATTCGGTTCGAGGGGATAATGTTCACTGTTTTATATTCACGTCTGGGGGATAATGTTCACTGTTTTATATTCGGGTCTGGGGAATAATGTTCACTGTTTTATATTCGGGTCTGGAGAATAATGTTCACTGTTTTATATTCAGGTCTGGGGGATAATGTTCACTGTTTTATATTCAGGTCTGGGGGATAATGTTCTCTGTTTTATATTCGTGTCTGGGGAATAATGTTCACTGTTTTATATTCAGGTCTGGGGGATAATGTTCACTGTTTTATATTCAGGTCTAGGGGATAATGTTCACTGTTTTATATTCAGGTCTGGGGGATAATGTTCACTGTTTTATATTTGGGTCTGGGGGATAATGTTCACTGTTTTATATTCGGGTCTGGGGAATAATGTTCACTGTTTTATATTCAGGTCTGGGGGATAATGTTCACTGTTTTATATTCGGGTCTGGGGAATAATGTTCACTGTGTTATTTTCAGTTCTGGGGGATAATGTTCAGTGTTTTATATTTGGGTCTGGGGGATAATGTTCACTGTTTTATATTCGGGTCTGGGGAATAATGTTCACTGTTTCATATTCGGGTCTGGGGGATAATGTTCACTGTTTTATATTCGGGTCTGGGGGATAATGTTCACTGTTTCAAATTCGGGTCTGGGGGATAATGTTCACTGCTTTATATTCGGGTCTGGGGGATAATGTTCACTGTTTTATATTCGGGTCTGTGGGATAATGTTCACTGTTTTATATTCGGGTCTAGGGGATAATGTTCACTGTTTTATATTCGGTTCTAGGGGATAATGTTCACTGTTTTATATTCACGTCTGGGGGATAATGTTCACTGTTTTATATTCAGGTCTCGGGGATAATGTTCACTGTTTTATATTCAGGTCTAGGGGATAATGTTCACTGTTTTATATTCAGGTCTAGGGGATAATGTTCACTGTTTTATATTCAGGTCTGGGGGATAATGTTCACTGTTTTATATTCAGGTCTAGGGGATAATGTTCACTGTTTTATATTCAGATCTGGGGGATAATGTTCACTGTTTTATATTCGGGTCTGGGGAATAATGTTCTCTGTTTTATATTCAGGTCTGGGGGATAATGTTCATTGTTTTATATTTAGGTCTGGGGGATAATGTTCACTTTTATATTCGGGTCTGGGGGATAATGTTCACTGTTTTATATTCAGGTCCAGGGGATAATGTTGACTGTTTTATATTCAGGTCTAGGGGATAATGTTCACTGTTTTATATTCAGGTCTGGGGGAGAATGTTCACTGTTTTAAATTCAGGTCTGGGGGATAATGTTCACTGTTTTATATTCAGGTCTGGGGGATAATGTTCACTGTTTTATATTCAGGTCTGGGGGATAATGTACACTGTTTTATATTCGGGTCTGGGGGATAATGTTCACTGTTTTATATTCAGGTCTGGTGGATAATGTTCACTGTTTTATATTCGGGTCTGGGGGATAATGTTCACTGTTTTATATTCGGGTCTAGGGGATAATGTTCACTGTTTTATATTCGGTTCGAGGGGATAATGTTCACTGTTTTATATTCACGTCTGGGGGATAATGTTCACTGTTTTATATTCGGGTCTGGGGAATAATGTTCACTGTTTTATATTCGGGTCTGGAGAATAATGTTCACTGTTTTATATTCAGGTCTGGGGGATAATGTTCACTGTTTTATATTCAGGTCTGGGGGATAATGTTCTCTGTTTTATATTCGTGTCTGGGGAATAATGTTCACTGTTTTATATTCAGGTCTGGGGGATAATGTTCACTGTTTTATATTCAGGTCTAGGGGATAATGTTCACTGTTTTATATTCAGGTCTGGGGGATAATGTTCACTGTTTTATATTTGGGTCTGGGGGATAATGTTCACTGTTTTATATTCGGGTCTGGGGAATAATGTTCACTGTTTTATATTCAGGTCTGGGGGATAATGTTCACTGTTTTATATTCGGGTCTGGGGAATAATGTTCACTGTGTTATTTTCAGGTCTGGGGGATAATGTTCAGTGTTTTATATTTGGGTCTGGGGGATAATGTTCACTGTTTTATATTCGGGTCTGGGGAATAATGTTCACTGTTTCATATTCGGGTCTGGGGGATAATGTTCACTGTTTTATATTCGGGTCTGGGGGATAATGTTCACTGTTTCAAATTCGGGTCTGGGGGATAATGTTCACTGCTTTATATTCGGGTCTGGGGGATAATGTTCACTGTTTTATATTCGGGTCTGTGGGATAATGTTCACTGTTTTATATTCGGGTCTAGGGGATAATGTTCACTGTTTTATATTCGGTTCTAGGGGATAATGTTCACTGTTTTATATTCACGTCTGGGGGATAATGTTCACTGTTTTATATTCGGGTCTGGGGAATAATATTCACTGTTTTATATTCGGGTCTGGGGAATAATGTTCAATGTTTTATATTCAGGTCTGGGGGATAATGTTCACTGTTTTATATTCAGGTCTGGGGGATAACGTTCACTGTTTTATATTTGGGTCTGGGGGATAATGTTCACTGTTTTATATTCAGGTCTAGGGGATAATGTTCACTGTTTTATATTCAGGTCTGGGGGATAATGTTCACTGTTTTATATTCGGGTCTGGGGGATAATGTTCACTGTGTTATTTTCAGGTCTGGGGGATAATGTTCAGTGTTTCATATTCGGGTCTGGGGGATAATGTTCACTGTTTCATATTCGGGTCTGGGGGACAATGTTCACTGTTTTATATTCGGGTCTGGGGGATAATGTTCACTGTTTCAAATTCGGGTCTGGGGGATAATGTTCACTGTTTTATATTCGGGTCTGGGGGACATTGTTCACTGTTTTATATTCGGGTCTGTGGGATAATGTTCACTGTTTTATATTCGGGCCTAGGGGATAATGTTCACTGCTTTATATTCGGTTCTGGGGGATAATGTTCACTGTTTTATATTCACGTCTGGGGGATAATGTTCACTGTTTTATATTCGGGTCTGGGGAATAATGTTCACTGTTTTATATTCGGGTCTGGGGAATAATGTTCAATGTTTTATATTCAGGTCTGGGGGATAATGTTCACTGTTTTATATTCAGGTCTGGGGGATAATGTTCACTGTTTTATATTCAGGTCTGGGGGATAATGTTCTCTTTTTTATATTCGTATGTGGGGAATAATGTTCACTGTTTTATATTCAGGTCCGGGGGATAATGTTCACTGTTTTATATTCAGGTCTAGGGGATAATGTTCACTGTTTTATATTCAGGTCTGGGGGATAATGTTCGCTGTTTTATATTCAGGTCTGGGGGATAATGTTCACTGTTTTATATTTGGGTCTGGGGGATAATGTTCACTGTTTTATATTCGTGTCTGGGGAATAATGTTCACTGTTTTATATTCAGGTCTGGGGGATAATGTTCACTGTTTTATATTCAGGTCTGGGGGATAATGCTCACTGTTTTGTATTCAGGTCTAGGGGATAATGTTCACTGTTTTATATTCAGGTCTGGGGGATAATGTTCACTGTTTTATATTTGGGTCTGGGGGATAATGTTCACTGTTTTATATTCAGGTCTAGGGGATAATGTTCACTGTTTTATCTTCAGGTCTGGGGGATAATGTTCACTGTTTTATATTCGGGTCTGGGGGATAATGTTCACTGTGTTATTTTCAGGTCTGGGGGATAATGTTCAGTGTTTCATATTCGGGTCTGGGGGATAATGTTCACTGTTTCATATTCGGGTCTGGGGGATAATGTTCACTGTTTTATATTCGGGTCTGGGGGATAATGTTCACTGTTTCAAATTCGGGTCTGGGGGATAATGTTCACTGTTTTATATTCGGGTCTGTGGGACAATGTTCACTGTTTTATATTCGGGTCTGTGGGATAATGTTCACTGTTTTATATTCGGGTCCAAGGGATAATGTTCACTGTTTTATATTCGGTTCTGGGGGATAATGTTCACTGTTTTATATTCACGTCTGGGGGATAATGTTCACTGTTTTATATTCGGGTCTGGGGAATAATGTTCAATGTTTTATATTCAGTTCTGGGGGATAATGTTCACTGTTTTATATTCAGGTCTGGGGGATAATGATCACTGCTTTATATTCGGTTCTTGTGGATAAAGTTCACTGTTTTATATTCAGGTCTGGGGGATAATGTTCACTGTTTTATATTCAGGTCTGGGGGATAATGTTCTCTGTTTTATATTCGTGCCTGGGGAATAATGTTCACTGTTTTATATTCAGGTCTGGGGGATAATGTTCACTGTTTTATATTCAGGTCTGGGGGATAATGTTCACTGTTTTATATTCAGGTCTGGGGGATAATGTTCACTTTTTTATCTTCAGGTCTAGGGGATAATGTTCACTGTTTTATATTCAGGTCTGGGGGATAATGTTCACTGTTTTATATTCAGGTCTAGGGGATAATGTTCACTGTTTTATATTCAGATCTGGGGGATAATGTTCACTGTTTTATATTCGGGTCTGGGGAATAATGTTCTCTGTTTTATATTCAGGTCTGGGGGATAATGTTCATTGTTTTATATTTAGGTCTGGGGGATAATGTTCACTTTTATATTCGGGTCTGGGGGATAATGTTCACTGTTTTATATTCAGGTCCAGGGGATAATGTTGACTGTTTTATATTCAGGTCTAGGGGATAATGTTCACTGTTTTATATTCAGGTCTGGGGGAGAATGTTCACTGTTTTATATTCAGGTCTGGGGGATAATGTTCACTGTTTTATATTCAGGTCTGGGGGATAATGTTCAATGTTTTATATTCAGGTCTGGGGGATAATGTACACTGTTTTATATTCGGGTCTGGGGGATAATGTTCACTGTTTTATATTCAGGTCTAGGGGATAATGTTCACTGTTTTATATTCAGGTCTGGGGGATAATGTTCACTGTTTTATATTCAGGTCTAGGGGATAATGTTCACTGTTTTATATTCAGATCTGGGGGATAATGTTCACTGTTTTATATTCGGGTCTGGGGAATAATGTTCTCTGTTTTATATTCAGGTCTGGGGGATAATGTTCATTGTTTTATATTTAGGTCTGGGGGATAATGTTCACTTTTATATTCGGGTCTGGGGGATAATGTTCACTGTTTTATATTCAGGTCCAGGGGATAATGTTGACTGTTTTATATTCAGGTCTAGGGGATAATGTTCACTGTTTTATATTCAGGTCTGGGGGAGAATGTTCACTGTTTTATATTCAGGTCTGGGGGATAATGTTCACTGTTTTATATTCAGGTCTGGGGGATAATGTTCACTGTTTTATATTCAGGTCTGGGGGAAAATGTACACTGTTTTATATTCGGGTCTGGGGGATAATGTTCACTGTTTTATATTCAGGTCTGGTGGATAATGTTCACTGTTTTATATTCGGGTCTGGGGGATAATGTTCACTGTTTTATATTCGGGTCTAGGGGATAATGTTCACTGTTTTATATTCGGTTCGAGGGGATAATGTTCACTGTTTTATATTCACGTCTGGGGGATAATGTTCACTGTTTTATATTCGGGTCTGGGGAATAATGTTCACTGTTTTATATTCGGGTCTGGAGAATAATGTTCACTGTTTTATATTCAGGTCTGGGGGATAATGTTCACTGTTTTATATTCAGGTCTGGGGGATAATGTTCTCTGTTTTATATTCGTGTCTGGGGAATAATGTTCACTGTTTTATATTCAGGTCTGGGGGATAATGTTCACTGTTTTATATTCAGGTCTAGGGGATAATGTTCACTGTTTTATATTCAGGTCTGGGGGATAATGTTCACTGTTTTATATTTGGGTCTGGGGGATAATGTTCACTGTTTTATATTCGGGTCTGGGGAATAATGTTCACTGTTTTATATTCAGGTCTGGGGGATAATGTTCACTGTTTTATATTCGGGTCTGGGGAATAATGTTCACTGTGTTATTTTCAGGTCTGGGGGATAATGTTCAGTGTTTTATATTTGGGTCTGGGGGATAATGTTCACTGTTTTATATTCGGGTCTGGGGAATAATGTTCACTGTTTCATATTCGGGTCTGGGGGATAATGTTCACTGTTTTATATTCGGGTCTGGGGGATAATGTTCACTGTTTCAAATTCGGGTCTGGGGGATAATGTTCACTGCTTTATATTCGGGTCTGGGGGATAATGTTCACTGTTTTATATTCGGGTCTGTGGGATAATGTTCACTGTTTTATATTCGGGTCTAGGGGATAATGTTCACTGTTTTATATTCGGTTCTAGGGGATAATGTTCACTGTTTTATATTCACGTCTGGGGGATAATGTTCACTGTTTTATATTCGGGTCTGGGGAATAATATTCACTGTTTTATATACGGGTCTGGGGAACAATGTTCAATGTTTTATATTCAGGTCTGGGGGATAATGTTCACTGTTTTATATTCAGGTCTGGGGGATAACGTTCACTGTTTTATATTTGGGTCTGGGGGATAATGTTCACTGTTTTATATTCAGGTCTAGGGGATAATGTTCACTGTTTTATATTCAGGTCTGGGGGATAATGTTCACTGTTTTATATTCGGGTCTGGGGGATAATGTTCACTGTGTTATTTTCAGGTCTGGGGGATAATGTTCAGTGTTTCATATTCGGGTCTGGGGGATAATGTTCACTGTTTCATATTCGGGTCTGGGGGACAATGTTCACTGTTTTATATTCGGGTCTGGGGGATAATGTTCACTGTTTCAAATTCGGGTCTGGGGGATAATGTTCACTGTTTTATATTCGGGTCTGGGGGACATTGTTCACTGTTTTATATTCGGGTCTGTGGGATAATGTTCACTGTTTTATATTCGGGCCTAGGGGATAATGTTCACTGCTTTATATTCGGTTCTGGGGGATAATGTTCACTGTTTTATATTCACGTCTGGGGGATAATGTTCACTGTTTTATATTCGGGTCTGGGGAATAATGTTCACTGTTTTATATTCGGGTCTGGGGAATAATGTTCAATGTTTTATATTCAGGTCTGGGGGATAATGTTCACTGTTTTATATTCAGGTCTGGGGGATAATGTTCACTGTTTTATATTCAGGTCTGGGGGATAATGTTCTCTTTTTTATATTCGTATCTGGGGAATAATGTTCACTGTTTTATATTCAGGTCCGGGGGATAATGTTCACTGTTTTATATTCAGGTCTAGGGGATAATGTTCACTGTTTTATATTCAGGTCTGGGGGATAATGTTCACTGTTTTATATTCAGGTCTGGGGGATAATGTTCACTGTTTTATATTTGGGTCTGGGGGATAATGTTCACTGTTTTATATTCGTGTCTGGGGAATAATGTTCACTGTTTTATATTCAGGTCTGGGGGATAATGTTCACTTTTTTATATTCAGGTCTGGGGGATAATGCTCACTGTTTTGTATTCAGGTCTAGGGGATAATGTTCACTGTTTTATATTCAGGTCTGGGGGATAATGTTCACTGTTTTATATTTGGGTCTGGGGGATAATGTTCACTGTTTTATATTCAGGTCTAGGGGATAATGTTCACTGTTTTATCTTCAGGTCTGGGGGATAATGTTCACTGTTTTATATTCGGGTCTGGGGGATAATGTTCACTGTGTTATTTTCAGGTCTGGGGGATAATGTTCAGTGTTTCATATTCGGGTCTGGGGGATAATGTTCACTGTTTCATATTCGGGTCTGGGGGATAATGTTCACTGTTTTATATTCGGGTCTGGGGGATAATGTTCACTGTTTCAAATTCGGGTCTGGGGGATAATGTTCACTGTTTTATATTCGGGTCTGTGGGACAATGTTCACTGTTTTATATTCGGGTCTGTGGGATAATGTTCACTGTTTTATATTCGGGTCCAAGGGATAATGTTCACTGTTTTATATTCGGTTCTGGGGGATAATGTTCACTGTTTTATATTCACGTCTGGGGGATAATGTTCACTGTTTTATATTCGGGTCTGGGGAATAATGTTCAATGTTTTATATTCAGTTCTGGGGGATAATGTTCACTGTTTTATATTCAGGTCTGGGGGATAATGATCACTGCTTTATATTCGGTTCTTGTGGATAATGTTCACTGTTTTATATTCAGGTCTGGGGGATAATGTTCACTGTTTTATATTCAGGTCTGGGGGATAATGTTCTCTGTTTTATATTCGTGTCTGGGGAATAATGTTCACTGTTTTATATTCAGGTCTGGGGGATAATGTTCACTGTTTTATATTCAGGTCTGGGGGATAATGTTCACTGTTTTATATTCAGGTCTGGGGGATAATGTTCACTTTTTTATCTTCAGGTCTAGGGGATAATGTTCACTGTTTTATATTCAGGTCTGGGGGATAATGTTCACTGTATTATATTCGGGTCTGGTGGATAAAGTTCACTGTTTTATATTCGGGTCTGGTGGATAATGTTCACTGTTTTATATTCGGGTCTGGGGAATAATGTTCACTGTTTTATATTCAGGTCTGGGGGATAATGTTCACTGTTTTATATTCAGGTCTGGGGGATAATGTTCACTGTTTTATATTCAGGTCTCGGGGATAATGTTCACTGTTTTATATTCAGGTCTAGGGGATAATGTTCACTGTTTTATATTCAGGTCTAGGGGATAATGTTCACTGTTTTATATTCAGGTCTGGGGGATAATGTTCACTGTTTTATATTCAGGTCTAGGGGATAATGTTCACTGTTTTATATTCAGATCTGGGGGATAATGTTCACTGTTTTATATTCGGGTCTGGGGAATAATGTTCTCTGTTTTATATTCAGGTCTGGGGGATAATGTTCATTGTTTTATATTTAGGTCTGGGGGATAATGTTCACTTTTATATTCGGGTCTGGGGGATAATGTTCACTGTTTTATATTCAGGTCCAGGGGATAATGTTGACTGTTTTATATTCAGGTCTAGGGGATAATGTTCACTGTTTTATATTCAGGTCTGGGGGAGAATGTTCACTGTTTTATATTCAGGTCTGGGGGATAATGTTCACTGTTTTATATTCAGGTCTGGGGGATAATGTTCACTGTTTTATATTCAGGTCTGGGGGATAATGTACACTGTTTTATATTCGGGTCTGGGGGATAATGTTCACTGTTTTATATTCAGGTCTGGTGGATAATGTTCACTGTTTTATATTCGGGTCTGGGGGATAATGTTCACTGTTTTATATTCGGGTCTAGGGGATAATGTTCACTGTTTTATATTCGGTTCGAGGGGATAATGTTCACTGTTTTATATTCACGTCTGGGGGATAATGTTCACTGTTTTATATTCGGGTCTGGGGAATAATGTTCACTGTTTTATATTCGGGTCTGGAGAATAATGTTCACTGTTTTATATTCAGGTCTGGGGGATAATGTTCACTGTTTTATATTCAGGTCTGGGGGATAATGTTCTCTGTTTTATATTCGTGTCTGGGGAATAATGTTCACTGTTTTATATTCAGGTCTGGGGGATAATGTTCACTGTTTTATACTCAGGTCTAGGGGATAATGTTCACTGTTTTATATTCAGGTCTGGGGGATAATGTTCACTGTTTTATATTTGGGTCTGGGGGATAATGTTCACTGTTTTATATTCGGGTCTGGGGAATAATGTTCACTGTTTTATATTCAGGTCTGGGGGATAATGTTCACTGTTTTATATTCGGGTCTGGGGAATAATGTTCACTGTGTTATTTTCAGGTCTGGGGGATAATGTTCAGTGTTTTATATTTGGGTCTGGGGGATAATGTTCACTGTTTTATATTCGGGTCTGGGGAATAATGTTCACTGTTTCATATTCGGGTCTGGGGGATAATGTTCACTGTTTTATATTCGGGTCTGGGGGATAATGTTCACTGTTTCAAATTCGGGTCTGGGGGATAATGTTCACTGCTTTATATTCGGGTCTGGGGGATAATGTTCACTGTTTTATATTCGGGTCTGTGGGATAATGTTCACTGTTTTATATTCGGGTCTAGGGGATAATGTTCACTGTTTTATATTCGGTTCTAGGGGATAATGTTCACTGTTTTATATTCACGTCTGGGGGATAATGTTCACTGTTTTATATTCGGGTCTGGGGAATAATATTCACTGTTTTATATTCGGGTCTGGGGAATAATGTTCAATGTTTTATATTCAGGTCTGGGGGATAATGTTCACTGTTTTATATTCAGGTCAGGGGGATAATGATCACTGCTTTATATTCGGTTCTAGTGGATAATGTTCACTGTTTTATATTCAGGTCTGGGGGATAATGTTCACTGTTTTATATTCAGGTCTGGGGGATAATGTTCTCTGTTTTATATTCGTGTCTGGGGAATAATGTTCACTGTTTTATATTCAGGTCTGGGGGATAATGTTCACAGTTTTATATTCAGGTCTAGGGGATAATGTTCACTGTTTTGTATTCAGATCGAGGGGATAATGTTCACTGTTTTATATTCAGGTCTGGGGGATAATGTTCACTGTTTTATATTCAGGTCTGGGGGATAATGTTCACTGTTTCATATTCGGGTCTGGGGGATAATGTTCACTGTTTTATATTCGGGTCTGGGGGATAATGTTCACTGTTTCAAATTCGGGTCTGGGGGATAATGTTCACTGTTTTATATTCGGGTCTGGGGGATAATGTTCACTGTTTTATATTCGGGTCTGTGGGATAATGTTCACTGTTTTATATTCGGGTCTAGGGGATAATGATCACTGTTTTATATTCGGTTCTAGGGGATAATGTTCACTGTTTTATATTCACGTCTGGGGGATAATGTTCACTGTTTTATATTCGGGTCTGGGGAATAATGTTCACTGTTTTATATTCGGGTCTGGGGAATAATGTTCAATGTTTTATATTCAGGTCTGGGGGATAATGTTCACTGTTTTATATTCAGGTCTGGGGGATAATGATCACTGCTTTATATTCGGTTCTAGTGGATAATGTTCACTGTTTTATATTCAGGTCTGGGGGATAATGTTCACTGTTTTATATTCAGGTCTGGGGGATAATGTTCTCTGTTTTATATTCGTTTCTGGGGAATAATGTTCACTGTTTTATATTCAGGTCTGGGGGATAATGTTCACTGTTTTATATTCAGGTCTAGGGGATAATGTTCACTGTTTTGTATTCAGGTCTAGGGGATAATGTTCATTGTTTTATATTCAGGTCTGGGGGATAATGTTCACTGTTTTATATTCAGGTCTAGGGGATAATGTTCACTGTTTTGTATTCAGGTCTAGGGGATAATGTTCACTGTTTTATATTCTGGTCTGGGGGATAATGTTCACTTTTTTATATTCAGGTCTAGGGGATAATGTTCACTGTTTTATATTCAGGTCTGGGGGATAATGTTCACTGTATTATATTCGGGTCTGGTGGATAATGTTCACTGTTTTATATTCGGGTCTGGTGGATAATGTTCACTGTCTTATATTCGGGTCTGGGGAATAATGTTCACTGTTTTATATTCAGGTCTGGGGGATAATGTTCACTGTGTTATATTCAGGTCTGGGGGATAATGTTCACTGTTTTATATTCAGGTCTAGGGGATAATGTTCACTGTTTTATATTCAGGTCTGGGGGTAATGTTCACTGTTTTATATTTGGGTCTGTGGGATAATGTTCACTGTTTTATATTCGGGTCTGGGGAATAATGTTCACTGTTTTATATTCAGGTCTGGGGGATAATGTTCACTGTTTTATATTCAGGTCTGGGGAATAATGTTCACTGTTTTATATTCCGGTCTGGGGGATAATGTTCACTGTTTTATATTCAGATCTGGGGGATAATGTTCACTGTTTTATATTCGGGTCTGGGGAATAATGTTCACTGTTTTATATTCAGGTCTGTGGGATAATGTTCACTGTTTGAGATTCAGATCTGGGGGATAATGTTCACTGTTTTATATTCAGGTCTGGGGGATAATGTTCACTGTGTCATATTCAGGTCTGGGGGATAATGTTCACTGTTTTATATTCAGGTCTAGGGGATAATGTTCACTGTTTTATATTCAGATCTGGGGGATAATGTTCACTGTTTTATATTCGGGTCTGGGGAATAATGTTCACTGTTTTATATTCAGGTCTGGGGGATAATGTTCACTGTTTTATATTCGGGTCTGGGGAATAATGTTCACTGTTTTATATTCAGGTCTGGTGGATAATGTTCACTGTTTTATATTCGGGTCTGGGGGATAATGTTCACTGTTTTATATTCGGGTCTAGGGGATAATGTTCACTGTTTTATATTCGGTTCGAGGGGATAATGTTCACTGTTTTATATTCACGTCTGGGGGATAATGTTCACTGTTTTATATTCGGGTCTGGAGAATAATGTTCACTGTTTTATATTCAGGTCTGGGGGATAATGTTCTCTGTTTTATATTCGTGTCTGGGGAATAATGTTCACTGTTTTATATTCAGGTCTGGGGGATAATGTTCACTGTTTTATATTCAGGTCTAGGGGATAATGTTCACTGTTTTATATTCAGGTCTGAGGGATAATGTTCACTGTTTTATATTTGGGTCTGGGGGATAATGTTCACTGTTTTATATTCAGGTCTGAGGGATAATGTTCACTGTTTTATATTCAGGTCTGGGGGATAATGTTCTCTGTTTTATATTCGTGTCTGGGGAATAATGTTCACTGTTTCATATTCAGGTCTGGAGGATAATGTTCTCTGTTTTATATTCAGGTCTGGGGGATAATGTTCACTGTTTTGTATTCAGGTCTAGGGGATAATGTTCACTGTTTTATATTCAGGTCTGGGGGATAATGTTCACTGTTTTATATTTGGGTCTGGGGGATAATGTTCACTGTTTTATATTCAGGTCTAGGGGATAATGTTCACTGTTTTATATTCAGGTCTGGGGGATAATGTTCACTGTTTTATATTCTGGTCTGGGGGATAATGTTCACTGTGTTATTTTCAGGTCTGGGGGATAATGTTCAGTGTTTCATATTCGGGTCTGGGGGATAATGTTCACTGTTTCATATTCGGGTCTGGGGGATAATGTTCACTGTTTTATATTCGGGTCTGGGGGATAATGTTCACTGTTTCAAATTCGGGTCTGGGGGATAATGTTCACTGTTTTATATTCGGGTCTGGGGGACAATGTTCACTGTTTTATATTCGGGTCTGTGGGATAATGTTCACTGTTTTATATTCGGGTCTAGGGGATAATGTTCACTGTTTTATATTCGGTTCTGGGGGATAATGTTCACTGTTTTATATTCACGTCTGGGGGATAATGTTCACTGTTTTATATTTGGGTCTGGGGAATAATGTTCACTGTTTTATATTCGGGTCTCTGGAATAATGTTCAATGTTTTATATTCAGGTCTGGGGGATAATGTTCACTGTTTTATATTCAGGTCTGGGGGATAATGTTCACTGTTTTATATTCAGGACTGGGGGATAATGTTCTCTGTTTTATATTCGTGTCTGGGGAATAATGTTCACTGTTTTATATTCAGGTCTGGGGGATAATGTTCACTGTTTTATATTCAGGTCTAGGGGATAATGTTCACTGTTTTTTATTCAGGTCTGGGGGATAATGTTCACTGTTTTATATTCAGGTCTGGGGGATAATGTTCACTGTTTTATATTTGGGTCTGGGGGATAATGTTCACTGTTTTATATTCGTGTCTGGGGAATAATGTTCACTGTTTTATATTCAGGTCTGGGGGATAATGTTCACTGTTTTATATTCAGGTCTGGGGGATAATGTTCACTGTTTTGTATTCAGGTCTAGGTGATAATGTTCACTGTTTTATATTCAGGTCTGGGGGATAATGTTCACTGTTTTATATTCAGGTCTAGGGGATAATGATCACTGTTTTATCTTCAGGTCTGGGGGATAATGTTCACTGTTTTATATTCGGGTCTGGGGGATAATGTTCACTGTGTTATTTTCAGGTCTGGGGGATAATGTTCAGTGTTTCATATTCGGGTCTGGGGGATAATGTTCACTGTTTCATATTCGGGTCTGGGGGATAATGTTCACTGTTTTATATTCAGGTCTGGGGGATAATGTTCACTGTTTTATATTCGGTTCTGGGGGATAATGTTCACTGTTTTATATTCGGGTCTAGGGGATAATGTTCACTGTTTTATATTCGGTTCTGGGGGATAATGTTCACTGTTTTATATTCACGTTTGGTGGATAATGTTCACTGTTTTATATTCGGGTCTGGGGAATAATGTTCAATGTTTTATATTCAGTTCTGGGGGATAATGTTCACTGTTTTATATTCAGGTCTGGGGGATAATGATCACTGCTTTATATTCGGTTCTTGTGGATAATGTTCACTGTTTTATATTCGGGTCTGGGGGATAATGTTCACTGTGTTATTTTCAGGTCTGGGGGATAATGTTCAGTGTTTCATATTCGGGTCTGGGGGATAATGTTCACTGTTTCATATTCGGGTCTGGGGGATAATGTTCACTGTTTTATATTCGGGTCTGGGGGATAATGTTCACTGTTTCAAATTCAGGTCTGGGGGATAATGTTCACTGTTTTATATTCGGGTCTGGGGGACAATGTTCACTGTTTTATATTCGGGTCTGTGGGATAATGTTCACGGTTTTATATTCGGGTCTAGGGGATAATGTTCACTGTTTTATATTCGGTTCTGGGGGATAATGTTCACTGTTTTATATTCACGTTTGGTGGATAATGTTCACTGTTTTATATTCGGGTCTGGGGAATAATGTTCAATGTTTTATATTCAGTTCTGGGGGATAATGTTCACTGTTTTATATTCGGATCTGGGGGATAATGATCACTGCTTTATATTCGGTTCTTGTGGATAATGTTCACTGTTCTATATTCAGGTCTGGGGGATAATGTTCACTGTTTTATATTCAGGTCTGGGGGATAATGTTCTCTGTTTTATATTCGTGTCTGGGGAATAATGTTCACTGTTTTATATTCAGGTCTGGGGGATAATGTTCACTGTTTTATACTCAGGTCTAGGGGATAATGTTCACTGTTTTATATTCAGGTCTGGGGGATAATGTTCACTGTTTTATATTCAGGTCTGGGGGATAATGTTCACTTTTTTATATTCAGGTCTAGGGGATAATGTTCACTGTTTTATATTCAGGTCTGGGGGATAATGTTCACTGTATTATGTTCGGGTCTGGTGGATAATGTTCACTGTTTTATATTCGGGTCTGGTGGATAATGTTCACTGTTTTATATTCGGGTCTGGGGAATAATGTTCACTGTTTTATATTCAGGTCTGGGGGATAATGTTCACTGTTTTATATTCAGGTCTGGGGGATAATGTTCACTGTTTTATATTCAGGTCTCGGGGATAATGTTCACTGTTTTATATTCAGGTCTAGGGGATAATGTTCACTGTTTTATATTCAGGTCTAGGGGATAATGTTCACTGTTTTATATTCAGGTCTGGGGGATAATGTTCACTGTTTTATATTCAGGTCTAGGGGATAATGTTCACTGTTTTATATTCAGATCTGGGGGATAATGTTCACTGTTTTATATTCGGGTCTGGGGAATAATGTTCTCTGTTTTATATTCAGGTCTGGGGGATAATGTTCACTGTTTTATATTCAGGTCTGGGGGATAATGTTCACTTTTATATTCGGGTCTGGGGGATAATGTTCACTGTTTTATATTCAGGTCCAGGGGATAATGTTCACTGTTTTATATTCAGGTCTCGGGGATAATGTTCACTGTTTTATATTCAGGTCTGGGGGATAATGTTAACTGTTTTATATTCAGGTCTAGGGGATAATGTTCACTGTTTTATATTCAGGTCTAGGGGATAATGTTCACTGTTTTATGTTCAGGTCTGGGGGATAATGTTCACTGTTTTATATTCAGGTCTAGGGGATAATGTTCACTGTATTATATTCAGATCTGGTGGATAATGTTCACTGTTTTATAATCGGGTCTGGGGATTAATGTTCACTGTTTTATATTCAGATCTGCGGGATAATGCTCACAGTTTTATATTCGGGTCTGGGGAATAATGTTCTCTGTTTTATATTCATGTCTGGGGGATAATGTTCACTGTTTTATTTTCGGGTCTGGGGAATAATGTTCACTGTTTTATATTCAGGTCTGGGGGATAATGTTCACTGTTTTATATTCGGGTCTGGGGAATAATGTTCACTGTTTTATATTCAGGTCTGGGGGATAATGTTCACTGTTTTATATTCAGATCTGGGGGATAATGTTCACTGTTTTATATTCGGGTCTGGGGAATAATGTTCACTGTTTTATATTCAGGTCTGGGGGATAATGTTCACTGTTTTATATTCAGGTCTGGGGGATAATGTTCACTGTATTATGTTCGGGTCTGGTGGATAATGTTCACTGTTTTATATTCGGGTCTGGTGGATAATGTTCACTGTTTTATATTCGGGTCTGGGGAATAATGTTCACTGTTTTATATTCAGGTCTGGGGGATAATGTTCACTGTTTTATATTCAGGTCTGGGGGATAATGTTCACTGTTTTATATTCAGGTCTCGGGGATAATGTTCACTGTTTTATATTCAGGTCTAGGGGATAATGTTCACTGTTTTATATTCAGGTCTAGGGGATAATGTTCACTGTTTTATATTCAGGTCTGGGGGATAATGTTCACTGTTTTATATTCAGGTCTAGGGGATAATGTTCACTGTTTTATATTCAGATCTGGGGGATAATGTTCACTGTTTTATATTCGGGTCTGGGGAATAATGTTCTCTGTTTTATATTCAGGTCTGGGGGATAATGTTCACTGTTTTATATTCAGGTCTGGGGGATAATGTTCACTTTTATATTCGGGTCTGGGGGATAATGTTCACTGTTTTATATTCAGGTCCAGGGGATAATGTTCACTGTTTTATATTCAGGTCTCGGGGATAATGTTCACTGTTTTATATTCAGGTCTGGGGGATAATGTTAACTGTTTTATATTCAGGTCTAGGGGATAATGTTCACTGTTTTATATTCAGGTCTAGGGGATAATGTTCACTGTTTTATGTTCAGGTCTGGGGGATAATGTTCACTGTTTTATATTCAGGTCTAGGGGATAATGTTCACTGTATTATATTCAGATCTGGTGGATAATGTTCACTGTTTTATAATCGGGTCTGGGGATTAATGTTCACTTTTTATATTCAGATCTGCGGGATAATGCTCACAGTTTTATATTCGGGTCTGGGGAATAATGTTCTCTGTTTTATATTCATGTCTGGGGGATAATGTTCACTGTTTTATTTTCGGGTCTGGGGAATAATGTTCACTGTTTTATATTCAGGTCTGGGGGATAATGTTCACTGTTTTATATTCGGGTCTGGGGAATAATGTTCACTGTTTTATATTCAGGTCTGGGGGATAATGTTCACTGTTTTATATTCAGATCTGGGGGATAATGTTCACTGTTTTATATTCGGGTCTGGGGAATAATGTTCACTGTTTTATATTCAGGTCTGGGGGATAATGTTCTCTGTTTTATATTCGTGTCTGGGGAATAATGTTCACTGTTTTATATTCAGGTCTGGGGGATAATGTTCACTGTTTTATATTCAGGTCTGGGGGATAATGTTCACTGTTTTATATTCAGGTCTGGGGGATAATGTTCACTTTTTTATATTCAGGTCTAGGGGATAATGTTCACTGTTTTATATTCAGGTCTGGGGGATAATGTTCACTGTATTATGTTCGGGTCTGGTGGATAATGTTCACTGTTTTATATTCGGGTCTGGTGGATAATGTTCACTGTTTTATATTCGGGTCTGGGGAATAATGTTCACTGTTTTATATTCAGGTCTGGGGGATAATGTTCACTGTTTTATATTCAGGTCTGGGGGATAATGTTCACTGTTTTATATTCAGGTCTCGGGGATAATGTTCACTGTTTTATATTCAGGTCTAGGGGATAATGTTCACTGTTTTATATTCAGGTCTAGGGGATAATGTTCACTGTTTTATATTCAGGTCTGGGGGATAATGTTCACTGTTTTATATTCAGGTCTAGGGGATAATGTTCACTGTTTTATATTCAGATCTGGGGGATAATGTTCACTGTTTTATATTCGGGTCTGGGGAATAATGTTCTCTGTTTTATATTCAGGTCTGGGGGATAATGTTCACTGTTTTATATTCAGGTCTGGGGGATAATGTTCACTTTTATATTCGGGTCTGGGGGATAATGTTCACTGTTTTATATTCAGGTCCAGGGGATAATGTTCACTGTTTTATATTCAGGTCTCGGGGATAATGTTCACTGTTTTATATTCAGGTCTGGGGGATAATGTTAACTGTTTTATATTCAGGTCTAGGGGATAATGTTCACTGTTTTATATTCAGGTCTAGGGGATAATGTTCACTGTTTTATGTTCAGGTCTGGGGGATAATGTTCACTGTTTTATATTCAGGTCTAGGGGATAATGTTCACTGTATTATATTCAGATCTGGTGGATAATGTTCACTGTTTTATAATCGGGTCTGGGGATTAATGTTCACTGTTTTATATTCAGATCTGCGGGATAATGCTCACAGTTTTATATTCGGGTCTGGGGAATAATGTTCTCTGTTTTATATTCATGTCTGGGGGATAATGTTCACTGTTTTATTTTCGGGTCTGGGGAATAATGTTCACTGTTTTATATTCAGGTCTGGGGGATAATGTTCACTGTTTTATATTCGGGTCTGGGGAATAATGTTCACTGTTTTATATTCAGGTCTGGGGGATAATGTTCACTGTTTTATATTCAGATCTGGGGGATAATGTTCACTGTTTTATATTCGGGTCTGGGGAATAATGTTCACTGTTTTATATTCAGGTCTGGGGGATAATGTTCTCTGTTTTATATTCGTGTCTGGGGAATAATGTTCACTGTTTTATATTCATGTCTGGGGGATAATGTTCACTGTTTTATATTCAGGTCTAGGGGATAATGTTCACTGTTTTGTATTCAGGTCTAGGGGATAATGTTCACTGTTTTATATTCAGGTGTGGGGGATAATGTTCACTGTTTTATATTCAGGTCTGGGGGATAATGTTCACTTTTTTATATTCAGGTCTAGGGGATAATGTTCACTGTTTTATATTCAGGTCTGGGGGATAATGTTCACTGTATTATATTCGGGTCTGGTGGATAATGTTCACTGTTTTATATTCTGGTCTGGTGGATAATGTTCACTGTTTTATATTCGGGTCTGGGGAATAATGTTCACTGTTTTATATTCAGGTCTGGGGGATAATGTTCACTGTGTTATATTCAGGTCTGGGGGATAATGTACACTGTTTTATATTCAGGTCTAGGGGATAATGTTCACTGTTTTATATTCAGGTCTGGGGGATAATGTTCACTGTTTTATATTTGGGTCTGGGGGATAATGTTCACTGTTTTATATTCGGGTCTGGGGAATAATGTTCACTGTTTTATACTCGGGTCTGGGGAATAATGTTCACTGTTTTATATTCAGGTCTGGGGGATAATGTTCACTGTTTTATATTCAGATCTGGGGGATAATCTTCACTGTTTTATATTCGGGTCTGGGGAATAATGTTCACTGTTTTATATTCAGGTCTGGGGGATAATGTTCACTGTTTGAGATTCAGATCTGGGGGATAATGTTCACTGTTTTATATTCAGGTCTGGGGGATAATGTTCACTGTGTCATATTCAGGTCTGGGGGATAATGTTCACTGTTTTATATTCAGGTCTCGGGGATAATGTTCACTGTTTTATATTCAGATCTGGGGGATAATATTCACTGTTTTATATTCGGGTCTGGGGAATAATGTTCACTGTTTTATATTCAGGTCTGGGGGATAATGTTCACTGTTTTATATTCAGATCTGGGGGATAATGTTCACTGTTTTATATTCGGGTCTGGGGGATAATGTTCACTGTTTTATATTCGGGTCTGGGGAATAATGTTCACTGTTTTATATTCCGGTCTGGTGGATAATGTTCACTGTTTTATATTCGGGTCTGGGGGATAATGTTCACTGTTTTATATTCGGGTCTAGGGGATAATGTTCACTGTTTTATATTCGGTTCGAGGGGATAATGTTCACTGTTTTATATTCACGTCTGGGGGATAATGTTCACTGTTTTATATTCGGGTCTGGGGAATAATGTTCAATGTTTTATATTCAGGTCTGGGGGATAATGTTCACTGTTTTATATTCGGGTCTGGAGAATAATGTTCACTGTTTTATATTCAGGTCTGGGGGATAATGTTCTCTGTTTTATATTCGTGTCTGGGGAATAATGTTCACTGTTTTATATTCAGGTCTGGGGGATAATGTTCACTGTTTTATATTCAGGTCTAGGGGATAATGTTCACTGTTTTATATTCAGGTCTGGGGGAGAATGTTCACTGTTTTATATTTGGGTCTGGGGGATAATGTTCACTGTTTTATATTCAGGTCTAGGGGATAATGTTCACTGTTTTATATTCAGGTCTGGGGGATAATGTTCTCTGTTTTATATTCGTGTCTGGGGAATAATGTTCACTGTTTTATATTCAGGTCTGGGGGATAATGTTCTCTGTTTTATATTCAGGTCTGGGGGATAATGTTCACTGTTTTGTATTCAGGTCTAGGGGATAATGTTCACTGTTTTATATTCAGGTCTGGGGGATAATGTTCACTGTTTAATATTTGGGTCTGGGGGATAATGTTCACTGTTTTTTATTCAGGTCTAGGGGATAATGTTCACTGTTTTATATTCAGGTCTGGGGGATAATGTTCACTGTTTTATATTCGGGTCTGGGGGATAATGTTCACTGTGTTATTTTCAGGTCTGGGGGATAATGTTCAGTGTTTCATATTCGGGTCTGGGGGATAATGTTCACTGTTTCATATTCGGGTCTGGGGGATAATGTTCACTGTTTTATATTCGGGTCTGGGGGATAATGTTCACTGTTTCAAATTCGGGTCTGGGGGATAATGTTCACTGTTTTATATTCGGGTCTGGGGGACAATGTTCACTGTTTTATATTCGGGTCTGTGGGATAATGTTCACTGTTTTATATTCGGGTCTAGGGGATAATGTTCACTGTTTTATATTTGGTTCTGGGGGATAATGTTCACTGTTTTATATTCACGTCTGGGGGATAATGTTCACTGTTTTATATTCGGGTCTGGGGAATAATGTTCACTGTTTTATATTCGGGTCTGGGGAATAATGTTCAATGTTTTATATTCAGGTCTGGGGGATAATGTTCACTGTTTTATATTCAGGTCTGGGGGATAATGTTCACTGTTTTATATTTGGGTCTGGGGATAATGTTCACTGTTTTATATTCGTGTCTGGGGAATAATGTTCACTGTTTTATATTCAGGTCTGGGGGATAATGTTCACTGTTTTATATTCAGGTCTGGGGGATCATGTTCACTGTTTTGTATTCAGGTCTAGGGGATAATGTTCACTGTTTTATATTCAGGTCTGGGGGATAATGTTCACTGTTTTATATTCAGGTCTCGGGGATAATGTTCACTGTTTTATATTCAGATCTGGGGGATAATGTTCACTGTTTTATATTCGGGTCTGGGGAATAATGTTCACTGTTTTATATTCAGGTCTGGGGGATAATGTTCACTGTTTTATATTCAGATCTGGGGGATAATGTTCACTGTTTTATATTCGGGTCTGGGGGATAATGTTCACTGTTTTATATTCGGGTCTGGGGAATAATGTTCACTGTTTTATATTCCGGTCTGGTGGATAATGTTCACTGTTTTATATTCGGGTCTGGGGGATAATGTTCACTGTTTTATATTCGGGTCTAGGGGATAATGTTCACTGTTTTATATTCGGTTCGAGGGGATAATGTTCACTGTTTTATATTCACGTCTGGGGGATAATGTTCACTGTTTTATATTCGGGTCTGGGGAATAATGTTCACTGTTTTATATTCAGGTCTGGGGGATAATGTTCACTGTTTTATATTCGGGTCTGGAGAATAATGTTCACTGTTTTATATTCAGGTCTGGGGGATAATGTTCTCTGTTTTATATTCGTGTCTGGGGAATAATGTTCACTGTTTTATATTCAGGTCTGGGGGATAATGTTCACTGTTTTATATTCAGGTCTAGGGGATAATGTTCACTGTTTTATATTCAGGTCTGGGGGATAATGTTCACTGTTTTATATTTGGGTCTGGGGGATAATGTTCACTGTTTTATATTCAGGTCTGGGGGATAATGTTCACTGTTTTATATTCAGGTCTGGGGGATAATGTTCTCTGTTTTATATTCGTGTCTGGGGAATAATGTTCACTGTTTTATATTCAGGTCTGGGGGATAATGTTCTCTGTTTTATATTCAGGTCTGGGGGATAATGTTCACTGTTTTGTATTCAGGTCTAGGGGATAATGTTCACTGTTTTATATTCAGGTCTGGGGGATAATGTTCACTGTTTAATATTTGGGTCTGGGGGATAATGTTCACTGTTTTTTATTCAGGTCTAGGGGATAATGTTCACTGTTTTATATTCAGGTCTGGGGGATAATGTTCACTGTTTTATATTCGGGTCTGGGGGATAATGTTCACTGTGTTATTTTCAGGTCTGGGGGATAATGTTCAGTGTTTCATATTCGGGTCTGGGGGATAATGTTCACTGTTTCATATTCGGGTCTGGGGGATAATGTTCACTGTTTTATATTCGGGTCTGGGGGATAATGTTCACTGTTTCAAATTCGGGTCTGGGGGATAATGTTCACTGTTTTATATTCGGGTCTGGGGGACAATGTTCACTGTTTTATATTCGGGTCTGTGGGATAATGTTCACTGTTTTATATTCGGGTCTAGGGGATAATGTTCACTGTTTTATATTCGGTTCTGGGGGATAATGTTCACTGTTTTATATTCACGTCTGGGGGATAATGTTCACTGTTTTATATTCGGGTCTGGGGAATAATGTTCACTGTTTTATATTCGGGTCTGGGGAATAATGTTCAATGTTTTATATTCAGGTCTGGGGGATAATGTTCACTGTTTTATATTCAGGTCTGGGGGATAATGTTCACTGTTTTATATTTGGGTCTGGGGGATAATGTTCACTGTTTTATATTCGTGTCTGGGGAATAATGTTCACTGTTTTATATTCAGGTCTGGGGGATAATGTTCACTGTTTTATATTCAGGTCTGGGGGATAATGTTCACTGTTTTGTATTCAGGTCTAGGGGATAATGTTCACTGTTTTATATTCAGGTCTGGGGGATAATGTTCACTGTTTTATATTTGGGTCTGGGGGATAATGCTCACTGTTTTATATTCAGGTCTAGGGGATAATGTTCAATTTTTTATCTTCTGGTCTGGGGGATAATGTTCACTGTTTTATATTCGGGTCTGGGGGATAATGTTCACTGTGTTATTTTCAGGTCTGGGGGATAATGTTCAGTGTTTCATATTCGGGTCTGGGGGATAATGTTCACTGTTTCATATTCGGGTCTGGGGGATAATGTTCACTGTTTTATATTCGGGTCTGGGGGATAATGTTCACTGTTTCAAATTCGGGTCTGGGGGATAATGTTCACTGTTTTATATTCGGGTCTGGGGGACAATGTTCACTGTTTTATATTCGGGTCTGTGGGATAATGTTCACTGTTTTATATTCGGGTCTAGGGGATAATGTTCACTGTTTTATATTTGGTTCTGGGGGATAATGTTCACTGTTTTATATTCACGTTTGGGGGATAATGTTCACTGTTTTATATTCGGGTCTGGGGAATAATGTTCAATGTTTTATATTCAGTTCTGGGGGATAATGTTCACTGTTTTATATTCAGGTCTGGCGGATAATGATCGCTGCTTTATATTCGGTTCTTGTGGATTATGTTCACTGTTTTATATTCAGGTCTGGGGGATAATGTTCACTGTTTTATATTCAGGTCTGGGGGATAATGTTCTCTGTTTTATATTCGTGTCTGGGGAATAATGTTCACTGTTTTATATTCAGGTCTGGGGGATAATGTTCACTGTTTTATATTCAGGTCTAGGGGATAATGTTCACTGTTTTATATTCAGGTCTGGGGGATAATGTTCACTGTTTTATATTCGGGTCTGGGGGATATTGTTCACTTTTTTATATTCAGGTCTAGGGGATAATGTTCACTGTTTTATATTCAGGTCTGGGGGATAATGTTCACTGTATTATATTCGGGTCTGGTGGATAATGTTCACTGTTTTATATTCGGGTCTGGTGGATAATGTTCACTGTTTTATATTCGGGTCTGGGGAATAATGTTCACTGTTTTATATTCAGGTCTGGGGGATAATGTTCACTGTTTTATATTCAGGTCTGGGGGATAATGTTCACTGTTTTATATTCAGGTCTCGGGGATAATGTTCACTGTTTTATATTCAGGTCTAGGGGATAATGTTCACTGTTTTATATTCAGGTCTAGGGGATAATGTTCACTGTTTTATATTCAGGTCTGGGGGATAATGTTCACTGTTTTATATTCAGGTCTAGGGGATAATGTTCACTGTTTTATATTCAGATCTGGGGGATAATGTTCACTGTTTTATATTCGGGTCTGGGGAATAATGTTCTCTGTTTTATATTCAGGTCTGGGGGATAATGTTCACTGTTTTATATTCAGGTCTGGGGGATAATGTTCACTTTTATATTCGGGTCTGGGGGATAATGTTCACTGTTTTATATTCAGGTCCACTGGATAATGTTCACTGTTTTATATTCAGGTCTAGGGGATAACGTTCACTGTTTTATATTCAGGTCTGGGGGATAATGTTCACTGTTTTATATTCAGGTCTAGGGGATAATGTTCACTGTTTTATATTCAGGTCTAGGGGATAATGTTCACTGTTTTATGTTCAGGTCTGGGGGATAATGTTCACTGTTTTATATTCAGGTCTAGGGGATAATGTTCACTGTATTATATTCAGATCTGGGGGATAATGTTCACTGTTTTATATTCGGGTCTGGGGATTAATGTTCACTGTTTTATATTCAGATCTGCGGGATAATGCTCACTGTTTTATATTCGGGTCTGGGGAATAATGTTCTCTGTTTTATATTCAGGTCTGGGGGATAATGTTCACTGTTTTATATTCGTGTCTGGGGGATAATGTTCACTGTTTTATATTCAGGTCTCGGGGATAATGTTCACTGTTTTATATTCAGGTCTGGGGGATAATGTTCACTTTTTTATATTCAGGTCTAGGGGATAATGTTCACTGTTTTATATTCACGTCTGGGGGATAATGTTCACTGTTTTATATTCGGGTCTGGGGAATAATGTTCACTGTTTTATATTCAGGTCTGGGGGATAATGTTCACTGTTTTATATTCGGGTCTGGAGAATAATGTTCACTGTTTCATATTCAGGTCTGGGGGATAATGTTCTCTGTTTTATATTCGTGTCTGGGGAATAATGTTCACTGTTTTATATTCAGGTCTGGGGGATAATGTTCACTGTTTTATATTCAGGTCTAGGGGATAATGTTCACTGTTTTATATTCAGGTCTGGGGGATAATGTTCACTGTTTTATATTTGGGTCTGGGGGATAATGTTCACTGTTTTATATTCAGGTCTGGGGGATAATGTTCACTGTTTTATATTCAGGTCTGGGGGATAATGTTCTCTGTTTTAGATTCGTGTCTGGGGAATAATGTTCCCTGTTTTATATTCAGGTCTGGGGGATAATGTTCTCTGTTATATATTCAGGTCTGGGGGATAATGTTCACTGTTTTGTATTCAGGTCTAGGGGATAATGTTCACTGTTTTATATTCAGGTCTGGGGGATAATGTTCACTGTTTAATATTTGGGTCTGGGGGATAATGTTCACTGTTTTTTATTCAGGTCTAGGGGATAATGTTCACTGTTTTATATTCAGGTCTGGGGGATAATGTTCACTGTTTTATATTCGGGTCTGGGGGATAATGTTCACTGTGTTATTTTCAGGTCTGGGGGATAATGTTCAGTGTTTCATATTCGGGTCTGGGGGATAATGTTCACTGTTTCATATTCGGGTCTGGGGGATAATGTTCACTGTTTTATATTCGGGTCTGGGGGATAATGTTCACTGTTTCAAATTCGGGTCTGGGGGATAATGTTCACTGTTTTATATTCGGGTCTGGGGGACAATGTTCACTGTTTTATATTCGGGTCTGTGGGATAATGTTCACTGTTTTATATTCGGGTCTAGGGGATAATGTTCACTGTTTTATATTCGGTTCTGGGGGATAATGTTCACTGTTTTATATTCACGTCTGGGGGATAATGTTCACTGTTTTATATTCGGGTCTGGGGAATAATGTTCAATGTTTTATATTCAGGTCTGGGGGATAATGTTCACTGTTTTATATTCAGGTCTGGGGGATAATGTTCACTGTTTTATATTCAGGTCTGGGGGATAATGTTCACTGTTTTGTATTCAGGTCTAGGGGATAATGTTCACTGTTTTATATTCAGGTCTGGGGGATAATGTTCACTGTTTTATATTTGGGTCTGGGGGATAATGTTCACTGTTTTATATTCAGGTCTAGGGGATAATGTTCACTGTTTTATCTTCAGGTCTGGGGGATAATGTTCACTGTTTTATATTCGGGTCTGGGGGATAATGTTCACTGTGTTATTTTCAGGTCTGGGGGATAATGTTCAGTGTTTCATATTAGGGTCTGGGGGATAATGTTCACTGTTTCATATTCGGGTCTGGGGGATAATGTTCACTGTTTTATTTTCGGGTCTGGGGGATAATGTTCACTGTTTCAAATTCGGGTCTGGGGGATAATGTTCACTGTTTTATATTCGGGTCTGGGGGACAATGTTCACTGTTTTATATTCGGGTCTGTGGGATAATGTTCACTGCTTTATATTCGGGTCTAGGGGATAATGTTCACTGTTTTATATTCGGTTCTGGGGGATAATGTTCACTGTTTTATATTCACGTTTGGGGGATAATGTTCACTGTTTCTATTCGGGTCTGGGGAATAATGTTGAATGTTTTATATTCAGTTCTGGGGGATAATGTTCACTGTCTTATATTCAGGTCTGGGGGATAATGATCACTGCTTTATATTCGGTTCTTGTGGATAATGTTCACTGTTTTATATTCAGGTCTGGGGGATAATGTTCACTGTTTTATATTCAGGTCTGGGGGATAATGTTCACTGTTTCAAATTCGGGTCTGGGGGATAATGTTCACTGTTTTATATTCGGGTCTGGGGGACAATGTTCACTGTTTTATATTCGGGTCTGTGGGATAATGTTCACTGTTTTATATTCGGGTCTAGGGGATAATGTTCACTGTTTTATATTCGGTTCTGGGGGATAATGTTCACTGTTTTATATTCACGTCTGGGGGATAATGTTCACTGTTTTATATTCGGGTCTGGGGAATAATGTTCACTGTTTCATATTCGGGTCTGGGGAATAATGTTCAATGTTTTATATTCAGGTCTGGGGGATAATGTTCACTGTTTTATATTCAGATCTGGGGGATAATGTTCACTGTTTTGTATTCAGGTCTAGGGGATAATGTTCACTGTTTTATATTCAGGTCTGGGGAATAATGTTCACTGTTTTATATTTGGGTCTGGGGGATAATGTTCACTGTTTTATATTCAGGTCTAGGGGATAATGTTCACTGTTTTATCTTCAGGTCAGGGGGATAATGTTCACTGTTTTATATTCGGGTTGGGGGGATAATGTTCACTGTGTTATTTTCAGGTCTGGGGGATAATGTTCAGTGTTTCATATTCGGGTCTGGGGGATAATGTTCACTGTTTCATATTCGGGTCTGGGGGATAATGTTCACTGTTTTATATTCGGGTCTGGGGGATAATGTTCACTGTTTCAAATTCGGGTCTGGGGGATAATGTTCACTGTTTTATATTCGGGTCTGGGGGACAATGTTCACTGTTTTATATTCGGGTCTGTGGGATAATGTTCACTGTTTTATATTCGGGTCTAGGGGATAATGTTCACTGTTTTATATTCGGTTCTGGGGGATAATGTTCACTGTTTTATATTCACGTTTGGGGGATAATGTTCACTGTTTTATATTCGGGTCTGGGGAATAATGTTGAATGTTTTACATTCAGTTCTGGGGGATAATGTTCACTGTTTTATATTCAGGTCTGGGGGATAATGATCACTGATTTATATTCGGTTCTTGTGGATAATGTTCACTGTTTTATATTCAGGTCTGGGGGATAATGTTCACTGTTTTATATTCAGGTCTGGGGGATAATGTTCTCTGTTTTATATTCGTGTCTGGGGAATAATGTTCACTGTTTTATATTCAGGTCTGGGGGATAATGTTCACTGTTTTATATTCAGGTCTAGGGGATAATGTTCACTGTTTTATATTCAGTCTGGGGGATAATGTTCACTGTATTATATTCGGGTCTGGTGGATAATGTTCACTGTTTTATATTCGGGTCTGGTGGATAATGTTCACTGTTTTATACTCGGGTCTGGGGAATAATGTTCACTGTTTTATATTCAGGTCTGGGGGATAATGTTCACTGTTTTATATTCAGGTCTGGGGGATAATGTTCACTGTTTTATATTCAGGTCTCGGGGATAATGTTCACTGTTTTACATTCAGGTCTAGGGGATAATGTTCACTGTTTTATATTCAGGTCTAGGGGATAATGTTCACTGTTTTATATTCAGGTCTGGGGGATAATGTTCACTGTTTTATATTCAGGTCTAGGGGATAATGTTCACTGTTTTATATTCAGATCTGGGGGATAATGTTCACTGTTTTATATTCGGGTCTGGGGAATAATGTTCTCTGTTTTATATTCAGGTCTGGGGGATAATGTTCACTGTTTTATATTCAGGTCTGGGGGATAATGTTCACTTTTATATTCGGGTCTTGGGGATAATGTTCACTGTTTTATATTCAGGTCTGGGGGAGAATGTTCACTGTTTTATATTCAGGTCTAGGGGATAATGTTCACTGTTTTATATTCAGGTCTAGGGGATAATGTTCACTGTTTTATGTTCAGGTCTGGGGGATAATGTTCACTGTTTTATATTCAGGTCTAGGGGATAATGTTCACTGTATTATATTCAGATCTGGGGGATAATGTTCACTGTTTTATATTCGGGTCTGGGGATTAATGTTCACTGTTTTATATTCTGATCTGCGGGATAATGCTCACTGTTTTATATTCGGGTCTGGGGAATAATGTTCTCTGTTTTATATTCAGGTCTGGGGGATAATGTTCACTGTTTTATATTCGGGTCTGGGGAATAATGTTCACTGTTTTATATTCAGGTCTGGGGGATAATGTTCACTGTTTTATATTCGGGTCTGGGGAATAATGTTCACTGTTTTATATTCAGGTCTGGGGGATAATGTTCACTGTTTTATATTCAGATCTGGGGGATAATGTTCACTGTTTTATATTCGGGTCTGGGGAATAATGTTCACTGTTTTATATTCAGGTCTGGGGGATAATGTTCTCTGTTTTATATTCGTGTCTGGGGAATAATGTTCACTGTTTTATATTCAGGTCTGGGGGATAATGTTCACTGTTTTATATTCAGGTCTAGGGGATAATGTTCACTGTTTTGTATTCAGGTCTAGGGGATAATGTTCACTGTTTTATATTCAGGTCTGGGGGATAATGTTCACTGTTTTATATTCAGGTCTGGGGGATAATGTTCACTTTTTTATATTCAGGTCTAGGGGATAATGTTCACTGTTTTATATTCAGGTCTGGGGGATAATGTTCACTGTTTTATATTCGGGTCTGGGGAATAATGTTCACTGTTTTATATTCAGGTCTGGGGGATAATGTTCACTGTGTTATATTCAGGTCTGGGGGATAATGTTCACTGTTTTATATTCAGGTCTAGGGGATAATGTTCACTGTTTTATATTCAGGTCTGGGGGATAATGTTCACTGTTTTATATTTGGGTCTGGGGGATAATGTTCACTGTTTTATATTCGGGTCTGGGGAATAATGTTCACTGTTTTATATTCAGGTCTGGGGGATAATGTTCACTGTTTTATATTCGGGTCTGGGGAATAATGTTCACTGTTTTATATTCAGGTCTGGGGGATAATGTTCACTGTTTTATATTCAGATCTGGGGGATAATGTTCACTGTTTTATATTCGGGTCTGGGGAATAATGTTCACTGTTTTATATTCAGGTCTGGGGGATAATGTTCACTGTTTGAGATTCAGATCTGGGGGATAATGTTCCCTGTTTTATATTCAGGTCTGGGGGATAATGTTCACTGTGTCATATTCAGGTCTGGGGGATAATGTTCACTGTTTTATATTCAGGTCTCGGGGATAATGTTCACTGTTTTATATTCAGGTCTGGTGGATAATGTTCACTGTTTTATATTCGGGTCTGTGGGATAATGTTCACTGTTTTATATTCGGGTCTAGGGGATAATGTTCACTGTTTTATATTCGTTTCGAGGGGATAATGTTCACTGTTTTATATTCAGATCTGGGGGATAATGTTCACTGTTTTATATTCGGGTCTGGGGAATAATGTTCACTGTTTTATATTCAGGTCTGGGGGATAATGTTCACTGTTTGAGATTCAGATCTGGGGGATAATGTTCACTGTTTTCTCATCAGGTCTGGGGGATAATGTTCACTGTGTCATATTCAGGTCTGGGGGATAATGTTCACTGTTTTATATTCAGGTCTCGGGGATAATGTTCACTGTTTTATATTCAGATTTGGGGGATAATGTTCACTGTTTTATATTCGGGTCTGGGGAATAATGTTCACTGTTTTATATTCAGGTCTGGGGGATAATGTTCACTGTTTTATATTCAGATCTGGGGGATAATGTTCACTGTTTTATATTCGGGTCTGGGGGATAATGTTCACTGTTTTATATTCGGGTCTGGGGAATAATGTTCACTGTTTTATATTCAGGTCTGGTGGATAATGTTCACTGTTTTATATTCGGGTCTGGGGGATAATGTTCACTGTTTTATATTCGGGTCTAGGGGATAATGTTCACTGTTTTATTTTCGGTTCGAGGGGATAATGTTCACTGTTTTATATTCACGTCTGGGGGATAATGTTCACTGTTTTATATTCGGGTCTGGGGAATAATGTTCCCTGTTTTATATTCAGGTCTGGGGGATAATGTTCACTGTTTTATATTCGGGTCTGGAGAATAATGTTCACTGTTTTATATTCAGGTCTGGGGGATAATGTTCTCTGTTTTATATTCGTGTCTGGGGAATAATGTTCACTGTTTTATATTCAGGTCTGGGGGATAATGTTCACTGTTTTATATTCGGGTCTGTGGGATAATGTTCACTGTTTTATATTCGGGTCTAGGGGATAATGTTCACTGTTTTATATTCGGTTCTGGGGGATAATGTTCACTGTTTTATATTCACGTCTGGGGGATAATGTTCACTGTTTTATATTCGGGTCTGGGGAATAATGTTCACTGTTTCATATTCGGGTCTGGGGAATAATGTTCAATGTTTTATATTCAGGTCTGGGGGATAATGTTCACTGTTTTATATTCAGATCTGGGGGATAATGTTCACTGTTTTGTATTCAGGTCTAGGGGATAATGTTCACTGTTTTATATTCAGGTCTGGGGGATAATGTTCACTGTTTTATATTTGGGTCTGGGGGATAATGTTCACTGTTTTATATTCAGGTCTAGGGGATAATGTTCACTGTTTTATCTTCAGGTCAGGGGGATAATGTTCACTGTTTTATATTCGGGTTGGGGGGATAATGTTCACTGTGTTATTTTCAGGTCTGGGGGATAATGTTCAGTGTTTCATATTCGGGTCTGGGGGATAATGTTCACTGTTTCATATTCGGGTCTGGGGGATAATGTTCACTGTTTTATATTCGGGTCTGGGGGATAATGTTCACTGTTTCAAATTCGGGTCTGGGGGATAATGTTCACTGTTTTATATTCGGGTCTGGGGGACAATGTTCACTGTTTTATATTCGGGTCTGTGGGATAATGTTCACTGTTTTATATTCGGGTCTAGGGGATAATGTTCACTGTTTTATATTCGGTTCTGGGGGATAATGTTCACTGTTTTATATTCACGTTTGGGGGATAATGTTCACTGTTTTATATTCGGGTCTGGGGAATAATGTTGAATGTTTTACATTCAGTTCTGGGGGATAATGTTCACTGTTTTATATTCAGGTCTGGGGGATAATGATCACTGATTTATATTCGGTTCTTGTGGATAATGTTCACTGTTTTATATTCAGGTCTGGGGGATAATGTTCACTGTTTTATATTCAGGTCTGGGGGATAATGTTCTCTGTTTTATATTCGTGTCTGGGGAATAATGTTCACTGTTTTATATTCAGGTCTGGGGGATAATGTTCACTGTTTTATATTCAGGTCTAGGGGATAATGTTCACTGTTTTATATTCAGGTCTGGGGGATAATGTTCACTGTTTTATATTCAGGTCTGGGGGATAATGTTCACTGTTTTGTATTCAGGTCTAGGGGATAATGTTCACTGTTTTATATTCAGGTCTGGGGGATATTGTTCACTGTTTTATATTTGGGTCTGGGGGATAATGTTCACTGTTTTATATTCAGGTCTAGGGGATAATGTTCACTGTTTTATCTTCAGGTCTGGGGGATAATGTTCACTGTTTTATATTCGGGTCTGGGGGATAATGTTCACTGTGTTATTTTCATGTCTGGGGGATAATGTTCAGTGTTTCATATTCGGGTCTGGGGGATAATGTTCACTGTTTCATATTCGGGTCTGGGGGATAATGTTCACTGTTTTATATTCGGGTCTGGGGGATAATGTTCACTGTTTCAAATTCGGGTCTGGGGGATAATGTTCACTGTTTTATATTCGGGTCTGGGGGACAATGTTCACTGTTTTATATTCAGGTCTGTGGGATAATGTTACTGTTTTATATTCGGGTCTAGGGGATAATGTTCACTGTTTTATATTCGGTTCTGGGGGATAATGTTCACTGTTTTATATTCACGTCTGGGGGATAATGTTCACTGTTTTATATTCGGGTCTGGGGAATAATGTTCAATGTTTTATATTCAGTTCTGGGGGATAATGTTCACTGTTTTATATTCAGGTTCTAGGGGATAATGTTCACTGTTTTATATTCACGTCTGGGGGATAATGTTCACTGTTTTATATTCAGGTCTGGGGGATAATGTTCACTGTTTTATATTCAGGTCTGGGGGATAATGTTCTCTGTTTTATATTCGTGTCTGGGGAATAATGTTCACTGTTTTATATTCAGGTCTGGGGGATAATGTTCACTGTTTCATATTCAGGTCGAGGGGATAATGTTCACTGTTTTATATTCAGGTCTGGGGGATAATGTTCACTGTTTTATATTCAGGTCTGGGGGATAATGTTCACTTTTTTATATTCAGGTCTAGGGGATAATGTTCACTGTTTTATATTCAGGTCTGGGGGATAATGTTCACTGTATTATATTCGGGTCTGGTGGATAATGTTCACTGTTTTATATTCGGGTCTGGTGGATAATGTTCACTGTTTTATATTCGGGTCTGGGGAATAATGTTCACTGTTTTATATTCAGGTCTGGGGGATAATGTTCACTGTTTTATATTCAGGTCTGGGGGATAATGTTCACTGTTTTATATTCAGGTCTCGGGGATAATGTTCACTGTTTTATATTCAGGTCTAGGGGATAATGTTCACTGTTTTATATTCAGGTCTAGGGGATAATGTTCACTGTTTTATATTCAGGTCTGGGGGATAATGTTCACTGTTTTATATTCAGGTCTAGGGGATAATGTTCACTGTTTTATATTCAGATCTGGGGGATAATGTTCACTGTTTTATATTCGGGTCTGGGGAATAATGTTCTCTGTTTTATATTCAGGTCTGGGGGATAATGTTCACTGTTTTATATTCAGGTCTGGGGGATAATGTTCACTTTTATATTCGGGTCAGGGGGATAATGTTCACTGTTTTATATTCAGGTCCAGGGGATAATGTTCACTGTTTTATATTCAGGTCTAGGGGATAATGTTCACTGTTTTATATTCAGGTCTGGGGGATAATGTTCACTGTTTTATATTCAGGTCTAGGGGATAATGTTCACTGTTTTATATTCAGGTCTAGGGGATAATGTTCACTGTTTTATGTTCAGGTCTGGGGGATAATGTTCACTGTTTTATATTCAGGTCTAGGGGATAATGTTCACTGTTTTATTTTCGGGTCTGGGGATTAATGTTCACTGTTTTATATTCAGATCTGGGGGATAATGCTCACTGTTTTATAATCGGGTCTGGGGAATAATGTTCTCTGTTTTATATTCAGGTCTGGGGGATAATGTTCACTGTGTTATATTCGGGTCTGGGGAATAATGTTCACTGTTTTATATTCAGGTCTGGGGGATAATGTTCACTGTTTTATATTCGGGTCTGGGGAATAATGTTCACTGTTTTATATTCAGGTCTGGGGGATAATGTTCACTGCTTTATATTCAGATCTGGGGGATAATGTTCACTGTTTTATATTCGGGTCTGGGGAATAATGTTCACTGTTTTATATTCAGGTCTGGGGGATAATGTTCACTGTTTTATATTCGGGTCTAGGGGATAATGTTCACTGTTTTATATTCGGTTCTAGGGGATAATGTTCACTGTTTTATATTCACGTCTGGGGGATAATGTTCACTGTTTTATATTCGGGACTGGGGAATAATGTTCACTGTTTTATATTCAGGTCTGGGGGATAATGTTCACTGTTTTATATTCAGGTCTGGGGGATAATGTTCTCTGTTTTATATTCGTGTCTGGGGAATAATGTTCACTGTTTTATATTCAGGTCTGGGGGATAATGTTCACTGTTTTATATTCAGGTCTGGGGGATAATGTTCACTGTTTTGTATTCTGATCTAGGGGATAATGTTCACTGTTTTATATTTAGGTCTGGGGGATAATGTTCACTGTTTTATATTTGGGTCTGGGGGATAATGTTCACTGTTTTATATTCAGGTCTAGGGGATAATGTTCACTGTTTTGTGTTCAGGTCTGGGGGATAATGTTCACTGTTTTATATTCAGGTCTGGGGGATAATGTTCTCTGTTTTATATTCGTGTCTGGGGAATAATGTTCACTGTTTTATATTCAGGTCTGGGGGATAATGTTCACTTTTATATTGAGGTCTGGGGGATAATGTTCACTGTTTTATATTCAGGTCTGGGGGATAATGTTCACTGTTTTATATTTGGGTCTGTGGGATAATGTTCACAGTTTTATATTCAGGTCTAGGGGATAATGTTCACTGTTTTATATTCAGGTCTAGGGGATAATGTTCACTGTTTTATATTCAGATCTGGGGGATAATGTTCACTGTTGTATATTCGGGTCTGGGGAATAATGTTCACTGTTTTATATTCAGGTCTGGGGGATAATGTTCACTGTTTTATATTCAGATCTGGGGGATAATGTTCACTGTTTTATATTCGGGTCTGGGGGATAATGTTCACTGTGTTATTTTCAGGTCTGGGGGATAATGTTCACAGTTTCATATTCGGGTCTGGGGGATAATGTTCACTGTTTCATATTCGGGTCTGGGGGATAATGTTCACTGTTTTATATTCGGGGATGGGGGATAATGTTCACTGTTTCATATTCGGGTCTGGGGGATAATGTTCACTGTTTTATATTCGGGTCTGGGGGATAATGTTCACTGTTTTATATTCGGGTCTGTGGGATAATGTTCACTGTTTTATATTCGGGTCTAGGGGATAATGTTCACTGTTTTATATTCGGTTCTAGGGGATAATGTTCACTGTTTTATATTCACGTCTGGGGGATAATGTTCACTGTTTTATATTCGGGTCTGGGGAATAATGTTCACTGTTTTATATTCAGGTCTGGGGAATAATGTTCAATGTTTTATATTCAGGTCTGGGGGATAATGTTCACTGTTTTATATTCAGGTCTGGGGGATAATGATCACTGCTTTATATTCGGTTCTAGTGGATAATGTTCACTGTTTTATATTCAGGTCTGGGGGATAATGTTCACTGCTTTATATTCAGGTCTGGGGGATAATGTTCTCTGTTTTATATTCGTGTCTGGGGAATAATGTTCACTGTTTTATATTCAGGTCTGGGGGATAATGTTCACTGTTTTATATTCGGGTCTGGGGGATAATGTTCACTGTTTTATATTCAGGTCTGGTGGATAATGTTCACTGTTTTATATTCGGGTCTGGGGGTTAATGTTCACTGTTTTATATTCGGGTCTAGGGGATAATGTTCACTGTTTTATATTCCGTTCTAGGGGATAATGTTCACTGTTTTATATTCACGTCTGGGGGATAATGTTCACTGTTTTATATTCGGGTCTGGGGAATAATGTTCACTGTTTTATATTCAGGTCTGGGGGATAATGTTCACTGTTTTATATTCGGGTCTGGAGAATAATGTTCACTGTTTTATATTCAGGTCTGGGGGATAATGTTCACTGTTTTATATTCAGGTCTGGGGATAATGTTCTCTGTTTTATATTCGTGTCTGGGGAATAATGTTCACTGTTTTATATTCAGGTCTGGGGGATAATGTTTACTGTTTTATATTCAGGTCTGGGGGATAATGTTCACTGTTTGGTATTCAGGTCTAGGGGATAATGTTCACTGTTTTATATTGAGGTCTGGGGGATAATGTTCACTGTTTTATATTTGGGTCTGGGGGATAATGTTCACTGTTTTATATTCAGGTCTAGGGGATAATGTTCACTGTTTTGTATTCAGGTCTGGGGGATAATGTTCACTGTTTTATATTCAGGTCTGGGGGATAATGTTCTCTGTTTTATATTCGTGTCTGGGGAATAATGTTCACTGTTTTATATTCAATCTGGGGGATAATGTTCACTGTTTTATATTGAGGTCTGGGGGATAATGTTCACTGTTTTATATTCGTGTCTGGGGGATAATGTTCACTGTTTTATATTCAGGTCTGGGGGATAATGTTCACTGTTTAATATTCAGGTCTCGGGGATAATGTTCACTGTTTTATATTCAGGTCTGGGGGATAATGTTCACTGTTGTATATTCGGGTCTGGGGAATAATGTTCACTGTTTTATATTCAGGTCTGGGGGATAATGTTCACTGTTTTATATTCAGATCTGGGGGATAATGTTCACTGTTTTATATTTGGGTCTGGGGGATAATGTTCACTGTGTTATTTTCAGGTCTGGGGGATAATGTTCACTGTTTCATATTTGGGTCTGGGGGATAATGTTCACTGTTTCATATTCGGGTCTGGGGGATAATGTTCACCGTTTTATATTCGGGGATGGGGGATAATGTTCACTGTTTCATATTCGGGTCTGGGGGATAATGTTCACTGTTTTATATTCGGGTCTGGGGGATAATGTTCACTGTTTTATATTCGGGTCTGTGGGATAATGTTCACTGTTTTATATTCGGGTCTAGGGGATAATGTTCACTGTTTTATATTCAGGTCTAGGGGATAATGTTCACTGTTTTATATTCAGGTCTAGGGGATAATGTTCACTGTTTTATATTCAGGTCTAGGGGATAATGTTCACTGTTTTGTAATCAGGTCTGGGGGATAATGTTCACTGTTTTATATTCAGGTCTGGGGGATAATGTTCTCTGTTTTATATTCGTGTCTGGCGAATAATGTTCACTGTTTTATATTCAGGTCTGGGGGATAATGTTCACTGTTTTATATTCAGGTCTAGGGGATAATGTTCACTGTTTTATATTCAGGTCTAGGGGATAATGTTCACTGTTTTATATTCAGGTCTAGGGGATAATGTTCACTGTTTTGTAATCAGGTCTGGGGGATAATGTTCACTGTTTTATATTCAGGTCTGGGGGATAATGTTCTCTGTTTTATATTCGTGTCTGGCGAATAATGTTCACTGTTTTATATTCAGGTCTGGGGGATAATGTTCACTGTTTTATATTTGGGTCTGGGGGATAATGTTCACTGTTTTATATTCAGGTCTAGGGGATAATGTTCACTGTTTTATATTCAGGTCTGGGGGATAATGTTCACTGTTTTATATTCAGATCTGGGGGATAATGTTCACTGTTGTATATTCGGGTCTGGGGAATAATGTTCACTGTTTTATATTCAGGTCTGGGGGATAATGATCACTGCTTTATATTCGGTTCTAGTGGATAATGTTCACTGTTTTATATTCAGGTCTGGGGGATAATGTTCACTGCTTTATATTCAGGTCTGGGGGATAATGTTCTCTGTTTTATATTCGTGTCTGGGGAATAATGTTCACTGTTTTATATTCAGGTCTGGGGGATAATGTTCACTGTTTTATATTCGGGACTGGGGGATAATGTTCACTGTTTTATATTCAGGTCTGGTGGATAATGTTCACTGTTTTATATTCGGGTCTGGGGGATAATGTTCACTGTTTTCTATTCGGGTCTCGGGGATAATGTTCACTGTTTTATATTCCGTTCTAGGGGATAATGTTCACTGTTTTATATTCACGTCTGGGGGATAATGTTCACTGTTTTATATTCGGGTCTGGGGAATAATGTTCACTGTTTTATATTCAGGTCTGGGGGATAATGTTCACTGTTTTATATTCGGGTCTGGAGAATAATGTTCACTGTTTTATATTCAGGTCTGGGGGATAATGTTCACTGTTTTATATTCAGGTCTGGGGATAATGTTCTCTGTTTTATATTCGTGTCTGGGGAATAATGTTCACTGTTTTATATTCAGGTCTGGGGGATAATGTTCACTGTTTTATATTCAGGTCTGGGGGATAATGTTCACTGTTTGGTATTCAGGTCTAGGGGATAATGTTCACTGTTTTATATTGAGGTCTGGGGGATAATGTTCACTGTTTTATATTTGGGTCTGGGGGATAATGTTCACTGTTTTATATTCAGGTCTAGGGGATAATGTTCACTGTTTTGTATTCAGGTCTGGGGGATAATGTTCACTGTTTTATATTCAGGTCTGGGGGATAATGTTCTCTGTTTTATATTCGTGTCTGGGGAATAATGTTCACTGTTTTATATTCAATCTGGGGGATAATGTTCACTGTTTTATATTGAGGTCTGGGGGATAATGTTCACTGTTTTATATTCAGGTCTGGGGGATAATGTTCACTGTTTTATATTCAGGTCTGGGGGATAATGTTCACTGTTTTATATTCAGGTCTCGGGGATAATGTTCACTGTTTTATATTCAGGTCTGGGGGATAATGTTCACTGTTTTATATTCAGATCTGGGGGATAATGTTCACTGTTGTCTATTCGGGTCTGGGGAATAATGTTCACTGTTTTATATTCAGGTCTGGGGGATAATGTTCACTGTTTTATATTCAGATCTGGGGGATAATGTTCACTGTTTTATATTCGGGTCTGGGGGATAATGTTCACTGTGTTATTTTCAGGTCTGGGGGATAATGTTCACTGTTTCATATTTGGGTCTGGGGGATAATGTTCACTGTTTCATATTCGGGGCTGGGGGATAATGTTCACCGTTTTATATTCGGGGATGGGGGATAATGTTCACTGTTTCATATTCGGGTCTGGGGGATAATGTTCACTGTTTTATATTCGGGTCTGGGGGATAATGTTCACTGTTTTATATTCGGGTCTGTGGGATAATGTTCACTGTTTTATATTCGGGTCTAGGGGATAATGTTCACTGTTTTATATTCAGGTCTAGGGGATAATGTTCACTGTTTTATATTCAGGTCTAGGGGATAATGTTCACTGTTTTGTAATCAGGTCTGGGGGATAATGTTCACTGTTTTATATTCAGGTCTGGGGGATAATGTTCTCTGTTTTATATTCGTGTCTGGCGAATAATGTTCACTGTTTTATATTCAGGTCTGGGGGATAATGTTCACTGTTTAATATTCAGGTCTAGGGGATAATGTTCACTGTTTTATATTCAGGTCTAGGGGATAATGTTCACTGTTTTATATTCAGGTCTGGGGGATAATGTTCACTGTTTTATATTCAGATCTGTGGGATAATGTTCACTGTTGTATATTCGGGTCTGGGGAATAATGTTCACTGTTTTATATTCAGGTCTGGGGGATAATGTTCACTGTTTTATATTCAGATCTGGGGGATAATGTTCACTGTTTTATATTCGGGTCTGGGGGATAATGTTCACTGTGTTATTTTCAGGTCTGGGGGATAATGTTCACTGTTTCATATTCGGGTCTGGGGGATAATGTTCACTGTTTCATATTCGGGTCTGGGGGATAATGTTCACTGTTTTATATTCGGGGATGGGGGATAATGTTCACTGTTTCATATTCGGGTCTGGGGGATAATGTTCACTGTTTTATATTCGGGTCTGGGGGATAATGTTCACTGTTTTATATTCGGGTCTGTGGGATAATGTTCACTGTTTTATATTCAGGTCTCGGGGATAATGTTCACTGTTTTATATTCGGTTCTAGGGGATAATGTTCACTGTTTTATATTCACGTCTGGGGGATAATGTTCACTGTTTTATATTCTGGTCTGGGGAATAATGTTCACTGTTTTATATTCACGTCTGGGGAATAATGTTCAATGTTTTATATTCAGGTCTGGGGGATAATGTTCACTGTTTTATATTCAGGTCCGGGGGATAATGATCACTGCTTTATATTCGGTTCTAGTGGATAATGTTCACTGTTTTATATTCAGGTCTGGGGGATAATGTTCACTGTTTTATATTCAGGATTGGGGGATAATGTTCCCTGTTTTATATTCGTGTCTGGGGAATAATGTTCACTGTTTTATATTCAGGTCTGGGGGATAATGTTCACTGTTTTATATTTGGGTCTGGGTGATAATGTTCACTGTTTTATATTCAGGTCTAGGGGATAATGTTCACTGTTTTGTATTCAGGTCTGGGGGATAATGTTCAATGTTTTATATTCAGGTCTGGGGGATAATGTTCACTGTTTTATATTCAGGTCTAGGGGATAATGTTCACTGTTTTGTATTCAGGTCTGGGGGATAATGTTCACTGTTTTATATTCAGGTCTGGGGGATAATGTTCACTGTTTTATATTCGGGTCTGGGGAATAATGTTCAATGTTTTATATTCAGGTCTGGGGGATAATGTTCACTGTTTTATATTCAGGTCTGGGGGATAATGTTCACTGTTTTATAGTCGGGTCTGGGGAATAATGTTCACAGTTCTATATTCGGGTCTGGGGAATAATGTTCAATGTTTTATATTCAGGTCTGGGGGATAATGTTCACTGTTTTATATTCAGGTCTGGGGGATAATGATCACTGCTTTATATTCGGTTCTAGTGGATAATGTTCACTGTTTTATATTCAGGTCTGGGGGATAATGTTCACTGTTTTATATTCCGGTCTGGGGGATAATGTTCACTGTTATATATTCAGGTCTAGGGGATAATGTTCACTATTTTATATTCAGGTCTGGGGGATAATGTTCTCTGTTTTATATTCGTGTCTGGGGAATAATGTTCACTGTTTTATATTCAGGTCTGGGGGATAATGTTCGCTGTTTTATATTCAGGTCTGGGGGATAATGTTCACTGTTTTATATTCAGGTCTAGGGGATAATGTTCACTGTTTTATATTCAGGTCTGGGGGATAATGTTCACTGTTTTATATTCGGGTCTGGTGGATAATGTTCACTGTTTTATATTCGGGTTTGGGGAATAATGTTCACTGTTTTATATTCAGGTCTGGGGGATAATGTTCACTGTTTTATATTCAGGTCTGGGGGATAATGTTCACTGTTTTATAGTCGGGTCTGGGGAATAATGTTCACTGTTTTATATTCAGATCTGGGGGATAATGTTCACTGTTTTATATTCGGGTCTGGGGAATAATGTTCTCTGTTTTATATTCAGGTCTGGGGGATAATGTTCACTGTTTTATATTCAGGTCTGGGGGATAATGTTCACTTTTATATTCGGGTCTGAGGGATAATGTTCACTGTTTTATATTCAGGTCTTGGGGATAATGTTCACTGTTTTATATTCAGGTCTAGGGGATAATGTTCACTGTTTTATATTCAGGTCTAGGGGATAATGTTCACTGTTTTATATTCAGGTCTAGGGGATAATGTTCACTGTGTTATATTCAGGTCGAGGGGATAATGTTCACTGTTTTCTTTTCAGATCTGGGGGATAATGTTCACTGTTTTATATTCGGGTCTGGGGAATAATGTTCACTGTTTTATATTCAGTTCTGGGGGATAATGTTCACTGTTTTATATTCAGATCTGGGGGATAATATTCACTGTTTTATATTCGGGTCTGGGGGATAATGTTCACTGTTTTATTTTCAGGTCTGGGGGATAATGTTCACTGTTTTATATTCGGGTCTGGGGAATAATGTTCTCTGTTTTATATTCAGTTCTGGGGGATAATGTTCACTGTTTTATATTCGGGTCTGGGGAATAATGTTCACTGTTGTATATTCGGGTCTGGGGAATAATGTTCACTGTTTTATATTCAGGTCTGGGGGATAATGTTCACTGTTTTATATTCAGATCTCGGGGATAATGTTCACTGTTTTATATTCGGGTCTGGGGGATAATGTTCACTGTGTTATTTTCAGGTCTGGGGGATAATGTTCACTGTTTTATATTCAGATCTCGGGGATAATGTTCACTGTTTTATATTCGGGTCTGGGGGATAATGTTCACTGTGTTATTTTCAGGTCTGGGGGATAATGTTCACAGTTTCATATTCGGGTCTGGGGGATAATGTTCACTATTTCATATTCGGGGATGGGGGATAATGTTCACTGTTTCATATTCGGGTCTGGGGGATAATGTTCACTGTTTTATATTCGGGTCTGGGGGATAATGTTCACTGTTTTATATTCGGGTCTGTGGGATAATGTTCACTGTTTTATATTCGGGTCTAGGGGATAATGTTCACTGTTTTATATTCGGTTCTAGGGGATAATGTTCACTGTTGTATATTCACGTCTGGGGGATAATGTTCACTGTTTTATATTCGGGTCTGGGGAATAATGTTCACTGTTTTATATTCAGGTCTGGGGGATAATGATCACTGCTTTATATTCGGTTCTAGTGGATAATGTTCACTGTTTTATATTCAGGTCTCGGGGATAATGTTCACTGTTTTATATTCAGGTCTGGGGGATAATGATCACTGCTTTATATTCGGTTCTAGTGGATAATGTTCACTGTTTTATATTCAGGTCTCGGGGATAATGTTCACTGTTTTATATTCAGGTCTGGGGGATAATGTTCACTGTTTTATATTCAGATCTGGGGGATAATGTTCACTGTTGTATATTCGGGTCTGGGGAATAATGTTCACTGTTTTATATTCAGGTCTGGGGGATATTGTTCACTGTTTTATATTCAGATCTGGGGGATAATGTTCACTGTTTTATATTCGGGTCTGGGGGATAATGTTCACTGTGTTATTTTCAGGTCTGGGGGATAATGTTCACTGTTTCATATTTGGGTCTGGGGGATAATGTTCACTGTTTCATATTCGGGTCTGGGCGATAATGTTCACTGTTTTATATTCGGGGATGGGGGATAATGTTCACTGTTTCATATTCGGGTCTGGGGGATAATGTTCACTGTTTTATATTCGGGTCTGGGGGATAATGTTCACTGGTTTATATTCGGGTCTGTGGGATAATGTTCACTGTTTTATATTCGGGTCTAGGGGATAATGTTCACTGTTTTATATTCAGGTCTAGGGGATAATGTTCACTGTTTTATATTCAGGTCTAGGGGATAATGTTCACTGTTTTGTATTCAGGTCTGGGGGATAATGTTCACTGTTTTATATTCAGGTCTGGGGGATAATGTTCTCTGTTTTATATTCGTGTCTGGGGAATAATGTTCACTGTTTTATATTCAGGTCTGGGGGATAATGTTCACTGTTTTATATTGAGGTCTGGGGGATAATGTTCACTGTTTTATATTCGGGTCTGGGGAATAATGTTCACTGTTTTATATTCGGGTCTGGGGAATAATGTTCAATGTTTTATATTCAGGTCTGGGGGATAATGTTCACTGTTTTATATTCAGGTCTGGGGGATAATGATCACTGCTTTATATTCGGTTCTAGTGGATAATGTTCACTGTTTTATATTCAGGTCTGGGGGATAATGTTCACTGTTTTATATTCAGGATTGGGGGATAATGTTCCCTGTTTTATATTCGTGTCTGGGGAATAATGTTCACTGTTTTATAGTCGGGTCTGGGGAATAATGTTCACAGTTTTATATTCGGGTCTGGGGAATAATGTTCAATGTTTTATATTCAGGTCTGGGGGATAATGTTCACTGTTTTATATTCAGGTCTGGGGGATAATGATCACTGCTTTATATTCGGTTCTAGTGGATAATGTTCAATGTTTTATATTCAGGTCTGGGGGATAATGTTCACTGTTTATATTCAGGTCTGGGGGATAATGTTCACTGTTATATATTCAGGTCTAGGGGATAATGTTCACTGTTTTGTATTCAGGTCTAGGGGATAATGTTCACTGTTTTATATTCAGGTCTGGGGGATAATGTTCTCTGTTTTATATTCGTGTCTGGGGAATAATGTTCACTGTTTTATATTCAGGTCTGGGGGATAATGTTCGCTGTTTTATATTCAGGTCTGGGGGATAATGTTCACTGTTTTATATTCAGGTCTAGGGGATAATGTTCACTGTTTTATATTCAGGTCTGGGGGATAATGTTCACTGTTTTATATTCGGGTCTGGTGGATAATGTTCACTGTTTTATATTCGGGTTTGGGGAATAATGTTCACTGTTTTATATTCAGGTCTGGGGGATAATGTTCACTGTTTTATATTCAGGTCTGGGGGATAATGTTCACTGTTTTATAGTCGGGTCTGGGGAATAATGTTCACAGTTTTATATTCAGATCTGGGGGATAATGTTCACTTTTTTATATTCGGGTCTGGGGAATAATGTTCTCTGTTTTATATTCAGGTCTGGGGGATAATGTTCACTGTTTTATATTCAGGTCTGTGGGATAATGTTCACTTTTATATTCGGGTCTGAGGGATAATGTTCACTGTTTTATATTCAGGTCTTGGGGATAATGTTCACTGTTTTATATTCAGGTCTAGGGGATAATGTTCACTGTTTTATATTCAGGTCTAGGGGATAATGTTCACTGTGTTATATTCAGGTCGAGGGGATAATGTTCACTGTTTTCTTTTCAGATCTGGGGGATAATGTTCACTGTTTTATATTCGGGTCTGGGGAATAATGTTCACTGTTTTATATTCAGTTCTGGGGGATAATGTTCACTGTTTTATATTCAGATCTGGGGGATAATATTCACTGTTTTATATTCGGGTCTGGGGGATAATGTTCACTGTTTTATTTTCAGGTCTGGGGGATAATGTTCACTGTTTTATATTCGGGTCTGGGGAATAATGTTCTCTGTTTTATATTCAGGTCTGGGGGATAATGTTCACTGTTTTATATTCGGGTCTGGGGAATAATGTTCACTGTTGTATATTCGGGTCTGGGGAATAATGTTCACTGTTTTATATTCAGGTCTGGGGGATAATTTTCACTGTTTTATATTCAGATCTGGGGGATAATGATCACTGTTTTATATTCGTGTCTGGGGGATAATGTTCACTGTGTTATTTTCAGGTCTGGGGGATAATGTTCACTGTTTCATATTCGGGTGTGGGGGATAATGTTCACTATTGCATATTCGGGTCTGGGGGATAATGTTCACTGTTTTATATTCGGGGATGGGGGATAATGTTCACTGTTTCATATTCGGGTCTGGGGGATAATGTTCACTGTTTTATATTCGGGTCTGGGGGATAATGTTCACTGTTTTATATTCGGGTCTGTGGAATAATGTTCACTGTTTTATATTCGGGTCTAGGGGATAATGTTCACTGTTTTATATTCGGTTCTAGGGGATAATGTTCACTGTTGTATATTCACGTCTGGGGGATAATGTTCACTGTTTTATATTCGGGTCTGGGGAATAATGTTCACTGTTTTATATTCGGGTCTGGGGAATAATGTTCAATGTTTTATATTCAGGTCTGGGGGATAATGTTCACTGTTTTATATTCAGGTCTGGGGGATAATATTCACTGTTTTATATTCGGGTCTGGGGGATAATGTTCACTGTTTTGTAATCAGGTCTGGGGGATAATGTTCACTGTTTTATATTCAGGTCTGGGGGATAATGTTCTCTGTTTTATATTCGTGTCTGGCGAATAATGTTCACTGTTTTATATTCAGGTCTGGGGGATAATGTTCACTGTTTAATATTCAGGTCTAGGGGATAATGTTCACTGTTTTATATTCAGGTCTAGGGGATAATGTTCACTGTTTTATATTCAGGTCTGGGGGATAATGTTCACTGTTTTATATTCAGATCTGTGGGATAATGTTCACTGTTGTATATTCGGGTCTGGGGAATAATGTTCACTGTTTTATATTCAGGTCTGGGGGATAATGTTCACTGTTTTATATTCAGATCTGGGGGATAATGTTCACTGTTTTATATTCGGGTCTGGGGGATAATGTTCACTGTGTTATTTTCAGGTCTGGGGGATAATGTTCACTGTTTCATATTCGGGTCTGGGGGATAATGTTCACTGTTTCATATTCGGGTCTGGGGGATAATGATCACTGTTTTATATTCGGGGATGGGGGATAATGTTCACTGTTTCATATTCGGGTCTGGGGGATAATGTTCACTGTTTTATATTCGGGTCTGGGGGATAATGTTCACTGTTTTATATTCGGGTCTGTGGGATAATGTTCACTGTTTTATATTCGGGTCTCGGGGATAATGTTCACTGTTTTATATTCGGTTCTAGGGGATAATGTTCACTGTTTTATATTCACGTCTGGGGGATAATGTTCACTGTTTTATATTCTGGTCTGGGGAATAATGTTCACTGTTTTATATTCACGTCTGGGGAATAATGTTCAATGTTTTATATTCAGGTCTGGGGGATAATGTTCACTGTTTTAAATTCAGGTCCGGGGGATAATGATCACTGCTTTATATTCGGTTCTAGTGGATAATGTTCACTGTTTTATATTCAGGTCTGGGGGATAATGTTCACTGTTTTATATTCAGGATTGGGGGATAATGTTCCCTGTTTTATATTCGTGTCTGGGGAATAATGTTCACTGTTTTATATTCAGGTCTGGGGGATAATGTTCACTGTTTTATATTTGGGTCTGGGTGATAATGTTCACTGTTTTATATTCAGGTCTAGGGGATAATGTTCACTGTTTTGTATTCAGGTCTGGGGGATAATGTTCAATGTTTTATATTCAGGTCTGGGGGATAATGTTCACTGTTTTATATTCAGGTCTAGGGGATAATGTTCACTGTTTTGTATTCAGGTCTGGGGGATAATGTTCACTGTTTTATATTCAGGTCTGGGGGATAATGTTCACTGTTTTATATTCGGGTCTGGGGAATAATGTTCAATGTTTTATATTCAGGTCTGGGGGATAATGTTCACTGTTTTATATTCAGGTCTGGGGGATAATGTTCACTGTTTTATAGTCGGGTCTGGGGAATAATGTTCACAGTTTTATATTCGGGTCTGGGGAATAATGTTCAATGTTTTATATTCAGGTCTGGGGGATAATGTTCACTGTTTTATATTCAGGTCTGGGGGATAATGATCACTGCTTTATATTCGGTTCTAGTGGATAATGTTCACTGTTTTATATTCAGGTCTGGGGGATAATGTTCACTGTTTTATATTCCGGTCTGGGGGATAATGTTCACTGTTATATATTCAGGTCTAGGGGATAATGTTCACTATTTTATATTCAGGTCTGGGGGATAATGTTCTCTGTTTTATATTCGTGTCTGGGGAATAATGTTCACTGTTTTATATTCAGGTCTGGGGGATAATGTTCGCTGTTTTATATTCAGGTCTGGGGGATAATGTTCACTGTTTTATATTCAGGTCTAGGGGATAATGTTCACTGTTTTATATTCAGGTCTGGGGGATAATGTTCACTGTTTTATATTCGGGTCTGGTGGATAATGTTCACTGTTTTATATTCGGGTTTGGGGAATAATGTTCACTGTTTTATATTCAGGTCTGGGGGATAATGTTCACTGTTTTATATTCAGGTCTGGGGGATAATGTTCACTGTTTTATAGTCGGGTCTGGGGAATAATGTTCACTGTTTTATATTCAGATCTGGGGGATAATGTTCACTGTTTTATATTCGGGTCTGGGGAATAATGTTCTCTGTTTTATATTCAGGTCTGGGGGATAATGTTCACTGTTTTATATTCAGGTCTGGGGGATAATGTTCACTTTTATATTCGGGTCTGAGGGATAATGTTCACTGTTTTATATTCAGGTCTTGGGGATAATGTTCACTGTTTTATATTCAGGTCTAGGGGATAATGTTCACTGTTTTATATTCAGGTCTGGGGGATAATGTTCACTGTTTTATATTCAGGTCTAGGGGATAATGTTCACTGTGTTATATTCAGGTCGAGGGGATAATGTTCACTGTTTTCTTTTCAGATCTGGGGGATAATGTTCACTGTTTTATATTCGGGTCTGGGGAATAATGTTCACTGTTTTATATTCAGTTCTGGGGGATAATGTTCACTGTTTAATATTCAGATCTGGGGGATAATATTCACTGTTTTATATTCGGGTCTGGGGGATAATGTTCACTGTTTTATTTTCAGGTCTGGGGGATAATGTTCACTGTTTTATATTCGGGTCTGGGGAATAATGTTCTCTGTTTTATATTCAGTTCTGGGGGATAATGTTCACTGTTTTATATTCGGGTCTGGGGAATAATGTTCACTGTTGTATATTCGGGTCTGGGGAATAATGTTCACTGTTTTATATTCAGGTCTGGGGGATAATGTTCACTGTTTTATATTCAGATCTCGGGGATAATGTTCACTGTTTTATATTCGGGTCTGGGGGATAATGTTCACTGTGTTATTTTCAGGTCTGGGGGATAATGTTCACAGTTTCATATTCGGGTCTGGGGGATAATGTTCACTATTTCATATTCGGGTATGGGGGATAATGTTCACTGTTTTATATTCGGGGATGGGGGATAATGTTCACTGTTTCATATTCGGGTCTGGGGGATAATGTTCACTGTTTTATATTCGGGTCTGGGGGATAATGTTCACTGTTTTATATTCGGGTCTGTGGGATAATGTTCACTGTTTTATATTCGGGTCTAGGGGATAATGTTCACTGTTTTATATTCGGTTCTAGGGGATAATGTTCACTGTTGTATATTCACGTCTGGGGGATAATGTTCACTGTTTTATATTCGGGTCTGGGGAATAATGTTCACTGTTTTATATTCAGGTCTGGGGGATAATGATCACTGCTTTATATTCGGTTCTAGTGGATAATGTTCACTGTTTTATATTCAGGTCTCGGGGATAATGTTCACTGTTTTATATTCAGGTCTGGGGGATAATGATCACTGCTTTATATTCGGTTCTAGTGGATAATGTTCACTGTTTTATATTCAGGTCTCGGGGATAATGTTCACTGTTTTATATTCAGGTCTGGGGGATAATGTTCACTGTTTTATATTCAGATCTGGGGGATAATGTTCACTGTTGTATATTCGGGTCTGGGGAATAATGTTCACTGTTTTATATTCAGGTCTGGGGGATATTGTTCACTGTTTTATATTCAGATCTGGGGGATAATGTTCACTGTTTTATATTCGGGTCTGGGGGATAATGTTCACTGTGTTATTTTCAGGTCTGGGGGATAATGTTCACTGTTTCATATTTGGGTCTGGGGGATAATGTTCACTGTTTCATATTCGGGTCTGGGGGATAATGTTCACTGTTTTATATTCGGGGATGGGGGATAATGTTCACTGTTTCATATTCGGGTCTGGGGGATAATGTTCACTGTTTTATATTCGGGTCTGGGGGATAATGTTCACTGGTTTATATTCGGGTCTGTGGGATAATGTTCACTGTTTTATATTCGGGTCTAGGGGATAATGTTCACTGTTTTATATTCAGGTCTAGGGGATAATGTTCACTGTTTTATATTCAGGTCTAGGGGATAATGTTCACTGTTTTGTATTCAGGTCTGGGGGATAATGTTCACTGTTTTATATTCAGGTCTGGGGGATAATGTTCTCTGTTTTATATTCGTGTCTGGGGAATAATGTTCACTGTTTTATATTCAGGTCTGGGGGATAATGTTCACTGTTTTATATTGAGGTCTGGGGGATAATGTTCACTGTTTTATATTCGGGTCTGGGGAATAATGTTCACTGTTTTATATTCGGGTCTGGGGAATAATGTTCAATGTTTTATATTCAGGTCTGGGGGATAATGTTCACTGTTTTATATTCAGGTCTGGGGGATAATGATCACTGCTTTATATTCGGTTCTAGTGGATAATGTTCACTGTTTTATATTCAGGTCTGGGGGATAATGTTCACTGTTTTATATTCAGGATTGGGGGATAATGTTCCCTGTTTTATATTCGTGTCTGGGGAATAATGTTCACTGTTTTATAGTCGGGTCTGGGGAATAATGTTCACAGTTTTATATTCGGGTCTGGGGAATAATGTTCAATGTTTTATATTCAGGTCTGGGGGATAATGTTCACTGTTTTATATTCAGGTCTGGGGGATAATGATCACTGCTTTATATTCGGTTCTAGTGGATAATGTTCAATGTTTTATATTCAGGTCTGGGGGATAATGTTCACTGTTTATATTCAGGTCTGGGGGATAATGTTCACTGTTATATATTCAGGTCTAGGGGATAATGTTCACTGTTTTGTATTCAGGTCTAGGGGATAATGTTCACTGTTTTATATTCAGGTCTGGGGGATAATGTTCTCTGTTTTATATTCGTGTCTGGGGAATAATGTTCACTGTTTTATATTCAGGTCTGGGGGATAATGTTCGCTGTTTTATATTCAGGTCTGGGGGATAATGTTCACTGTTTTATATTCAGGTCTAGGGGATAATGTTCACTGTTTTATATTCAGGTCTGGGGGATAATGTTCACTGTTTTATATTCGGGTCTGGTGGATAATGTTCACTGTTTTATATTCGGGTTTGGGGAATAATGTTCACTGTTTTATATTCAGGTCTGGGGGATAATGTTCACTGTTTTATATTCAGGTCTGGGGGATAATGTTCACTGTTTTATAGTCGGGTCTGGGGAATAATGTTCACTGTTTTATATTCAGATCTGGGGGATAATGTTCACTGTTTTATATTCGGGTCTGGGGAATAATGTTCTCTGTTTTATATTCAGGTCTGGGGGATAATGTTCACTGTTTTATATTCAGGTCTGGGGGATAATGTTCACTTTTATATTCGGGTCTGAGGGATAATGTTCACTGTTTTATATTCAGGTCTTGGGGATAATGTTCACTGTTTTATATTCAGGTCTAGGGGATAATGTTCACTGTTTTATATTCAGGTCTAGGGGATAATGTTCACTGTGTTATATTCAGGTCGAGGGGATAATGTTCACTGTTTTCTTTTCAGATCTGGGGGATAATGTTCACTGTTTTATATTCGGGTCTGGGGAATAATGTTCACTGTTTTATATTCAGTTCTGGGGGATAATGTTCACTGTTTTATATTCAGATCTGGGGGATAATATTCACTGTTTTATATTCGGGTCTGGGGGATAATGTTCACTGTTTTATTTTCAGGTCTGGGGGATAATGTTCACTGTTTTATATTCGGGTCTGGGGAATAATGTTCTCTGTTTTATATTCAGGTCTGGGGGATAATGTTCACTGTTTTATATTCGGGTCTGGGGAATAATGTTCACTGTTGTATATTCGGGTCTGGGGAATAATGTTCACTGTTTTATATTCAAGTCTGGGGGATAATGTTCACTGTTTTATATTCAGATCTGGGGGATAATGATCACTGTTTTATATTCGGGTCTGGGGGATAATGTTCACTGTGTTATTTTCAGGTCTGGGGGATAATGTTCACTGTTTCATATTCGGGTGTGGGGGATAATGTTCACTATTGCATATTCGGGTCTGGGGGATAATGTTCACTGTTTTATATTCGGGGATGGGGGATAATGTTCACTGTTTCATATTCGGGTCTGGGGGATAATGTTCACTGTTTTATATTCGGGTCTGGGGGATAATGTTCACTGTTTTATATTCGGGTCTGTGGAATAATGTTCACTGTTTTATATTCGGGTCTAGGGGATAATGTTCACTGTTTTATATTCGGTTCTAGGGGATAATGTTCACTGTTGTATATTCACGTCTGGGGGATAATGTTCACTGTTTTATATTCGGGTCTGGGGAATAATGTTCACTGTTTTATATTCGGGTCTGGGGAATAATGTTCAATGTTTTATATTCAGGTCTGGGGGATAATGTTCACTGTTTTATATTCAGGTCTGGGGGATAATGATCACTGCTTTATATTCGGTTCTAGTGGATATTGTTCACTGTTTTATATTCAGGTCTCTGGGATAATGTTCACTGTTTTATATTCAGGTCTGGGGGATAATGTTCACTGTTTTATATTCAGATCTGGGGGATAATGTTCACTGTTGTATATTCTGGTCTGGGGAATAATGTTCACTGTTTTATATTCAGGTCTGGGGGATATTGTTCACTGTTTTATATTCAGATCTGGGGGATAATGTTCACTGTTTTATATTCGTGTCTGGGGAATAATGTTCACTGTTTTATATTCAGGTCTGGGGGATAATGTTCACTGTTTTATATTCAGGTCTGGGGGATAATGTTCACTGTTTTATATTCGGGTCTGTGGGATAATGTTCACTGTTTTATATTCGGGTCTAGGGGATAATGTTCACTGTTTTATATTCAGGTCTAGGGGATAATGTTCACTGTTTTATATTCAGGTCTAGGGGATAATGTTCACTGTTTTATATTCAGATCTGGGGGATAATGTTCACTGTTTTATATTCAGGTCTGGGGGATAATGTTCTCTGTATTATATTCGTGTCTGGGTAATAATGTTCACTGTTTTATATTGAGGTCTGGGGTATAATGTTCACTGTTTTATATTCAGGTCTGGGGGATAATGTTCACTGTTTTATATTTGGGTCTGGGGGATAATGTTCTCTGTTTTATATTCAGGTCTAGGGGATAATGTTCACTGTTTTATATTCAGGTCTGGGGGATAATGTTCACTGTTTTATATTCAGATCTGGGGGATAATGTTCACTTTTGTATATTCGGGTCTGGGGAATAATGTTCACTGTTTTATATTCAGGTCTGGGGGATAATGTTCACTGTTTTATATTCAGATCTGGGGGATAATGTTCACTGTTTTATATTCGGGTCTGGGGGATAATGTTCACTGTGTTATTTTCAGGTCTGGGGGATAATGTTCACTGTTTCATATTCGGGTCTGGGGGATAATGTTCACTGTTTCATATTCGGGTCTGGGGGATAATGTTCACTGTTTTATATTCGGGGATGGGGGATAATGTTCACTGTTTCATATTCGGGTCTGGGGGATAATGTTCACTGTTTTATATTCGTGTCTGGGGGATAATGTTCACTGTTTTATATTCGGGTCTGTGGGATAATGTTCACTGTTTTATATTCGGGTCTCGGGGATAATGTTCACTGTTTTATATTCACGTCTGGGGGATAATGTTCACTGTTTTATATTCGGGTCTGGGGAATAATGTTCACTGTTTTATATTCGGGTCTGGGGAATAATGTTCAATGTTTTATATTCAGGTCTGGTGGATAATGTTCACTGTTTTATATTCAGGTCTGGGGGATAATGATCACTGCTTTATATTCGGTTCTAGTGGATAATGTTCACTGTTTTATATTCAGGTCTGGGGGATAATGTTCACTGTTTTATATTCAGGTCTGGGGGATAATGTTCTCTGTTTTATATTCGTGTCTGGGGAATAATGTTCACTGTTTTATATTCAGGTCTGGGGGATAATGTTCACTGTTTTATATTTGGGTCTGGGGGATAATGTTCACTGTTTTATATTCAGGTCTAGGGGATAATGTTCACTGTTTTGTATTCAGGTCTGGGGGATAATGTTCACTGTTTTATATTCAGGTCTGGGGGATAATGTTCACTGTTTTATATTCGGGTCTGGGGAATAATGTTCAATGTTTTATATTCAGGTCTGGGGGATAATGTTCACTGTTTTATATTCAGGTCTGGGGGATAATGTTCACTGTTTTATAGTCGGGTCTGGGGAATAATGTTCACTGTTTTATATTCGGGTCTGGGGAATAATGTTCAATGTTTTATATTCAGGTCTGGGGGATAATGTTCACTGTTTTGTATTCAGGTCTGGGGGATAATGATCACTGCTTTATATTCGGTTCTAGTGGATAATGTTCACTGTTTTATATTCAGGTCTGGGGGATAATGTTCACTGTTTTATATTCAGGTCTGGGGGATAATGTTCACTGTTATATATTCAGGTCTAGGGGATAATGTTCACTGTTTTGTATTCAGGTCTAGGGGATAATGTTCACTGTTTTATATTCAGGTCTGGGGGATAATGTTCTCTGTTTTATATTCGTGTCTGGGGAATAATGTTCACTGTTTTATATTCAGGTCTGGGGGATAATGTTCAATGTTTTATATTCAGGTCTGGGGGATAATGTTCACTGTTTTATATTCAGGTCTGGGGGATAATGATCACTGCTTTATATTCGGTTCTAGTGGATAATGTTCAGTGTTTTATATTCAGGTCTGGGGGATAATGTTCACTGTTTTATATTCAGGTCTGGGGGATAATGTTCTCTGTTTTATATTCGTGTCTGGGGAATAATGTTCACTGTTTTATATTCAGGTCTGGGGGATAATGTTCACTGTTATATATTCAGGTCTAGGGGATAATGTTCACTGTTTTGTATTCAGGTCTAGGGGATAATGTTCACTGTTTTATATTCAGGTCTGGGGGATAATGTTCTCTGTTTTATATTCGTGTCTGGGGAATAATGTTCACTGTTTTATATTCAGGTCTGGGGGATAATGTTCACTGTTTTATATTCAGGTCTGGGGGATAATGTTCACTGTTTTATATTCAGGTCTAGGAGATAATGTTCACTGTTTTATATTCAGGTCTGGGGGATAATGTTCACTGTTTTATATTCGGGTCTGGTGGATAATTTTCACTGCTTTATATTCGGGTCTGGGGAATAATGTTCACTGTTTTATATTCAGGTCTGGGGGATAATGTTCACTGTTTTATATTCAGGTCTGGGGGATAATGTTCACTGTTTTATAGTCGGGTCTGGGGAATAATGTTCACTGTTTTATATTCAGATCTGGGGGATAATGTTCACTGTTTTATATTCGGGTCTGGGGAATAATGTTCTCTGTTTTATATTCAGGTCTGGGGGATAATGTTCACTGTTTTATATTCAGGTCTGGGGGATAATGTTCACTTTTATATTCGGGTCTGGGGGATAATGTTGACTGTTTTATATTCAGGTCTAGGGGATAATGTTCACTGTTTTATATTCAGGTCTAGCGGATAATGTTCACTGTTTTATATTCAGGTCGAGGGGATAATGTTCACTGTTTTCTTTTCAGATCTGGGGGATAATGTTCACTGTTTTATATTCGGGTCTGGGGAATAATGTTCACTGTTTTATATTCAGTTCTGGGGGATAATGTTCACTGTTTTATATTCAGATCTGGGGGATAATATTCACTGTTTTATATTCAGGTCTGGGGGATAATGATCACTGCTTTATATTCGGTTCTAGTGGATAATGTTCACTGTTTTATATTCAGGTCTCGGGGATAATGTTCACTGTTTTATATTCAGGTCTGGGGGATAATGTTCACTGTTTTATATTCAGATCTGGGGGATAATGTTCACTGTTGTATATTCGGGTCTGGGGAATAATGTTCACTGTTTTATATTCAGGTCTGGGGGATATTGTTCACTGTTTTATATTCAGATTTGGGGGATAATGTTCACTGTTTTATATTCGGGTCTGGGGGATAATGTTCACTGTGTTATTTTCAGGTCTGGGGGATAATGTTCACTGTTTCATATTTGGGTCTGGGGGATAATGTTCACTGTTTCATATTCGGGTCTGGGGGATAATGTTCACTGTTTTATATTCGGGGATGGGGGATAATGTTCACTGTTTCATATTCGGGTCTGGGGGATAATGTTCACTGTTTTATATTCGGGTCTGGGGGATAATGTTCACTGTTTTATATTCGGGTCTGTGGGATAATGTTCACTGTTTTATATTCGGGTCTAGGGGATAATGTTCACTGTTTTATATTCGGGTCTGGGGAATAATGTTCAATGTTTTATATTCAGGTCTGGGGGATAATGTTCACTGTTTTGTATTCAGGTCTGGGGGATAATGATCACTGCTTTATATTCGGTTCTAGTGGATAATGTTCACTGTTTTATATTCAGGTCTGGGGGATAATGTTCACTGTTTTATATTCAGGTCTGGGGGATAATGTTCACTGTTATATATTCAGGTCTAGGGGATAATGTTCACTGTTTTGTATTCAGGTCTAGGGGATAATGTTCACTGTTTTATATTCAGGTCTGGGGGATAATGTTCTCTGTTTTATATTCGTGTCTGGGGAATAATGTTCACTGTTTTATATTCAGGTCTGGGGGATAATGTTCAATGTTTTATATTCAGGTCTGGGGGATAATGTTCACTGTTTTATATTCAGGTCTGGGGGATAATGATCACTGCTTTATATTCGGTTCTAGTGGATAATGTTCAGTGTTTTATATTCAGGTCTGGGGGATAATGTTCACTGTTTTATATTCAGGTCTGGGGGATAATGTTCTCTGTTTTATATTCGTGTCTGGGGAATAATGTTCACTGTTTTATATTCAGGTCTGGGGGATAATGTTCACTGTTTTGTATTCAGGTCTAGGGGATAATGTTCACTGTTTTATATTCAGGTCTGGGGGATAATGTTCTCTGTTTTATATTCGTGTCTGGGGAATAATGTTCACTGTTTTATATTCAGGTCTGGGGGATAATGTTCACTGTTTTATATTCAGGTCTGGGGGATAATGTTCACTGTTTTATATTCAGGTCTAGGAGATAATGTTCACTGTTTTATATTCAGGTCTGGGGGATAATGTTCACTGTTTTATATTCGGGTCTGGTGGATAATTTTCACTGCTTTATATTCGGGTCTGGGGAATAATGTTCACTGTTTTATATTCAGGTCTGGGGGATAATGTTCACTGTTTTATATTCAGGTCTGGGGGATAATGTTCACTGTTTTATAGTCGGGTCTGGGGAATAATGTTCACTGTTTTATATTCAGATCTGGGGGATAATGTTCACTGTTTTATATTCGGGTCTGGGGAATAATGTTCTCTGTTTTATATTCAGGTCTGGGGGATAATGTTCACTGTTTTATATTCAGGTCTGGGGGATAATGTTCACTTTTATATTCGGGTCTGGGGGATAATGTTGACTGTTTTATATTCAGGTCTAGGGGATAATGTTCACTGTTTTATATTCAGGTCTAGGGGATAATGTTCACTGTTTTATATTCAGGTCGAGGGGATAATGTTCACTGTTTTCTTTTCAGATCTGGGGGATAATGTTCACTGTTTTATATTCGGGTCTGGGGAATAATGTTCACTGTTTTATATTCGGTTCTAGTGGATAATGTTCACTGTTTTATATTCAGGTCTCGGGGATAATGTTCACTGTTTTATATTCAGGTCTGGGGGATAATGTTCACTGTTTTATATTCAGATCTGGGGGATAATGTTCACTGTTGTATATTCGGGTCTGGGGAATAATGTTCACTGATTTATATTCAGGTCTGGGGGATATTGTTCACTGTTTTATATTCAGATCTGGGGGATAATGTTCACTGTTTTATATTCGGCTCTGGGGGATAATGTTCACTGTGTTATTTTCAGGTCTGGGGGATAATGTTCACTGTTTCATATTTGGGTCTGGGGGATAATGTTCACTGTTTCATATTCGGGTCTGGGGGATAATGTTCACTGTTTTATATTCGGGGATGGGGGATAATGTTCACTGTTTCATATTCGGGTCTGGGGGATAATGTTCACTGTTTTATATTCGGGTCTGGGGGATAATGTTCACTGTTTTATATTCGGGTCTGTGGGATAATGTTCACTGTTTTATATTCGGGTCTAGGGGATAATGTTCACTGTTTTATATTCAGGTCTAGGGGATAATGTTCACTGTTTTATATTTAGGTCTGGGGGATAATGTTCACTGTTTTATATTCAGGTCTAGGGGATAATGTTCACTGTTTTGTATTCAGGTCTGGGGGATAATGTTCACTGTTTTATATTCAGGTCTGGGGGATAATGTTCTCTGTTTTATATTCGTGTCTGGGGAATAATGTTCACTGTTTTATATTCAGGTCTGGGGGATAATGTTCACTGTTTTATATTGAGGTCTGGGGGATAATGTTCACTGTTTTATATTCAGGTCTGGGGGATAATGTTCACTGTTTTATATTCAGATCTGGGGGATAATGTTCACTGTTGTATATTCGGGTCTGGGGAATAATGTTCACTGTTTTATATTCAGGTCTGGGGGATAATGTTCACTGTTTTATATTCAGATCTGGGGGATAATGTTCACTGTTTTATATTCGGGTCTAGGGGATAATGTTCACTGTTTTATATTCAGGTCTGGGGGATAATGTTCACTGTTTTATATTCAGATCTGGGGGATAATGTTCACTGTTGTATATTCGGGTCTGGGGAATAATGTTCACTGTTTTATATTCAGGTCTGGGGGATAATGTTCACTGTTTTATATTCAGATCTGGGGGATAATGTTCACTGTTTTATATTCGGGTCTGGGGGATAATGTTCACTGTGTTATTTTCAGGTCTGGGGGATAATGTTCACTGTTTCATATTCGGGTCTGGGGGATAATGTTCACTGTTTCATATTCGGGTCTGGGGGATAATGTTCACTGTTTTATATTCAGGTCTAGGGGATAATGTTCACTGTTTTATATTCAGGTCTGGGGGATAATGTTCACTGTTTTATATTCAGATCTGGGGGATAATGTTCACTGTTGTATATTCGGGTCTGGGGAATAATGTTCACTGTTTTATATTCAGGTCTGGGGGATAATGTTCACTGTTTTATATTCAGATCTGGGGGATAATGTTCACTGTTTTATATTCGGGTCTGGGGGATAATGTTCTCTGTGTTATTTTCAGGTCTGGGGGATAATGTTCACTGTTTCATATTCGGGTCTGGGGGATAATGTTCACTGTTTCATATTCGGGTCTGGGGGATAATGTTCACTGTTTTATATTCGGGGATGGGGGATAATGTTCACTGTTTCATATTCGGGTCTGGGGGATAATGTTCACTGTTTTATATTCGGGTCTGGGGGATAATGTTCACTGTTTTATATTCGGGTCTGTGGGATAATGTTCACTGTTTTATATTCGGGTCTCGGGGATAATGTTCACTGTTTTATATTCACGTCTGGGGGATAATGTTCACTGTTTTATATTCGGGTCTGGGGAATAATGTTCACTGTTTTATATTCGGGTCTGGGGAATAATGTTCAATATTTTATATTCAGGTCTGGGGGATAATGTTCACTGTTTTATATTCAGGTCTGGGGGATAATGTTCTATGTTTTATATTCATGTCTGGGGGATAATGATCACTGCTTTATATTCGGTTCTAGTGGATAATGTTCACTGTTTTATATTCAGGTCTGGGGGATAATGTTCACTGTTTTATATTCAGGTCTGGGGGATAATGTTCTCTGTTTTATATTCGTGTCTGGGGAATAATGTTCACTGTTTTATATTCAGGTCTGGGGGATAATGTTCACTGTTTTATATTTGGGTCTGGGGGATAATGTTCACTGTTTTATATTCAGGTCTAGGGGATAATGTTCACTGTTTTGTATTCAGGTCTGGGGGATAATGTTCACTGTTTTATATTCAGGTCTGGGGGATAATGTTCACTGTTTTATATTCGGGTCTGGGGAATAATGTTCAATGTTTTATATTCAGGTCTGGGGGATAATGTTCACTGTTTTATATTCAGGTCTGGGGGATAATGTTCACTGTTTTATAGTCGGGTCTGGGGAATAATGTTCACTGTTTTATATTCGGGTCTGGGGAATAATGTTCAATGTTTTATATTCAGGTCTGGGGGATAATGTTCACTGTTTTGTATTCAGGTCTGGGGGATAATGATCACTGCTTTATATTCGGTTCTAGTGGATAATGTTCACTGTTTTATATTCAGGTCTGGGGGATAATGTTCACTGTTTTATATTCAGGTCTGGGGGATAATGTTCACTGTTATATATTCAGGTCTCGGGGATAATGTTCACTGTTTTGTATTCAGGTCTAGGGGATAATGTTCACTGTTTTATATTCAGGTCTGGTGGATAATGTTCTCTGTTTTATATTCGTGTCTGGGGAATAATGTTCACTGTTTTATATTCAGGTCCGGGGGATAATGTTCACTGTTTTATATTCAGGTCTGGGGGATAATGTTCACTGTTTTATATTCAGGTCTAGGGGATAATGTTCACTGTTTTATATTCAGGTCTGGGGGATAATGTTCACTGTTTTATATTCGGGTCTGGTGGATAATGTTCACTGTTTTATATTCGGGTTTGGGGAATAATGTTCACTGTTTTATATTCAGGTCTGGGGGTTAATGTTCACTGTTTTATATTCAGGTCTGGGGGATAATGTTCACTGTTTTATAGTCGGGTCTGGGGAATAATGTTCACTGTTTTATATTCAGATCTGGGGGATAATGTTCACTGTTTTATTTTCGGGTCTGGGGAATAATGTTCTCTGTTTTATATTCAGGTCTGGGGGATAATGTTCACTGTTTTATATTCAGGTCTGGGGGATAATGTTCACTTTTATATTCGGGTCTGGGGGATAATGTTCACTGTTTTATATTCAGGTCTTGGGGATAATGTTCACTGTTTTATATTCAGGTCTAGGGGATAATGTTCACTGTTTTATATTCAGGTCTAGGGGATAATGTTCACTGTTTTATATTCAGGTCTAGGGGATAATGTTCACTGTTTTATATTCAGGTCTAGGGGATAATGTTCACTGTGTTATATTCAGGTCGAGGGGATAATGTTCACTGTTTTCTTTTCAGATCTGGGGGATAATGTTCACTGTTTTATATTCGGGTCTGGGGAATAATGTTCACTGTTTTATATTCAGTTCTGGGGGATAATGTTCACTGTTTTATATTCAGATCTGGGGGATAATATTCACTGTTTTATATTCGGGTCTGGGGGATAATGTTCACTGTTTTATTTTCAGGTCTGGGGGATAATGTTCACTGTTTTATATTCGGGTCTGGGGAATAATGTTCTCTGTTTTATATTCAGGTCTGGGGGATAATGTTCACTGTTTTATATTCGGGTCTGGGGAATAATGTTCACTGTTGTATATTCGGGTCTGGGGAATAATGTTCACTGTTTTATATTCAGGTCTGGGGGATAATGTTCACTGTTTTATATTCAGATCTGGGGGATAATGTTCACTGTTTTATATTCGGGTCTGGGGGATAATGTTCACTGTGTTATTTTCAGGTCTGGGGGATAATGTTCACTGTTTCATATTCGGGTCTGGGGGATAATGTTCACTATTTCATATTCGGGTCTGGGGGATAATGTTCACTGTTTTATATTCGGGGATGGGGGATAATGTTCACTGTTTCATATTCGGGTCTGGGCGATAATGTTCACTGTTTTATATTCGGGTCTGGGGGATAATGTTCACTGTTTTATATTCGGGTCTGTGGGATAATGTTCACTGTTTTATATTCGGGTCTAGGGGATAATGTTCACTGTTTTATATTCACGTCTGTGGGATAATGTTCACTGTTTTATATTCACGTCTGGGGGATAATGTACACTGTTTTATATTCGGGTCTGGGGAATAATGTTCAATGTTTTATATTCAGGTCTGGGGGATAATGTTCACTGTTTTATATTCAGGTCTGGGGGATAATGTTCACTGTTTTATATTCAGGTCTGGGGGATAATGTTCACTGTTTTATATTCAGGTCTGGGGGATAATGTTCACTGTTATATATTCAGGTCTCGGGGATAATGTTCACTGTTTTGTATTCAGGTCTAGGGGATAATGTTCACTGTTTTATATTCAGGTCTGGTGGATAATGTTCTCTGTTTTATATTCGTGTCTGGGGAATAATGTTCACTGTTTTATATTCAGGTCCGGGGGATAATGTTCACTGTTTTATATTCAGGTCTGGGGGATAATGTTCACTGTTTTATATTCAGGTCTAGGGGATAATGTTCACTGTTTTATATTCAGGTCTGGGGGATAATGTTCACTGTTTTATATTCGGGTCTGGTGGATAATGTTCACTGTTTTATATTCGGGTTTGGGGAATAATGTTCACTGTTTTATATTCAGGTCTGGGGGTTAATGTTCACTGTTTTATATTCAGGTCTGGGGGATAATGTTCACTGTTTTATAGTCGGGTCTGGGGAATAATGTTCACTGTTTTATATTCAGATCTGGGGGATAATGTTCACTGTTTTATATTCGGGTCTGGGGAATAATGTTCTCTGTTTTATATTCAGGTCTGGGGGATAATGTTCACTGTTTTATATTCAGGTCTGGGGGATAATGTTCACTTTTATATTCGGGTCTGGGGGATAATGTTCACTGTTTTATATTCAGGTCTTGGGGATAATGTTCACTGTTTTATATTCAGGTCTAGGGGATAATGTTCACTGTTTTATATTCAGGTCTAGGGGATAATGTTCACTGTTTTATATACAGGTCTAGGGGATAATGTTCACTGTTTTATATTCAGGTTTAGGGGATAATGTTCACTGTGTTATATTCAGGTCGAGGGGATAATGTTCACTGTTTTCTTTTCAGATCTGGGGGATAATGTTCACTGTTTTATATTCGGGTCTGGGGAATAATGTTCACTGTTTTATATTCAGTTCTGGGGGATAATGTTCACTGTTTTATATTCAGATCTGGGGGATAATATTCACTGTTTTATATTCGGGTCTGGGGGATAATGTTCACTGTTTTATTTTCAGGTCTGGGGGATAATGTTCACTGTTTTATATTCGGGTCTGGGGAATAATGTTCTCTGTTTTATATTCAGGTCTGGGGGATAATGTTCACTGTTTTATATTCGGGTCTGGGGAATAATGTTCACTGTTGTATATTCGGGTCTGGGGAATAATGTTCACTGTTTTATATTCAGGTCTGGGGGATAATGTTCACTGTTTTATATTCAGATCTGGGGGATAATGTTCACTGTTTTATATTCGGGTCTGGGGGATAATGTTCACTGTGTTATTTTCAGGTCTGGGGGATAATGTTCACTGTTTCATATTCGGGTCTGGGGGATAATGTTCACTATTTCATATTCGGGTCTGGGGGATAATGTTCACTGTTTTATATTCGGGGATGTGGGATAATGTTCACTGTTTCATATTCGGGTCTGGGCGATAATGTTCACTGTTTTATATTCGGGTCTGGGGGATAATGTTCACTGTTTTATATTCGGGTCTGTGGGATAATGTTCACTGTTTTATATTCGGGTCTAGGGGATAATGTTCACTGTTTTATATTCACGTCTGTGGGATAATGTTCACTGTTTTATATTCACGTCTGGGGGATAATGTTCACTGTTTTATATTCGGGTCTGGGGAATAATGTTCACTGTTTTATATTCGGGTCTGGGGAATAATGTTCAATGTTTTATATTCAGGTCTGGGGCATAATGTTCACTGTTTTATATTCAGGTCTGGGGGATAATGATCACTGCTTGATATTCGGTTCTAGTGGATAATGTTCACTGTTTTATATTCAGGTCTGGGGGATAATGTTCACTGTTTTATATTCAGGTCTGGGGGATAATGTTCTCTGTTTTATATTCGTGTCTGGGGAATAATGTTCACTGTTTTATATTCAGGTCTGGGGGATAATGTTCACTGTTATATATTCAGGTCTAGGGGATAATGTTCACTGTTTTGTATTCAGGTCTAGGGGATAATGTTCACTGTTTTATATTCAGGTCTGGGGGATAATGTTCTCTGTTTTATATTCGTGTCTGGGGAATAATGTTCACTGTTTTATATTCAGGTCTGGGGGATAATGTTCACTGTTTTATATTCAGGTCTGGGGGATAATGTTCACTGTTTTATATTCAGGTCTAGGGGATAATGTTCACTGTTTTATATTCAGGTCTGGGGGATAATGTTCACTGTTTTATATTCGGGTCTGGTGGATAATTTTCACTGTTTTATATTCGGGTCTGGGGAATAATGTTCACTGTTTTATATTCAGGTCTGGGGGATAATGTTCACTGTTTTATATTCATGTCTGGGGGATAATGTTCACTGTTTTATAGTCGGGTCTGGGGAATAATGTTCACTGTTTTATATTCAGATCTGGGGGATAATGTTCACTGTTTTATATTCGGGTCTGGGGAATAATGTTCTCTGTTTTATATTCAGGTCTGGGGGATAATGTTCACTGTTTTATATTCAGGTCTGGGGGATAATGTTCACTTTTATATTCGGGTCTGGGGGATAATGTTCACTGTTTTATATTCAGGTCTAGGGGATAATGTTCACTGTTTTATATTCAGGTCTAGGGGATAATGTTCACTGTTTTATATTCAGGTCTAGGCGATAATGTTCACTGTTTTATATTCAGGTCTAGGGGATAATGTTCACTGTTTTATATTCAGGTCTAGGGGATAATGTTCACTGTGTTATATTCAGGTCTGGGGGATAATGTTCACTGTTTTATATTCAGGTCTAGGGGATAATGTTCACTGTTTTCTTTTCAGATCTGGGGGATAATGTTCACTGTTTTATATTCGGGTCTGGGGAATAATGTTCACTGTTTTATATTCAGTTCTGGGGGATAATGTTCACTGTTTTATATTCAGATCTGGGGGATAATATTCACTGTTTTATATTCGGGTCTGGGGGATAATGTTCACTGTTTTATTTTCAGGTCTGGGGGATAATGTTCACTGTTTTATATTCGGGTCTGGGGAATAATGTTCTCTGTTTTATATTCAGGTCTGGGGGATAATGTTCACTGTTTAATATTCGGGTCTGGGGAATAATGTTCACTGTTTTATATTCGGGACTGGTGGATAATGTTCACTGTTTTATATTCGGGTTTGGGGAATAATGTTCACTGTTTTATATTCAGGTCTGGGGGTTAATGTTCACTTTTTTATATTCAGGTCTGGGGGATAATGTTCACTGTTTTATAGTCGGGTCTGGGGAATAATGTTCACTGTTTTATATTCAGATCTGGGGGATAATGTTCACTGTTTTATATTCGGGTCTGGGGAATAATGTTCTCTGTTTTATATTCAGGTCAGGGGGATAATGTTCACTGTTTTATATTCAGGTCTGGGGGATAATGTTCACTTTTATATTCGGGTCTGGGGGATAATGTTCACTGTTTTATATTCAGGTCTTGGGGATAATGTTCACTGTTTTATATTCAGGTCTAGGGGATAATGTTCACTGTTTTATATTCAGGTCTAGGGGATAATGTTCACTGTTTTATATTCAGGTCTAGGGGATAATGTTCACTGTTTTATATTCAGGTCTAGGGGATAATGTTCACTGTGTTATATTCAGGTCGAGGGGATAATGTTCACTGTTTTCTTTTCAGATCTGGGGGATAGTGTTCACTGTTTTATATTCGGGTCTGGGGAATAATGTTCACTGTTTTATATTCAGTTCTGGGGGATAATGTTCACTGTTTTATATTCAGATCTGGGGGATAATATTCACTGTTTTATATTCGGGTCTGGGGGATAATGTTCACTGTTTTATTTTCAGGTCTGGGGGATAATGTTCACTGTTTTATATTCGGGTCTGGGGAATAATGTTCTCTGTTTTATATTCAGGTCTGGGGGATAATGTTCACTGTTTTATATTCGGGTCTGGGGAATAATGTTCACTGTTGTATATTCGGGTCTGGGGAATAATGTTCACTGTTTTATATTCAGGTCTGGGGGATAATGTTCACTGTTTTATATTCAGATCTGGGGGATAATGTTCACTGTTTTATATTCGGGTCTGGGGGATAATGTTCACTGTGTTATTTTCAGGTCTGGGGGATAATGTTCACTGTTTCATATTCGGGTCTGGGGGATAATGTTCACTATTTCATATTCGGGTCTGGGGGATAATGTTCACTGTTTTATATTCGGGGATGGGGGATAATGTTCACTGTTTCATATTCGGGTCTGGGGGATAATGTTCACTGTTTTATATTCGGGTCTGGGGGATAATGTTCACTGTTTTATATTCGGGTCTGTGGGATAATGTTCACTGTTTTATATTCGGGTCTAGGGGATAATGTTCACTGTTTTATATTCGGTTCTAGGGGATAATGTTCACTGTTTTATATTCACGTCTGGGGGATAATGTTCACTGTTTTATATTCGGGTCTGGGGAATAATGTTCACTGTTTTATATTCGGGTCTGGGGAATAATGTTCAATGTTTTATATTCAGGTCTGGGGCATAATGTTCACTGTTTTATATTCAGGTCTGGGGGATAATGATCACTGCTTTATATTCGGATCTAGTGGATAATGTTCACTGTTTTATATTCAGGTCTGGGGGATAATGTTCACTGTTTTATATTCAGGTCTGGGGGATAATGTTCTCTGTTTTATATTCGTGTCTGGGGAATAATGTTCACTGTTTTATATTAAGGTCTGGGGGATAATGTTCACTGTTATATAATCAGGTCTAGGGGATAATGTTCACTGTTTTGTATTCAGGTCTTGGGGATAATGTTCTCTGTTTTATATTCGTGTCTGGGGAATAATGTTCACTGTTTTATATTCAGGTCTGGGGGATAATGTTCACTGTTTTATATTCAGGTCTGGGGGATAATGTTCACTGTTTTATATTCAGGTCTAGGGGATAATGTTCACTGTTTTATATTCAGGTCTGGGGGATAATGTTCACTGTTTTATATTCGGGTCTGGTGGATAATTTTCACTGTTTTATATTCGGGTCTGGGGAATAATGTTCACTGTTTTATATTCAGTTCTGGGGGATAATGTTCACTGTTTTATATTCAGGTCTGGGGGATAATGTTCACTGTTTTATAGTCGGGTCTGTGGAATAATGTTCACTGTTTTATATTCAGATCTGGGGGATAATGTTCACTGTTTTATATTCGGGTCTGGGGAATAATGTTCTCTGTTTTATATTCAGGTCTGGGGGATAATGTTCACTGTTTTATATTCAGGTCTGGGGGATAATGTTCACTTTTATATTCGGGTCTGGGGGATAATGTTCACTGTTTTATATTCAGGTCTAGGGGATAATGTTCACTGTTTTATATTCAGGTCTAGGGGATAATGTTCACTGTTTTATATTCAGGTCTAGGCGATAATGTTCACTGTTTTATATTCAGGTCTAGGGGATAATGTTCACTGTTTTAAATTCAGGTCTAGGGGATAATGTTCACTGTGTTATATTCAGGTCTGGGGGATAATGTTCACTGTTTTATATTCAGGTCTAGGGGATAATGTTCACTGTTTTCTTTTCAGATCTGGGGGATAATGTTCACTGTTTTATATTCGGGTCTGGGGGATAATGTTCACTGTTTTATATTCAGATCTGGGGGATAATATTCACTGTTTTATATTCGGGTCTGGGGGATAATGTTCACTGTTTTATTTTCAGGTCTGGGGGATAATGTTCACTGTTTTATATTCGGGTCTGGGGAATAATGTTCTCTGTTTTATATTCAGGTCTGGGGGATAATGTTCACTGTTTTCTTTTCAGATCTGGGGGATAATGTTCACTGTTTCATATTCGGGTCTGGGGGATAATGTTCACTATTTCATATTCGGGTCTGGGGGATAATGTTCACTGTTTTATATTCGGGGATGGGGGATAATGTTCACTGTTTCATATTCGGGTCTGGGCGATAATGTTCACTGTTTTATATTCGGGTCTGGGGGATAATGTTCACTGTTTTATATTCGGGTCTGTGGGATAATGTTCACTGTTTTATATTCAGGTCTAGGGGATAATGTTCACTGTTTTATATTCAGGTCTGGGGGATAATGTTCACTGTTTTATATTCGGGTCTGGTGGATAATTTTCACTGTTTTATATTCGGGTCTGGGGAATAATGTTCACTGTTTTATATTCAGTTCTGGGGGATAATGTTCACTGTTTTATATTCAGGTCTGGGGGATAATGTTCACTGTTTTATAGTCGGGTCTGTGGAATAATGTTCACTGTTTTATATTCAGATCTGGGGGATAATGTTCACTGTTTTATATTCGGGTCTGGGGAATAATGTTCTCTGTTTTATATTCAGGTCTGGGGGATAATGTTCACTGTTTTATATTCAGGTCTGGGGGATAATGTTCACTTTTATATTCGGGTCTGGGGGATAATGTTCACTGTTTTATATTCAGGTCTAGGGGATAATGTTCACTGTTTTATATTCAGGTCTAGGGGATAATGTTCACTGTTTTATATTCAGGTCTCGGCGATAATGTTCACTGTTTTATATTCAGGTCTAGGGGATAATGTTCACTGTTTTAAATTCAGGTCTAGGGGATAATGTTCACTGTGTTATATTCAGGTCTGGGGGATAATGTTCACTGTTTTATATTCAGGTCTAGGGGATAATGTTCACTGTTTTCTTTTCAGATCTGGGGGATAATGTTCACTGTTTTATATTCGGGTCTGGGGGATAATGTTCACTGTTTTATATTCAGATCTGGGGGATAATATTCACTGTTTTATATTCGGGTCTGGGGGATAATGTTCACTGTTTTATTTTCAGGTCTGGGGGATAATGTTCACTGTTTTATATTCGGGTCTGGGGAATAATGTTCTCTGTTTTATATTCAGGTCTGGGGGATAATGTTCACTGTTTTCTTTTCAGATCTGGGGGATAATGTTCACTGTTTCATATTCGGGTCTGGGGGATAATGTTCACTATTTCATATTCGGGTCTGGGGGATAATGTTCACTGTTTTATATTCGGGGATGGGGGATAATGTTCACTGTTTCATATTCGGGTCTGGGCGATAATGTTCACTGTTTTATATTCGGGTCTGGGGGATAATGTTCACTGTTTTATATTCGGGTCTGTGGGATAATGTTCACTGTTTTATATTCGGGTCTAGGGGATAATGTTCACTGTTTTATATTCACGTCTGTGGGATAATGTTCACTGTTTTATATTCACGTCTGGGGGATAATGTTCACTGTTTTATATTCGGGTCTGGGGAATAATGTTCACTGTTTTATATTCGGGTCTGGGGAATAATGTTCAATGTTTTATATTCAGGTCTGGGGCATAATGTTCACTGTTTTATATTCAGGTCTGGGGGATAATGATCACTGCTTGATATTCGGTTCTAGTGGATAATGTTCACTGTTTTATATTCAGGTCTGGGGGATAATGTTCACTGTTTTATATTCAGGTCTGGGGGATAATGTTCTCTGTTTTATATTCGTGTCTGGGGAATAATGTTCACTGTTTTATATTCAGGTCTGGGGGATAATGTTCACTGTTATATATTCAGGTCTAGGGGATAATGTTCACTGTTTTGTATTCAGGTCTAGGGGATAATGTTCACTGTTTTATATTCAGGTCTGGGGGATAATGTTCTCTGTTTTATATTCGTGTCTGGGGAATAATGTTCACTGTTTTATATTCAGGTCTGGGGGATAATGTTCACTGTTTTATATTCAGGTCTGGGGGATAATGTTCACTGTTTTATATTCAGGTCTAGGGGATAATGTTCACTGTTTTATATTCAGGTCTGGGGGATAATGTTCACTGTTTTATATTCGGGTCTGGTGGATAATTTTCACTGTTTTATATTCGGGTCTGGGGAATAATGTTCACTGTTTTATATTCAGGTCTGGGGGATAATGTTCACTGTTTTATATTCAGGTCTGGGGGATAATGTTCACTGTTTTATAGTCGGGTCTGGGGAATAATGTTCACTGTTTTATATTCAGATCTGGGGGATAATGTTCACTGTTTTATATTCGGGTCTGGGGAATAATGTTCTCTGTTTTATATTCAGGTCTGGGGGATAATGTTCACTGTTTTATATTCAGGTCTGGGGGATAATGTTCACTTTTATATTCGGGTCTGGGGGATAATGTTCACTGTTTTATATTCAGGTCTAGGGGATAATGTTCACTGTTTTATATTCAGGTCTAGGGGATAATGTTCACTGTTTTATATTCAGGTCTAGGCGATAATGTTCACTGTTTTATATTCAGGTCTAGGGGATAATGTTCACTGTTTTATATTCAGGTCTAGGGGATAATGTTCACTGTGTTATATTCAGGTCTGGGGGATAATGTTCACTGTTTTATATTCAGGTCTAGGGGATAATGTTCACTGTTTTCTTTTCAGATCTGGGGGATAATGTTCACTGTTTTATATTCGGGTCTGGGGAATAATGTTCACTGTTTTATATTCAGTTCTGGGGGATAATGTTCACTGTTTTATATTCAGATCTGGGGGATAATATTCACTGTTTTATATTCGGGTCTGGGGGATAATGTTCACTGTTTTATTTTCAGGTCTGGGGGATAATGTTCACTGTTTTATATTCGGGTCTGTGGAATAATGTTCTCTGTTTTATATTCAGGTCTGGGGGATAATGTTCACTGTTTAATATTCGGGTCTGGGGAATAATGTTCACTGTTTTATATTCGGGACTGGTGGATAATGTTCACTGTTTTATATTCGGGTTTGGGGAATAATGTTCACTGTTTTATATTCAGGTTTGGGGGGTTAATGTTCACTGTTTTATATTCAGGTCTGGGGGATAATGTTCACTGTTTTATAGTCGGGTCTGGGGAATAATGTTCACTGTTTTATATTCAGATCTGGGGGATAATGTTCACTGTTTTATATTCGGGTCCGGGGAATAATGTTCTCTGTTTTATATTCAGGTCAGGGGGATAATGTTCACTGTTTTATATTCAGGTCTGGGGGATAATGTTCACTTTTATATTCGGGTCTGGGGGATAATGTTCACTGTTTTATACTCAGGTCTTGGGGATAATGTTCACTGTTTTATATTCAGGTCTAGGGGATAATGTTCACTGTTTTATATTCAGGTCTAGGGGATAATGTTCACTGTTTTATATTCAGGTCTAGGGGATAATGTTCACTGTTTTATATTCAGGTCTAGGGGATAATGTTCACTGTGTTATATTCAGGTCGAGGGGATAATGTTCACTGTTTTCTTTTCAGATCTGGGGGATAATGTTCACTGTTTTATATTCGGGTCTGGGGAATAATGTTCACTGTTTTATATTCAGTTCTGGGGGATAATGTTCACTGTTTTATATTCAGATCTGGGGGATAATATTCACTGTTTTATATTCGGGTCTGGGGGATAATGTTCACTGTTTTATTTTCAGGTCTGGGGGATAATGTTCACTGTTTTATATTCGGGTCTGGGGAATAATGTTCTCTGTTTTATATTCAGGTCTGGGGGATAATGTTCACTGTTTTATATTCGGGTCTGGGGAATAATGTTCACTGTTGTATATTCGGGTCTGGGGAATAATGTTCACTGTTTTATATTCAGGTCTGGGGGATAATGTTCACTGTTTTATATTCAGATCTGGGGGATAATGTTCACTGTTTTATATTCGGGTCTGGGGGATAATGTTCACTGTGTTATTTTCAGGTCTGGGGGATAATGTTCACTGTTTCATATTCGGGTCTGGGGGATAATGTTCACTATTTCATATTCGGGTCTGGGGGATAATGTTCACTGTTTTATATTCGGGGATGGGGGATAATGTTCACTGTTTCATATTCGGGTCTGGGGGATAATGTTCACTGTTTTATATTCGGGTCTGGGGGATAATGTTCACTGTTTTATATTCGGGTCTGTGGGATAATGTTCACTGTTTTATATTCGGGTCTAGGGGATAATGTTCACTGTTTTATATTCGGTTCTAGGGGATAATGTTCACTGTTTTATATTCACGTCTGGGGGATAATGTTCACTGTTTTATATTCGGGTCTGGGGAATAATGTTCACTGTTTTATATTCGGGTCTGGGGAATAATGTTCAATGTTTTATATTCAGGTCTGGGGCATAATGTTCACTGTTTTATATTCAGGTCTGGGGGATAATGATCACTGCTTTATATTCGGATCTAGTGGATAATGTTCACTGTTTTATATTCAGGTCTGGGGGATAATGTTCACTGTTTTATATTCAGGTCTGGGGGATAATGTTCTCTGTTTTATATTCGTGTCTGGGGAATAATGTTCACTGTTTTATATTAAGGTCTGGGGGATAATGTTCACTGTTATATATTCAGGTCTAGGGGATAATGTTCACTGTTTTGTATTCAGGTCTTGGGGATAATGTTCACTGTTTTATATTCAGGTCTGGGGGATAATGTTCTCTGTTTTATATTCGTGTCTGGGGAATAATGTTCACTGTTTTATATTCAGGTCTGGGGGATAATGTTCACTGTTTTATATTCAGGTCTGGGGGATAATGTTCACTGTTTTATATTCAGGTCTAGGGGATAATGTTCACTGTTTTATATTCAGGTCTGGGGGATAATGTTCACTGTTTTATATTCGGGTCTGGTGGATAATTTTCACTGTTTTATATTCGGGTCTGGGGAATAATGTTCACTGTTTTATATTCAGTTCTGGGGGATAATGTTCACTGTTTTATATTCAGGTCTGGGGGATAATGTTCACTGTTTTATAGTCGGGTCTGTGGAATAATGTTCACTGTTTTATATTCAGATCTGGGGGATAATGTTCACTGTTTTATATTCGGGTCTGGGGAATAATGTTCTCTGTTTTATATTCAGGTCTGGGGGATAATGTTCACTGTTTTATATTCAGGTCTGGGGGATAATGTTCACTTTTATATTCGGGTCTGGGGGATAATGTTCACTGTTTTATATTCAGGTCTAGGGGATAATGTTCACTGTTTTATATTCAGGTCTAGGGGATAATGTTCACTGTTTTATATTCAGGTCTAGGCGATAATGTTCACTGTTTTATATTCAGGTCTAGGGGATAATGTTCACTGTTTTAAATTCAGGTCTAGGGGATAATGTTCACTGTGTTATATTCAGGTCTGGGGGATAATGTTCACTGTTTTATATTCAGGTCTAGGGGATAATGTTCACTGTTTTCTTTTCAGATCTGGGGGATAATGTTCACTGTTTTATATTCGGGTCTGGGGGATAATGTTCACTGTTTTATATTCAGATCTGGGGGATAATATTCACTGTTTTATATTCGGGTCTGGGGGATAATGTTCACTGTTTTATTTTCAGGTCTGGGGGATAATGTTCACTGTTTTATATTCGGGTCTGGGGAATAATGTTCTCTGTTTTATATTCAGGTCTGGGGGATAATGTTCACTGTTTAATATTCGGGTCTGGGGAATAATGTTCACTGTTTTATATTCAGGTCTGGGGGATAATGTTCACTGTTTTATATTCAGATCTGGGGGATAATGTTCACTGTTTCATATTCGGGTCTGGGGAATAATGTTCACTGTTTTATATTCAGATCTGGGGGATAATGTTCACTGTTTGAGATTCAGATCTGGGGGATAATGTTCACTGTTTTATATTCAGGTCTGGGGGATAATGTTCACTGTGTTATATTCAGGTCTGGGGGATAATGTTCACTGTTTTATCTTTAGGTCTCGGGGATAATGTTCACTGTTTTATATTCAGATCTGGGGGATAATGTTCACTGTTTTATATTCGGGTCTGGGGGATAATTTTCACTGTTTTATATTCGGGTCTGGGGGATAATGTTCACTGTTTTATATTCAGGTCTGGTGGATAATGTTCACTGTTTTATATTCAGGTCTGGGGGATAATGTTCACTGTTTTATATTCGGGTCTGGGGGATAATGTTCACTGTTTAATATTCGGGTCTGGGGAATAATGTTCACTGTTTTATATTCAGGTCTGGGGGATAATGTTCACTGTTTTATATTCAGATCTGGGGGATAATGTTCACTGTTTTATATTCGGGTCTGGGGGATAATGTTCACTGTTTTATATTCGGGTCTGGGGGATAATGTTCACTGTTTTATATTCAGGTCTGGTGTTTAATGTTCACTGTTTTATATTCGTGTCTGGGGGATAATGTTCACTGTTTTATATTCAGGTCTGGGGGATAATGTTCACTGTGTTATATTCAGGTCTGGGGGATAATGTTCACTGTTTTATCTTTAGGTCTCGGGGATAATGTTCACTGTTTTATATTCAGATCTGGGGGATAATGTTCACTGTTTTATATTCGGGTCTGGGGGATAATTTTCACTGTATTATATTCGGGTCTGGGGGATAATGTTCACTGTTTTATATTCAGGTCTGGTGGATAATGTTCACTGTTTTATATTCAGGTCTGGGGGATAATGTTCACTGTTTTATATTCAGATCTGGAGGATAATGTTCACTGTTTTATATTCGGGACTGGGGGATAATGTTCACTCTTTTATATTCGGGTCTGGGGAATAATGTTCACTGTTTTATATTCAGGTCTGGGGGATAATGTTCACTGTTTTATATTCAGATCTGGGGGATAATGTTCACTGTTTTATATTCGGGTCTGGGGGATAATGTTCACTGTTTTATATTCGGGTCTGGGGGATAATGTTCACTGTTTTATATTCAGGTCTGGTGGATAATGTTCACTGTTTTATATTCGGGTCTGGGGGATAATGTTCACTGTTTTATATTCGGGTCTAGGGGATAATGTTCAATGTTTTAAATTCGGTTCGAGGGGATAATGTTCACTGTTTTATATTCACGTCTGGGGGATAATGTTCACTGTTTTATATTTGGGTCTGGGGAATAATGTTCACTGTTTTATATTCAGGTCTGGGGGATAATGTTCACTGTTTTATATTCAGATCTGGGGGATAATGTTCACTGTTTTATATTCGGGTCTGGGGGATAATGTTCACTGTTTTATATTCGGGTCTGGGGGATAATGTTCACTGTTTTATATTCAGATCTGGGGGATAATGTTCACTGTTTTATATTCGGGTCTGGGGGATAATGTTCACTGTTTTATATTCAGATCTGGGGGATAATGTTCACTGTTTTATATTCGGGTCTGGGAGATAATGTTCACTGTTTTATATTCGGGTCTGGGGGATAATGTTCACTGTTTTATATTCAGGTCTGGTGGATAATGTTCACTGTTTTATATCCGGGTCGGGGGGACAATGTTCACTGTTTTATATTCGGGTCTAGGGGATAATGTTCACTGTTTTATATTCAGGTCTGGGGGATAATGTTCACTGTTTTATATTCAGGTCTAGGGGATAATGTTCACTGTTTTATATTCAGGTCTGGGGGATAATGTTCACTGTTTTATATTCGGGTCTGGGGAATAATGTTCACTGTTTTATATTCAGGTCTGGGGGATAATGTTCACTGTTTTATATTCGGGTCTGGAGAATAATGTTCACTGTTTTATATTCAGGTCTGGGGGATAATGTTCACTGTTTTATATTCAGGTCTGGGGGATAATGTTCTCTGTTTTATATTCGTCTCTGGGGAATAATGTTCACTGTTTTATATTCAGGTCTGGGGGATAATGTTCTCTGTTTTATATTCGTGTCTGGGGAATAATGTTCACTGTTTTATATTCAGGTCTGGGGGATAATGTTCACTGTTTTATATTCAGGTCTGGGGGATAATGTTCTCTGTTTTATATTCAGGTCTAGGGGATAATGTTCACTGTTTTATATTCAGGTCTGGGGGATAATGTTCACTGTTTTATATTCGGGTCTGGTGGATAATTTTCACTGTTTTATATTCGGGTCTGGGGAATAATGTTCACTGTTTTATATTCGGGTCTGGGGAGTAATGTTCTCTGTTTTATATTCAGGCCTGGGGGATAATGTTCACTGTTTTATATTCAGGTCTGGGGGATAATGTTCACTTTTATATTCGGGTCTGGGGGATAATGTTCACTGTTTTATATTCAGGTCTAGGGGATAATGTTCACTGTTTTATATTCAGGTCTAGGGGATAATGTTCACTGTTTTATATTCAGGTCTAGGCGATAATGTTCACTGTTTTATATTCAGGTCTGGGGGATAATGTTCACTGTTTTATATTCAGGTCTAGGGGATAATGTTCACTGTTTTCTTTTCAGATCTGGGGGATAATGTTCACTGTTTTATATTCGGGTCTGGGGAATAATGTTCACTGTTTTATATTCAGTTCTGGGGGATAATGTTCACTGTTTTATATTCAGATCTGGGGGATAATATTCACTGTTTTATATTCGGGTCTGGGGGATAATGTTCACTGTTTTATTTTCAGGTCTGGGGGATAATGTTCACTGTTTTATATTCGGGTCTGGGGAATAATGTTCTCTGTTTTATATTCAGGTCTGGGGGATAATGTTCACTGTTTAATATTCGGGTCTGGGGAATAATGTTCACTGTTTTATATTCGGGACTGGTGGATAATGTTCACTGTTTTATATTCGGGTTTGGGGAATAATGTTCACTGTTTTATATTCAGGTCTGGGGGTTAATGTTCACTGTTTTATATTCAGGTCTGGGGGATAATGTTCACTGTTTTATAGTCGGGTCTGGGGAATAATGTTCACTGTTTTATATTCAGATCTGGGGGATAATGTTCACTGTTTTATATTCGGGTCTGGGGAATAATGTTCTCTGTTTTATATTCAGGTCTGGGGGATAATGTTCACTGTTTTATATTCAGGTCTGGGGGATAATGTTCACTTTTATATTCGGGTCTGGGGGATAATGTTCACTGTTTTATATTCAGGTCTTGGGGATAATGTTCACTGTTTTATATTCAGGTCTAGGGGATAATGTTCACTGTTTTATAGTCAGGTCTAGGGGATAATGTTCACTGTTTTATATTCAGGTCTAGGGGATAATGTTCACTGTTTTATATTCAGGTCTAGGGGATAATGTTCACTGTGTTATATTCAGGTCGAGGGGATAATGTTCACTGTTTTCTTTTCAGATCTGGGGGATAATGTTCACTGTTTTATATTCGGGTCTGGGGAATAATGTTCACTGTTTTATATTCAGTTCTGGGGGATAATGTTCACTGTTTTATATTCAGATCTGGGGGATAATATTCACTGTTTTATATTCGGGTCTGGGGGATAATGTTCACTGTTTTATTTTCAGGTCTGGGGGATAATGTTCACTGTTTTATATTCGGGTCTGGGGAATAATGTTCTCTGTTTTATATTCAGGTCTGGGGGATAATGTTCACTGTTTTATATTCGGGTCTGGGGAATAATGTTCACTGTTGTATATTCGGGTCTGGGGAATAATGTTCACTGTTTTATATTCAGGTCTGGGGGATAATGTTCACTGTTTTATATTCAGATCTGGGGGATAATGTTCACTGTTTTATATTCGGGTCTGGGGGATAATGTTCACTGTGTTATTTTCAGGTCTGGGGGATAATGTTCACTGTTTCATATTCGGGTCTGGGGGATAATGTTCACTATTTCATATTCGGGTCTGGGGGATAATGTTCACTGTTTTATATTCGGGGATGGGGGATAATGTTCACTGTTTCATATTCGGGTCTGGGGGATAATGTTCACTGTTTTATATTCGGGTCTGGGGGATAATGTTCACTGTTTTATATTCGGGTCTGTGGGATAATGTTCACTGTTTTATATTCGGGTCTAGGGGATAATGTTCACTGTTTTATATTCGGTTCTAGGGGATAATGTTCACTGTTTTATATTCACGTCTGGGGGATAATGTTCACTGTTTTATATTCGGGTCTGGGGAATAATGTTCACTGTTTTATATTCGGGTCTGGGGAATAATGTTCAATGTTTTATATTCAGGTCTGGGGCATAATGTTCACTGTTTTATATTCAGGTCTGGGGGATAATGATCACTGCTTTATATTCGGTTCTAGTGGATAATGTTCACTGTTTTATATTCAGGTCTGGGGGATAATGTTCACTGTTTTATATTCAGGTCTGGGGGATAATGTTCTCTGTTTTATATTCGTGTCTGGGGAATAATGTTCACTGTTTTATATTAAGGTCTGGGGGATAATGTTCACTGTTATATATTCAGGTCTAGGGGATAATGTTCACTGTTTTGTATTCAGGTCTTGGGGATAATGTTCACTGTTTTATATTCAGGTCTGGGGGATAATGTTCTCTGTTTTATATTCGTGTCTGGGGAATAATGTTCACTGTTTTATATTCAGGTCTGGGGGATAATGTTCACTGTTTTATATTCAGGTCTGGGGGATAATGTTCACTGTTTTATATTCAGGTCTAGGGGATAATGTTCACTGTTTTATATTCAGGTCTGGGGGATAATGTTCACTGTTTTATATTCGGGTCTGGTGGATAATTTTCACTGTTTTATATTCGGGTCTGGGGAATAATGTTCACTGTTTTATATTCAGTTCTGGGGGATAATGTTCACTGTTTTATATTCAGGTCTGGGGGATAATGTTCACTGTTTTATAGTCGGGTCTGTGGAATAATGTTCACTGTTTTATATTCAGATCTGGGGGATAATGTTCACTGTTTTATATTCGGGACTGGGGAATAATGTTCTCTGTTTTATATTCAGGTCTGGGGGATAATGTTCACTGTTTTATATTCAGGTCTGGGGGATAATGTTCACTTTTATATTCGGGTCTGGGGGATAATGTTCACTGTTTTATATTCAGGTCTAGGGGATAATGTTCACTGTTTTATATTCAGGTCTAGGGGATAATGTTCACTGTTTTATATTCAGGTCTAGGCGATAATGTTCACTGTTTTATATTCAGGTCTAGGGGATAATGTTCACTGTTTTAAATTCAGGTCTAGGGGATAATGTTCACTGTGTTATATTCAGGTCTGGGGGATAATGTTCACTGTTTTATATTCAGGTCTAGGGGATAATGTTCACTGTTTTCTTTTCAGATCTGGGGGATAATGTTCACTGTTTTATATTCGGGTCTGGGGGATAATGTTCACTGTTTTATATTCAGATCTGGGGGATAATATTCACTGTTTTATATTCGGGTCTGGGGGATAATGTTCACTGTTTTATTTTCAGGTCTGGGGGATAATGTTCACTGTTTTATATTCGGGTCTGGGGAATAATGTTCTCTGTTTTATATTCAGGTCTGGGGGATAATGTTCACTGTTTAATATTCGGGTCTGGGGAATAATGTTCACTGTTTTATATTCAGGTCTGGGGGATAATGTTCACTGTTTTATATTCAGATCTGGGGGATAATGTTCACTGTTTCATATTCGGGTCTGGGGAATAATGTTCACTGTTTTATATTCAGATCTGGGGGATAATGTTCACTGTTTGAGATTCAGATCTGGGGGATAATGTTCACTGTTTTATATTCAGGTCTGGGGGATAATGTTCACTGTGTTATATTCAGGTCTGGGGGATAATGTTCACTGTTTTATCTTTAGGTCTCGGGGATAATGTTCACTGTTTTATATTCAGATCTGGGGGATAATGTTCACTGTTTTATATTCGGGTCTGGGGGATAATTTTCACTGTTTTATATTCGGGTCTGGGGGATAATGTTCACTGTTTTATATTCAGGTCTGGTGGATAATGTTCACTGTTTTAAATTCAGGTCTAGGGGATAATGTTCACTGTGTTATATTCAGGTCTGGGGGATAATGTTCACTGTTTTATATTCAGGTCTAGGGGATAATGTTCACTGTTTTCTTTTCAGATCTGGGGGATAATGTTCACTGTTTTATATTCGGGTCTGGGGGATAATGTTCACTGTTTTATATTCAGATCTGGGGGATAATATTCACTGTTTTATATTCGGGTCTGGGGGATAATGTTCACTGTTTTATTTTCAGGTCTGGGGGATAATGTTCACTGTTTTATATTCGGGTCTGGGGAATAATGTTCTCTGTTTTATATTCAGGTCTGGGGGATAATGTTCACTGTTTAATATTCGGGTCTGGGGAATAATGTTCACTGTTTTATATTCAGGTCTGGGGGATAATGTTCACTGTTTTATATTCAGATCTGGGGGATAATGTTCACTGTTTCATATTCGGGTCTGGGGAATAATGTTCACTGTTTTATATTCAGATCTGGGGGATAATGTTCACTGTTTGAGATTCAGATCTGGGGGATAATGTTCACTGTTTTATATTCAGGTCTGGGGGATAATGTTCACTGTGTTATATTCAGGTCTGGGGGATAATGTTCACTGTTTTATCTTTAGGTCTCGGGGATAATGTTCACTGTTTTATATTCAGATCTGGGGGATAATGTTCACTGTTTTATATTCGGGTCTGGGGGATAATTTTCACTGTTTTATATTCGGGTCTGGGGGATAATGTTCACTGTTTTATATTCAGGTCTGGTGGATAATGTTCACTGTTTTATATTCAGGTCTGGGGGATAATGTTCACTGTTTTATATTCGGGTCTGGGGGATAATGTTCACTGTTTAATATTCGGGTCTGGGGAATAATGTTCACTGTTTTATATTCAGGTCTGGGGGATAATGTTCACTGTTTTATATTCAGATCTGGGGGATAATGTTCACTGTTTTATATTCGGGTCTGGGGGATAATGTTCACTGTTTTATATTCGGGTCTGGGGGATAATGTTCACTGTTTTATATTCAGGTCTGGTGGTTAATGTTCACTGTTTTATATTCGTGTCTGGGGGATAATGTTCACTGTTTTATATTCAGGTCTGGGGGATAATGTTCACTGTGTTATATTCAGGTCTGGGGGATAATGTTCACTGTTTTATCTTTAGGTCTCGGGGATAATGTTCACTGTTTTATATTCAGATCTGGGGGATAATGTTCACTGTTTTATATTCGGGTCTGGGGGATAATTTTCACTGTTTTATATTCGGGTCTGGGGGATAATGTTCACTGTTTTATATTCAGGTCTGGTGGATAATGTTCACTGTTTTATATTCAGGTCTGGGGGATAATGTTCACTGTTTTATATTCAGATCTGGAGGATAATGTTCACTGTTTTATATTCGGGACTGGGGGATAATGTTCACTCTTTTATATTCGGGTCTGGGGAATAATGTTCACTGTTTTATATTCAGGTCTGGGGGATAATGTTCACTGTTTTATATTCAGATCTGGGGGATAATGTTCACTGTTTTATATTCGGGTCTGGGGGATAATGTTCACTGTTTTATATTCGGGTCTGGGGGATAATGTTCACTGTTTTATATTCAGGTCTGGTGGATAATGTTCACTGTTTTATATTCGGGTCTGGGGGATAATGTTCACTGTTTTATATTCGGGTCTAGGGGATAATGTTCAATGTTTTAAATTCGGTTCGAGGGGATAATGTTCACTGTTTTATATTCACGTCTGGGGGATAATGTTCACTGTTTTATATTTGGGTCTGGGGAATAATGTTCACTGTTTTATATTCAGGTCTGGGGGATAATGTTCACTGTTTTATATTCAGATCTGGGGGATAATGTTCACTGTTTTATATTCGGGTCTGGGGGATAATGTTCACTGTTTTATATTCGGGTCTGGGGGATAATGTTCACTGTTTTATATTCAGATCTGGGGGATAATGTTCACTGTTTTATATTCGGGTCTGGGGGATAATGTTCACTGTTTTATATTCGGGTCTGGGAGATAATGTTCACTGTTTTATATTCGGGTCTGGGGGATAATGTTCACTGTTTTATATTCAGGTCTGGTGGATAATGTTCACAGTTTTATATCCGGGTCGGGGGGACAATGTTCACTATTTTATATTCGGGTCTAGGGGATAATGTTCACAGTTTTATATTCAGGTCTGGGGGATAATGTTCACTGTTTTATATTCAGGTCTAGGGGATAATGTTCACTGTTTTATATTCAGGTCTGGGGGATAATGTTCACTGTTTTATATTCGGGTCTGGGGAATAATGTTCACTGTTTTATATTCAGGTCTGGGGGATAATGTTCACTGTTTTATATTCGGGTCTGGAGAATAATGTTCACTGTTTTATATTCAGGTCTGGGGGATAATGTTCACTGTTTTATATTCAGGTCTGGGGGATAATGTTCTCTGTTTTATATTCGTCTCTGGGGAATAATGTTCACTGTTTTATATTCAGGTCTGGGGGATAATGTTCTCTGTTTTATATTCGTGTCTGGGGAATAATGTTCACTGTTTTATATTCAGGTCTGGGGGATAATGTTCACTGTTTTATATTCAGGTCTGGGGGATAATGTTCACTGTTTTATATTCAGGTCTAGGGGATAATGTTCACTGTTTTATATTCAGGTCTGGGGGATAATGTTCACTGTTTTATATTCGGGTCTGGTGGATAATTTTCACTGTTTTATATTCGGGTCTGGGGAATAATGTTCACTGTTTTATATTCAGGTCTGGGGGATAATGTTCACTGTTTTATATTCAGGTTTGGGGGATAATGTTCACTGTTTTATAGTCGGGTCTGGGGAATAATGTTCACTGTTTTATATTCAGATCTGGGGGATAATGTTCACTGTTTTATATTCGGGTCTGGGGAATAATGTTCTCTGTTTTATATTCAGGCCTGGGGGATAATGTTCACTGTTTTATATTCAGGTCTGGGGGATAATGTTCACTTTTATATTCGGGTCTGGGGGATAATGTTCACTGTTTTATATTCAGGTCTAGGGGATAATGTTCACTGTTTTATATTCAGGTCTAGGGGATAATGTTCACTGTTTTATATTCAGGTCTAGGCGATAATGTTCACTGTTTTATATTCAGGTCTGGGGGATAATGTTCACTGTTTTATATTCAGATCTGGGGGATAATGTTCACTGTTTTATATTCGGGTCTGGGGGATAATGTTCACTGTTTTATATTCGGGTCTGGGGGATAATGTTCACTGTTTTATATTCAGATCTGGGGGATAATGTTCACTGTTTTATATTCGGGTCTGGGGGATAATGTTCACTGTTTTATATTCAGATCTGGGGGATAATGTTCACTGTTTTATATTCGGGTCTGGGAGATAATGTTCACTGTTTTATATTCGGGTCTGGGGGATAATGTTCACTGTTTTATATTCAGGTCTGGTGGATAATGTTCACTGTTTTATATCCGGGTCTGGGGGATAATGTTCACTGTTTTATATTCGGGTCTAGGGGATAATGTTCACTGTTTTATATTCGGTTCTAGGGGATAATGTTCACTGTTTTATATTCACGTCTGGGGGATAATGTTCACTGTTTTATATTCAGGTCTGGGGGATAATGTTCACTGTTTTATATTCGGGTCTGGAGAATAATGTTCACTGTTTTATATTCAGGTCTGGGGGATAATGTTCACTGTTTTATATTCAGGTCTGGGGGATAATGTTCTCTGTTTTATATTCGTCTCTGGGGAATAATGTTCACTGTTTTATATTCAGGTCTGGGGGATAATGTTCTCTGTTTTATATTCGTGTCTGGGGAATAATGTTCACTGTTTTATATTCAGGTCTGGGGGATAATGTTCACTGTTTTATATTCAGGTCTGGGGGATAATGTTCACTGTTTTATATTCAGGTCTAGGGGATAATGTTCACTGTTTTATATTCAGGTCTGGGGGATAATGTTCACTGTTTTATATTCGGGTCTGGTGGATAATTTTCACTGTTTTATATTCGGGTCTGGGGAATAATGTTCACTGTTTTATATTCAGGTCTGGGGGATAATGTTCACTGTTTTATATTCAGGTCTGGGGGATAATGTTCACTGTTTTATAGTCGGGTCTGGGGAATAATGTTCACTGTTTTATATTCAGATCTGGGGGATAATGTTCACTGTTTTATATTCGGGTCTGGGGAATAATGTTCTCTGTTTTATATTCAGGCCTGGGGGATAATGTTCACTGTTTTATATTCAGGTCTGGGGGATAATGTTCACTTTTATATTCGGGTCTGGGGGATAATGTTCACTGTTTTATATTCAGGTCTAGGGGATAATGTTCACTGTTTTATATTCAGGTCTAGGGGATAATGTTCACTGTTTTATATTCAGGTCTAGGCGATAATGTTCACTGTTTTATATTCAGGTCTGGGGGATAATGTTCACTGTTTTATATTCAGATCTGGGGGATAATGTTCACTGTTTTATATTCGGGTCTGGGGGATAATGTTCACTGTTTTATATTCGGGTCTGGGGGATAATGTTCACTGTTTTATATTCAGATCTGGGGGATAATGTTCACTGTTTTATATTCGGGTCTGGGGGATAATGTTCACTGTTTTATATTCAGATCTGGGGGATAATGTTCACTGTTTTATATTCGGGTCTGGGAGATAATGTTCACTGTTTTATATTCGGGTCTGGGGGATAATGTTCACTGTTTTATATTCAGGTCTGGTGGATAATGTTCACTGTTTTATATCCGGGTCTGGGGGATAATGTTCACTGTTTTATATTCGGGTCTAGGGGATAATGTTCACTGTTTTATATTCGGTTCTAGGGGATAATGTTCACTGTTTTATATTCACGTCTGGGGGATAATGTTCACTGTTTTATATTCAGGTCTGGGGGATAATGTTCACTGTTTTATATTCGGGTCTGGAGAATAATGTTCACTGTTTTATATTCAGGTCTGGGGGATAATGTTCACTGTTTTATATTCAGGTCTGGGGGATAATGTTCTCTGTTTTATATTCGTCTCTGGGGAATAATGTTCACTGTTTTATATTCAGGTCTGGGGGATAATGTTCTCTGTTTTATATTCGTGTCTGGGGAATAATGTTCACTGTTTTATATTCAGGTCTGGGGGATAATGTTCACTGTTTTATATTCAGGTCTGGGGGATAATGTTCACTGTTTTATATTCAGGTCTAGGGGATAATGTTCACTGTTTTATATTCAGGTCTGGGGGATAATGTTCACTGTTTTATATTCGGGTCTGGTGGATAATTTTCACTGTTTTATATTCGGGTCTGGGGAATAATGTTCACTGTTTTATATTCAGGTCTGGGGGATAATGTTCACTGTTTTATATTCAGGTCTGGGGAATAATGTTCACTGTTTTATAGTCGGGTCTGGGGAATAATGTTCACTGTTTTATATTCAGATCTGGGGGATAATGTTCACTGTTTTATATTCGGGTCTGGGGAATAATGTTCTCTGTTTTATATTCAGGCCTGGGGGATAATGTTCACTGTTTTATATTCAGGTCTGGGGGATAATGTTCACTTTTATATTCGGGTCTGGGGGATAATGTTCACTGTTTTATATTCAGGTCTAGGGGATAATGTTCACTGTTTTATATTCAGGTCTAGGGGATAATGTTCACTGTTTTATATTCAGGTCTAGTCGATAATGTTCACTGTTTTATATTCAGGTCTAGGGGATAATGTTCACTGTTTTATATTCAGGTCTAGGGGATAATGTTCACTGTGTTATATTCAGGTCTGGGGGATAATGTTCACTGTTTTATATTCAGGTCTAGGGGATAATGTTCACTGTTTTCTTTTCAGATCTGGGGGATAATGTTCACTGTTTTATATTCGGGTCTGGGGAATAATGTTCACTGTTTTATATTCAGTTCTGGGGGATAATGTTCACTGTTTTATATTCAGATCTGGGGGATAATATTCACTGTTTTATATTCGGGTCTGGGGGATAATGTTCACTGTTTTATTTTCAGGTCTGGGGGATAATGTTCACTGTTTTATATTCGGGTCTGGGGAATAATGTTCTCTGTTTTATATTCAGGTCTGGGGGATAATGTTCACTGTTTAATATTCGGGTCTGGGGAATAATGTTCACTGTTTCATATTCAGGTCTGGGGGATAATGTTCACTGTTTTATATTCAGATCTGGGGGATAATGTTCACTGTTTTATATTCGGGTCTGGGGAATAATGTTCACTGTTTTATATTCAGATCTGGGGAATAATGTTCACTGTTTGAGATTCATATCTGGGGGATAATGTTCACTGCTTTATATTCAGGTCTGGGGGATAATGTTCACTGTGTTATATTCAGGTCTGGGGGATAATGTTCACTGTTTTATCTTTAGGTCTCGGGGATAATGTTCACTGTTTTATATTCAGATCTGGGGGATAATGTTCACTGTTTTATATTCGGGTCTGGGGGATAATTTTCACTGTTTTATATTCGGGTCTGGGGGATAATGTTCACTGTTTTATATTCAGGTCTGGTGGATAATGTTCACTGTTTTATATTCAGGTCTGGGGGATAATGTTCACTGTTTTATATTCAGATCTGGGGGATAATGTTCACTGTTTTATATTCGGGTCTGGGGGATAATGTTCACTGTTTAATAATCGTGTCTGGGGAATAATGTTCACTGTTTTATATTCAGGTCTGGGGGATAATGTTCACTGTTTTATATTCAGATCTGGGGGATAATGTTCACTGTTTTATATTCGGGTCTGGGGGATAATGTTCACTGTTTTATATTCGGGTCTGGGGGATAATGTTCACTGTTTTATATTCAGGTCTGGTGGATAATGTTCACTGTTTTATATTCGTGTCTGGGGGATAATGTTCACTGTTTTATATTCAGGTCTGGGGGATAATGTTCACTGTGTTATATTCAGGTCTGGGGGATAATGTTCACTGTTTTATCTTTAGGTCTCGGGGATAATGTTCACTGTTTTATATTCAGATCTGGGGGATAATGTTCACTGTTTTATATTCGGGTCTGGGGGATAGTTTTCACTGTTTTATATTCGGGTCTGGGGGATAATGTTCACTGTTTTATATTCAGGTCTGGTGGATAATGTTCACTGTTTTATATTCAGGTCTGGGGGATAATGTTCACTGTTTTATATTCAGATCTGGGGGATAATGTTCACTGTTTTATATTCGGGTCTGGGGGATAATGTTCACTCTTTTATATTCGGGTCTGGGGATTAATGTTCACTGTTTTATATTCAGGTCTGGGGGATAATGTTCACTGTTTTATATTCAGATCTGGGGGATAATGTTCACTGTTTTATATTCGGGTCTGGGGGATAATGTTCACTGTTTTATATTCGGGTCTGGGGGATAATGTTCACTGTTTTATATTCAGGTCTGGTGGATAATGTTCACTGTTTTATATTCGGGTCTGGGGGATAATGTTCACTGTTTTATATTCGGGTCTAGGGGATAATGTTCAGTGTTTTATATTCGGTTCGAGGGGATAATGTTCACTGTTTTATATTCACGTCTGGGGGATAATGTTAACTGTTTTATATTTGGGTCTGGGGAATAATGTTCACTGTTTTATATTCAGGTCTGGGGGATAATGTTCACTGTTTTATATTCAGATCTGGGGGATAATGTTCACTGTTTTATATTCGGGTCTGGGGGATAATGTTCACTGTTTTATATTCGGGTCTGGGGGATAATGTTCACTGTTTTATATTCAGATCTGGGGGATAATGTTCACAGTTTTATATTCGGGTCTGGGGGATAATGTTCACTGTTTTATATTCAGATCTGGGGGATAATGTTCACTGTTTTGTATTCGGGTCTGGGGGATAATGTTCACTGTTTTATATTCGGGTCTGGGGGATAATGTTCACTGTTTTATATTCAGGTCTGGTGGATAATGTTCACTGTTTTATATCCGGGTCTGGGGGATAATGTTCACTGTTTTATATTCGGGTCTAGGGGATAATGTTCACTGTTTTATATTCAGGTCTGGGGGATAATGTTCACTGTGTTATATTCAGGTCTGGGGGATAATGTTCACTGTTTTATCTTTAGGTCTCGGGGATAATGTTCACTGTTTTATATTCAGATCTGGGGGATAATGTTCACTGTTTTATATTCGGGTCTGGGGGATAATTTTCACTGTTTTATATTCGGGTCTGGGGGATAATGTTCACTGTTTTATATTCAGGTCTGGTGGATAATGTTCACTGTTTTATATTCAGGTCTGGGGGATAATGTTCACTGTTTTATATTCAGATCTGGGGGATAATGTTCACTGTTTTAAATTCGGGTCTGGGGGATAATGTTCACTGTTTAATATTCGGGTCTGGGGAATAATGTTCACTGTTTTATATTCAGGTCTGGGGGATAATGTTCACTGTTTTATATTCAGATCTGGGGGATAATGTTCACTGTTTTATATTCGGGTCTGGGGGATAATGTTCACTGTTTTATATTCGGGTCTGGGGGATAATGTTCACTGTTTTATATTCAGGTCTGGTGGATAATGTTCACTGTTTTATATTCGTGTCTGGGGGATAATTTTCACTGTTTTATATTCAGCTCTGGGGGATAATGTTCACTGTGTTATATTCAGGTCTGGGGGATAATGTTCACTGTTTTATCTTTAGGTCTCGGGGATAATGTTCACTGTTTTATATTCAGATCTGGGGGATAATGTTCACTGTTTTATATTCGGGTCTGGGGGATAATTTTCACTGTTTTATATTCGGGTCTGGGGGATAATGTTCACTGTTTTATATTCAGGTCTGGGGGATAATGTTCACTGTTTTATATTCAGATCTGGGGGATAATGTTCACTGTTTTATATTCGGGTCTGGGGGATAATGTTCACTCTTTTATATTCGGGTCTGGGGAATAATGTTCACTGTTTTATATTCAGGTCTGGGGGATAATGTTCACTGTTTTATATTCAGATCTGGGGGATAATGTTCACTGTTTTATATTCGGGTCTGGGGGATAATGTTCACTGTTTTATATTCGGGTCTGGGGGATAATGTTCACTGTTTTATATTCAGGTCTGGTGGATAATGTTCACTGTTTTATATTCGGGTCTGGGGGATAATGTTCACTGTTTTATATTCGGGTCTAGGGGATAATGTTCACTGTTTTATATTCCGTTCGAGGGGATAATGTTCACTGTTTTATATTCACGTCTGGGGGATAATGTTCACTGTTTTATATTTGGGTCTGGGGAATAATGTTCACTGTTTTATATTCAGGTCTGGGGCATAATGTTCACTGTTTTATATTCAGATCTGGGGGATAATGTTCACTGTTTTATATTCGGGTCTGGGGGATAATGTTCACTGTTTTATATTCGGGTCTGGGGGATAATGTTCACTGTTTTATATTCAGATCTGGGGGATAATGTTCACTGTTTTATATTCGGGTCTGGGGGATAATGTTCACTGTTTTATATTCAGATCTGGGGGATAATGTTCACTGTTTTGTATTCGGGTCTGGGGGATAATGTTCACTGTTTTATATTCGGGTCTGGGGGATAATGTTCACTGTTTTATATTCAGGTCTGGTGGATAATGTTCACTGTTTTATATCCGGGTCTGGGGGATAATGTTCACTGTTTTATATTCGGGTCTAGGGGATAATGTTCACTGTTTTATATTCGGTTCTAGGGGATAATGTTCACTGTTTTATATTCACGTCTGGGGGATAATGTTCACTGTTTTATATTCGGTTCTGGGGAATAATGTTCACTGTTTTATATTCAGGTCTGGGGGATAATGTTCACTGTTTTATATTCGGGTCTGGAGAATAATGTTCACTGTTTTATATTCAGGTCTGGGGGATAATGTTCACTGTTTTATATTCAGGTCTGGGGGATAATGTTCTCTGTTTTATATTCGTCTCTGGGGAATAATGTTCACTGTTTTATATTCAGGTCTGGGGGATAATGTTCTCTGTTTTGTCTTCAGGTCTAGGGGATAATGTTCACTGTTTTATATTCAGGTCTGGGGGATAATGTTCACTGTTTTATATTTGGGTCTGGGGGATAATGTTCACTGTTTTATATTCAGGTCTAGGGGATAATGTTCACTGTTTTGTATTCAGGTCTGGGGGATAATGTTCACTGTTTTATATTCAGGTCTGGGGAATAATGTTCACTGTTTTATATTCAGGTCTGGGGGATAATGTTCACTGTTTTATATTCGTGTCTGGGGAATAATGTTCACTGTTTTATATTCAGGTCTGGGGGATAATGTTCACTGTTTTGTATTCAGGTCTAGGGGATAATGTTCACTGTTTTATATTTGGGTCTGGGGGATAATGTGCACTGTTTTATATTCAGGTCTGGGGGATAATGTTCTCTGTTTTATATTCGTGTCTGGGGAATAATGTTCACTGTCTTATATTCAGGTCTGGGGGATAATGTTCACTGTTTTACATTCGTGTCTGGGGAATAATGTTCACTGTTTTATATTCAGGTCTGGTGGATAATGTTCACTGTTTTGTATTCAGGTCTAGGGGATAATGTTCACTGTTTTATCTTTGGGTCTGGGGGATAATGTTCACTGTTTTATTTTCGTGCCTGGGGAATAATGTTCACTGTTTTATATTCAGGTCTAGGGGATAATGTTCAGTTTTATATTTGGGTCTGGGGGATAATGTTCACTGTTTTATATTCAGGTCTGGGGGATAATGTTCTCTGTTTTGTATTCAGGTCTAGGGGATAATGTTCAGTTTTATATTTGGGTCTGGGGGATAATGTTCACTGTTTTATATTCAGGTCTGGGGGATAATGTTCTCTGTTTTATATTCGTGTCTGGGGAATAATGTTCACTGTTTTATATTCAGGTCTGGGGGATAATGTTCTCTGTTTTATATTCGTGTCTGGGGAATAATGTTCACTGTTTTATATTCAGGTCTGGGGGATAATGTTCACTGTTTTGTATTCAGGTCTAGGGGATAATGTTCACTGTTTTATATTCAGGTCTGGGGGATAATGTTCACTGTTTTATATTTGGGTCTGGGGGATAATGTTCACTGTGTTATATTCAGGTCTAGGGGATAATGTTCACTGTTTTGTATTCAGGTCTGGGGGATAATGTTCACTGTTTTATATTCAGGTCTGGGGGATAATGTTCTCTGTTTTGTATTCGTGTCTGGGGAATAATGTTCACTGTTTTATATTCAGGTCTGGGGGATAATGTTCACTGTTTTATATTGAGGTCTGGTGGATAATGTTCACTGTTTTATATTCAGGTCTGGGGGATAATGTTCACTGTTTTATATTCGGGTCTGGGGGATAATGTTCACTGTTTTATATTCGGGTCTGGGGGATAATGTTCACTGTTTTATATTCAGGTCTGGTGGATAATGTTCACTGTTTTATATTCGGGTCTGGGGGATAATGTTCACTGTTTTATATTCGGGTCTAGGGGATAATGTTCACTGTTTTATATTCGGTTCGAGGGGATAATGTTCACTGTTTTATATTTACGTCTGGGGGATAATGTTCACTGTTTTATATTCGGGTCTGGGGAATAATGTTCACTGTTTTATATTCAGGTCTGGGGGATAATGTTCACTGTTTTGTATTCAGATCTGGGGGATAATGTTCACTGTTTTATATTCAGGTCTGGGGGATAATGTTCACTGTTCTATATTCAGATCTGGGGGATAATGTTCACTGTTTTATATTCGGGTCTGGGGAATAATGTTCACTGTTTTATATTCAGGTCTGGGGGATAATGTTCACAGTTTTATATTCAGATCTGGGGGATAATGTTCACTGTTTTATATTCGGGTCTGGGGGATAAAGTTCACTGTTTTATATTCGGGTCTGGGGGATAATGTTCACTCTTTTATATTCAGGTCTGGTGGATAATGTTCACTGTTTTATATTCGGGTCTGGGGGATAATGTTCACTGTTTTATATTCGGGTCTAGGGGATAATGTTCACTGTTTTATATTCGGGTCTGTGGGATAATGTTCACTGTTTTATATTCAGGTCTGGTGGATAATGTTCACTGTTTTATATCCGGGTCTGGGGGATAATGTTCACTGTTTTATATTCGGGTCTAGGGGATAATGTTCACTGTTTTATATTCGGTTGTAGGGGATAATGTTCACTGTTTTATATTCACGTCTGGGGGATAATGTTCACTGTTTTATATTCGGGTCTGGGGAATAATGTTCACTGTTTTATATTCAGGTCTGGGGCTAATGTTCACTGTTTTATATTCGGGTCTGGAGAATAATGTTCACTGTTTTATATTCAGGTCTGGGGAATAATGTTCACTGTTTTATATTCAGGTCTGGGGGATAATGTTCTCTGTTTTATATTCGTCTCTGGGGAATAATGTTCACTGTTTTATATTCAGGTCTGGGGGATAATGTTCTCTGTTTTGTATTCAGGTCTAGGGGATAATGTTCACTGTTTTATATTCAGGTCTGGGGGATAATGTTCACTGTTTTATATTTGGGTCTGGGGGATAATGTTCACTGTTTTATATTCAGGTTTAGGGGATAATGTTCACTGTTTTGTATTCAGGTCTGGGGGATAATGTTCACTGTTTTATATTCAGGTCTGGGGGATAATTTTCTCTGTTTTGTATCCGTGTCTGGGGAATAATGTTCACTGTTTTATATTCAGGTCTGGGGGATAATGTTCACTGTTTTATATTCGTGTCTGGGGAATAATGTTCACTGTTTTATATTCTGGTCTGGGGGATAATGTTCACTGTTTTATATTCAGGTCTGGGGGATAATGTTCTCTGTTTTATATTCGTGTCTGGGGAATAATGTTCACTGTTTTATATTCAGGTCTGGGGGATAATGTTCACTGTTTTACATTCGTGTCTATGGAATAATGTTCACTGTTTTATATTCAGGTCTGGTGGATAATGTTCACTGTTTTGTATTCAGGTCTAGGGGATAATGATCACTGTTTTATCTTTGGGTCTGGGGGATAATGTTCACTGTTTTATATTCGTGTCTATGGAATAATGTTCACTGTTTTATATTCAGGTCTGGTGGATAATGTTCACTGTTTTGTATTCAGGTCTAGGGGATAATGATCACTGTTTTATATTTGGGTCTGGGGGATAATGTTCACTGTGTTATATTCAGGTCTAGGGGATAATGTTCACTGTTTTGTATTCAGGTCTGGGGGATAATGTTCACTGTTTTATATTCAGGTCTGGGGGATAATGTTCTCTGTTTTGTATTCGTGTCTGGGGAATAATGTTCACTGTTTTATATTCAGGTCTGGGGGATAATGTTCACTGTTTTATATTGAGGTCTGGTGGATAATGTTCACTGTTTTATATTCAGGTCTGGGGGATAATGTTCACTGTTTTATATTCGGGTCTGGGGGATAATGTTCACTGTTTTATATTCGGGTCTGGGGGATAATGTTCACTGTTTTATATTCAGGTCTGGTGGATAATGTTCACTGTTTTATATTCGGGTCTGGGGGATAATGTTCACTGTTTTATATTCGGGTCTAGGGGATAATGTTCACTGTTTTATATTCGGTTCGAGGGGATAATGTTCACTGTTTTATATTTACGTCTGGGGGATAATGTTCACTGTTTTATATTCGGGTCTGGGGAATAATGTTCACTGTTTTATATTCAGGTCTGGGGGATAATGTTCACTGTTTTGTATTCAGATCTGGGGGATAATGTTCACTGTTTTATATTCAGGTCTGGGGGATAATGTTCACTGTTCTATATTCAGATCTGGGGGATAATGTTCACTGTTTTATATTCGGGTCTGGGGAATAATGTTCACTGTTTTATATTCAGGTCTGGGGGATAATGTTCACAGTTTTATATTCAGATCTGGGGGATAATGTTCACTGTTTTATATTCGGGTCTGGGGGATAAAGTTCACTGTTTTATATTCGGGTCTGGGGGATAATGTTCACTCTTTTATATTCAGGTCTGGTGGATAATGTTCACTGTTTTATATTCGGGTCTGGGGGATAATGTTCACTGTTTTATATTCGGGTCTAGGGGATAATGTTCACTGTTTTATATTCGGGTCTGTGGGATAATGTTCACTGTTTTATATTCAGGTCTGGTGGATAATGTTCACTGTTTTATATCCGGGTCTGGGGGATAATGTTCACTGTTTTATATTCGGGTCTAGGGGATAATGTTCACTGTTTTATATTCGGTTGTAGGGGATAATGTTCACTGTTTTATATTCACGTCTGGGGGATAATGTTCACTGTTTTATATTCGGGTCTGGGGAATAATGTTCACTGTTTTATATTCAGGTCTGGGGCTAATGTTCACTGTTTTATATTCGGGTCTGGAGAATAATGTTCACTGTTTTATATTCAGGTCTGGGGAATAATGTTCACTGTTTTATATTCAGGTCTGGGGGATAATGTTCTCTGTTTTATATTCGTCTCTGGGGAATAATGTTCACTGTTTTATATTCAGGTCTGGGGGATAATGTTCTCTGTTTTGTATTCAGGTCTAGGGGATAATGTTCACTGTTTTATATTCAGGTCTGGGGGATAATGTTCACTGTTTTATATTTGGGTCTGGGGGATAATGTTCACTGTTTTATATTCAGGTTTAGGGGATAATGTTCACTGTTTTGTATTCAGGTCTGGGGGATAATGTTCACTGTTTTATATTCAGGTCTGGGGGATAATTTTCTCTGTTTTGTATCCGTGTCTGGGGAATAATGTTCACTGTTTTATATTCAGGTCTGGGGGATAATGTTCACTGTTTTATATTCGTGTCTGGGGAATAATGTTCACTGTTTTATATTCTGGTCTGGGGGATAATGTTCACTGTTTTATATTCAGGTCTGGGGGATAATGTTCTCTGTTTTATATTCGTGTCTGGGGAATAATGTTCACTGTTTTATATTCAGGTCTGGGGGATAATGTTCACTGTTTTACATTCGTGTCTATGGAATAATGTTCACTGTTTTATATTCAGGTCTGGTGGATAATGTTCACTGTTTTGTATTCAGGTCTAGGGGATAATGATCACTGTTTTATCTTTGGGTCTGGGGGATAATGTTCACTGTTTTATATTCGTGTCTATGGAATAATGTTCACTGTTTTATATTCAGGTCTGGTGGATAATGTTCACTGTTTTGTATTCAGGTCTAGGGGATAATGATCACTGTTTTATCTTTGGGTCTGGGGGATAATGTTCACTGTTTTATATTCGTGCCTGGGGAATAATGTTCACTGTTTTATATTCAGGTCTGGGGGATAATGTTCACTGTTTTGTATTCAGGTCTAGGGGATAATGTTCACTGTTTTGTATTCAGGTCTAGGGGATAATGTTCAGTTTTATATTTGGGTCTGGGGGATAATGTTCACTGTTTTATATTCAGGTCTGGGGGATAATGTTCTCTGTTTTATATTCGTGTCTGGGGAATAATGTTCACTGTTTTATATTCAGGTCTGGGGGATAATGTTCTCTGTTTTATATTCGTGTCTGGGGAATAATGTTCACTGTTTTATATTCAGGTCTGGGGGATAATGTTCACTGTTTTGTTTTCAGGTCTAGGGGATAATGTTCACTGTTTTATATTCAGGTCTGGGGGATAATGTTCACTGTTTTATATTTGGGTCTGGGGGATAATGTTCACTGTTTTATATTCAGGTCTAGGGGATAATGTTCACTGTTTTGTATTCAGGTCTGGGGGATAATGTTCACTGTTTTATATTCAGGACTGGGGGATAATGTTCTCTGTTTTTTATTCGTGTCTGGGGAATAATGTTCACTGTTTTATATTCAGGTCTGGGGGATAATGTTCACTGTTTTATATTGAGGTCTGGTGGATAATGTTCACTGTTTTATATTCAGGTCTGGGGGATAATGTTCACTGTTTTATATTCGGGTCTGGGGGATAATGTTCACTGTTTTATATTCGGGTCTGGGGGATAATGTTCACTGTTTTATATTCAGGTCTGGTGGATAATGTTCACTGTTTTATATTCGGGTCTGGGGGATAATGTTCACTGTTTTATATTCGGGTCTAGGGGATAATGTTCACTGTTTTATATTCGGTTCGAGGGGATAATGTTCACTGTTTTATATTCACGTCTGGGGGATAATGTTCACTGTTTTATATTCGGGTCTGGGGAATAATGTTCACTGTTTTATATTCAGGTCTGGGGGATAATGTTCACTGTTTGGTATTCAGATCTGGGGGATAATGTTCACTGTTTTATATTCGGGTCTGGGGGATAATGTTCACTGTTTTATATTCAGATCTGGGAGATAATGTTCACTGTTTTATATTCGGGTCTGGGGAATAATGTTCACTGTTTTATATTCAGGTCTGGGGGATAATGTTCACAGTTTTATATTCAGATCTGGGGGATAATGTTCACTGTTTTATATTCGGGTCTGGGGGATAATGTTCACTGTTTTATATTCGGGTCTGGGGGATAATGTTCACTCTTTTATATTCAGGTCTGGTGGATAATGTTCACTGTTTTATATTCGGGTCTGGGGGATAATGTTCACTGTTTTATATTCGGGTCTAGGGGATAATGTTCACTGTTTTATATTCGGTTCTAGGGGATAATGTTCACTGTTTTATATTCACGTCTGGGGGATAATGTTCACTGTTTTATATTTGGGTCTGGGGAATAATGTTCACTGTTTTATATTCAGGTCTGGAGATTAATGTTCACTGTTTTATATTCGGGTCTAGGGGATAATGTTCACTGTTTTATATTCGGTTCTAGGGGATAATGATCACTGTTTTATATTCACGTCTGGGGGATAATGTTCACTGTTTTATATTCGGGTCTGGGGAATAATGTTCACTGTTTTATATTCAGGTCTGGGGGATAATGTTCACTGTTTTATATTCAGGTCTGGGGGATAATGTTCTCTGTTTTATATTCGTGTCTGGGGAATAATGTTCACTGTTTTATATTCAGGTCTTGGGGATAATGTTCACTGTTTTATATTCAGGTCTGGGGGATAATGTTCACTGTTTTGTATTCAGGTCTAGGGGATAATGTTCACTGTTTTATATTCAGGTCTGGGGGATAATGTTCACTGTTTTATATTTGGGTCTGGGGGATAATGTTCACTGTTTTATATTCATGTCCAGGGGATAATGTTCACTGTTTTGTATTCAGGTCTGGGGGATAATGTTCACTGTTTTATATTCATGTCCAGGGGATAATGTTCACTGTTTTATATTCGGGTCTGGGGAATAATGTTCACTGTTTTATATTCAGGTCTGGGGGATAATGTTCACTGTTTTATATTCAGGTCTGGGGGATAATGTTCTCTGTTTTATATTCGTGTCTGGGGAATAATGTTCACTGTTTTATATTCAGGTCTTGGGGATAATGTTCACTGTTTTATATTCAGGTCTGGGGGATAATGTTCACTGTTTTGTATTCAGGTCTAGGGGATAATGTTCACTGTTTTATATTCAGGTCTGGGGGATAATGTTCACTGTTTTATATTTGGGTCTGGGGGATAATGTTCACTGTTTTATATTCATGTCCAGGGGATAATGTTCACTGTTTTGTATTCAGGTCTGGGGGATAATGTTCACTGTTTTATATTCAGGTCTGGGGGATAATGTTCTCTGTTTTATATTCGTGTCTGGGGAATAATGTTCACTGTTTTATATTCAGCTCTGGGGGATAATGTTCACTGATTTATATTGAGGTCTGGGGGATAATGTTCACTGTTTTATGTTCAGGTCTGGGGGATAATGTTCACTGTTTTATATTTGGGTCTGGGGGATAATGTTCACTGTTTTATATTCAGGTCTAGGGGATAATGTTCACTGTTTTATATTCAGGTCTGGGGGATAATGTTCACTGTTTTATATTCAGATCTGGGGGATAATGTTCACTGTTTTATATTCGGGTCTGGGGAATAATGTTCACTGTTTTATATTCAGGTCTGGGGGATAATGTTCACTGTTTTATATTCAGATCTGGGGGATAATGTTCACTGTTTTATATTCGGGTCTGGGGGATAATGTTCAGTGTGTTATTTTCAGGTCTGGGGGATAATGTTCACTGTTTCATATTCGGGTCTGGGGGATAATGTTCACTGTTTCATATTCGGGTCTGGGGGATAATGTTCACTGTTTTATATTCGGGGATGGGGGATAATGTTCACTGTTTCATATTCGGGTCTGGGGGATAATGTTCACTGTTTTATATTCGGGTCTGGGGGATAATGTTTACTGTTTTATATTCGGGTCTGTGGGATAATGTCCACTATTTTATATTCGGGTCTAGGGGATAATGTTCACTGTTTTATATTCGGTTCTAGGGGATAATGTTCACTGTTTTATATTCACGTCTGTGGGATAATGTTCACTGTTTTATATTCGGTTCGAGGGGATAATGTTCACTGTTTCATATTCACGTCTGGGGGATAATGTTCACTGTTTTATATTCGGGTCTGGGGAATAATGTTCACTGTTTTATATTCAGGTCTGGGGGATAATGTTCACTGTTTTATATTCAGATCTGGGGGATAATGTTCACTGTTTTATATTCGGGTCTGGGGGATAATGTTCACTGTTTTATATTCGGGTCTGGGGGATAATGTTCACTGTTTTATATTCAGATCTGGGGGATAATGTTCACTGTTTTATATTCGGGTCTGGGGAATAATGTTCACTGTTTTATATTCAGGTCTGGGGGATAATGTTCACTGTTTTATATTCAGATCTGGGGGATAATGTTCACTGTTTTATATTCGGGTCTGGGGGATAATGTTCACTGTTTTATATTCGGGTCTGGGGGATAATGTTCACTGTTTTATATTCAGGTCTGGTGGATAATGTTCACTGTTTTATATTCGGGTCTGGGGGATAATGTTCACTGTTTTATATTCGGGTCTAGGGGATAATGTTCACTGTTTTATATTCGGTTCTAGGGGATAATGTTCACTGTTTTATATTCACGTCTGGGGGATAATGTTCACTGTTTTATATTCGGGTCTGGGGAATAATGTTCACTGTTTTATATTCAGGTCTGGGGGATAATGTTCACTGTTTTATATTCGGGTCTGTAGATTAATGTTCACTGTTTTATATTCAGGTCTGGGGGATAATGTTCACTGTTTTATATTCAGGTCTGGGGGATAATGTTCTCTGTTTTATATTCGTGTCTGGGGAATAATGTTCACTGTTTTATATTCAGGTCTTGGGGATAATGTTCACTGTTTTATATTCAGGTCTGGGGGATAATGTTCACTGTTTTGTATTCAGGTCTAGGGGATAATGTTCACTGTTTTATATTCAGGTCTGGGGGATAATGTTCACTGTTTTATATTTGGGTCTGGGGGATAATGTTCACTGTTTTATATTCATGTCCAGGGGATAATGTTCACTGTTTTGTATTCAGGTCTGGGGGATAATGTTCACTGTTTTATATTCAGGTCTGGGGGATAATGTTCTCTGTTTTATATTCGTGTCTGGGGAATAATGTTCACTGTTTTATATTCAGCTCTGGGGGATAATGTTCACTGTTTTATATTGAGGTCTGGGGGATAATGTTCACTGTTTTATATTCAGGTCTGGGGGATAATGTTCACTGTTTTATATTCAGGTCTAGGGGATAATGTTCACTGTTTTATATTCAGGTCTGGGGGATAATGTTCACTGTTTTATATTCAGATCTGGGGGATAATGTTCACTGTTTTATATTCGGGTCTGGGGAATAATGTTCACTGTTTTATATTCAGGTCTGGGGGATAATGTTCACTGTTTTATATTCAGATCTGGGGGATAATGTTCACTGTTTTATATTCGGGTCTGGGGGATAATGTTTACTGTTTTATATTCGGGTCTGTGGGATAATGTTCACTATTTTATATTCGGGTCTAGGGGATAATGTTCACTGTTTTATATTCGGTTCTAGGGGATAATGTTCACTGTTTTATATTCACGTCTGTGGGATAATGTTCACTGTTTTATATTCGGTTCGAGGGGATAATGTTCACTGTTTCATATTCACGTCTGGGGGATAATGTTCACTGTTTTATATTCGGGTCTGGGGAATAATGTTCACTGTTTTATATTCAGGTCTGGGGGATAATGTTCACTGTTTTATATTCAGATCTGGGGGATAATGTTCACTGTTTTATATTCGGGTCTGGGGGATAATGTTCACTGTTTTATATTCGGGTCTGGGGGATAATGTTCACTGTTTTATATTCAGGTCTGGTGGATAATGTTCACTGTTTTATATTCGGGTCTGGGGGATAATGTTCACTGTTTTATATTCGGGTCTAGGGGATAATGTTCACTGTTTTATATTCGGTTCTAGGGGATAATGTTCACTGTTTTATATTCACGTCTGGGGGATAATGTTCACTGTTTTATATTCGGGTCTGGGGAATAATGTTCACTGTTTTATATTCAGGTCTGGGGGATAATGTTCACTGTTTTATATTCGGGTCTGGAGATTAATGTTCACTGTTTTATATTCAGGTCTGGGGGATAATGTTCACTGTTTTATATTCAGGTCTGGGGGATAATGTTCTCTGTTTTATATTCGTGTCTGGGGAATAATGTTCACTGTTTTATATTCAGGTCTTGGGGATAATGTTCACTGTTTTATATTCAGGTCTGGGGGATAATGTTCACTGTTTTGTATTCAGGTCTAGGGGATAATGTTCACTGTTTTATATTCAGGTCTGGGGGATAATGTTCACTGTTTTATATTTGGGTCTGGGGGATAATGTTCACTGTTTTATATTCATGTCCAGGGGATAATGTTCACTGTTTTGTATTCAGGTCTGGGGGATAATGTTCACTGTTTTATATTCAGGTCTGGGGGATAATGTTCTCTGTTTTATATTCGTGTCGGGGGAATAATGTTCACTGTTTTATATTCAGCTCTGGGGGATAATGTTCACTGTTTTATATTGAGGTCTGGGGGATAATGTTCACTGTTTTATATTCAGGTCTGGGGGATAATGTTCACTGTTTTATATTCAGGTCTAGGGGATAATGTTCACTGTTTTATATTCAGGTCTGGGGGATAATGTTCACTGTTTTATATTCAGATCTGGGGGATAATGTTCACTGTTTTATATTCGGGTCTGGGGAATAATGTTCACTGTTTTATATTCAGGTCTGGGGGATAATGTTCACTGTTTTATATTCAGATCTGGGGGATAATGTTCACTGTTTTATATTCGGGTCTGGGGGATAATGTTCAGTGTGTTATTTTCAGGTCTGGGGGATAATGTTCACTGTTTCATATTCGGGTCTGGGGGATAATGTTCACTGTTTCATATTCGGGTCTGGGGGATAATGTTCACTGTTTTATATTCGGGGATGGGGGATAATGTTCACTGTTTCATATTCGGGTCTGGGGGATAATGTTCACTGTTTTATATTCGGGTCTGTGGGATAATGTTCACTGTTTTATATTCGGGTCTAGGGGATAATGTTCACTGTTTTATATTCGGTTCTAGGGGATAATGTTCACTGTTTTATATTCACGTCTGTGGGATAATGTTCACTGTTTTATATTCGGTTCGAGGGGATAATGTTCACTGTTTTATATTCACGTCTGGGGGATAATGTTCACTGTTTTATATTCGGGTCTGGGGAATAATGTTCACTGTTTTATATTCTGGTCTGGGGGATAATGTTCACTGTTTTGTATTCAGATCTGGGGGATAATGTTCACTGTTTTGTATTCGGGTCTGGGGGATTATGTTCACTGTTTTATATTCGGGTCTGGGGGATAATGTTCACTGTTTTATTTTCAGATCTGGGGGATAATGTTCACTGTTTTATATTCGGGTCTGGGGAATAATGTTCACTGTTTTATATTCAGGTATGGGGGATAATGTTCACTGTTTTATATTCAGATCTGGGGGATAATGTTCACTGCTTTATATTCGGGTCTGGGGGATAATGTTCACTGTTTTATATTCGGGTCTGGGGGATAATGTTCACTGTTTTATATTCGGGTCTGGGGGATAATGTTCACTGTTTTATATTCAGATCTGGGGGATAATGTTCACTGTTTTATATTCGGGTCTGGGGAATAATGTTCACTGTTTTATATTCAGGTCTGGGGGATAATGTTCACTGTTTTATATTCAGATCTGGGGGATAATGTTCACTGTTTTATATTCGGGTCTGGGGGATAATGTTCACTGTTTTATATTCGGGTCTGGGGGATAATGTTCACTGTTTTATATTCAGGTCTGGTGGATAATGTTCACTGTTTTATATTCGGGTCTGGGGGATAATGTTCACTGTTTTATATTCGGGTCTAGGGGATAATATTCACTGTTTTATATTCGGTTCTAGGGGATAATGTTCACTGTTTTATATTCGGGTCTGGGGGATAATGTTCACTGTTTTATATTCGGGTCTGTGGGATAATGTTCACTGTTTTATATTCGGGTCTAGGGGATAATGTTCACTGTTTTATATTCGGTTCTAGGGGATAATGTTCACTGTTTTATATTCACGTCTGTGGGATAATGTTCACTGTTTTATATTCGGTTCGAGGGGATAATGTTCACTGTTTTATATTCACGTCTGGGGGATAATGTTCACTGTTTTATATTCGGGTCTGGGGAATAATGTTCACTGTTTTATATTCTGGTCTGGGGGATAATGTTCACTGTTTTGTATTCAGATCTGGGGGATAATGTTCACTGTTTTGTATTCGGGTCTGGGGGATTATGTTCACTGTTTTATATTCGGGTCTGGGGGATAATGTTCACTGTTTTATTTTCAGATCTGGGGGATAATGTTCACTGTTTTATATTCGGGTCTGGGGAATAATGTTCACTGTTTTATATTCAGGTATGGGGGATAATGTTCACTGTTTTATATTCAGATCTGGGGGATAATGTTCACTGCTTTATATTCGGGTCTGGGGGATAATGTTCACTGTTTTATATTCGGGTCTGGGGGATAATGTTCACTGTTTTATATTCGGGTCTGGGGGATAATGTTCACTGTTTTATATTCAGATCTGGGGGATAATGTTCACTGTTTTATATTCGGGTCTGGGGAATAATGTTCACTGTTTTATATTCAGGTCTGGGGGATAATGTTCACTGTTTTATATTCAGATCTGGGGGATAATGTTCACTGTTTTATATTCGGGTCTGGGGGATAATGTTCACTGTTTTATATTCGGGTCTGGGGGATAATGTTCACTGTTTTATATTCAGGTCTGGTGGATAATGTTCACTGTTTTATATTCGGGTCTGGGGGATAATGTTCACTGTTTTATATTCGGGTCTAGGGGATAATATTCACTGTTTTATATTCGGTTCTAGGGGATAATGTTCACTGTTTTATATTCGGGTCTGGGGAATAATGTTCACTGTTTTATATTCAGGTCTGGGGGATAATGTTCACTGTTTTATATTCGGGTCTGGAGATTAATGTTCACTGTTTTATATTCAGGTCTGGGGGATAATGTTCACTGTTTTATATTCAGGTCTGGGGGATAATGTTCTCTGTTTTATATTCGTGTCTGGGGAATAATGTTCACTGTTTTATATTCAGGTCTTGGGGATAATGTTCACTGTTTTATATTCAGGTCTGGGGGATAATGTTCACTGTTTTGTATTCAGGTCTAGGGGATAATGTTCACTGTTTTATATTCAGGTCTGGGGGATAATGTTCACTGTTTTATATTTGGGTCTGGGGGATAATGTTCACTGTTTTATATTCATGTCCAGGGGATAATGTTCACTGTTTTGTATTCAGGTCTGGGGGATAATGTTCACTGTTTTATATTCAGGTCTGGGGGATAATGTTCTCTGTTTTATATTCGTGTCTGGGGAATAATGTTCACTGTTTTATATTCAGCTCTGGGGGATAATGTTCACTGTTTTATATTGAGGTCTGGGGGATAATGTTCACTGTTTTATATTCAGGTCTGGGGGATAATGTTCACTGTTTTATATTCAGGTCTAGGGGATAATGTTCACTGTTTTATATTCAGGTCTGGGGGATAATGTTCACTGTTTTATATTCAGATCTGGGGGATAATGTTCACTGTTTTATATTCGGGTCTGGGGAATAATGTTCACTGTTTTATATTCAGGTCTGGGGGATAATGTTCACTGTTTTATATTCAGATCTGGGGGATAATGTTCACTGTTTTATATTCGGGTCTGGGGGATAATGTTCAGTGTGTTATTTTCAGGTCTGGGGGATAATGTTCACTGTTTCATATTCGGGTCTGGGGGATAATGTTCACTGTTTCATATTCGGGTCTGGGGTATAATGTTCACTGTTTTATATTCGGGGATGGGGGATAATGTTCACTGTTTCATATTCGGGTCTGGGGGATAATGTTCACTGTTTTATATTCGGGTCTGGGGGATAATGTTCACTGATTTATATTCGGGTCTGTGGGATAATGTTCACTGTTTTATATTCGGGTCTAGGGGATAATGTTCACTGTTTTATATTCGGTTCTAGGGGATAATGTTCACTGTTTTATATTCACGTCTGTGGGATAATGTTCACTGTTTTATATTCGGTTCGAGGGGATAATGTTCACTGTTTTATATTCGGGTCTGGGGAATAATGTTCACTGTTTTATATTCTGGTCTGGGGGATAATGTTCACTGTTTTGTATTCAGATCTGGGGGATAATGTTCACTGTTTTGTATTCGGGTCTGGGGGATTATGTTCACTGTTTTATATTCGGGTCTGGGGGATAATGTTCACTGTTTTATTTTCGGGTCTGGGGGATAATGTTCACTGTTTTATATTCGGGTCTGGGGAATAATGTTCACTGTTTTATATTCAGGTATGGGGGATAATGTTCACTGTTTTATATTCAGATCTGGGGGATAATGTTCACTGCTTTATATTCGGGTCTGGGGGATAATGTTCACTGTTTTATATTCGGGTCTGGGGGATAATTTTCACTGTTTGATATTCAGGTCTGGTGTATAATGTTCACTGTTTTATATTCGGGTCTGGGGGATAATGTTCACTGTTTTATATTCGGGTCTAGGGGATAATGTTCACTGTTTTATATTCGGTTCTAGGGGATAATGTTCACTGTTTTATATTCACGTCTGGGGGATAATGTTCACTGTTTTATATTCGGGTCTGGGGAATAATGTTCACTGTTTTATATTCAGGTCTGGGGGATAATGTTCACTGTTTTATATTCGGGTCTGGAGAATAATGTTCACTGTTTTATATTCAGGTCTGGGGGATAATGTTCACTGTTTTATATTCAGGTCTGGGGGATAATGTTCTCTGTTTTATATTCGTGTCTGGGGAATAATGTTCACTGTTTTATATTCAGGTCTTGGGGATAATGTTCACTGTTTTATATTCAGGTCTGGGGGATAATGTTCACTGTTTTATATTTGGGTCTGGGGGATAATGTTCACTGTTTTATATTCAGGTCCAGGGGATAATGTTCACTGTTTTATATTCAGGTCTGGGGGATAATGTTCACTGTTTTGTATTCAGGTCTAGGGGATAATGTTCACTGTTTTATATTCAGGTCTGGGGGATAATGTTCACTGTTTTATATTTGGGTCTGGGGGATAATGTTCACTGTTTTATATTCATGTCCAGGGGATAATGTTCACTGTTTTGTATTCAGGTCTGGGGGATAATGTTCACTGTTTTATATTCAGGTCTGGGGGATAATGTTCTCTGTTTTATATTCGTGTCTGGGGAATAATGTTCACTGTTTTATATTCAGCTCTGGGGGATAATGTTCACTGTTTTATATTGAGGTCTGGGGGATAATGTTCACTGTTTTATATTCAGGTCTGGGGGATAATGTTCACTGTTTTATATTCAGGTCTAGGGGATAATGTTCACTGTTTTATATTCAGGTCTGGGGGATAATGTTCACTGTTTTATATTCAGATCTGGGGGATAATGTTCACTGTTTTATATTCGGGTCTGGGGAATAATGTTCACTGTTTTATATTCAGGTCTGGGGGATAATGTTCACTGTTTTATATTCAGATCTGGGGGATAATGTTCACTGTTTTATATTCGGGTCTGGGGGATAATGTTCAGTGTGTTATTTTCAGGTCTGGGGGATAATGTTCACTGTTTCATATTCGGGTCTGGGGGATAATGTTCACTGTTTCATATTCGGGTCTGGGGGATAATGTTCACTGTTTTATATTCGGGGATGGGGGATAATGTTCACTGTTTCATATTCGGGTCTGGGGGATAATGTTCACTGTTTTATATTCGGGTCTGGGGGATAATGTTCACTGTTTTATATTCGGGTCTGTGGGATAATGTTCACTGTTTTATATTCGGGTCTAGGGGATAATGTTCACTGTTTTATATTCGGTTCTAGGGGATAATGTTCACTGTTTTATATTCACGTCTGTGGGATAATGTTCACTGTTTTATATTCGGTTCGAGGGGATAATGTTCACTGTTTTATATTCGGGTCTGGGGAATAATGTTCACTGTTTTATATTCTGGTCTGGGGGTTAATGTTCACTGTTTTGTATTCAGATCTGGGGGATAATGTTCACTGTTTTGTATTCGGGTCTGGGGGATTATGTTCACTGTTTTATATTCTGGTCTGGGGGATAATGTTCACTGTTTTATTTTCAGATCTGGGGGATAATGTTCACTGTTTTATATTCGGGTCTGGGGAATAATGTTCACTGTTTTATATTCAGGTATGGGGGATAATGTTCACTGTTTTATATTCAGATCTGGGGGATAATGTTCACTGCTTTATATTCGGGTCTGGGGGATAATGTTCACTGTTTTATATTCGGGTCTGGGGGATAATTTTCACTGTTTGTTATTCAGGTCTGGTGTATAATGTTCACTGTTTTATATTCGGGTCTGGGGGATAATGTTCACTGTTTTATATTCGGGTCTAGGGGATAATGTTCACTGTTTTATATTCGGTTCTAGGGGATAATGTTCACTGTTTTATATTCACGTCTGGGGGATAATGTTCACTGTTTTATATTCGGGTCTGGGGAATAATGTTCACTGTTTTATATTCAGGTCTGGGGGATAATGTTCACTGTTTTATATTCGGGTCTGGAGAATAATGTTCACTGTTTTATATTCAGGTCTGGGGGATAATGTTCACTGTTTTATATTCAGGTCTGGGGGATAATGTTCTCTGTTTTATATTCGTGTCTGGGGAATAATGTTCACTGTTTTATATTCAGGTCTTGGGGATAATGTTCACTGTTTTATATTCAGGTCTGGGGGATAATGTTCACTGTTTTATATTTGGGTCTGGGGGATAATGTTCACTGTTTTATATTCAGGTCCAGGGGATAATGTTCACTGTTTTGTATTCAGGTCTGGGGGATAATGTTCACTGTTTTATATTCAGGTCTGGGGGATAATGTTCTCTGTTTTATATTCGTGTCTGGGGAATAATGTTCACTGTTTTATATTCAGGTCTGGGGGATAATGTTCACTGTATTATATTGAGGTCTGGGGGATAATGTTCACTGTTTTATATTCAGGTCTGGGGGATAATGTTCACTGTTTTATATTTGGGTCTGGGGGATAATGTTCACTGTTTTATATTCAGGTCTAGGGGATAATGTTCACTGTTTTATATTCAGGTCTGGGGGATAATGTTCACTGTTTTATATTCAGATCTGGGGGATAATGTTCACTGTTTTATATTCGGGTCTGGGGAATAATGTTCACTGTTTTATATTCAGGTCTGGGGGATAATGTTCACTGTTTTATATTCAGATCTGGGGGATAATGTTCACTGTTTTATATTCGGGTCTGGGGGATAATGTTCAGTGTGTTATTTTCAGGTCTGGGGGATAATGTTCACTGTTTCATATTCGGGTCTGGGGGATAATGTTCACTGTTTCATATTCGGGTCTGGGGGATAATGTTCACTGTTTTATATTCGGGGATGGGGGATAATGTTCACTGTTTCATATTCGGGTCTGGGGGATAATGTTCACTGTTTTATATTCGGGTCTGGGGGATAATGTTCACTGTTTTATATTCGGGTCTGTGGGATAATGTTCACTGTTTTATATTCGGGTCTAGGGGATAATGTTCACTGTTTTATATTCGGTTCTAGGGGATAATGTTCACTGTTTTATATTCACGTCTGGGGGATAATGTTCACTGTTTTATATTCGGGTCTGGGGAATAATGTTCACTGTTTTATATTCAGGTCTGGGGGATAATGTTCACTGTTTTATATTCGGGTCTGGAGAATAATGTTCACTGTTTTATATTCAGGTCTGGGGGATAATGTTCACTGTTTTATATTCAGGTCTGGGGGATAATGTTCTCTGTTTTATATTCGTGTCTGGGGAATAATGTTCACTGTTTTATATTCAGGTCTTGGGGATAATGTTCACTGTTTTATATTCAGGTCTGGGGGATAATGTTCACTGTTTTATATTCGGGTCTAGGGGATAATGTTCACTGTTTTATATTCGGTTCTAGGGGATAATGTTCACTGTTTTATATTCACGTCTGGGGGATAATGTTCACTGTTTTATATTCGGGTCTGGGGAATAATGTTCACTGTTTTATATTCAGGTCTGGGGTATTATGTTCACTGTTTTATATTCGGGTCTGGAGAATAATGTTCACTGTTTTATATTCAGGTCTGGGGGATAATGTTCACTGTTTTATATTCAGGTCTGGGGGATAATGTTCTCTGTTTTATATTCGTGTCTGGGGAATAATGTTCACTGTTTTATATTCAGGTCTTGGGGATAATGTTCACTGTTTTATATTCAGGTCTGGGGGATAATGTTCACTGTTTTGTATTCAGGTCTAGGGGATAATGTTCACTGTTTTATATTCAGGTCTGGGGGATAATGTTCACTGCTTTATATTTGGGTCTGGGGGATAATGTTCACTGTTTTATATTCAGGTCCAGGGGATAATGTTCACTGTTTTGTATTCAGGTCTGGGGGATAATGTTCACTGTTTTATATTCAGGTCTGGGGGATAATGTTCACTGTTTTGTATTCAGGTCTAGGGGATAATGTTCACTGTTTTATATTCAGGTCTGGGGGATAATGTTCACTGTTTTATATTTGGGTCTGGGGGATAATGTTCACTGTTTTATATTCAGGTCCAGGGGATAATGTTCACTGTTTTGTATTCAGGTCTGGGGGATAATGTTCACTGTTTTATATTCAGGTCTGGGGGATAATGTTCTCTGTTTTATATTCGTGTCTGGGGAATAATGTTCACTCTTTTATATTCAGGTCTGGGGGATAATGTTCACTGTATTATATTGAGGTCTGGGGGATAATGTTCACTGTTTTATATTCAGGTCTGGGGGATAATGTTCACTGTTTTATATTTGGATCTGGGGGATAATGTTCACTGTTTTATATTCAGGTCTAGGGGATAATGTTCACTGTTTTATATTCAGGTCTGGGGGATAATGTTCACTGTTTTATATTCAGATCTGGGGGATAATGTTCACTGTTTTATATTCGGGTCTGGGGAATAATGTTCACTGTTTTATATTCAGGTCTGGGGGATAATATTCACTGTTTTATATTCAGATCTGGGGGATAATGTTCACTGTTTTATATTCGGGTCTGGGGGATAATGTTCAGTGTGTTATTTTCAGGTCTGGGGGATAATGTTCACTGTTTCATATTCGGGTCTGGGGGATAATGTTCACTGTTTCATATTCGGGTCTGGGGGATAATGTTCACTGTTTTATATTCGGGGATGGGGGATAATGTTCACTGTTTCATATTCGGGTCTGGGGGATAATGTTCACTGTTTTATATTCGGGTCTGGGGGATAATGTTCACTGTTTTATATTCGGGTCTGTGGGATAATGTTCACTGTTTTATATTCGGGTCTAGGGGATAATGTTCACTGTTTTATATTCGGTTCTAGGGGATAATGTTCACTGTTTTATATTCACGTCTGGGGGATAATGTTCACTGTTTTATATTCGGGTCTGGGGAATAATGTTCACTGTTTTATATTCAGGTCTGGGGGATAATGTTCACTGTTTTATATTCGGGTCTGGGGAATAATGTACACTGTTTTATATTCAGGTCTTGGGGATAATGTTCACTGTTTTATATTCAGGTCTGGGGGATAATGTTCACTGTTTTATATTTGGATCTGGGGGATAATGTTCACTGTTTTATATTCAGGTCTAGGGGATAATGTTCACTGTTTTATATTCAGGTCTGGGGGATAATGTTCACTGTTTTATATTCACGTCTGGGGGATAATGTTCACTGTTTTATATTCGGGTCTGGGGAATAATGTTCACTGTTTTATATTCAGGTCTGGGGGATAATGTTCACTGTTTTATATTCGGGTCTGGGGAATAATGTACACTGTTTTATATTCAGGTCTTGGGGATAATGTTCACTGTTTTATATTCAGGTCTGGGGGATAATGTTCACTGTTTTATATTTGGATCTGGGGGATAATGTTCACTGTTTTATATTCAGGTCTAGGGGATAATGTTCACTGTTTTATATTCAGGTCTGGGGGATAATGTTCACTGTTTTATATTTGGGTCTGGGGGATAATGTTCACTGTTTTATATTCAGGTCCAGGGGATAATGTTCACTGTTTTGTATTCAGGTCTGGGGGATAATGTTCACTGTTTTATATTCAGGTCTGGGGGATAATGTTCTCTGTTTTATATTCGTGTCTGGGGAATAATGTTCACTCTTTTATATTCAGGTCTGGGGGATAATGTTCACTGTATTATATTGAGGTCTGGGGGATAATGTTCACTGTTTTATATTCAGGTCTGGGGGATAATGTTCACTGTTTTATATTTGGATCTGGGGGATAATGTTCACTGTTTTATATTCAGGTCTAGGGGATAATGTTCACTGTTTTATATTCAGGTCTGGGGGATAATGTTCACTGTTTTATATTCAGATCTGGGGGATAATGTTCACTGTTTTATATTCGGGTCTGGGGAATAATGTTCACTGTTTTATATTCAGGTCTGGGGGATAATATTCACTGTTTTATATTCAGATCTGGGGGATAATGTTCACTGTTTTATATTCGGGTCTGGGGGATAATGTTCAGTGTGTTATTTTCAGGTCTGGGGGATAATGTTCACTGTTTTATATTCGGGTCTGGGGAATAATGTTCACTGTTTTATATTCAGGTCTGGGGGATAATGTTCACTGTTTTATATTCGGGTCTGGGGAATAATGTACACTGTTTTATATTCAGGTCTTGGGGATAATGTTCACTGTTTTATATTCAGGTCTGGGGGATAATGTTCACTGTTTTATATTTGGATCTGGGGGATAATGTTCACTGTTTTATATTCAGGTCTAGGGGATAATGTTCACTGTTTTATATTCAGGTCTGGGGGATAATGTTCACTGTTTTATATTCAGATCTGGGGGATAATGTTCACTGTTTTATATTCGGGTCTGGGGAATAATGTTCACTGTTTTATATTCAGGTCTGGGGGATAATGTTCACTGTTTTATATTCAGATCTGGGGGATAATGTTCACTGTTTTATATTCGGGTCTGGGGGATAATGTTCAGTGTGTTATTTTCAGGTCTGGGGGATAATGTTCACTGTTTCATATTCGGGTCTGGGGGATAATGTTCACTGTTTCATATTCGGGTCTGGGGGATAATGTTCACTGTTTTATATTCGGGGATGGGGGATAATGTTCACTGTTTCATATTCGGGTCTGGGGGATAATGTTCACTGTTTTATATTCGGGTCTGGGGGATAATGTTCACTGTTTTATATTCGGGTCTGTGGGATAATGTTCACTGTTTTATATTCGGGTCTAGGGGATAATGTTCACTGTTTTATATTCGGTTCTAGGGGATAATGTTCACTGTTTTATATTCACGTCTGGGGGATAATGTTCACTGTTTTATATTCGGGTCTGGGGAATAATGTTCACTGTTTTATATTCAGGTCTGGGGGATAATGTTCACTGTTTTATATTCTGGTCTGGAGAATAATGTTCACTGTTTTATATTCAGGTCTGGGGGATAATGTTCACTGTTTTATATTCAGGTCTGACGGATAATGTTCTCTGTTTTATATTCGTGTCTGGGGAATAATGTACACTGTTTTATATTCAGGTCTTGGGGATCATGTTCACTGTTTTATATTCAGGTCTGGGGGATAATGTTCACTGTTTTGTATTCAGGTCTGGGGGATAATGTTCACTGTTTTATATTCAGGTCTGGGGGATAATGTTCACTGTTTTATATTTGGGTCTGGGGGATAATGTTCACTGTTTTATATTCAGGTCCAGGGGATAATGTTCACTGTTCTGTATTCAGGTCTGGGGGATAATGTTCACTGTTTTATATTCAGGTCTGGGGGATAATGTTCTCTGTTTTATATTCGTGTCTGGGGAATAATGTTCACTGTTTTATATTCAGGTCTGGGGGATAATGTTCTCTGTTTTATATTCGTGTCTGGGGAATAATGTTCACTGTTTTATATTCAGGTCTGGGGGATAATGTTCTCTGTTTTATATTCGTGTCTGGGGAATAATGTTCACTGTTTTATATTCAGGTCTGGGGGATAATGTTCACTGTTTTATATTCGGGTCTAGGGGATAATGTTCACTGTTTTATATTCGGTTCGAGTGGATAATGTTCACTGTTTTATATTCACGTCTGGGGGATAATGTTCACTGTTTTATATTCGGGTCTGGAGAATAATGTTCACTGTTTTATATTCAGGTCTGGGGGATATTGTTCACTGTTTTATATTCAGGTCTGGGGGATAATGTTCTCTGTTTTATATTCGTGTCTGGGGAATAATGTTCACTGTTTTATATTCAGGTCTGGGGGATAATGTTCACTGTTTTATATTCAGGTCTAGGGGATAATATTCACTGTTTTATATTCAGGTCTGGGGCATAATGTTCACTGTTTTATATTCAGGTCTGGGGGATAATGTTCTCTGTTTTATATTCGTGTCTGGGGAATAATGTTCACTGTTTTATATTCAGTTCTGGGGGATAATGTTCACTGTTTTATATTCAGGTCTGGGGGATAATGTTCACTGTTTTGTATTCAGGTCCAGGGGATAATGTTCACTGTTTTATATTTGGGTCTGGGGGATAATGTTCACTGTTTTATATTCAGGACTAGGGGATAATGTTCACTGTTTTATATTCGGGTCTGGGGGATAATGTTCACTGTGTTATTTTCAGGTCTGGGGGATAATGTTCAGTGTTTCATATTCGGGTCTGGGGGATAATGTTCACTGTTTCATATTCGGGTCTGGGGGATAATGTTCACTGTTTTATATTTGGGTCTGGGGGATAATGTTCACTGTTTTATATTCAGGTCTAGGGGATAATGTTCACTGTTTTATATTCAGGTCTCGGGGATAATGTTCACTGTTTTATATTCAGGTCTAGGGGATAATGTTCACTGTTTTATATTCAGGTCTAGGGGATAATGTTCACTGTTTTATATTCAGGTCTAGGGGATAATGTTCACTGTTTTATATTCAGGTCTAGGGGATAATGTTCACTGTTTGAGATTCAGATCTGGGGGATAATGCTCACTGTTTTATATTCGGGTCTGGGGAATAATGTTCTCTGTTTTATATTCAGGTCTGGGGGATAATGTTCACTGTTTTATATTCGGGTCTGGGGAATGATGTTCACTGTTTTATATTCAGGTCTGGGGGATAATGTTCACTGTGTTATATTCAGGTCTGGGGGATAATGTTCACTGTTTTACATTCAGGTCTAGGGGATAATGTTCACTGTTTTATATTCGGGTCAAGGGGATAATGTTCACTGTTTTATATTCAGATCTGGGGGATAATGTTCACTGTTTTACATTCGGGTCTGGGGAATAATGTTCACTGTTTTATATTCAGGTCTGGGGGATAATGTTCACTGTTTTATATTCAGATCTGGGGGATAATGTTCACTGTTTTATATTCGGGTCTGGGGGATAATGTTCACTGTTTTATATTCGGGTCTGGGGGACATTGTTCACTGTTTTATATTCAGGTCTGGGGGATAATGTTCACTGTTTTATATTCGGGTCTGGGGGATAATGTTCACTGTTTTATATTCGGTTCTAGGGGATAATGTTCACTGTTTTATATTCACGTCTGGGGGATAATGTTCACTGTTTTATATTCAGGTCTGGGGGATAATGTTCACTGTTTTATATTCGGGTCTGGAGAATAATGTTCACTGTTTTATATTCAGGTCTGGGGGATAATGTTCACTGTTTTATATTCAGGTCTGGGGGATAATGTTCTCTGTTTTATATTCGTGTCTGGGGAATAATGTACACTGTTTTATATTCAGGTCTTGGGGATAATGTTCACTGTTTTATATTCAGGTCTGGGGGATAATGTTCACTGTTTTGTATTCAGGTCTAGGGGATAATGTTCACTGTTTTATATTCAGGTCTGGGGGATAATGTTCACTGTTTTATATTTGGGTCTGGGGGATAATGTTCACTGTTTTATATTCAGGTCCAGGGGATAATGTTCACTGTTTTGTATTCAGGTCTGGGGGATAATGTTCACTGTTTTATATTCAGGTCTGGGGGATAATGTTCTCTGTTTTATATTCGTGTCTGGGGAATAATGTTCACTGTTTTATATTCAGGTCTGGGGGATAATGTTCTCTGTTTTATATTCGTGTCTGGGGAATAATGTTCACTGTTTTATATTCAGGTCTGGGGGATAATGTTCTCTGTTTTATATTCGTGTCTGGGGAATAATGTTCACTGTTTTATATTCAGGTCTGGGGGATAATGTTCACTGTTTTATATTCGGGTCTAGGGGATAATGTTCACTGTTTTATATTCGGTTCGAGGGGATAATGTTCACTGTTTTATATTCACGTCTGGGGGATAATGTTCACTGTTTTATATTCGGGTCTGGAGAATAATGTTCACTGTTTTATATTCAGGTCTGGGGGATAATGTTCACTGTTTTATATTCAGGTCTGGGGGATAATGTTCTCTGTTTTATATTCGTGTCTGGGGAATAATGTTCACTGTTTTATATTCAGGTCTGGGGGATAATGTTCACTGTTTTATATTCAGGTCTAGGGGATAATGTTCACTGTTTTATATTCAGGTCTGGGGCATAATGTTCACTGTTTTATATTTGGGTCTGGGGGATAATGTTCACTGTTTTATATTCAGGTCTGGGGGATAATGTTCACTGTTTTATATTCAGGTCTGGGGGATAATGTTCTCTGTTTTATATTCGTGTCTGGGGAATAATGTTCACTGTTTTATATTCAGTTCTGGGGGATAATGTTCACTGTTTTATATTCAGGTCTGGGGGATAATGTTCACTGTTTTGTATTCAGGTCCAGGGGATAATGTTCACTGTTTTATATTCAGGTCTGGGGGATAATGTTCACTGTTTTATATTTGGGTCTGGGGGAAAATGTTCACTGTTTTATATTCAGGTCTAGGGGATAATGTTCACTGTTTTATATTCGGGTCTGGGGGATAATGTTCACTGTGTTATTTTCAGGTCTGGGGGATAATGTTCAGTGTTTCATATTCGGGTCTGGGGGATAATGTTCACTGTTTCATATTCGGGTCTGGGGGATAATGTTCACTGTTTTATATTTGGGTCTGGGGGATAATGTTCACTGTTTTATATTCAGGTCTAGGGGATAATGTTCACTGTTTTATATTCAGGTCTCGGGGATAATGTTCACTGTTTTATATTCAGGTCTAGGGGATAATGTTCACTGTTTTATATTCAGGTCTAGGGGATAATGTTCACTGTTTTATATTCAGGTCTAGGGGATAATGTTCACTGTTTTATATTCAGGTCTAGGGGATAATGTTCACTGTTTGAGATTCAGATCTGGGGGATAATGCTCACTGTTTTATATTCGGGTCTGGGGAATAATGTTCACTGTTTTATATTCAGGTCTGGGGGATAATGTTCACTGTGTTATATTCAGGTCTGGGGGATAATGTTCACTGTTTTACATTCAGGTCTAGGGGATAATGTTCACTGTTTTATATTCGGGTCAAGGGGATAATGTTCACTGTTTTATATTCAGATCTGGGGGATAATGTTCACTGTTTTATATTCGGGTCTGGGGAATAATGTTCACTGTTTTATTTTCAGGTCTGGGGGATAATGTTCACTGTTTTATATTCAGATCTGTGGGATAATGTTCACTGTTTTATATTCGGGTCTGGGGGATAATGTTCACTGTTTTATATTCGGGTCTGGGGGACATTGTTCACTGTTTTATATTCAGGTCTGGGGGATAATGTTCACTGTTTTATATTCGGGTCTGGGGGATAATGTTCACTGTTTTATATTCGGGTCTAGGGGATAATGTTCACTGTTTTATATTCGGTTCTAGGGGATAATGTTCACTGTTTTATATTCACGTCTGGGGGATAATGTTCACTGTTTTATATTTGGGTCTGGGGGATAATGTTCACTTTTTTATATTCAGGTCCAGGGGATAATGTTCACTGTTTTGTATTCAGGTCTGGGGGATAATGTTCACTGTTTTATATTCGGGTCTGGGGGATAATGTTCTCTGTTTTATATTCGTGTCTGGGGAATAATGTTCACTGTTTTATATTTGGGTCTGGGGAATAATGTTCACTGTTTTATATTCAGGTCCAGGGGATAATGTTCACTGTTTTATATTCAGGTCTGGGGGATAATGTTCACTGTTTTATATTCGGGTCTGGGGGATAATGTTCACTGTTTTATATTCGGGTCTAGGGGATAATGTTCACTGTTTTATATTCGGTTCTAGGGGATAATGTTCACTGTTTTATATTTGGGTCTGGGGGATAATGTTCACTGTTTTATATTCAGGTCCAGGGGATAATGTTCACTGTTTTATATTCAGGTCTGGGGGATAATGTTCACTGTTTTATATTCGGGTCTGGGGGATAATGTTCACTGTTTTATATTCGGGTCTAGGGGATAATGTTCACTGTTTTATATTCGGTTCTAGGGGATAATGTTCACTGTTTTATATTCAGGTCTGGGGGATAATGTTCACTGTTTTATATTTGGGTCTGGGGGATAATGTTCACTGTTTTATATTCAGGTCCAGGGGATAATGTTCACTGTTTTGTATTCAGGTCTGGGGGATAATGTTCACTGTTTTATATTCAGGTCTGGGGGATAATGTTCTCTGTTTTATATTCGTGTCTGGGGAATAATGTTCACTGTTTTATATTCAGGTCTGGGGGATAATGTTCTCTGTTTTATATTCGTGTCTGGGGAATAATGTTCACTGTTTTATATTCAGGTCTGGGGGATAATGTTCTCTGTTTTATATTCGTGTCTGGGGAATAATGTTCACTGTTTTATATTCAGGTCTGGGGGATAATGTTCACTGTTTTATATTCGGGTCTAGGGGATAATGTTCACTGTTTTATATTCGGTTCGAGGGGATAATGTTCACTGTTTTATATTCACGTCTGGGGGATAATGTTCACTGTTTTATATTCGGGTCTGGAGAATAATGTTCACTGTTTTATATTCAGGTCTGGGGGATAATGTTCACTGTTTTATATTCAGGTCTGGGGGATAATGTTCTCTGTTTTATATTCGTGTCTGGGGAATAATGTTCACTGTTTTATATTCAGGTCTGGGGGATAATGTTCACTGTTTTATATTCAGGTCTAGGGGATAATGTTCACTGTTTTATATTCAGGTCTGGGGCATAATGTTCACTGTTTTATATTTGGGTCTGGGGGATAATGTTCACTGTTTTATATTCAGGTCTGGGGGATAATGTTCACTGTTTTATATTCAGGTCTGGGGGATAATGTTCTCTGTTTTATATTCGTGTCTGGGGAATAATGTTCACTGTTTTATATTCAGTTCTGGGGGATAATGTTCACTGTTTTATATTCAGGTCTGGGGGATAATGTTCACTGTTTTGTATTCAGGTCCAGGGGATAATGTTCACTGTTTTATATTCAGGTCTGGGGGATAATGTTCACTGTTTTATATTTGGGTCTGGGGGAAAATGTTCACTGTTTTATATTCAGGTCTAGGGGATAATGTTCACTGTTTTATATTCGGGTCTGGGGGATAATGTTCACTGTGTTATTTTCAGGTCTGGGGGATAATGTTCAGTGTTTCATATTCGGGTCTGGGGGATAATGTTCACTGTTTCATATTCGGGTCTGGGGGATAATGTTCACTGTTTTATATTTGGGTCTGGGGGATAATGTTCACTGTTTTATATTCAGGTCTAGGGGATAATGTTCACTGTTTTATATTCAGGACTCGGGGATAATGTTCACTGTTTTATATTCAGGTCTAGGGGATAATGTTCACTGTTTTATATTCAGGTCTAGGGGATAATGTTCACTGTTTTATATTCAGGTCTAGGGGATAATGTTCACTGTTTTATATTCAGGTCTAGGGGATAATGTTCACTGTTTGAGATTCAGATCTGGGGGATAATGCTCACTGTTTTATATTCGGGTCTGGGGAATAATGTTCTCTGTTTTATATTCAGGTCTGGGGGATAATGTTCACTGTTTTATATTCGGGTCTGGGGAATAATGTTCACTGTTTTATATTCAGGTCTGGGGGATAATGTTCACTGTGTTATATTCAGGTCTGGGGGATAATGTTCACTGTTTTACATTCAGGTCTAGGGGATAATGTTCACTGTTTTATATTCGGGTCAAGGGGATAATGTTCACTGTTTTATATTCAGATCTGGGGGATAATGTTCACTGTTTTATATTCGGGTCTGGGGAATAATGTTCACTGTTTTATTTTCAGGTCTGGGGGATAATGTTCACTGTTTTATATTCAGATCTGGGGGATAATGTTCACTGTTTTATATTCGGGTCTGGGGGATAATGTTCACTGTTTTATATTCGGGTCTGGGGGACATTGTTCACTGTTTTATATTCAGGTCTGGGGGATAATGTTCACTGTTTTATATTCGGGTCTGGGGGATAATGTTCACTGTATTATATTCGGGTCTGGGGGACATTGTTCACTGTTTTATATTCAGGTCTGGGGGATAATGTTCACTGTTTTATATTCAGATCTGGGGGATAATGTTCACTGTTTTATATTCGGGTCTGGGGGATAATGTTCACTGTTTTATATTCAGATCTGGGGGATAATGTTCACTGTTTTATATTCGGGTCTGGGGGATAATGTTCACTGTTTTACATTCGGGTCTGGGGGACATTGTTCACTGTTTTATATTCAGGTCTGGGGGATAATGTTCACTGTTTTATATTCAGGTCTGGGGGATAATGTTCACTGTTTTATATTCACGTCTGGGGGATAATGTTCACTGTTTTATATTCGGGTCTGGGGAATAATGTTCACTGTTTTATATTCACATCTGGGGGATAATGTTCACTGTTTTATATTCGGGTCTGGAGAATAATGTTCACTGTTTTATATTCAGGTCTGAGGGATAATGTTCACTGTTTTGTATTCAGGTCTAGGGGATAATGTTCACTGTTTTATATTCAGGTCTGGGGGATAATGTTCACTGTTTTATATTTGGGTCTGGGGGATAATGTTCACTGTTTTATATTCAGGTCTGGGGGATAATGTTCACTGTTTTATATTTGGGTCTGGGGGATAATGTTCACTGTTTTATATTCAGGTCTAGGGGATAGTGTTCACTGTTTTATATTCAGGTCTCCGGGATAATGTTCACTGTTTTATATTCAGGTCTAGGGGATAATGTTCACTGTTTTATATTCAGGTCTAGGGGATAATGTTCACTGTTTTATATTCAGGTCTAGGGGATAATGTTCACTGTTTGAGATTCAGATCTGGGGGATAATGCTCACTGTTTTATATTCGGGTCTGGGGAATAATGTTCTCTGTTTTATATTCAGGTCTGGGGGATAATGTTCACTGTTTTATATTCGGGTCTGGGGAATAATGTTCACTGTTTTATATTCAGTTCTCGGGGATAATGTTCACTGTTTTATATTCAGATCTGGGGGATAATGTTCACTGTTTTATATTCGGGTCTGGGGAATAATGTTCACTGTTTTATATTCAGGTCGGGGGGATAATGTTCACTGTTTGATATTTAGATCGGGGGATAATGTTCACTGTTTTATATTCGGGTCTGGGGGACATTGTTCACTGTTTTATATTCAGGTCTGGGGGATAATGTTCACTGTTTTATATTCGGGTCTGGGGGATAATGTTCACTGTTTTATATTCGGGTCTAGGGGATAATGTTCACTGTTTTATATTCGGTTCCAGGGGATAATGTTCACTGTTTTATATTCACGTCTGGGGGATAATGTTCACTGTTTTATATTCGGGTCTGGGGAATAATGTTCACTGTTTTATATTCACGTCTGGGGGATAATGTTCACTGTTTTATATTCTGGTCTGGAGAATAATGTTCACTGTTTTATATTCAGGTCTGGGGGATAATGTTCACTGTTTTATATTCAGGTCTGGGGGATAATGTTCACTGTTTTATATTCAGGTCTGGGGGATAATGTTCTCTGTTTTATATTCGTGTCTGGGGAATAATGTTCACTGTTTTATATTCAGGTCTGGGGGATAATGTTCACTGTTTTATATTCAGGTCTGGGGGATAATGTTCACTGTTTTGTATTCAGGTCTAGGGGATAATGTTCACTGTTTTATATTCAGGTCTGGGGGATAATGTTCACTGTTTTATATTCGGGTCTGGGGGATAATGTTCACTGTTTTATATTGAGGTCTGGGGGATAATGTTCACTGTTTTATATTCAGGTCTGGGGGATAATGTTCACTGTTTTATATTTGGGTCTGGGGGATAATGTTCACTGTTTTATATTCGGCTCTAGGGGATAATGTTCACTGTTTTATATTCACGAAGGGGGATAATGTTCACTGTTTTATATTCGGGTCTGGGGAATAATGTTCACTGTTTTATATTCAGGTCTGGGGGATAATGTTCACTGTTTTATATTCGGGTCTGGAGAATAATGTTCACTGTTTTATATTCAGGTCTGGGGGATAATGTTCACTGTTTTATATTCAGGTCTGGGGGATAATGTTCACTGTTTTATATTCGGGTCTGGGGAATAATGTTCACTGTTTTATATTCAGGTCTGGGGGATAATGTTCACTGTTTTATATTCAGGTCTGGGGGATAATGTTCACTGTTTTATATTCAGGTCTGGGGGATAATGTTCTCTGTTTTATATTCGTGTCTGGGGAATAATGTTCACTGTTTTATATTCAGGTCTGGGGGATAATGTTCACTGTTTTATATTCAGGTCTGGGGGATAATGTTCACTGTTTTGTATTCAGGTCTGGGGGATAATGTTCACTGTTTTATATTCAGGTCTGGGGGATAATGTTCACTGTTTTATATTCAGGTCTGCGGGATAATGTTCACTGTTTTATATTCTGGTCTAGGGGATAATGTTCACTGTTTTATATTCAGGTCTGGGGGATAATGTTCACTGTTTTATATTCGGGTCTGGTGGATAATGTTCACTGTTTTATATTCGGGTCTGGGGAATAATGTTCACTGTTTTATATTCAGGTCTGGGGGATAATGTTCACTGTTTTATATTCAGGTCTGGGGGATAATGTTCACTGTTTTATATTCGGGTCTGGGGAATAATGTTCACTGTTTTAGATTCAGATCTGGGGGATAATGTTCACTGTTTTATATTCGGGTCTGGGGAATAATGTTCTCTGTTTTATATTCAGGTCTGGGGGATAATGTTCACTGTGTTATATTCAGGTCTGGGGGATAATGTTCACTGTTTTATATTCAGGTCTAGGGGATAATGTTCACTGTTTTCTTTTCAGATCTGGGGGATAATGTTCACTGTTTTATATTCGGGTCTGGGGAATAATGTTCACTGTTTTATATTCAGTTCTGGGGGATAATGTTCACTGTTTTATATTCAGATCTGGGGGATAATATTCACTGTTTTATATTCGGGTCTGGGGGATAATGTTCACTGTTTTATTTTCAGGTCTGGGGGATAATGTTCACTGTTTTATATTCAGGTCTGGGGGATAATGTTCACTGTTTTATATTCGGTTCTGGGGGATAATGTTCACTGTTTTATATTCAGGTCTGGGGGATAATGTTCACTGTTTTATATTCGGGTCTGGGGGATAATGTTCACTGTTTTATATTCGGGTCTGGGGGATAATGTTCACTGTTTTATATTCAGGTCTGGGGGATAATGTTCACTGTTTTATATTTAGGTCTGGGGGATAATGTTCACTGTTTTATATTCGGGTCTGGGGGATAATGTTCACTGTTTTATATTCGGGTCTGGGGGATAATGTAGTGGTGGGTGATTTTAACTTCCCCTATATTGACAGGGACTCACTTAGTGCTAGGGGCTTGGATGGGGCAGAATTTGTAGAGAGCATCCAGGAGGGCTTCTTGAAACAATATGTAGATAGTCCAACTAGGGATAGGGCCGTACTGGACCTGGTATTGGGGAATGAGCCCGGCCAGGTGGTCGAAGTTTCAGTAGGGGAGCATTTCGGGAACAGTGACCATAATTCCATAAGTTTTAATGTACTTGTGGATAAGGATAAGAGTAGTCCTCGAGTGAAGGTGCTAAATTGGGGGACGGCTAATTATAACAATATTACGCAAGAACTGAAGAATTTAGATTGGGGGCGTCTACATGAGGGTAAATCAACATCTGACATGTGGGAGTCTTTCAGATGTCAGTTGATTTGAATCCACGACCGGCATGTTCCTGTGAGGAAGAAGGATAAGTTTGGCAAGTTTCAGGAACCTTGCATAACGCGGGATATTATGAGCCTAGTCAAAAAGAAAAAGGAAGCATTCATAAAGGCTGGAAGGCAAGGAACAGACGAATCCCTTGAGGAATATAAAGACAGTAGGAATGAACTTAAGCAGGGAGTCAGGAGGGCTAAAAGGGGTCATGAAAAGTCATTCGCAAACAGGATTAAGGATAATCCCAAGGCTTTTTAAACGTATATAAAGTGCAAGATGGTAACTCGGGAAAGGGTTGGCCCACTCAAGGACAGAGAAGGGAATCTATGCGTGGAGCCAGTGGAAATGGGCGAGGTACTAAATGAGTACTTTGCATCAGTATTCACCAAAGAGAAGGACTTGGTGGATGATGAGCCTAGGGAAGGGAGTGCAGATAGTCTCAGTCATCTCATTATCAAAAAGGAGGAGGTGTTGGGTGTCTTGCAAAGCATTAAGGTAGATAAGTCCCCAGGGCCTGATGGGATCTACCCCAGAATACTAAGGGAGGCAATGGAAGAAATTGCTGGGACCTTGACAAAAATCATTGCATCCTCATTGGCTACAGGGAGGTCCCAGAGGACTGGAGAATAGCCAATGTTGTTCCTTTGTTTCAGAAGGGTAGCAAGGATAATCCAGGAAATTATAGGCCAGTGAGCCTTACGTCAGTGGTAGGGAAATTATGAGAGAGGATTCTTCGGGACAGGATTTACTCCCATTTGGAAACAAACTTATTAGCGAGAGGCAGCATGGTTTTGTGAAGGGGAGGAAGTGTCTCACTAATTTGATTGAGTTTTTTGAGGAAGTGACAAAGATAATTGATGAAGGAAGGGCAGTGGATGTTATCGATCTGGACTTCAGTAAAGCCTTTCACAAGGTCCCTCATGGCAGACTGGTACAAAAGGTGAAGTCACGCGGGATCAAAGGGGAGCTCGCAAGATGGATAAAGAACTGGCTCAGCCATGGAAGACAGAGGGTAGCAGTGGAAAGGTGCTTTTCTGAATGGAGGGATAGAACATAGAACATTACAGCGCAGTACAGGCCCTTCGGCCCTCGATGTTGCGCCGACCTGTGAAACCATCTGACCTACACTATTCCATTTTCATCCATATGTCTATCCAATGACCACTTAAATGCCCTTAAAGTTGGCGAGTCTACTACTGTTGCAGGCAGGGCGTTTCACGCCCTGACTACTCTCTGAGTAAAGAAACTACCTCTGACATCTGTCCTATATCTATCACCCCTCAACTTAAAGCTATGTCCCCTCGTGTTTGCCATCACCATCCGAGGAAAAAGACTCTCACTATCCACCCTATCTAACCCTCTGATTATCTTATATGTCTCTATTAAGTCACCTCTCCTCCTCCTTCTCTCATACGAAAACAACCTCAATTCCCTCAGCCTTTCCTCGTAGACCTTCCCTCCGTACCAGGCAACATCCTAGCAAATCTCCTCTGCACCCTTTCCAAAGCTTCCACATCCTTCCTATAATGCAGTGACCAGAACTGCACACAATACTCCAGGTGCGGCCGCACCAGAGTTTTGTACAGCTGCAGCATGACCTCGTGGCTCCGAAACTCGATCCCCCTACTAATAAAAGCTAACACACCATATGCCTTCTTAACAGCCCTATTAACCTGGGTAGCAACTTTCAGGGATTTATGTACCTGGACGCCAAGATCTCTCTGCTCATCTACACTAGCAAGAATCTTCCCATTAGCCCAGTACTCTGCATTCCTGTTACTCCTTCCAAAGTGAATCACCTCACACTTTTCCGCATTAAACTCCATTTGCTATCTCTCAGCCCTGCTCTGCAGCCTATCTATGTCCCTCTGTAACCTACAACATCCTTCGGCACTATCCACAACTCCACTGACCTTCGTGTCATCTGCAAATTTAATAACCCACCCTTCTACACCCTCATCCAGGTCATTTATAAAAATGACAAACAGCAGTGGCCCCAAAGCAGATTCTTGCGGTACACCACTAGTAACTAAACTCCAGGATGAACATTTGCCATCAACCACCACCCTCTGTCTTCTTTCAGCTAGCCAATTTCTGATCCAAAGCACTAAATCACCTTCAATCCCATACTTTCGTATTTTCTGCAATAGCCTACCATGGGGAACTTTATCAAACGCCTTCCTGAAATCCATATACACCACATCCATGGCTTTACCCTCATCCACCTGATTGGTCACCTTCTCAAAAAACTCAATAAGGTTTGTGAGGCACGACCTACCCTTCACAAAACCGTGCTGACTATCGCTAATGAACTTATTCTTTTCAAGATGATTATAAATCCTATCTCTTATAACCTTTTCCAACATCTTACCCACAACCGAAGTAAGGCTCACAGGTCTATAATTACCAGGGCTGTCTCGACTCCCCTTCTTGAACAAGGGGACAACATTTGCTATCCTCAAGACTTCCGGCACTATTCCTGTCAACAATGACGACATAAAGATCAAGGACAAAGGATCTGCAATCTCCTCCCTGGCTTCCCAGAGAATGTGACTAGTGGTGTTCTGCAGGGATCAGTGCTGGGACCTTTGCTCTTTGTAGCATATATAAATGATTTAGAGGAAAATGCAGCTGTTCTGATTAGTAAGTTTGCGGACAACACAAAGGTTGGTGGAGATAATGATGAGGATTGTCAGAGGATACAGCAGGATATAGATCAGTTGGAGCCTTGGGCAGAGAAATGGTAGATGGAGCTTAATCCGGACAAATGTGAGGTAATGCATATTGGAAGGTTTAATGCAGGTGGGAAGTATACAGTAAATGGCAGAACCCTTAGGAGTATTGACAGGCAGAGAGATCTGCGTGTACAGGTCCACAGGTCACTGAAAGTGGCAACACAGGTGGATAAGGTAGGCAAGAAGGCATGTGGCATATGGCATGCTTGCCTTCATCAGTCGGGGCAAAGAGTATAAAAATTGACAAGTCATGCTGCAGCTGTACAGACCTTTAGTTAGGACACACTTAGAATATTGCGTGCAATCCTGGTCGCCACACTACCAGAAGGACATGGAGGCTTTGGAAAGGGTACAGAAGAGGGTTACTAGGATGTTGCCTGGTCTGGAGGGCATTAGCTATGAGGAGAGGTTGGATAAACTTGGATTGTTTTCACTGGAATGACGGAGGTGGAGGGGTGACATGATTGGAGTTTACAAAGTTATGAGCAGCATGGACAGAGTGGATAGTCAGAAGCTTTTTCCCAGGGTGGACGAGCCAGTTACTAGGGGACATAGGTTTAAGTTGAGAGGGGCAAAGTTTAGAGGAGATGTGCATGGCAAGTTCTTTACACAGAGGGTGTTGAGTTCCTGGAACTTGCTGCCGGGGGAGTTGGTGGAAGCAGGTGCGATAGCGACGTTTAAGAGGCATCTTGACAAATACATGAATAGGATGGGAATCGAGGGATATGGTCCCCGGAAGTGCAGGAGGTTTTAGTTTAGGCTGGCATCAAGATCGGCGCAGGCTTGGAGGGCCGAATTGTCTGTTCCTGTGCTGTACTGGTCTTTGTTCTTTGATAATGTGATTGATGCGGTGTACATGGACTTCCAAAAGGCGTTTGAAAAAGTATCACCTAACACACTTGGCTGCAAAGTTGAAGTCTGTGGAATAATGGGGACAGTAGCAGCATGGATTGGAACTTGGCTGAGTGACAGGAAACAGAGCGGTCATGAACTTTTGCCTTTCAGACTGGAGGAAGCTATATAAAGGGGTTCGGTATTAGGGCCCCTACTTTTCTTGATCGATATTAATGACACAGAATTGGGTGAACAGGGCACTGCTTCAAAATTTTCTGATGACACAAACCTTGGAAGTATTGTGAACTGTGAGGAAGATGGCAATAGATTTCAGAAGGACATAGACAAGTTGGTGGAATGAGAGCACACGAGGCAGGTGAAAATTAATGCAGAGAAGTGTGAAGTGAGGCATTTTTGTAAGAAGAATGAGGAGAGACAAACTGATGGAAGGTGTCGTCGGCATTGGTATTAAGTGACAATTCCACCGCAATAACCTGCTCACCAATTCTCAGTTTAAGTTCCACCAGAGCCACTCATCTCCAGAACTCATTACAGCCTTGGTCCAAACATGGACAAAAATGCTGATATCAAGAGGTGAGGTGGGGATGAATGTCCTTGACACCAAGGCAGCATTTGACCACAGTGTACCATCAAGGAACGCTAGTCAAATAGAAGTCAGTGGGAATCAGGGGACAACTCTCCACTGGTTGGAGTCATACCCAATACAAAGGAAGATGGTTGAGGTTCTTGGAGGTCAAACATCTAAGCCCCAGGACATCACTGCAGTAGTGTCTGAGGCCCAGGCATTTTTAACTACATCGTCAATGACCTTCCCTCCATTATAAAGTCAGAAATGGGGATGTTCGTTGATGATTGAACAGTCTTCACTACTATAGATGACTTCTCAGATACCGAAGCAGTCAGTGTTTTTTTTAATATTCATTCAGGGATGTGGGCATCGCTGGCTAGGCCAGCATATATTGCTCATCCCTAATTGCCCTTGAGAAGGTGGTGGTGAGCTGCCTCAAACATGCAACAAGACCTGGATAACATTCAGGCTTGGGCTGATAAGTGACAAGTGACATTTACACCGCACAAGTGCCAGGCAATGACCATCTCCAACAAGAGAAAATGTGTGCATCTCCCCTTGACATTCAACAGCATTACCATCGCTGAAACCACAACCATCTACATCCTGGGGCTTACTATTGACCAGAAACTGAACTGGACCAGCTATATAAATACAGTGGCTACAAGAGCAGCTCTGCAGTTGAGACTTTTGCGGTGAGTAACTGACCTCCTGACTGCACAAAGCCTGGCCACCGTCTATGAGACACACGTCAGGAGTGTGATGGAATACTCTCCACTTGCCTGGATGACTGCACTTGCAACAATACTCAAGAAGCTCGAGACCATCCAGGACAAAGCAACCTGCTGGGGATTGCACAGTGTTCAGTTCCTCTCCACGTCACACATCATCCTGACTTGATTTATTTCACCGTTCCTTCACTGTCGCTGGGTCAAAAACCTTGAATTCCCTTCCTTACAGCACTGTGGGTGTACATACACATGATGGACTGCAGTGGTTCAAGAAGACGAGTCACCACTTGGTGGGAGTAATCTGTAGGTCCCCAAACAGTAGTTCCGGAGTGGGGCACACTATAAACCAGGAAATACTGGGGGCTTCTAAGAAAGGTACGGCAATAATCATGGGTGATTTTAATTTGCATATAGACTGGATTAGTCATATTGGCTAGGGTAGCCTCGAGGGAGAGTTCATTTGAATGTATTAGAGATTGTTGTTTGGAGCAATATGTTGTGGAACCAACCAGGAAGCAGGTTGTTATAGATTTGGTATTGTGTAATGAGGTGGGATTAATTAATGATCTCACAGTTAAGGATTCTCTAGGGAAGAGTGATCATAGCACTCTAGAATTTCAAATTCAGTTTGAGGGCTTGAAACTGGAGTCCCACACTAGCGTTCTGGAGTTCAACATAGGCATGAGGACAGATTTGACCTTAGTGAACTGGGCAGGAAGACTAAAAGGTAGGACGGTTGATGAGCAGTGGCAGATGTTTAAGGAGATATTCAATTCTTCCCAACTAAAATATATTCCAGGGAGGAAGAAAGATTGGAAGAGGGGAAAAAACATTCATGGCTAAGCAAGGAAGTTAAGGATAGCATAAAGACAAAAACTAAGGCATACCATATTGCAAAGGCCAGTGGCAGGCTGGAAGATTGGGAAACTTTTAAAGATCAACAAAGGGTTACTAAAAAAGTAATAAAAAGAGCAAAGATAAGTTATGAAAGAAAACAAGCGCAAAATATAAAAACGGACAGCAAAAGCTTCTATAAGTATATAAAAGGGAAGAGAGTAGCTAAAGTGAATGTTGGTCCCTTGGAGGATGAGACTGGGGAGTTAATAGTGGGGAACACAGAAATGATAGAGACACTAAATCAGTATTCCAAAATTCCCTGAATACGAGAAAGGTTCCAGTGGATTGGAAAAATGCTAATATAACGCCCTTATTTAAAAAGGGAGGGAGGGAGGCAGAAAGTAGGAAACTAGAGACCAGTTAGTTTAACATCTGTCGTTGGGAAATTGTTAGAATCCATTATTAAGGAAGTAATAACAGGACATTTAGAAAGTCAAAACACAATCCATCAGAGTCAGCATGGTTTTATGAAGGGTAAATCGTGTTTGACTAATTTACTAGAGTTCTTCGAAGATGGAACAAATAAAGTGGATAATGGGGATCCTGTAGATGTAGTATATCTGGATTTCCAGAAGGCATTTGATAAGGTGCCGCACATAAGGTTAATACACAAGGTAAGATCACATGGGGTTAGGGGCAACTTATTAGCTTGGATAGAGGATTGGCGAACCAACAGAAAAGAGAGAGTCAGGATAAATGGATCTTTTTCTGGTTGGCAAGATGTAACTAGTGGGGTGCCACAGGGTTCGGTCCTCAGGCCCCAACTATTTACAATCTATATTAATGACTTGGATGCAGGGATAGAAGGTACTATAGCCAAATTTGCAGATGACACTAAAATAGGTGGGATAGTAAGTTGCAATAAAGAAATAAGAAATTTACAAATGGATATGGATAGGTTAGGTGAATGGCCAAAATTTGGCAGATGGAGTTTAACGTGGATAAGGGTGAGGTTCTCCATTTTGGTTGGAAGAATAGAAAGGCAAATTATTATCTAAATGGGGGGAAACTTCAGAATGCTTCAGTGCAGAGGGATCTGGGGGTCCTCGTGCATGAATCGCAGAAAACTAGTATGCAGGTGCAGCAGGTAATAAGGAAGGCAAATGGAATTTGGCATTATAAAAGTAGGGAAGTGTTGCTGCATCTGTACAAGGTATTAGTGAGACTGCACATGGAGTATTGCATGCAATTTTGGTCCCCTTACTTGAGGAGGGATGTAGTTGCATTGGAGATAGTTCAGAGGAGGTTCACTAGATTGATCCCAGAGATGAGGGGTTTGTCTTATAAAGAGAGATTGAGCAGTTTAGGCCTTTACTGTCTAGAGTTTAGAAGAATGAGAGGAGATCTAATTGAGGTATATAAGATGATTAAGGGGATTGACAAAGTAGACGTAGAGAGGATGTTTCCTCTGGTGGGGCAATCTAGAACGAGAGGTAATAGTTTTAGGATAAGGGGTAGAAGATTTAAAAGAGAGTTGAGGAGAAATTACTTCGCTCAAAGGGTCGTGAATCTGTGGAATTCATTACCCCAGAGTGCGGTGGATGCCGGGACATTGAGGAATTTTAAGGAGGAAATAGACAGAATTTTAATTCGAAACGGGTTGAAGGGTTATGGAGAACGGGCAGGAAAGTGGAGTTGCGGCTGAGATGAGATCAGCCATGATCGTATTGAATGGCAGAGCAGGCTCGAGGGGCTGAATTGCCGACTCCTGCTCCTAGTTCTTAAGTTCTTATGTTCGTAGGGGCAATTAGGGATTGGCAACAAATAATGGCCTTGCCAGTGATGGCCACATAGATCTGGTGAGGAACAAAGGATCCAGAGATGAAGGGAAACAGAAATGGAGGGAGAGAGACAGCCAGACATGGCGAGAGAGTGAGAGACAGACATGGAAGGAGAGACCGATGTACAGGTTTGGTGAGAGACAGGCAGACGTAAAAAGAGGGCGAAAGGCAGATATTTAAAGGGATGCCAGCGGACATGGATAGGGAGAGTATCAGAGAGAAGGAGATGGAGAGAATGAGACAGGGTCAGAGATGGATAGAGAGAGGGAAAGAGAGAGAGAGGCAGAAATGGAGACTGAAAAAGAGAGTGGGGGGAGAGAGAGGGACATAGATAGATAGAGACTAGAGAAAAATAGAGGGAAAAGGAGGAAAAGATAGAGAGGTACATAGTTGGAAGAGAGAGAATGACAGGGATGTAGAGAGTCAGATGGACAGTAATGAGAATGTGAGACAGAAGGACTGAGATGGATAGAGAAAGAAGGATTGAGATAGAAAAAGTGAGGCATCAAGAGCGTCAGAGGGAAAGAGAAGGAGAGAAACAAAGGCACAGAGATAGAGAGAGGGACAGAGAGAGAGAGACAGGGACAGAGATATGGAGAGAGAGGCAGGGGATCCAGATGGAAAGCAAGACAGAGGGATAGAGATCGAGAGAGAGGGAGAGAGAGAGAGAGAGGCAGAGGAGGTAGAGACAGAGAGAGAAAGAAAGGGAGACAGAGATGGCAAGAGCGAGTCAGGGACTGAGATGGAGAGGGAGAGAGAGAGACAAGAGATAAGGAGCGAGATGGAGACCGAGAATGAGGGACAAAGATTGACAGAGATTGAGCAACAGAGGTGGAGAGGGAGGAAGAAGGAGGGACAGAAATGGAGAGCAAGAGAGACAGAGGGACAGAGGTTGAAAGAGAGATACAGAGGGACAGATATATATATATATATATATATATATATATATATTATATATATATATAGAGAGAGAGAGAGAGAGAGAGTGGGGGTTATTGAAATGAGGAGAGGGACAGATGGATAGGGGGGAGAGAGAGAGAAAGAGGGGCAGAAAAGGAGAGCGAGAGAGAATGAGGGACAGAGGTTGAAAGAGAGTGATACAGAGAGACAGAGATAGAGAGAAAGGTAGATGGATAGACATGGGGAGAAAGTGAAAGATAGATGAACAGACATGGGGAGAAAGTGAAAGAGGGGCAGACATGGGGAGAAAGTGAAAGATAGATGGACAGACATGGGAAGAAAGTGAAAGAGAGAGTGGCAGACATGGGGAGAAAGTGAAAGATAGATGGTCAGACATGGGGAGAAAGTGAAAGAGAGAGGGGCAGACATGTGTTGAAAGTGAAAGATAGATGGTCAGACATGGGGAGAAAGTGAAAGATAGATGGTCAGACATGTGGAGAAAGTGAAAGAGAGAGGGGCAGACATGGGGAGAAAGTGAAAGAGAGAGGGGCAGACATGGGGAGAAAGTGAAAGAGAGAGGGGCAGACATGGGGAGAAAGTGAAAGAGAGAGGGGCAGACATGGGGAGAAAGTGAAAGTGAGAGGGGCAGACATGGGGAGAAAGTGAAAGAGAGAGGGGAAGCCATGGGGAGAAAGTGAAAGAGAAGGGGCAGACATGGGGAGACAGTGAAAGAGAGAGGGGCAGACATGGGGAGAAATTGAAAGAGAGAGGGGCAGACATGGGGAGAAAGTGAAAGAGAGAGGGGCAGACATGGGGAGAAAGTGAAAGAGAGAGGGGCAGACATGTGGAGAAAGTGAAAGATAGATGGTCAGACATGGGGAGAAAGTGAAAGATAGATGGTCAGACATGGGGAGAAAGTGAAAGATAGATGGTCAGACATGTGGAGAAAGTGAAAGAGAGATGGTCAGACATGTGGAGAAAGTGAAAGATAGATGGACAGACATGTGGAGAAAGTGAAAGATAGATGGTCAGACATGTGGAGAAAGTGAAAGATAAATGGACAGACATGGGGAGAAAGTGAAAGATAGATGGACAGACATGGGGAGAAAGTGAAAGAGAGAGGGGCAGACATGTGGAGAAAGTGAAAGATAGATGGTCAGACATGGGGAGAAAGTGAAAGATAGATGGTCAGACATGGGGAGAAAGTGAAAGATAGATGTTCAGACATGGGGAGAAAGTGAAAGAGAGAGGGGCAGACATGGGGAGAAAGTGAAAGAGAGAGGGGCAGACATGGGGAGAAAGTGAAAGATAGATGGTCAGACATGGGGAGAAAGTGAAAGAGAGAGGGTCAGACATGGGGAGAAAGTGAAAGATAGATGGTCAGACATGTGGAGAAAGTGAAAGATAGATGGTCAGACATGTGGAGAAAGTGAAAGATAGATGGTCAGACATGGGGAGAAAGTGAAAGATAGATGGTCAGACATGTGGAGAAAGTGAAAGACAGATGGACAGACATGGGGAGAAAGTGAAAGATAGATGGTCAGACATGGGGAGAAAGTGAAAGATAGATGGTCAGACATGTGGAGAAAGTGAAAGATAGATGGACAGACATGGGGAGAAAGTGAAAGATAGATGGTCAGACATGGGGAGAATGTGAAAGAGAGAGGGGCAGACATGGGGAGAAAGTGAAAGATAGATGGTCAGACATGGGGAGAAAGTGAAAGATAGCTGGTCAGACATGTGGAGAAAGTGAAAGATAGATGGTCAGACATGGGGAGAAAGTGAAAGAGAGATGGACAGACATGGGGAGAAAGTGAAAGAGAGAGGGTCAGACATGGGGAGAAAGTGAAAGAGAGAGGGGCAGACATGTGGAGAAAGTGAAAGATAGATGGTCAGACATGTGGAGAAAGTGAAAGAGAGAGGGGCAGACATGTGGAGAAAGTGAAAGAGAGAGGGGCAGACATGGGGAGAAAGTGAAAGATAGATGGACAGACATGGGGAGAAAGTGAAAGAGGGGCAGACATGGGGAGAAAGTGAAAGAGAGAGGGGTAGACATGGTGCAGGACAGGGTAATGAAACACTTCATATCTTTTGGAGGAGCCACGTGTATAGAAATTGTCTCCAGTTGCTTGAGCTGGAGCTCAGGGTTTCTGAGCTTGGGTGGCAGCTGGAGTCACTGCAGAGCATCAGGAAGGAGGAGAGTTGCCTGCATCGTACTTTACTGGAGGTGATCATGCCAAAGGCATGGTGGATGGATATCTGCAAGACTAGGAAGATGCAGGAATTTTTGGGGTGGGTGCCAGCTCAAACCAGTACTCAGCATTGTAGACTGCTGGGAGTGATGACACCTTGAAGGAGTGCAGTCCATATCATGGCACCAATGGGCTAGTAACTGTACAATGGGCAAGTAACTGTACAGGAGGGAGCAGAAAAGAGTAGAAATCCAGTTGTTACAGGGAATAGGCAGGTGTTTCTGTCAGGAACTAGGGAGGAAATTAAAAATTAGACTCTTGAATGTAGTAATCACTGGATTACTCTGAGTGCCATGTCCTAGCGACAGCCGAAATCGGAAGTTAGGGAGGATCAATGTGTGGCTTAAGGCGAGGTACAGGGGAGGGGTTTCAGATTCTTGGAGCATTGGGACCAATTCTGGGACAGGAGGCACCTATTAAAAGGAACGGGTTGCATCGCAACAAGACTGAGACCAATGTCCTCACGGGGAAGTCCACTAGTGTGGTTAGGGAGGGTTTAAACTAAACTGGCAGGGAGATGGGCACCAGCAGATTGAAGTAGTAAAGAGGAATGAGGTGCATGAAATGATAATATTGGATAGTACAAGAGATTGAAGTAGTACCACATTAGATAGAAGACTTAAGAAAGACTACGAGGAATACAAAGGCGGTTTAGTATGCATATATATAAGCACAGAAAGTGTGGTTAATATGGTTGTTGAGCTACAAGCACAAATAGCTGTGTGGGAATATGATGTAGTGGCAGTAAAGGAAACGTGGTCTAGAATGGTGAGGACTGGGCACGTAATATTCAGTGATGCAAAGCGTTCAGAAAAGATGGGGAAGGGAAAAAGGGAGGTGGGGTAGCAGTACTGATTAGAGAAGACATTGTAGTGTTGGAGAGAGAGAATGTCCCTGAGGGGGCAAGGGCAGAATCCCAGAATTTGGTTAGTGTTGAAGAGCAAACACTGGAATAGTTATGCAACTGGGAGTAATTTATGGGCCTCCAAGTAATGAGAGAGAGGTAGTGGAGCAAATCTGCAAGGAAATCAGAGAGATGGGCAAGAACTGGAGACTGATCATATTAAATACCTAAATATCGAATGGGCTATTGTTAGAGTCGAGGGCAAGCGGGGGCAGGAATTTCTGAAATGTGTTCAGGAGAATGTCCTTGAACAGTATGTTCTCGGTTCAACTCCGAAGGAGGCATTGCTGAATCTGGTGATGGGGAATGAGGTGGCCAACTGGACCAAGTATCTGTGGGGGAACAATGGTAAAAGTGATCATCATATCATAAGCTTTAGCTTAGCAATGGAGAAGAGCAAGGAACAATCTAAAGTTGAACCTCTAAAGTGGAAGAGGGCCATCTTCAATGGGATTAGAGGGGATCTCGCAATGTTAAAATGGAACCAAAGCTCGACAGAAAAAACTGGAACAGAGCAATGGCTGATCTTTAAGGAAGATATGTTTCGAGTACAGGCTACATTTCAATGGGGAGCAAAATAAATGCAGGGCTCCTTGGATGATGAGGGAGATAGAGAATATGATGAAACAAAAACAAAGCGTGTATATGCATGCCATGAATTCAAGTGAGAACCAGGTCAAATACAATAGGTTTAGAGGGGAGGTGAAGAGGAAAATACGATGGGCAAAGAGACAATGAGAATAGAATGGCAGTTAACATAAAAAGGAAACACCAAAATATTTGACGGGCAAGTAAATAGTGAGTGAGTAGTAAGAGGTGGCATGGGGCCTTTTGGGGACAAAGAGGGTAATATCTGCTTAGAGGTATTTGTGACCCTGATAACAATCAATAGCTTGGCTAACAAAGAATCAATTTCTGTGCAAATTCATACTGTCCAAGGAGATAACAACCAGAATGAATAGAACTTTTCACAGGTTTTTAATCTCAATTATTGGCAAATGTTTTATCAGTTCAGCCCCACTTATAGTAGGATAGTAACTGACATCATAGGACCAACCATCAGGCAAACCACAAGGTCTGATATCCAAAAAGGGATCAAAGTAAAGGCTCAGAATGACATCTTTGCATACTATTCACGTACTGAATACTTCCAAAGGTAGAATTTGAAAGAATTGCTGCCAAAGAAGCAACTTGAGGAATGTTACAAATTTGTATCAGCTTCATTACTTGATTGAAGCTGTAAAAGACTGTTTTGTATTGATAAATATGCCCCGTTTCCTGTCAAAATAAACTTTCCCTTCTAGTTTACTATTCGAGAGTCCCTCTTTGGCTTCTACCTTGTATGAACCAAACATTTATTGGGTGAATTTGAATTAGTGAATTGCATAATCAAGAATTACATTAAATTAAAATACTCAACAGATATTTAAAAAAATGTCATTATGAATCTAAGCAAGAATCCTCTGCAGACCAATCCCCGCCCCAACAAGAAAAAGGCCATGAAACCAATGCTGATTATTGTAAAAACCCACATGGTTCACTAATGTCCTTTAGGGGTGAAATCTGCCGTCCTTACCTGTGACTCCAGACCCACAGCAATGTGGTTGACTCTGAACTGCCCTCTGAAATGGCCTAGCAAACCACTTCGTTCAAGGGATATTAGGGATGGGCAATAAATGCAGGCCTAGCCAGCGATGCCCGCATCCCACATACACACACACAAAAAACCAAATTAATAAAAAAGGTTAAGTTGTCAATAAAATATATCCGAATCAGGTTTTGAATAATTTCAGGGTTCTGTGCTGTTAATGTAAAATGTCATTTCTAATACATGGGAACTGCAGGGAATGGAATCTGAAACGGGATTTAGTTCCAGCATTTGAAACCGTCGAATCTTTCTATGCTGCAACTAATTTAACAATGAGATTGAGAGGGTATTTCACCGCCTTCTTCAGCTCCTCTCTGAATTTACTCTGGGTCACAGTGTAAATACATGTGTTGGTGCAGGAACTGAGCAGCTGCAGCATCCTTGCCGTGCGTTCTGTGATAAGGCGAGGGTCAGTGAAGGACGAAAAAGACCGGATATTTGTAATTCGTCGGTAAATAGTATACACGACCTGGGTCACCCATAACAATATAAAACTGCCGGATATACTGAAGAGTAAAATGATGGATTTCATTCGGTTTTCCATCTCTGGGTCCTTGTGATTCTCTTCATTGCTGTGACCCCGGAGCCCCTTGCGGACTCTACTGGTCAATAAAATACGTCTGACCGTCATAATATTGAGCAGCAAAATCAGAATGAACGGAACACAAGGGGTTAAAATTCGGTTAAACAGTTCAAATGAGCTCCAGGCCGGGGAAGTGTGGAAGCTTGGCTTAGTGACACACTCCCAGGGAACATTATCAATTATGTATCGCGGTTCATATGTAAAAAACCAGGGGACAGACTCAAAGCAGCTCAGCACACTCACTGTTCCTACAACCACAGCCGCTGTTTTCTTGGTGCAATATTTTGTTTTCAGCTTCTCACAACAAATGGCCACAAATCGATCAAAGGTGAAAGCGACTGTGAGCCAGACAGAAACCATCGTGGCTGCAAAAACGAGGAAGTTAATGAGACAACACAAGGGAGTAATTCTCAGGAATGAATCTCGGAAATAAATCCAAACAATCCAGCCCAATATGGGATCGGAGATAACGACCAGCAGATCGGCAACTGCCATTCCCACCAGGTAGCAAGAGATACACTTGGAGAGACCGCACTTTCCTCGGGACAGGATCACAATGGCCACCAAGTTAACTGGAAGAGAGAGAAAAAGGAAGCAGAGAAATTGCTGATCAGATCTGGAGCCAAAGCAATAGTTTGACAGGCTGTGGGTTAAAATTTCCAGCCTTGTTGCTGCATCAAACGGTACAAATTGATTCATTTACTTAAGAAGTTGATACAGAAAGTGGATAAAGTCATCACCGGATGTACTGGAAAGGGCTGAGAGAGGGTGCAGTGCCGTTGGTGAAGGGAGAAGGTTTTATAAAGCAGGATCCCAGTAGATTAAATATGGGATTTGGGCTCCAGGCTGTAGGCCAGGAAGATCTGGGAACATGGGGAGGTGCAGCTGGCTTGTTGCTCTAAGACAGCAGTAGATCCCAGTAACACCGCTCAGTTAATCTCTGTGGTAATTGGTGTGAGAGAACAATTCATTGTATTCAATTCCTCTTTTTAGTACATTTAATTAGATTGAAATTTAAATGTATTCCTGAAATCAGTCTCACCTTTTATTGAAGTCGGGGGTCAGAAACATTGTGAAGCACAGTATTTAAATGATGCATCAGCATCAGTGAATAACTGATTCTGTTCTGTTTATTTAGATAGTCAGCGAGAAAGGGAAAGGACCTTCCAATAAAGCAGACTATGCACGTGACAGGGATAAACACACAGGGAATGAGACCAACAACAATAAACCACGCCAAATACCACTGCAAAATATTGAGGATGCTGGAAATCTGAAATAAAAATAGAAAGTGATGAAAATACTCAGCAGATCTGCAGCGTCTGTGGGGAGAGAAACAGGGACAATGTTCCAGGTCACTGACCTTTCATCCAATCTGATAGTATCTTCAACTCACAGTTTCTCTCACCAACTGTTCTGGAAATTTGAACAGATTATGCTTGTGAATTATTTGTGCTGCTGCTTCTCTCTCTTTCTTTCTGTCTATCTATCACTCTGTCTCTCCTTCATTCTCCCTTCTCCTTCTCTCTTTCCTTCTCTCAACTTCCTCTGTGCAATCACTTTCTTGATGATTGGTTTCCAATATTTCTTTATTCACTGATGTTTTTTAATGAAGGTAATCTTCCGTCCTTACCTGGGGGGGGGGGGGGCGGGGGCTCTATATGTGACTCCAAACCCACAGCAATGTGGTTGACTCTTAACTGCCGTCTGAAATGGCCTAGCGAGCCATTCAGTTGTCAAGGGCAACTGGGGAAGGGCAGCAAATGCTGGCCTTACGAGCAACGTCCACACCCCATGATAGAATGAAAAATAATCTTGCTACTGCATTCTGTTCACCTGCCCAGTGTTCAATGATGCTATTCTCAGTGTTAGTTCAGTGGTGAAGCCTCTGTGAATATAGTCACACAGTCATTACGGCACTGAAGGCAGACATTCGGCCCAGTAGTCCACATTGGATATCTGCAGAGCAATCCAGTCAGTCCCATCCCCCTGATCTACAGCGGGAATCACAGGAAAACACGCAGTGAGAAATAATACTGAATACAGTAGTACAGTTAACACCGATTTACAGCAATAATAACTGAGATAACAGCTTACCAGGAACTCCAACAGCTGCAAGAATAGGATAGTAACTGTTTTCTATCTGATGGATTGTAGGATATCCCATTTCTGTGAGAAGCAGCGACGACTGTGCATCTGGGAACTCAAAGTTGTGCCAGGCACTCTGAGCTGATCTATTCGAATGAGTCCTGATTTTATACAGGCGATAGGTCTCCACTGACACGGCTATACCCCTGATATTTGCAATCAGTGACACTTACTTGAACAAACACCTTACATTAGCAGCTTTAACTCAGTTGTAAATAATTTCGTGGATAAATCACGAACCAAACCAAATTCTTAGTTAGACTCTCTCGGAAATAAAACTGAACGCTGTAAGCTATAACCATACAAGATTGATCACACAATGATGAGTATCTTCCTTTACAGATTGTATTTATTTGTATTGACAATGTTCGTGTTTGTTGATTCAATAATAAATGCTACAGATTTCACTGCAGTCGACACTGAATTCAGGAACACAAGCAGACCCGTTACACTCTGTTACTGCAGTTCCCTGATTAAAATTATGAACTTTGAGTCTCTAACACGGGGATAGTTAAAGTCAACAATCAGGATTACAGCCTAAAAATGATGGTGGGTGATATTAGGGGGCGGACTCTAAACGTGTCCCACTGACATTCCGCTCTCTGCTATTTTACTATAGATGTTTACTTGCTTATTCTACAATGGCACCAGTAAAATAAGAACAATGTTGCCCCCTGGCTCCATTCCTCCAGTTCACTCCTGACAGGCCACCCAACCTCAACCTTCCATCAATGTTAACTCATCCAAAACTCTTCTGTTCATTTCCAACCCTCACCATGTCCCACTCACACATCACCCTCACCTCACCGGCCCACTTTGGGTTCCAGGGCAGAAATGTCTTAAATTTAAATTTATTATCCTTGGATTAAACTTCCACCATCTCCTCACCCCTCCCCATCTCCACCCTTCCTCCAAACCTGCAGCAAACATAACTGTGATCTCTCCATACCTCTGATGCTGACCTGCTTCATGGACCTGCCCTCGCTTTGTTCATTTCTTACTGATCTGATTACAGTCAAAGAATATCCAACAATGGCTTCTCTTCCCACACCAGGACCATTAGCTCTGGAGACCATGAACTTCCCATTCTTGTTCCCTCTTCTTCCTCATCTACATACTGCCCATTGGTGACATCATCTACAGACATGGGGTCAGATTCCACATGTGTGCTGACAATATCCAGTTCCAGCTCTCCACCATCTCTCTAGATCCTCCACTGCTTCTGTGTTATCACACTGTAACAGTGTGCTTTACATGAGCTGCAATTTCCTGCAATTAAACACTGGGGGGAGCAAAACCTCCAGCTTTGTCCCCACCTCAAACACCACACCCTTGTCACCGATTAATAAGTCCCCTGTACCTGTTGATCTACAACACAGAATATTGAAAGAGATGGTACAGAGATAGTGAAAGCATTGGTGATCTTCTTCCAAAATGCGATAAATTCTGGAGTGGTACCTGAAGATTGGAAGGTAGTAGATGTAACCCCACTATCTAAGAAAGAAGAGAGAGAGAGTAAATGGGGAACGACAGACCTGTTAGCAGTGCATCAGTCACAGAGAAAATGCTACAATCTATTATTAAGGATGTGATAACTGGACACTTAGAGTATGATGGTAGGACTGGGCAAAGTCAACATGGATTTACGAAAGTGAAATAATGTTTGACAAACATGTTAGAGTTTTTTGAGGATGTAACTAATAATAAGGGGCAGCCAGTGGATGCGGTGTATTTGGAATTTCAGAAGGCTTTTGATAAGGTCACACACAGGAGGTAAGTAAGCAAAATTAGAGCACATGGGATCAGGGGTAAGAAACTGGCATGAACTGGAAATTGGTTAATGGACAGAAAACAGCGAGTAGGAATAAATGGGTAATTTTCAGTTTGACAGGCTGTGACGAGTACGGGAGGCAGTGTCATAGCGGTAATATCACTGGGCTATTAACTCAGCAGCCTAGGCCAATGCTCGGGGGACATCGGTTTGAATCCCACCATGGCAAATTGTGAAATTTGAATGCAAATCATCAACCTGGAATTAAGAAAGTTAGTCTAATGGTGACCATGAAACTAGTGTCGATTGTTGTAAGTAATGCCCTTGAGGGAAGGAAACCTGTTGTCCTCCGCTAGTCTGACCTGCACGTGACTCCAAACCCACAGTAATGTGGTTGACCCTTAAATGCCCTGCCCTATGAAAACGGCCAAGCAAGCCACTCAGTTGTATCAAACCCCGACAAAGCAGAAGGAAAGGAATGAAACCGGGCGGACCACCCGACATTGACAATGGGAAACCCAGCCCTGGCAAGCCTGCAAAGTCCTTCTGAGTAACATCAGTGGGCTTGTGCCAAAATTGGGAGAGCTGTCCCAGAGAATAGTCAAGCAACAACCTAACATTGTCATACTCAGGGAATCATTTGCAGCCACCATCATCACCATCGGTGGGTATGTCTTGTCCCACCAGAAGTGGTGCAGCAGTGGTAGACAGGCGGGAGAGTGTCGTCAAAACATTGACTTGGGACCCCATGAAGTCTCATGGCATCAGGTCAAACATGGGCAAGGAAACCTCCTGATAATTACCACCTACTGCCCCCCCCTCCCCCAACAATCACCTCCACCGGCCGGTGAATCAGTAGTTTTCTACATTGAGTACCACTTGGAAGAAGCACTCAGGGTAGCAAGGGCACAGAATGTATTCTTGGTGGGGGACTTTAATGTACAGTAGCGGCAAGTTCTGAAGGACAAAGCTGTTAGACTGGGTCTGTGAGGGAACCAACAAGAGGGAAACACCTACTTGATCTAGTCATCACCAATCTACCTGTCACAGATGCATCTGTCCATGACTGTATTGGTAGGAGTGACCACCACACAGTCCTTGTGGAGATGAAGTCCCGTCTTCACATTGAGGATACTCACTGTGGTGTTATGTGGCACTACCACCATGCTAAATGGGATAGATTTCGAACAGATCTAGCAACTCAAATTTGGGCATCCATGAGGCGCTGTGGTCCGTCAGCAGAAGCAGAATTATATTCAACCACAACCTGTAACCTCATGGCCCGGCATATCCCCCACTCTACCATTACCATCAAGCCAGGAGACCAACCCTGGTTCAATGAAGAGTGCAGGAGGGCATGCCAGCAGCAGCACCAGGTATACCTCAAAATAAGGTGTCAACATGGTGAAGCTACAACACAAGACTATTTGATCATAATGAATGGCAGTGCAGGATCGAAGGGCCGAATGGCCTACTCTTGCTGCTATTTTCTATGTTTATAAGATGGAATTCTTTCCACTTGCCTGGATTGGTGCAACACCAGCAACACTCGAGAAGCTTGACAACAACCAGGACAAAGGAGCCTGCAGAATTGGAACCCCATCCACAACCTTCATACATACAAATATAACAACAGACGAATTAGGGACAGGAGCAGGCCACTCGGACACTCATGCCTGCTCCACTATTCATAGGCATAGAACATTACAGCGCAGTACAGGCCCTTCAGCCCTCGATGTTGCGCCGACCTGTGAAACCATCTGACCTACACTGTTCCATTTTCATCCATATGTCTATCCAATGACCACTTAAATGCCCTTAAAGTTGGCGAGTCTACTACTGTTGCAGGCAGGGCGTTCCACGCCCCTACTACTCTCTGAGTAAAGAAACTACCTCTGACATCTGTCCTATATCTATCACCCCTCAACTTAAAGCTATGTCCCCTCGGTTTGCCATCACCATCCGAGGAAAAAGACTCTCACTATCCACCCTATCTAACCCTCTGATTATCTTATATGTCTCTATTAAGTCACCTCTCCTCCTCCTTCTCTCTAACGAAAACAACCTCAAGTCCCTCAGCCTTTCCTCATAAGACCTTCCCTCCATACCAGGCAACATCCTAGTAAATCCCCTCTGCACCCTTTCCAAAGCTTCCACATCCTTCCTATAATGCGGTGACCAGAACTGCACGCAATACTCCAGGTGCGGCCGCACCAGAGTTTTGGACAACTGCAGCATGACCTCGTGGCTCCGAAACTCGATCCCCCTACCAGTAAAAGCGAACACACCATATGCCTTCTTAACAGCCCTATTAACCTGGGTAGCAACTTTCAGGGATTTATGTACCTGGACACCAAGATCTCTCTGTTTATCTACACTACCAAGGATCTTCCCATTAGCCCAGTACTCTGCATTCCTGTTACTCCTTCCAAAGTGAATCACCTCACACATTTCCGCATTAAACTCCATTTGCCATCTCTCATCCCAGCTCTGCAGCATATCTATGTCCCTCTGTAACCGACAACATCCTTCAGCACTATCCACAACTCCACAGACCTTCATGTCATCCGCAAATTTACTAACCCACCCTTCGACACCCTCTTCCAGGTCATTTATAAAAATGACAAACAGCAGTGGCCCCAAAACAGATCCTTGCGGTTCACCAGTAGTAACTAAACTCCAGGATGAACATTTGCCATCAAATACCACCCTCTGTCTTCTTTCAGCTCGCCAATTTCTGATCCAAAGCTCTAAATCACCTTCAATCCCATACTTCCGTATTTTCTGCAGTAGCCTACCATGGGGAACCTTATCAAACGCCTTCCTGAAATCCATATACACCACATCCACTGCTTTACCCTTATCCACCTGTTTGGTTACCTTCTCGAAAAACTCAATAAGGTTTGTGAGGCACGACCTACCCTTCACAAAACCTTGCTGACTATCGCTAATGAACTTATTCTTTTCAAGATGATTATAAATCCTGTCTCTTATAACCTTTTCCAACATTTTACCCACAACCGAAGTCAGGCTCACAGGTCTATAATTACCAGAGCTGTCTCTGCTCCCCTTCCTGAACAAGGGGACAACATTTGCTATCCTCCATTCTTCCGGCACTATTCCTGTCGACAATGAGGACATAAAGATCAAGGACAAAGGCTCTGCAATCTCCTCCCTGGCTTCCCAGAGAATCCTAGAATAAATCCCATTTGGCCCAGGGGACTTATCTATTTTCACACTTTCCAAAATTGCTAACAGCTTCTCCTTGTGAACCTCAATCCCATCTAGCCTACTAGTCTGAATCTCAGTATTCTCCTGGACAACATTTTCTTTCTCTACTGTAAATACTGATGAAAAATATTCAATTAACGCTTCCCCTATCTCCTCTGATTCCACAAACAACTTCCCACTACTATCCTTGATTGGCCCTAATCTAACTCCAGTCATTCTTTTCTTCCTGATATACCTATAGAAAGCCTTAGGGTTTTCCTTGATCCTATCCGCCAATCACTTCTCGTGTCCTCTCCTTGCTCTTCTTAGCTCTCCCTTTAGATCCTTCCTGGCTAGCTTGTAACTCTCAAGCGCACTAACTGAGCCTTCACGCCTCATCCTAACATAAGACTTCTTCTTCCTCTTGACAAGCCCTTCAACTTCTTTAGTAAACTACGGCTCCCTCGCTCGACAATTTCCTCCCTGCCTCACAGGTACATACTTATCAAGGACACGCTGCAGCTGCTCCCTGAATAAGCTCCACATTTCGATTATGCCCATCCCCTGCAGTTTCCTTCCCCATCCTACGCATCCTAAATCTTGCCTAATCGCATCATAATTTCCTTTCCCCCAGCTATAATACTTGCCCTGCGGTATATACCTGTCCCTGCACATCGCTAAGGTAAACTAAACCGAATTGTGATCACTATCACCAAATTGCTCACCGACATCGAAATCTAACACCTGGCCGGGTTCATTACCCAGTACCAAATCCAACGTGGCATCGCCCCTGGTTGGCCTGTCTACATACTGTGTCAGAAAACCCTCCTGCACACACTGGACAAAAACTGACCCATCCAAAGTACTCGAACGATTGTATTTCCAGTCAATATTTGGAAAGTTAAAGTCCCGCATAACAACTACCCTGTTACTCTCGCTCCTGTCGAGAATCATCTTCGCTATCCTTTCCTCTACATCTCTGGAACTATTCGGAGGTCTAAAGAAAACTCCCAACAGGGTGACCTCTCCTCTCCTGTTTCTAACCTCGGCCCATACTACCTCAGTAAACGAGTCCTCAAACATCCTTTCTGCCGCCGTAATACTCTCCTTGATTAACAATGCCACCCCCCCCCCTTTTACCATCTTCTCTGTTCTTACTGAAATGTCTTATTCAATGACATCATGGCTGATCTGATTGTATCCTCAACCCCACATTCCCACCGATCCCAAATAACCTTCCCCCTTTGCTTAATCAAGAATCTATCTACATCTGCCTTATAACATTCAAATACTGCTTCCACTGCCATTCATGGAGGAGCGTTCCAACAACTCACGACCCTCTGAGAGAAAAATAAATCTCCTTATCTCTGTCTTAAATGGGTGACACCTTATTTTTAAACAGTGACCCCCTGGTTCTCGATTCTCCAACAAGAGGAAACATTCTTTCCTCATCCACCCTGTCAAGACCCGTCAGAATCTTGTATGTTTCAATCAAGTCGCCTCTTACTCTTCTAAACTCCAACAGATGCAAGCCTAGCCTGTCCAACCTTTCCTCATAAGACAACACAGCCATTCCAGCTATCAATCTAGTAAACCTTCATGAAATGCTTTCAATGCATTTACATCCTTCCTTAAACAAGGAAACCAGTACTGTACACAATCCTCCAGATGTGGTCTCACCAATGCCCTGTACAAATGAAGCATAACCTCCCTACTTTTATATTCAATTCCTCTTGGAACGATAATATTTTATTAGCTGTCCTAATTACCTCCTGTACCTGCATACTAACCTTTTGTGATTCGTGCACTAGGACACCCAGATCCCTCTGCATCTCAGAGCTGTGCCATCTCTCACCATTTAATAGATAATATGCTTATTGTTTATTCTTCCTGCCAAAATGGACAATTTCACACTTAGCCACATTTACTCCATTTGCCAGACTTTGCCCACTCGCTGAATGTACCTTTATCCCTTTGTAGCCTCCTTGTGTCCTCTTCACAACGTACTTTCATATCTTTGAGTCATCAGGGTTTTTTATATTCATTCATGGGATGTGGGCATCGCTCGCTAGGCCAGCATTTATTGCCCATCCTTAATTGCCCTTGAGAAGCCTTCTTGAACCACTGCTGTCATCTGGAGGAAGTCTCTGGAATCCACAATGATGTGGTTAACTTTTGCAATACTTGCCAGGTTGTTGGGAAACTACAACCTACAATCAAACCTGCTCCATTGATCGCCATTCCTGCTTTCCATGAACCTTTCAGTGGAGTTCTAATTGATTGTGTGGGATCCCTCCCCAAAACCCAGGACAGGCTATCAATATCTTTCAACCATCAGGGATATATCCAGCTGATTCCCAGATTCCATACCCTGAGGGACAATTACTGTCTAATCCATAGTTGAGGGACTCACCTAATTGTGTACCGCTTGCCCAAAGAAATTCAGTCTGATCAAGGACTGAGTATGACTGTGTCAGGCTGTTGCTTGACTAGTCTGTGGGACAGTTCTCCCAACTTTGGCATAAGCCCCCAGATGTTATTAAGGAGGACTTTGCGGGGTCGACAGGGCCGGGTTTGCCATTGTTATTTCCAGTGCCTAGCTTAATGCTGGGTAGTCCACCTGGTTTCATTCTTTATTGACTTTGTAGCGGCTAGGTATAACTGAGTGGCTTGCTAGGCTATTTCAGAGGGCATTTAAGAGTCAACCACATTGCTGTGTGTCTGGAGTCACATGTAGGCCAGGCCAGGAAAGGACAGCAGATTTCTTTTCCCGAAAGGGCATTAGTGAACCAGATGGGTTTTTACAACAATCGACAATGGTTTCATGGCCACCATTAGATTAGCTTTTAATTCCATATTTATTAATTGAATTCAATTTCTATTTTTTTTGCTGTGTTGGGATTCGAACCCATGCCCCCAGAGCAATACCCCAGGTCGCTGGGTTACTAGTCCAGTGACAATATCACTCTGCCGTTGCCTCCCCCAAACACTGTATAATCTGTGAGACCCTCCCAGTATGTTTTGGCCTCTGTGACACGTGTATCTCTGGACAGTGCATTTCCTTTTCAGTCAGCAGTAGGACCCTGTAACAAGTGTCCCTTCTTATTGTGGGAGCCTGTCCCAGTGTGGAATGGGTCTCTGTAACAGGTGTCCCTCTGTAGAAGTGGGATACTGTCCCACTGTGACGAAGGCCACTGCTTCATCTGTCTCTATGTGCAGTGTATGTGTCTCCCAGTGCAGGGATCGCACTGTGTAACAAATGCCCTTGTGTACAGTATGTGTATTTCCCAGTGTGGAGTCGGCCTGTGTAACAGGTGCTCTTATTAACAGTGTGTGGATCTTCCAGTCAGGGAACACACTGTAACAGGTATCCATGTTTATAGTGGGAATCTCTCCCAGTTTGGAGCTGTCTCTGTAAAAGGTGTTCCTCTGCACAGTGTGCGTCTCTCCCAGTGTGGAGTCGTCCTCTGTAGCAGTTGTTCCTGTGTACAAAGTGTGTCCCTGTCAGTGAGGAGTCGCACGATGGAACAAGTATCCCTGAGTATGGTGGGAATCTCTCACAATGTGAAGTCGTCCTCTGTAAAAGCTTTATCTGTGTGCAGTGTGAGTCTCTCCCAATGTAGTGTGGGCCTCTGTAACAGGTGGCCCTCTGTTCAGTGTGTTGTCCACCCCGCAGTGAGCAACAGGACTCTATAACAAGTGCCCCTCTGTCCAGCAAGTATATCTCCATGTGAGCAGCATAATTTTGTGTATAATTGTATAATTGTGCATAACAATGTGTGCATCACTCAGTGAGGGATTACACTGTGTAACAAGTGTCCCTCTGTACAGTGGGAAACACTGCCAGTGTGGTGCCATCTGCTGTACCAGCTACCCCTGCGAAGAGTATGAATCTATCCCAGTGTGGTGTCGACCTGTGCAACAGGTGCCCCTGTGTACAGTGTGAGCCTCTCTCAATGTGGAGTCGGTCGATGTAACAGGTGCCCCTGTGTACAGTGTGAGCCTCTCTCAATGTGCAGTCGGTATATGCAACAGGTGCCCCTGTGTACTGTATGAGCCTCTCTCAATGTGGAGTCAGTCTATGCAACAGGTGCCCCTGTGTACAGTATGAGCCTCTCTCAATGTGGAGTCGGCCTTTGTAACAGGTGCCCTGTGAACAGTATGAGTCTCTCTCAACGTGGAGACGGTCCATGTAACAGGTGCCCCTGTGTACAGTATGAGTCTCTCTCAATGTGGAGTCGGTCTATGTAACAGGTGCCCCTGTGTACAGTGTGCACCTCTCTCAATGTGGAGTCGGTCTATGAAACAGGTGCCCCTGTGTACTGTATGAACCTCTCTCAATGTGGAGTCGGTCTATGTAACAGGTGCCCCTTTGTACAGTTTGAGCCACTCTCAATGTGGAGTCAGTCTATGTAACAGGTGCCCCTGTGTACAGTATGAGCCTCTCTCAATGTGGAGTCGGCCTTTGTAACAGGTGCCCTGTGAACAGGATGAGTCTCTCTCAACGTGGAGTCGGGCTATGTAACAGGTGCCTCTGTGTACAGTATGAGCATCCCTCAATGTGGAGTCGGTCCATGTAACAGGTGCCTCTTTGCACAGAATGAGCCTCTCTCAATATGGAGTCGGTCCATGTAACAGGTGCCCCTGTGTACAGTATGAGCCTCTCTCAATGTGGAGTCGGTCGATGTAACAGGTGCCCCTGTGCACAGTATGAGTATCCCTCAATGTGAAGTCGGTCTATGTAACAGGTGTCGCAGTGCACAGTATGAGCCTCTCTCAATGAGGAGTCGGCCTTTGTAACAGGTGTCCCTGTGTACAGTATGAGCCTCTTTCAATGTGGAGTCGGTCTAAGCAACAGGTGCCGCTGTGTACAGTATGAGCCACTCTCAATGTGGAGTCGGTCTATGTAACAGGTGCCCCTGTGTACAGTGTGAGCCTCTCTCAATGTGGAGTCGGTCTATGTAACAGGTGCAGCTGTGCAGTATAAGCCTCTCTCAATGTGGAGTCGGTCAATGTAACAGGTGCCCCTCTGTACAGGAGGAGCCTGTCTCAATGTGGAGTCAGTCCATGTAACATGTGCCCCTGTGTACAGTATGAGCCTCTCTCAATGTGGAGTCGGTCTATGTAACAGGTGCCCCTGTGTACAGTATGAGCCTCTCAATGTGGGGTTGGTCTATGTAACAGGTGCCCCTGTGGACAGAATAAGAATCTCTCAATGTGGAGTCAGTCTATGTAACAGGTGTCCCTTTGTACAGTATGCGCCTCTCACAAGTGGAGTGAGCCTTTGTAACAGGTGCCCCTGTGTACAGTATGAGCCTCTCTCAATGTGGTGTCACCCTTTGTAACAGGTGCCCTTGTATTCAGTTTGAGCCTCTCTCAATGTGGAGGCGGTCGAAGTAACAGGTGCCCCTTTGTACAATATGAGCCTCTCTCAATGTGGAGTCGGTCTATGTAACAGGTGTCCCTGTGTACAATATGAGCCTCTCTCAATGTGGAGTTGGTCTATGTAACAGGTGTCCCTGTGTATAGTATGAGCCTCTCTCAATGTGGAGACAGCCTTTGTAACAGGTGCCTCTGTGCACAGTATGAGCCTCCCTCAATATGGAGTCGGTCTACGTCACAGGTGTCCCTGTGTACAGTATGAGCCTCTCTCAATGTGGAGTCAGCCTTTGTAACAGGTGTCCCTGTGTATAGTATGAGCCTCTCTCAATGTGGAGACAGCCTTTGTAACAGGTGCCCCTGTGGACAGTATGAGCCTCTCTCAATGTGGAGTCGGTCTATGGAACAGGTGCCCCTGTGTACAGTATGAGCCTCTCTCAATGTCGAGTCGGTCGATGTAACAGGTACCCCTGTGTACAGTATGAGCCTCTCTCAAAGTGGAGTCGGTCGATGTAACAGGTGCCTCTGTGCACAGTGTGAGCCTTTCTCAATGTGGAGTCAGTCTATGTGACAGGTGCCCCAGTCTACAGTATGAGCATCTCTCAATGTGGAGTCGGTCGATGCAACAGGTGCCCCTGTGTACAGTATGAGCCTCTCTCAATGTGGAGTCGGTCTATGTAACAGGTGCCCCTGTGTACAGTGTGCACCTCTCTCAATGTGGAGTCGGTCTATGTAACAGGTGCCCCTTTGTACAGTTTGAGCCACTCTCAATGTGGAGTCAGTCTATGTAACAGGTGCCCCTGTGTACAGTATGAGCCTCTCTCAATGTGGAGTCGGCCTTTGTAACAGGTGCCCTGTGAACAGTATGAGTCTCTCTCAACGTGGAGTCGGGCTATGTAACAGGTGCCTCTGTGTACAGTATGAGCATCCCTCAATGTGGAGTCGGTCCATGTAACAGGTGCCTCTTTGCACAGAATGAGCCTCTCTCAATATGGAGTCGGTCCATGTAACAGGTGCCCCTGTGTACAGTATGAGCCTCTCTCAATGTGGAGTCGGTCGATGTAACAGGTGCCCCTGTGCACAGTATGAGTATCCCTCAATGTGAAGTCGGTCTATGTAACAGGTGTCGCTGTGCACAGTATGAGCCTCTCTCAATGTGGAGTCGGCCTTTGTAACAGGTGTCCCTGTGTACAGTATGAGCCTCTTTCAATGTGGAGTCGGTCTAAGCAACAGGTGCCGCTGTGTACAGTATGAGCCACTCTCAATGTGGAGTCGGTCTATGTAACAGGTGCCTCTGTGTACAGTGTGAGCCTCTCTCAATGTGGAGTCGGTCTATGTAACAGGTGCAGCTGTGCAGTATAAGCCTCTCTCAATGTGGAGTCGGTCAATGTAACAGGTGCCCCTCTGTACAGGAGGAGCCTCTCTCAATGTGGAGTCAGTCTATGTAACATGTGCCCCTGTGTACAGTATGAGCCTCTCTCAATGTGGAGTCGGTCTATGTAACAGGTGCCCCTGTGTACAGTATGAGCCTCTCAATGTGGGGTTGGTCTATGTAACAGGTGCCCCTGTGGACAGAATAAGAATCTCTCAATGTGGAGTCAGTCTATGTAACAGGTGTCCCTTTGTACAGTATGCGCCTCTCACAAGTGGAGTGAGCCTTTGTAACAGGTGCCCCTGTGTACAGTATGAGCCTCTCTCAATGTGGTGTCACCCTTTGTAACAGGTGCCCTTGTATTCAGTTTGAGCCTCTCTCAATGTGGAGGCGGTCGAAGTAACAGGTGCCCCTTTGTACAATATGAGCCTCTCTCAATGTGGAGTCGGTCTATGTAACAGGTGTCCCTGTGTACAGTATGAGCCTCTCTCAATGTGGAGTCAGCCTTTGTAACAGGTGTCCCTGTGTATAGTATGAGCCTCTCTCAATGTGGAGACAGCCTTTGTAACAGGTGCCTCTGTGCACAGTATGAGCCTCCCTCAATATGGAGTCGGTCTATGTCAAAGGTGTCCCTGTGTACAGTATGAGCCTCTCTCAATGTGGAGTCAGCCTTTGTAACAGGTGTCCCTGTGTATAGTATGAGCCTCTCTCAATGTGGAGACAGCCTTTGTAACAGGTGCCCCTGTGGACAGTATGAGCCTCTCTCAATGTGGAGTCGGTCTATGGAACAGGTGCCCCTGTGTACAGTATGAGCCTCTCTCAATGTCGAGTCGGTCGATGTAACAGGTACCCCTGTGTACAGTATGAGCCTCTCTCAAAGTGGAGTCGGTCGATGTAACAGGTGCCTCTGTGCACAGTGTGAGCCTCTCTCAATGTGGAGTCGGTCTATGTAACAGGTGCCGCTGTGTACAGTATGAGCCACTCTCAATGTGGAGTCGGTCTATGTAACAGGTGCCCCTGTGTACAGTGTGAGCCTCTCTCAATGTGGAGTCGGTCTATGTAACAGGTGCAGCTGTGCAGTATAAGCCTCTCTCAATGTGGAGTCGGTCAATGTAACAGGTGCCCCTCTGTACAGGAGGAGCCTCTCTCAATGTGGAGTCAGTCTATGTAACAGGTGCCCCTGTGTACAGTATGAGCCTCTCTCAATGTGGTGTCACCCTTTGTAACAGGTGCCCTTGTATTCAGTTTGAGCCTCTCTCAATGTGGAGGCGGTCGAAGTAACAGGTGCCCCTTTGTACAATATGAGCCTCTCTCAATGTGGAGTCGGTCTATGTAACAGGTGTCCCTGTGTACAGTATGAGCCTCTCTCAATGTGGAGTCAGCCTTTGTAACAGGTGTCCCTGTGTATAGTATGAGCCTCTCTCAATGTGGAGACAGCCTTTGTAACAGGTGCCTCTGTGCACAGTATGAGCCTCCCTCAATATGGAGTCGGTCTATGTAACAGGTGCCCCTGTGTACAGTATGAGACTCTCGCAATGTGGGGTCGGTCTATGTAACAGGTGCCCCTATGTACAGTATGAGCCTCTCTCAATGTGGAGTCAGCCTTTGTAACAGGTGTCCCTGTGTATAGTATGAGCCTCTCTCAATGTGGAGACAGACTTTGTAACAGTGCCTCTGAGCACAGTATGAGCCTCCCTCAATATGGAGTCGGTCTATGTAACAGGTGCCCCTGTGTAAAGTATGAGCCTCTCTCAATGTGGAGTCGGTCTATGGAACAGGTGCCCCTGTGTACAGTATGAGCCCCTCTCAATGTCGAGTCGGTCGATGTAACAGGTACCCCTGTGTACAGTATGAGCCTCTCTCAAAGTGGAGTCGGTCGATGTAACAGGTGCCTCTGTGCACAGTGTGAGCCTTTCTCAATGTGGAGTCAGTCTATGTGACAGGTGCCCCAGTCTACAGTATGAGCCTCTCTCAATGTGGAGTCGGTCGATGCAACAGGTGCCCCTGTGTACAGTATGAGCCTCTCTCAATGTGGAGTCGGTCTATGTAACAGGTGCCCCTGTGTACAGTGTGCACCTCTCTCAATGTGGAGTCGGTCTATGTAACAGGTGCCCCTTTGTACAGTTTGAGCCACTCTCAATGTGGAGTCAGTCTATGTAACAGGTGCCCCTGTGTACAGTATGAGCCTCTCTCAATGTGGAGTCGGCCTTTGTAACAGGTGCCCTGTGAACAGTATGAGTCTCTCTCAACGTGGAGTCGGGCTATGTAACAGGTGCCTCTGTGTACAGTATGAGCATCCCTCAATGTGGAGTCGGTCTATGTAACAGGTGCCTCTTTGCACAGAATGAGCCTCTCTCAATATGGAGTCGGTCTATGTAGCAGGTGCCCCTGTGTACAGTATGAGCCTCTCTCAATGTGGAGTCGGTCTATGTAACAGGTGCCCCTGTGGACTGTATGAGCATCCCTCAATGTGGAGTCGGTCTATGAAACAGGTGTCGCTGTGTTCAGTATGAGCCTCTCTCAATGTGGAGTCGGTCTATGTAACAGGTGCCCCTGTGGACAGTATGAGCATCCCTCAATGTGGAGTCGGTCTATGAAACAGGTGTCGCTGTGTTCAGTATGAGCCTCTCTCAATGTGGAGTCGGTCTATGTAACAGGTGTCACTGTGTACAGTAGGAGCCTCTCTCAATGTGGAGTCAGCCTTTGTAACAGGTGCCACTTTGTACAGTATGAGCCTCTCTCAATGTGCAGTCAGCCTTTGTAACAGGTGCCCCTGTGTACAGTATGAGCCTCTGTCAATGTGGAGTCGGTCTGTGTAACATGTGCCCCTGTGTACAGTATGAGCTTCTCTCAATGTGGAGTCGGTCTATGTAACAGGTGCCCCTGTGTGCAGTGTGAGCCTCTCTCAATGTGGAGTCGGTCTATGTAACAGGTGCACCTGTGCAGTATAAGCCTCTCTCAATGTGGAGTCGGTCAATGTAACAGGTGCCCCTGTGTACAGGAGGAGCCTCTCTCAATGTGGAGTCATGCTGTGTCACATGTGCCCCTGTGTACAGTTTGAGCCTCTCTCAATGTGGAGTTGTTCTATGTAACAAGTGCCCCTATGTACAGTATGAGCCTCTCAATGTGGGGTCGGTCTATGCAACAGGTGCCCCTGTGTAGAGTCTAAGAATCTCTCAATGTGGAGTCAGTCTATGTAACAGGTGCCCCTGTGCACAGTATGAGCCTCTCTCAATGTGGAGTCAGCCTTTGTAACAGGTGCCCTTGTATTCAGTTTGAGCCTCTCTCAATGTGGAGGCGGTCTATGTAACAGGTGTCACTGTGTACAGTATGAGCCTCTCTCAATGTGGAGTCAGCCTTTGTAACAGGTGCCACTTTGTACAGTATAAGAATCTCTCAATGTGGAGTCAGCCTTTGTCACAGGTGCCCCTGTGTACAGTATGAGCCTCTGTCAATGTGGAGTTGGTCTGTGTAACATGTGCCCCTCTGTACAGTATGAGCTACTCTCAATGTGGAGTCGGTCTATGGAACAGGTGCCCCTTTGTACAGTATGACCCTCTCTCAATGTGCAGTCGGTCTATGTAACAGGTGCCCCTGTGTATAGTATGAGCCTCTCTCAATGTGGAGACAGACTTTGTAACAGGTGTCTCTGTGTACAGTATGTGCCTCCCTCAATATGGAGTCGGTCTATGTAACAGGTGCCCCTGTGTACTGTATGAGCCTCTCTCAATGTGGAGTCGGTCCATGTAACAGGTGCCCCTGTGTACAGTATGAGCCACTCTCAATGTGGAGTCAGTCTATGTAACAGGTGCCCCTGTGTACAGTATGAGCCTCTCTCAATGTGGAGTCGGCCTTTGTAACAGGTGCCCTGTGAACAGTATGAGTCTCTCTCAATGTGGAGTTGGCCGATGTAACAGCTGCTCCAGTGCACAGTGTGAGCCTCTCTCAATGTGGAGTCGGTCTATGAAACAGGTGCCCCTGTGTACAGTATGAGCCTCTCTCAATGTGGAGTCGGTCTGTGTAACAGGTGCCCCTGTGTACAGTATGAGCATCCCTCAATGTGGAGTCGGTCGATGTAACAGGTGTCGCTGTGTACAGTATGAGCCTCTCTCAATGTGGAGTCAGTCTATGTAACAGGTGCCCCTGTGTACAGTGTGAGCCACTCTCAATGTGGACTCTGTCTACGTAACAGATGCACCTGTGTACAGTATGAGTCTCTCAATGTGGAGTCAGTCGATGTAACAGGTGCACCTGTGCAGTATAAGCCTCTCTCAATGTGGAGTCGGTCAAAGTAACAGGTGCCCCTGTGTACAGGAGGAGCCTCTCTCACTGTGGAGTCAGTCTATGTAACAGGTGCCCCTTTGTACAGTATGACCCTCTCTCAATGTGCAGTCGGTCTATGCAACTGGTGTCCCTGTGCATAGTATGAGCCTCTCTCAAAGTGGAGACAGCCTTTTTAACAGGTGCCTCTGTGTCCAGTATGAGCCACCCTCAATATGGAGTCGGTCTATGGAACAGGTGCCCCTGTGTAGAGTATGAGCCTCTCTCAATGTGGAGTCGGTCTATGTAACAGGTGCCCCTGTGTACAGTATGAGCCTCTCTCAATGTGGAGTCAGTCTATGTAACAGGTGCACCTGTGTAAAGTATGAGCCTCTCTCAATGTGGAGTCAGTCTGTGTAACAGGTGCCTCTGTGTACAGGAGGAGCCTCTCTCAATGTGGAGTCAGTCTATGTAACAGGTGCCCCTTTGTACAGTATGACCCTCTCTCAATGTGCAGTCGGTCTATGCAACTGGTGTCCCTGTGCATAGTATGAACCTCTCTCAAAGTGGAGACAGCCTTTGTAACAGGTGCCTCTGTGTACAGTATGAGCCACCCTCAATATGGAGTCGGTCTATGGAACAGTTGCCCCTGTGTAGAGTATGAGCCTCTCTCAATGTGGAGTCGGTCTATGTAACAGGTGCCCCTGTGTACAGTATGAGCCTCTCTCAATGTGGAGTCGGTCTATGTAACAGGTGCCCCTGTGTACAGTATTAGCCTCTCTCAATGTGGAGTCGTCTATTTAACAGGTGCCCCTGTGTACAGTATGAGCCTCTCTCAATTTGGAGTCGGTCGATGTAACAGGTGCCTCTGTGCACAGTATGAGCTTCTCTCAATGTGGAGTCAGTCTATGTAACACGTGCCCCTGTCTACAGTATGAACCTCTCTCAATGTGGAGTCGGTCTATGTAACAGGTGCCCCTGTGTACAGTATGAGCCTCTCTCAATGTGGAGTCGGTCTATGTAACAGGGGTCCCTGTGTACAGTATGAGCCTCTCTCCACGTGGAGTCGGTCTATGTGACAGGTGCCCCTGTGTACAGTATGAGCCTCTCAATGTGGAGTCGGTCTATGTAACAGGTGCCCCTGTGTACAGTGTGAGCCTCTCTCAACGTGGAGTCGGTCTATGTAACAGGTGCCCCTGTGTACAGTATGAGCCTCTCTCAATGTGGAGTCGGCCGATGTAACAGTTGCCCCTGTGTGCAGTTTGAGCTTCTCTCAATGTGGAGTCGCTCTATGTTACAGGTGCCCCTGTGGACATTATGAGCCTCTCTCAATGTGGAGTCGGTCTATGTAACAGGTGCCAATGTGCACTGTTTGAGCCTCTCTCAATGTGGAGTCTGTCGATGTAACAGGTGCCCCTGTGTACAGCATGAGCCTCTCTCAATGTGGAGTCATTCTTTGTAACAGGTGCCCCTGTGTACAGTATGAGTCTCTCTCAATGTGGAGTCGGTCTATGTAACAGGTGTCCCTGTGCACAGTATGAGCCTCTCTATAATGTGGAGTCAGCCTTTGTAACAGGTGCCCCTGTGTACAGTATGAGCCTCTCTCAATGTGGCTTCAGCCTTTGTAACAGTTGCCACTGTGTACAGTATGAGCCTCGCTCAATGTGGAGTCGGTCTATGTAACAGGTGCCCCTGTGTGCAGTGTGAGCCTCTCTCAATGTGGAGTCGGTCTATGTAACAGGTGCCCCTGTGTACAGTGTGAGCCTCTCTCAACGTGGAGTCGGTCTATGTAACAGGTGCCCCTGTGTACAGTATGAGCCTCTCTCAATGTGGAGTCGGCCGATGTAACAGTTGCCCCTGTGTGCAGTTTGAGCTTCTCTCAATGTGGAGTCGCTCTATGTTACAGGTGCCCCTGTGGACATTATGAGCCTCTCTCAATGTGGAGTCGGTCTATGTAACAGGTGCCAATGTGCACTGTTTGAGCCTCTCTCAATGTGGAGTCTGTCGATGTAACAGGTGCCCCTGTGTACAGCATGAGCCTCTCTCAATGTGGAGTCATTCTTTGTAACAGGTGCCCCTGTGTACAGTATGAGTCTCTCTCAATGTGGAGTCGGTCTATGTAACAGGTGTCCCTGTGCACAGTATGAGCCTCTCTATAATGTGGAGTCAGCCTTTGTAACAGGTGCCCCTGTGTACAGTATGAGCCTCTCTCAATGTGGCTTCAGCCTTTGTAACAGTTGCCACTGTGTACAGTATGAGCCTCGCTCAATGTGGAGTCGGTCTATGTAACAGGTGCCCCTGTGTGCAGTGTGAGCCTCTCTCAATGTGGAGTCGGTCTATGTAACAGGTGCCCCTGTGTACAGTATGAGCCTCTCTCAATGTGGAGTCGGCCGATGTAACAGTTGCCCCTGTGTACAGTATGAGCCTCTCAATGTGGGGTCGGTCTATGTAACAGGTGCCCCTGTGGACAGAATAAGAATCTCTCAATGTGGAGTCAGTCTATGTAACAGGTGTCCCTTTGTACAGTATGCGCCTCTCACAAGTGGAGTGAGCCTTTGTAACAGGTGCCCCTGTGTACAGTATGAGCCTCTCTCAATGTGGTGTCACCCTTTGTAACAGGTGCCCTTGTATTCAGTTTGAGCCTCTCTCAATGTGGAGGCGGTCGAAGTAACAGGTGCCCCTTTGTACAATATGAGCCTCTCTCAATGTGGAGTCGGTCTATGTAACAGGTGTCCCTGTGTACAGTATGAGCCTCTCTCAATGTGGAGTCAGCCTTTGTAACAGGTGTCCCTGTGTATAGTATGAGCCTCTCTCAATGTGGAGTCGGTCTATGTAACAGGTGCCAATGTGTACTGTTTGAGCCTCTCTCAATGTGGAGTCTGTCGATGTAACAGGTGCCCCTGTGCACAGTATGAGCCTCTCTCAATGTGGAGTCATTCTTTGGAACAGGTGCCTCTGTGTACGGTATGAGTCTCTCTCAATGTGGAGTTGGTCTATGTAACAGGTGTCCCTGTGTATAGTATGAGCCTCTCTCAATGTGGAGACAGCCTTTGTAACAGGTGCCTCTGTGCACAGTATGAGCCTCCCTCAATATGGAGTCTGTCTATGTCAAAGGTGTCCCTGTGTACAGTATGAGCCTCTCTCAATGTGGAGTCAGCCTTTGTAACAGGTGTCCCTGTGTATAGTATGAGCCTCTCTCAATGTGGAGACAGCCTTTGTAACAGGTGCCCCTGTGGACAGTATGAGCCTCTCTCAATGTGGAGTCGGTCTATGGAACAGGTGCCCCTGTGTACAGTATGAGCCTCTCTCAATGTCGAGTCGGTCGATGTAACAGGTACCCCTGTGTACAGTATGAGCCTCTCTCAAAGTGGAGTCGGTCGATGTAACAGGTGCCTCTGTGCACAGTGTGAGCCTCTCTCAATGTGGAGTCGGTCTATGTAACAGGTGCCGCTGTGTACAGTATGAGCCACTCTCAATGTGGAGTCGGTCTATGTAACAGGTGCCCCTGTGTACAGTGTGAGCCTCTCTCAATGTGGAGTCGGTCCATGTAACAGGTGCAGCTGTGCAGTATAAGCCTCTCTCAATGTGGAGTCGGTCAATGTAACAGGTGCCCCTCTGTACAGGAGGAGCCTCTATCAATGTGGAGTCAGTCTATGTAACATGTGCCCCTGTGTACAGTATGAGCCTCTCTCAATGTGGAGTCGGTCTATGTAACAGGTGCCCCTGTGTACAGTATGAGCCTCTCAATGTGGGGTTGGTCTATGTAACAGGTGCCCCTGTGGACAGAATAAGAATCTCTCAATGTGGAGTCAGTCTATGTAACAGGTGTCCCTTTGTACAGTATGCGCCTCTCACAAGTGGAGTGAGCCTTTGTAACAGGTGCCCCTGTGTACAGTATGAGCCTCTCTCAATGTGGTGTCACCCTTTGTAACAGGTGCCCTTGTATTCAGTTTGAGCCTCTCTCAATGTGGAGGCGGTCGAAGTAACAGGTGCCCCTTTGTACAATATGAGCCTCTCTCAATGTGGAGTCGGTCTATGTAACAGGTGTCCCTGTGTACAGTATGAGCCTCTCTCAATGTGGAGTCAGCCTTTGTAACAGGTGTCCCTGTGTATAGTATGAGCCTCTCTCAATGTGGAGACAGCCTTTGTAACAGGTGCCTCTGTGCACAGTATGAGCCTCCCTCAATATGGAGTCGGTCTATGTCAAAGGTGTCCCTGTGTACAGTATGAGCCTCTCTCAATGTGGAGTCAGCCTTTGTAACAGGTGTCCCTGTGTATAGTATGAGCCTCTCTCAATGTGGAGACAGCCTTTGTAACAGGTGCCCCTGTGGACAGTATGAGCCTCTCTCAATGTGGAGTCGGTCTATGGAACAGGTGCCCCTGTGTACAGTATGAGCCTCTCTCAATGTCGAGTCGGTCGATGTAACAGGTACCCCTGTGTACAGTATGAGCCTCTCTCAAAGTGGAGTCGGTCGATGTAACAGGTGCCTCTGTGCACAGTGTGAGCCTTTCTCAATGTGGAGTCAGTCTATGTGACAGGTGCCCCAGTCTACAGTATGAGCCTCTCTCAATGTGGAGTCGGTCGATGCAACAGGTGCCCCTGTGTACAGTATGAGCCTCTCTCAATGTGGAGTCGGTCTATGTAACAGGTGCCCCTGTGTACAGTGTGCATCTCTATCAATGTGGAGTCGGTCTATGTAACAGGTGCCCCTTTGTACAGTTTGAGCCACTCTCAATGTGGAGTCAGTCTATGTAACAGGTGCCCCTGTGTACAGTATTAGCCTCTCTCAATGTGGAGTCGGCCTTTGTAACAGGTGCCCTGTGAACAGTATGAGTCTCTCTCAACGTGGAGTCGGGCTATGTAACAGGTGCCTCTGTGTACAGTATGAGCATCCCTCAATGTGGAGTCGGTCCATGTAACTGGTGCCTCTTTGCACAGAATGAGCCTCTCTCAATATGGAGTCGGTCCATGTAACAGGTGCCCCTGTGTACAGTATGAGCCTCTCTCAATGTGGAGTCGGTCGATGTAACAGGTGCCCCTGTGCACAGTATGAGTATCCCTCAATGTGAAGTCGGTCTATGTAACAGGTGTCGCTGTGCACAGTATGAGCCTCTCTCAATGTGGAGTCGGCCTTTGTAACAGGTGTCCCTGTGTACAGTATGAGCCTCTTTCAATGTGGAGTCGGTCTAAGCAACAGGTGCCGCTGTGTACAGTATGAGCCACTCTCAATGTGGAGTCGGTCTATGTAACAGGTGCCCCTGTGTACAGTGTGAGCCTCTCTCAACGTGGAGTCGGTCTATGTAACAGGTGCAGCTGTGCAGTATAAGCCTCTCTCAATGTGGAGTCGGTCAATGTAACAGGTGCCCCTCTGTACAGGAGGAGCCTCTCTCAATGTGGAGTCAGTCTATGTAACATGTGCCCCTGTGTACAGTATGTGCCTCTCTCAATGTGGAGTCGGTCTATGTAACAGGTGCCCCTGTGTACAGTATGAGCCTCTCAATGTGGGGTCGGTCTATGTAACAGGTGCCCCTGTGGACAGAATAAGAATCTCTCAATGTGGAGTCAGTCTATGTAACAGGTGTCCCTTTGTACAGTATGCGCCTCTCACAAGTGGAGTGAGCCTTTGTAACAGGTGCCCCTGTGTACAGTATGAGCCTCTCTCAATGTGGTGTCACCCTTTGTAACAGGTGCCCTTGTATTCAGTTTGAGCCTCTCTCAATGTGGAGGCGGTCGAAGTAACAGGTGCCCCTTTGTACAATATGAGCCTCTCTCAATGTGGAGTCGGTCTATGTAACAGGTGTCCCTGTGTACAGTATGAGCCTCTCTCAATGTGGAGTCAGCCTTTGTAACAGGTGTCCCTGTGTATAGTATGAGCCTCTCTCAATGTGGAGACAGCCTTTGTAACAGGTGCCTCTGTGCACAGTATGAGCCTCCCTCAATATGGAGTCGGTCTATGTAACAGGTGCCCCTGTGTACAGTATGAGACTCTCGCAATGTGGGGTCGGTCTATGTAACAGGTGCCCCTATGTACAGTATGAGCCTCTCTCAATGTGGAGTCAGCCTTTGTAACAGGTGTCCCTGTGTATAGTATGAGCCTCTCTCAATGTGGAGACAGACTTTGTAACAGTGCCTCTGAGCACAGTATGAGCCTCCCTCAATATGGAGTCGGTCTATGTAACAGGTGCCCCTGTGTAAAGTATGAGCCTCTCTCAATGTGGAGTCGGTCTATGGAACAGGTGCCCCTGTGTACAGTATGAGCCCCTCTCAATGTCGAGTCGGTCGATGTAACAGGTACCCCTGTGTACAGTATGAGCCTCTCTCAAAGTGGAGTCGGTCGATGTAACAGGTGCCTCTGTGCACAGTGTGAGCCTTTCTCAATGTGGAGTCAGTCTATGTGACAGGTGCCCCAGTCTACAGTATGAGCCTCTCTCAATGTGGAGTCGGTCGATGCAACAGGTGCCCCTGTGTACAGTATGAGCCTCTCTCAATGTGGAGTCGGTCTATGTAACAGGTGCCCCTGTGTACAGTGTGCACCTCTCTCAATGTGGAGTCGGTCTATGTAACAGGTGCCCCTTTGTACAGTTTGAGCCACTCTCAATGTGGAGTCAGTCTATGTAACAGGTGCCCCTGTGTACAGTATGAGCCTCTCTCAATGTGGAGTCGGCCTTTGTAACAGGTGCCCTGTGAACAGTATGAGTCTCTCTCAACGTGGAGTCGGGCTATGTAACAGGTGCCTCTGTGTACAGTATGAGCATCCCTCAATGTGGAGTCGGTCTATGTAACAGGTGCCTCTTTGCACAGAATGAGCCTCTCTCAATATGGAGTCGGTCTATGTAGCAGGTGCCCCTGTGTACAGTATGAGCCTCTCTCAATGTGGAGTCGGTCTATGTAACAGGTGCCCCTGTGGACAGTATGAGCATCCCTCAATGTGGAGTCGGTCTATGAAACAGGTGTCGCTGTGTTCAGTATGAGCCTCTCTCAATGTGGAGTCGGTCTATGTAACAGGTGCCCCTGTGGACAGTATGAGCATCCCTCAATGTGGAGTCGGTCTATGAAACAGGTGTCGCTGTGTTCAGTATGAGCCTCTCTCAATGTGGAGTCGGTCTATGTAACAGGTGTCACTGTGTACAGTAGGGGCCTCTCTCAATGTGGAGTCAGCCTTTGTAACAGGTGCCACTTTGTACAGTATGAGCCTCTCTCAATGTGCAGTCAGCCTTTGTAACAGGTGCCCCTGTGTACAGTATGAGCCTCTGTCAATGTGGAGTCGGTCTGTGTAACATGTGCCCCTGTGTACAGTATGAGCTTCTCTCAATGTGGAGTCGGTCTATGTAACAGGTGCCCCTGTGTGCAGTGTGAGCCTCTCTCAATGTGGAGTCGGTCTATGTAACAGGTGCACCTGTGCAGTATAAGCCTCTCTCAATGTGGAGTCGGTCAATGTAACAGGTGCCCCTGTGTACAGGAGGAGCCTCTCTCAATGTGGAGTCATGCTGTGTCACATGTGCCCCTGTGTACAGTTTGAGCCTCTCTCAATGTGGAGTTGTTCTATGTAACAAGTGCCCCTATGTACAGTATGAGCCTCTCAATGTGGGGTCGGTCTATGCAACAGGTGCCCCTGTGTAGAGTCTAAGAATCTCTCAATGTGGAGTCAGTCTATGCAACAGGTGCCCCTGTGCACAGTATGAGCCTCTCTCAATGTGGAGTCAGCCTTTGTAACAGGTGCCCTTGTATTCAGTTTGAGCCTCTCTCAATGTGGAGGCGGTCTAAGTAACAGGTGCCCCTATGGACAATATGAGCCTCTCTCAATGTGGAGTCGGTCTATGTAACAGGTGTCACTGTGTACAGTATGAGCCTCTCTCAATGTGGAGTCAGCCTTTGTAACAGGTGCCACTTTGTACAGTATAAGAATCTCTCAATGTGGAGTCAGCCTTTGTCACAGGTGCCCCTGTGTACAGTATGAGCCTCTGTCAATGTGGAGTTGGTCTGTGTAACATGTGCCCCTCTGTACAGTATGAGCTACTCTCAATGTGGAGTCGGTCTATGGAACAGGTGCCCCTTTGTACAGTATGACCCTCTCTCAATGTGCAGTCGGTCTATGTAACAGGTGCCCCTGTGTATAGTATGAGCCTCTCTCAATGTGGAGACAGACTTTGTAACAGGTGTCTCTGTGTACAGTATGTGCCTCCCTCAATATGGAGTCGGTCTATGTAACAGGTGCCCCTGTGTACTGTATGAGCCTCTCTCAATGTGGAGTCGGTCCATGTAACAGGTGCCCCTGTGTACAGTATGAGCCACTCTCAATGTGGAGTCAGTCTATGTAACAGGTGCCCCTGTGTACAGTATGAGCCTCTCTCAATGTGGAGTCGGCCTTTGTAACAGGTGCCCTGTGAACAGTATGAGTCTCTCTCAATGTGGAGTTGGCCGATGTAACAGCTGCTCCAGTGCACAGTGTGAGCCTCTCTCAATGTGGAGTCGGTCTATGAAACAGGTGCCCCTGTGTACAGTATGAGCCTCTCTCAATGTGGAGTCGGTCTGTGTAACAGGTGCCCCTGTGTACAGTATGAGCATCCCTCAATGTGGAGTCGGTCGATGTAACAGGTGTCGCTGTGTACAGTATGAGCCTCTCTCAATGTGGAGTCAGTCTATGTAACAGGTGCCCCTGTGTACAGTGTGAGCCACTCTCAATGTGGACTCTGTCTACGTAACAGATGCACCTGTGTACAGTATGAGTCTCTCAATGTGGAGTCAGTCGATGTAACAGGTGCACCTGTGCAGTATAAGCCTCTCTCAATGTGGAGTCGGTCAAAGTAACAGGTGCCCCTGTGTACAGGAGGAGCCTCTCTCACTGTGGAGTCAGTCTATGTAACAGGTGCCCCTTTGTACAGTATGACCCTCTCTCAATGTGCAGTCGGTCTATGCAACTGGTGTCCCTGTGCATAGTATGAGCCTCTCTCAAAGTGGAGACAGCCTTTGTAACAGGTGCCTCTGTGTACAGTATGAGCCACCCTCAATATGGAGTCGGTCTATGGAACAGGTGCCCCTGTGTAGAGTATGAGCCTCTCTCAATGTGGAGTCGGTCTATGTAACAGGTGCCCCTGTGTACAGTATGAGCCTCTCTCAATGTGGAGTCAGTCTATGTAACAGGTGTACCTGTGTAAAGTATGAGCCTCTCTCAATGTGGAGTCAGTCTGTGTAACAGGTGCCTCTGTGTACAGGAGGAGCCTCTCTCAATGTGGAGTCAGTCTATGTAACAGGTGCCCCTTTGTACAGTATGACCCTCTCTCAATGTGCAGTCGGTCTATGCAACTGGTGTCCCTGTGCATAGTATGAACCTCTCTCAAAGTGGAGACAGCCTTTGTAACAGGTGCCTCTGTGTACAGTATGAGCCACCCTCAATATGGAGTCGGTCTATGGAACAGTTGCCCCTGTGTAGAGTATGAGCCTCTCTCAATGTGGAGTCGGTCTATGTAACAGGTGCCCCTGTGTACAGTATGAGCCTCTCTCAATGTGGAGTCGGTCTATGTAACAGGTGCCCCTGTGTACAGTATTAGCCTCTCTCAATGTGGAGTCGTCTATTTAACAGGTGCCCCTGTGTACAGTATGAGCCTCTCTCAATTTGGAGTCGGTCGATGTAACAGGTGCCTCTGTGCACAGTATGAGCTTCTCTCAATGTGGAGTCAGTCTATGTAACACGTGCCCCTGTCTACAGTATGAACCTCTCTCAATGTGGAGTCGGTCTATGTAACAGGTGCCCCTGTGTACAGTATGAGCCTCTCTCAAAGTGGAGTCGGTCGATGTAACAGGTGCCTCTGTGCACAGTGTGAGCCTTTCTCAATGTGGAGTCAGTCTATGTGACAGGTGCCCCAGTCTACAGTATGAGCCTCTCTCAATGTGGAGTCGGTCGATGCAACAGGTGCCCCTGTGTACAGTATGAGCCTCTCTCAATGTGGAGTCGGTCTATGTAACAGGTGCCCCTGTGTACAGTGTGCACCTCTCTCAATGTGGAGTCGGTCTATGTAACAGGTGCCCCTTTGTACAGTTTGAGCCACTCTCAATGTGGAGTCAGTCTATGTAACAGGTGCCCCTGTGTACAGTATGAGCCTCTCTCAATGTGGAGTCGGCCTTTGTAACAGGTGCCCTGTGAACAGTATGAGTCTCTCTCAACGTGGAGTCGGGCTATGTAACAGGTGCCTCTGTGTACAGTATGAGCATCCCTCAATGTGGAGTCGGTCTATGTAACAGGTGCCTCTTTGCACAGAATGAGCCTCTCTCAATATGGAGTCGGTCTATGTAGCAGGTGCCCCTGTGTACAGTATGAGCCTCTCTCAATGTGGAGTCGGTCTATGTAACAGGTGCCCCTGTGGACAGTATGAGCATCCCTCAATGTGGAGTCGGTCTATGAAACAGGTGTCGCTGTGTTCAGTATGAGCCTCTCTCAATGTGGAGTCGGTCTATGTAACAGGTGCCCCTGTGGACAGTATGAGCATCCCTCAATGTGGAGTCGGTCTATGAAACAGGTGTCGCTGTGTGCAGTAGGAGCCTCTCTCAATGTGGAGTCAGCCTTTGTAACAGGTGCCACTTTGTACAGTATGAGCCTCTCTCAATGTGCAGTCAGCCTTTGTAACAGGTGCCCCTGTGTACAGTATGAGCCTCTGTCAATGTGGAGTCGGTCTGTGTAACATGTGCCCCTGTGTACAGTATGAGCTTCTCTCAATGTGGAGTCGGTCTATGTAACAGGTGCCCCTGTGTGCAGTGTGAGCCTCTCTCAATGTGGAGTCGGTCTATGTAACAGGTGCACCTGTGCAGTATAAGCCTCTCTCAATGTGGAGTCGGTCAATGTAACAGGTGCCCCTGTGTACAGGAGGAGCCTCTCTCAATGTGGAGTCATGCTGTGTCACATGTGCCCCTGTGTACAGTTTGAGCCTCTCTCAATGTGGAGTTGTTCTATGTAACAAGTGCCCCTATGTACAGTATGAGCCTCTCAATGTGGGGTCGGTCTATGCAACAGGTGCCCCTGTGTAGAGTCTAAGAATCTCTCAATGTGGAGTCAGTCTATGTAACAGGTGCCCTTGTATTCAGTTTGAGCCTCTCTCAATGTGGAGTCAGCCTTTGTAACAGGTGCCCTTGTATTCAGTTTGAGCCTCTCTCAATGTGGAGGCGGTCTAAGTAACAGGTGCCCCTATGGACAATATGAGCCTCTCTCAATGTGGAGTCGGTCTATGTAACAGGTGTCACTGTGTACAGTATGAGCCTCTCTCAATGTGGAGTCAGCCTTTGTAACAGGTGCCACTTTGTACAGTATAAGAATCTCTCAATGTGGAGTCAGCCTTTGTCACAGGTGCCCCTGTGCACAGTATGAGCCTCTCTCAATGTGGAGTCAGCCTTTGTAACAGGTGCCCTTGTATTCAGTTTGAGCCTCTCTCAATGTGGAGGCGGTCTAAGTAACAGGTGCCCCTATGGACAATATGAGCCTCTCTCAATGTGGAGTCGGTCTATGTAACAGGTGTCACTGTGTACAGTATGAGCCTCTCTCAATGTGGAGTCAGCCTTTGTAACAGGTGCCACTTTGTACAGTATAAGAATCTCTCAATGTGGAGTCAGCCTTTGTCACAGGTGCCCCTGTGTACAGTATGAGCCTCTGTCAATGTGGAGTTGGTCTGTGTAACATGTGCCCCTCTGTACAGTATGAGCTACTCTCAATGTGGAGTCGGTCTATGGAACAGGTGCCCCTTTGTACAGTATGACCCTCTCTCAATGTGCAGTCGGTCTATGTAACAGGTGCCCCTGTGTATAGTATGAGCCTCTCTCAATGTGGAGACAGACTTTGTAACAGGTGTCTCTGTGTACAGTATGTGCCTCCCTCAATATGGAGTCGGTCTATGTAACAGGTGCCCCTGTGTACTGTATGAGCCTCTCTCAATGTGGAGTCGGTCCATGTAACAGGTGCCCCTGTGTACAGTATGAGCCACTCTCAATGTGGAGTCAGTCTATGTAACAGGTGCCCCTGTGTACAGTATGAGCCTCTCTCAATGTGGAGTCGGCCTTTGTAACAGGTGCCCTGTGAACAGTATGAGTCTCTCTCAATGTGGAGTTGGCCGATGTAACAGCTGCTCCAGTGCACAGTGTGAGCCTCTCTCAATGTGGAGTCGGTCTATGAAACAGGTGCCCCTGTGTACAGTATGAGCCTCTCTCAATGTGGAGTCGGTCTGTGTAACAGGTGCCCCTGTGTACAGTATGAGCATCCCTCAATGTGGAGTCGGTCGATGTAACAGGTGTCGCTGTGTACAGTATGAGCCTCTCTCAATGTGGAGTCAGTCTATGTAACAGGTGCCCCTGTGTACAGTGTGAGCCACTCTCAATGTGGACTCTGTCTACGTAACAGATGCACCTGTGTACAGTATGAGTCTCTCAATGTGGAGTCAGTCGATGTAACAGGTGCACCTGTGCAGTATAAGCCTCTCTCAATGTGGAGTCGGTCAAAGTAACAGGTGCCCCTGTGTACAGGAGGAGCCTCTCTCACTGTGGAGTCAGTCTATGTAACAGGTGCCCCTTTGTACAGTATGACCCTCTCTCAATGTGCAGTCGGTCTATGCAACTGGTGTCCCTGTGCATAGTATGAGCCTCTCTCAAAGTGGAGACAGCCTTTGTAACAGGTGCCTCTGTGTACAGTATGAGCCACCCTCAATATGGAGTCGGTCTATGGAACAGGTGCCCCTGTGTAGAGTATGAGCCTCTCTCAATGTGGAGTCGGTCTATGTAACAGGTGCCCCTGTGTACAGTATGAGCCTCTCTCAATGTGGAGTCAGTCTATGTAACAGGTGTACCTGTGTAAAGTATGAGCCTCTCTCAATGTGGAGTCAGTCTGTGTAACAGGTGCCTCTGTGTACAGGAGGAGCCTCTCTCAATGTGGAGTCAGTCTATGTAACAGGTGCCCCTTTGTACAGTATGACCCTCTCTCAATGTGCAGTCGGTCTATGCAACTGGTGTCCCTGTGCATAGTATGAACCTCTCTCAAAGTGGAGACAGCCTTTGTAACAGGTGCCTCTGTGTACAGTATGAGCCACCCTCAATATGGAGTCGGTCTATGGAACAGTTGCCCCTGTGTAGAGTATGAGCCTCTCTCAATGTGGAGTCGGTCTATGTAACAGGTGCCCCTGTGTACAGTATGAGCCTCTCTCAATGTGGAGTCGGTCTATGTAACAGGTGCCCCTGTGTACAGTATTAGCCTCTCTCAATGTGGAGTCGTCTATTTAACAGGTGCCCCTGTGTACAGTATGAGCCTCTCTCAATTTGGAGTCGGTCGATGTAACAGGTGCCTCTGTGCACAGTATGAGCTTCTCTCAATGTGGAGTCAGTCTATGTAACACGTGCCCCTGTCTACAGTATGAACCTCTCTCAATGTGGAGTCGGTCTATGTAACAGGTGCCCCTGTGTACAGTATGAGCCTCTCTCAATGTGGAGTCGGTCTATGTAACAGGGGTCCCTGTGTACAGTATGAGCCTCTCTCCACGTGGAGTCGGTCTATGTGACAGGTGCCCCTGTGTACAGTATGAGCCTCTCAATGTGGAGTCGGTCTATGTAACAGGTGCCCCTGTGTACAGTGTGAGCCTCTCTCAACGTGGAGTCGGTCTATGTAACAGGTGCCCCTGTGTACAGTATGAGCCTCTCTCAATGTGGAGTCGGCCGATGTAACAGTTGCCCCTGTGTGCAGTTTGAGCTTCTCTCAATGTGGAGTCGCTCTATGTTACAGGTGCCCCTGTGGACATTATGAGCCTCTCTCAATGTGGAGTCGGTCTATGTAACAGGTGCCAATGTGCACTGTTTGAGCCTCTCTCAATGTGGAGTCTGTCGATGTAACAGGTGCCCCTGTGTACAGCATGAGCCTCTCTCAATGTGGAGTCATTCTTTGTAACAGGTGCCCCTGTGTACAGTATGAGTCTCTCTCAATGTGGAGTCGGTCTATGTAACAGGTGTCCCTGTGCACAGTATGAGCCTCTCTATAATGTGGAGTCAGCCTTTGTAACAGGTGCCCCTGTGTACAGTATGAGCCTCTCTCAATGTGGCTTCAGCCTTTGTAACAGTTGCCACTGTGTACAGTATGAGCCTCGCTCAATGTGGAGTCGGTCTATGTAACAGGTGCCCCTGTGTGCAGTGTGAGCCTCTCTCAATGTGGAGTCGGTCTATGTAACAGGTGCCCCTGTGTACAGTATGAGCCTCTCTCAATGTGGAGTCGGCCGATGTAACAGTTGCCCCTGTGTACAGTATGAGCCTCTCAATGTGGGGTCGGTCTATGTAACAGGTGCCCCTGTGGACAGAATAAGAATCTCTCAATGTGGAGTCAGTCTATGTAACAGGTGTCCCTTTGTACAGTATGCGCCTCTCACAAGTGGAGTGAGCCTTTGTAACAGGTGCCCCTGTGTACAGTATGAGCCTCTCTCAATGTGGTGTCACCCTTTGTAACAGGTGCCCTTGTATTCAGTTTGAGCCTCTCTCAATGTGGAGGTGGTCGAAGTAACAGGTGCCCCTTTGTACAATATGAGCCTCTCTCAATGTGGAGTCGGTCTATGTAACAGGTGTCCCTGTGTACAGTATGAGCCTCTCTCAATGTGGAGTCAGCCTTTGTAACAGGTGTCCCTGTGTATAGTATGAGCCTCTCTCAATGTGGAGACAGCCTTTGTAACAGGTGCCTCTGTGCACAGTATGAGCCTCCCTCAATATGGAGTCGGTCCATGTAACAGGTGCCCCTGTGTACAGTATGAGACTCTCTCAATGTGGAGTCGGTCTATGTAACAGGTGCCCCTGTGTACAGTATGAGCCTCTCTCAATGTGGAGTCAGCCATTGTAACAGGTGTCCCTGTGTATAGTATGAGCCTCTCTCAATGTGGAGACAGACTTTGTAACAGGTGCCTCTGTGCACAGTATGAGCCTCCCTCAATATGGAGTCGGTCGATGTAACAGGTGCCCCTGTGTAAAGTATGAGCCTCTCTCAATGTGGAGTCGGTCTATGGAACAGATGCCCCTGTGTACAGTATGAGCCTCTCTCAATGTCGAGTCGGTCGATGTAACAGGTACCCCTTTGTGCAGTATGAGCCTCTCTCAATGTGGAGTCGGTCGATGTAACAGGTGCCTCTGTGCACAGTGTGAGCCTTTCTCAATGTGGAGTCAGTCTATGTGACAGGTGCCCCAGTCTACAGTATGAGCCTCTCTCAATGTGGAGTCGGTCGATGTAACAGGTGCCTCTGTGCACAGTGTGAGCCTTTCTCAATGTGGAGTCAGTCTATGTGACAGGTGCCCCAGTCTACAGTATGAGCCTCTCTCAATGTGGAGTCGGTCGATGCAACAGGTGCCCCTGTGTCCAGTATGAGTCTCTCTCAATGTGGAGTCTGTCTATGCAACAGGTGCCCCTGTGTACAGTATGAGCCTCTCTCCACGTGGAGCCTGTCTATGTGACAGGTGCCCCTGTGTACAGTATGAGCCTCTCTCAATGTGGAGTCGGTCTATGTAACAGGTGCCCCTGTGTACAGTGTGAACCTCTCTCAATGTGGAGTCGGTCTATGCAACAGGTGCCCCTGTGTACTGTATGAACCTCTCTCAATGTGGAGTCGGTCTACGTAACAGGTGCCCCTTTGTACAGTTTGAGCCACTCTCAATGTGGAGTCTGTCTATGTAACAGGTGCCCCTGTGTACAGTATGAGCCTCTCTCAATGTGGAGTTGGCCTTTGTAACAGGTGCCCTGTGAACAGTATGAGTCTCTCTCAACGTGGAGTCGGGCAATGTAACAGGTGCCTCTGTGTACAGTATGAGCATCCCTCAATGTGGGGTCGGTCGATGTAACAGATGCCTCTTTGCACAGTATGAGCTTCTCTCAAGGTGTTGTCAGTCTATGTAACACGTGCCCCTGTCTACAGTATGAACCTCTCTCAATGTGGAGTCGGTCTATGTAACAGGTGCCCCTATGTACAGTATGAGCCTCTCTCAATGTGGAGTCGGTCAATGTAACAGGTGCCCCTGTGTACAGGAGGAGCCTCTCTCAATGTGGAGTCAGTCTATGTGACAGCTGCCCTTTTGTACAGTACGACCCTCTCTCAATGTGCAGTCGGTCTATGCAACTGGTGTCCCTGTGCATAGTATGAGCCTCTCTCAATGTGGAGACAGCCTTTGTAACAGGTGCCTCTGTGTACAGTATGAGCCACCCTCAATATGGAGTCGGTCTATGGAACAGGTGCCCCTGTGTAGAGTATGAGCCTCTCTCAATGTGGAGTCGGTCTATGTAACAGGTGCCCCTGTGTACAGTATGAGCCTCTTTCAATGTGGAGTCGGTCTTTGTAACAGGTGCCCCTGTGTACAGTATTAGCCTCTCTCAATGTGGAGTCAGTCTATGTAACAGGTGTACTTGTGTAAAGTATGAGCCTCTCTCAATGTGGAGTCGGTCTATGTAACAGGTGCCCCTGTGTACAGTATGAGCCTCTCAAAATGTGTAGTCGGTCTATGTCACAGGTACCCCTGTGTCCAGTATGAGACACTCTCAATGTGGAGTCGTCTATTTAACAGGTGCCCCTGTGTACAGTATGAGCCTCTCTCAATTTGGAGTCGGTCGATGTAACAGGTGCCTCTGTGCACAGTATGAGCTTCTCTCAATGTGGAGTCAGTCTATGTAACATGTACCCCTGTCTACAGTATGAACCTCTCTCAATGTGGAGTCGGTCTATGTAACAGGTGCCCCTGTGTACAGTATGAGCCTCTCTCAATGTGGAGTCTGTCTATGTAACAGGGGTCCCTGTGTACAGTATGAGCCTCTCTCCACGTGGAGTCGGTCTATGTGACAGGTGCCCCTGTGTACAGTATGAGCCTCTCAATGTGGAGTCGGTCTATGTAACAGGTGCCCCTGTGTACAGTGTGAGCCTCTCTCAACGTGGAGTCGGTCTATGTAACAGGTGCCCCTGTGTACAGTATGAGCCTCTCTCAATGTGGAGTCCGCCGATGTAACAGTTGCCCCTGTGTGCAGTTTGAGCTTCTCTCAATGTGGAGTCGCTCTATGTTACAGGTGCCCCTGTGGACATTATGAGCCTCTCTCAATGTGGAGTCGGTCTATGTAACAGGTGCCAATGTGTACTGTTTGAGCCTCTCTCAATGTGGAGTCTGTCGATGTAACAGGTGCCCCTGTGCACAGTATGAGCCTCTCTCAATGTGGAGTCATTCTTTGGAACTGGTGCCTCTGTGTACGGTATGAGTCTCTCTCAATGTGGAGTTGGTCTATGTAACAGGTGTCTCTGTGTACAGTATGAGCCTCTCTATAATGTGGAGTCAGCCTTTGTCACAGGTGCCCCTGTGTACAGTATGAGCCTCTCTCAATGTGGCTTCAGCCTTTGTAACAGTTGCCACTGTGTACAGTATGAGCCTCGCTCAATGTGGAGTCGGTCTATGTAACAGGTGCCCCTGTGTGCAGTATGAGCCTCTCTCAATGTGGAGTCGGTCTATGTAACAGGTGCCCCTGTGTGCAGTGTGAGCCTCTCTCAATGTGGAGTCGGTCTATGTAACAGGTGCCCCTGTGGCAGTATGAGCCTCTCTCAATGTGGCTTCAGCCTTTGTAACAGTTGCCACTGTGTACAGTATGAGCCTCGCTCAATGTGGAGTCGGTCTATGTAACAGGTGCCCCTGTGTGCAGTATGAGCCTCTCTCAATGTGGAGTCGGTCTATGTAACAGGTGCCCCTGTGTGCAGTGTGAGCCTCTCTCAATGTGGAGTCGGTCTATGTAACAGGTGCCCCTGTGGCAGTATGAGCCTCTCTCAATGTGGAGTCGGCCGATGTAACAGTTGCCCCTGTGTACAGTATGAGCTTCTCTCAATGTGGAGTCGGTCTATGTAACAGGTGCTCCTGTGTACATTATGAGCCTCTCTCAATGTGGAGTCGGTCTATGTAACAGGTGCTCCTGTGTACATTATGAGCCTCTATCAACGTGGAGTCGGCCAATGTAACAGGTGTCCCTGTGTACAGTATGAGCTTCTCTCAATGTGGAGTCGGTCTATGTGACAGGTGCCCTGTGTACAGTATGAGCCTCTCTCAATGTGGAGTCGGTGTATGTAACAGGTGCCCCTGTGTACAGTATGAGCCTTTCTCAATGTGGCGTTAGTCTATGTAACAGGTGTCCCTGTGTACAAGTGTGAGTCGCTCACACTGTGAAGTCGACTTCTGCATCACTACAGTGCGTGTCTCTCCCACTGAGGGTTCACAGTGAGGGACAGACCAGTCCTCTCCTATAGATGGATCAGTTCCTGGATCAGGTGGATATTGTCCAGGATGGGCCGGGTGGATTATTTATGCCAGCACAGAGCCCAGGCTAGTGGACAATGTCCAGGCAACGATCTTACAAACCATTCTGTCGAGGGAATCCGAAAGCCAGTTCTTAATCAAGTGAAGATCAATCCTCTTCAGCAGTAGGATGACAACCGCCCTGCACCACAAATGGGGCATCTCCCCGGTCACCTCGCTTTCCACGGGTAATCGGCTCCAGGACTTCCCAGAACACCCGGAGGGGCTTCATGGTCAGCCGGTCCCGCCCTGTGGATTTGCCCCACGAAAGCTGATGGAGGATGTCTGTGATGCCCTGCCAAGGTTAACGGTGCCTCCAGTCTTTTGGCTCTCCCTGGGTTGACCTTCAAGAGGATCTCCCAAATAACAAAGAACAAAGAAGATTACAGCACAGGAACAGGCCCTTCGGCCCTCCAAGCCTGCGCCGATCCAGATCCTCTATCTAAACATGTCGCCTATTTTCTAATAAACGCTACTGGAGTCCTCTCTGGACCCGTCCAGCGAGAACAACTTGTTGTAATAGATATCGACCACGAGACCCTGATCGTGATGGAGGACCTGTCATCAGTCAGCAGCACAATGAGTCCCATCATTTTTCCAGCAATTAGCAGAAGTGTGAGGCACGCTCCAGATCATCCAAGATGAGGGTCCTCGATCTTATACATGCACCTCGGGACCCGAGAGGCTGCAGATCCTCAGCACGCCCTTCTTCACTTTGTCTGCCTGCCACAGGGCTGGGTCCATAATGGCCTGACTGAGATGACCCCAAGTCGAGCATTTCCATCTCCAGGCTCCCAACCTCAGCCTCACATCTCTTTGTTGGCCACTTCACGTATTCCTGACAGAAGACACAGTTGTGAGGCTTGCTCATATTCCACCATAGCCACAAGGAGTGGAAGGATACTTGTTTCCTTCTCCAGTCAGCCGTCAATCGAATTAGAAAGTGCTAGAATAGCTCGTCATCCAGCAGGCGATTGTTAAGTTTCCAGTACGTGGAACCTGGCCATGTGCGAATTGCCATGAACTCTGCACACAACAGCTGATGATCCAAACATGGTGACAGCCATATGACAGTCACTGAGATGCAGGAGATATATGCCTGCGAAGTATAGAGACGGTCATTCGTGACCCTCCACCTCCAAACCGCCAAGTGAAGGTTCTGGAGTCAGGGTGGAGATTCCACCAGATATCCACCAAGCTGAGCAAGCTGTTTAGTTCCCTTATCATTTCCACTGACACTTGGCTGCGTTGGGGACTGGATCAGTCCCCCTCCTCAAGGGCATATTCGAAAACCGCTCAAAGAGGATGCACTCGCCGCTATCGATGGTGCTCAAGATAGCAGATATTTCTTTTAAAGAAGCACGATTGCAAAGCATTGGGCCAGCCTGCATCTACGTTCACAAAGTGAAGGGAACGGCGAGGTGGAGCAAGCAGCTCGACACAAGATCCTTGATGTTCAAGAGCTACAGCTGAAAAGTCAGGGCCAACAGGTTTGCCACCCAACTAGAAATTGTGGTGAGGTGACTGATGTAGACCCCGCCCTGCCACTCCAGGAGCCAGGTCGCTTTGTCTTCCAGAACAGTGTGGGTTTCCTGCCGAAAGCTCACTGCATACCTCCGTTTCTTGAGGACTGAATGATTGTGTAATCTGCAGTGAGACCCCCTGCTGCCTATGTTGAGGCTGGCTATGGTTATCTTCCTGCCAAATGTACTTTGATCCCATCACTGAAACCTTATTTTGAGTTGCCTCCACTCCCTCAGCAACCCAGGGAGAAATGTACTGAACCAGCGCTGCATGGTCTATTTGATATCAGCTGCCTCCTCCCACTTTTTCAGGGTCGCCTGGATGGTCCTGATGTGCAGCGCCAAATCCAACCACCGATCGAGGGACAGCTGAACTTTATTGTGGCACCCTCTTCAGGCTGCAAGGATGTCCCAGAGTTCCGCAATGTGGATGAGAGGAGACTCGGTCGGAGGCACGAGGGAGTAGACTGCCTTACTGTCGATGGATTGACTATCGTCCTCTGTGCCCCACAATGAGTCTGCATTCTCCTCTGGGTAATCGCTGCCAGCGGCTGACGACCCACCACCCACTCAGGGGCCTTGCCAGCTGGTCCCACCTCTGTCACAATCTCACCCTCAGGATGGCTGGCAGAGGAGTCCTCCTTGAGTTCCGGTGGGAAAACTGGCCCAAAGGTGCCAGTGGTTCAGGTCCCTCCTCCTGACTCTGGAAATCCAGCCACTGCTGGACCTGCAGGCAGAGAGAGGAGGCCATTATGTGCCCCACCAGTGCCCATAGGCTCAGCAGGCAGGGCATTATTTGCTTTAGCAACTGAGTCAAGTGCAGTCTGGGCAGGATCAGACTTTAGCTGCGAGGGCCAACCTTCGGGGGCCTCACTTTCCCTTCACCCTCGGTATCCGACCCAGTGGCAGATGAGCAGGCCTTTCCAGGAATGTCTTTAGGCTCCTCCACCACAAGCAGGGTTCCACTCACTGCCCCAGGATGGGCCACACGTACAAGGACAACCCCGTCTATTATGGGAGTAGGGAGCACCTGCCCAGGCTATACATCCTTGATGGTGCAGGAAGTGCCCGGGGACCCGAATCAGGAGACAACTACCCGCCTGGTAAATGGTCCCTGCACCTCCAGGCCCTGTGTTACCGCTGTCAAGGGCTGCCTTCTCCTCTTTTTCCTGCTGAGGCCTGGAGGCTGAGAGACCCCCATAACATCAGTGACTCTGGCTCGAGCCCAGCACCAGGACATGTGTGTTCTCCAGGATCAGGATTTGGGCTGAGCTCAGGCTTGTGCTGTGCCACGGAATCCAGGGAATGCACCTCTCGGTGTTTATTCTTTTTCCATGCCCTCCTTCCCCATCCTCATTGGAGGCCGTGAAAACTACTGCCTCCGGAACCACCTGAGTGGAAGGAGTAGGGGGTGTGCATTGTGGTGCCACCCTGGACAGCAGAACATCAGGCAGCTTTTACAATGAAGCCCCACCCCTTTACAGACGTGGCACCGCCCCCAGTCTGTGGTCCAGAAGGCGCGATACGCCATCCTCTGGAACTCTGCACCAAATTGCCTCTCTGTTATCTCCTCCCATGCCAGCTGCATAAAGATCTACTGGCAGAAGGAGTAGTTGAGCCAGAAGCTGTTCTCCTAAAGAATGAGAGTGACTGGGGTGATCCCTGTCTTCACCTCTCTAGATGGTGTAGGTGACGGAGGCTGGGAATGAAGGGCAGGACATTTGACAAGGTGACACGCTGCACAGTAATCTCGGGGCAGGACGGGGGAGAGTCCACTGGCCAAAAGTCCCACCCAAGGGTTAACCCCTTGTTCAGTGACAGGGACACTGCCTGCTCAGTCCTCCAGAAAAGCACTGCCTTCCTGTACATTTTAGAGGCAGCGACAATGGCCTAGGGGCTGCCAAACTTGACCGTTGCTTTTACACATGCTACTGACATCATGTTTGGGTGGGCACAGCTCTTGACTCCAAGCTTTCATGTTATTACTTCAAATAGTGATATGACAATCGGATCATCTGCAGCTGCCACAGCAGCAAACGCATGAGCGATCCCCACCACCGGTGATGATGGGCTTGACATGGGGTCAAAGAGCAACACCTACCCCAACAAACATAATTGAGCAGTTTTTACAAACTTTCCATAATGTGGCGTGGGAGTGGGAGTAGAGGAGGATAGGGATGGAAAGGGAAAGGAGAGGGGGAGTATCGGTCGCTGAGTGGTGGAAGAGAGAGAAAGGTTGTTGGAGCAACTGCAGACAATCCAAAGTTCAATCTTTCAGTCAGGGGAAGCTTCATCGCCTGTGCCAGCTAGAACCACTCTGTTCTTTCCTCATCCTGCTGTTACACAAATACTTCCTTCACCGGGACAGCTCCAGCTATCCCGAGCCAGACAATTGGAGTGGTGGAGGGACCTCCCTTTGTTCAGGAAGGAAGAAAAGCACAAGAGCAAATACAGAGTCTCCTGAAAGTGTCTGGCAGCCCTACACCCGGATCTTACTGCCTCTTCTCCCTCCCCCAACAGTGAATAGGAAAGAGGTTTTCCCCCTGCTCCAAACCCACCTCTTCAGTTCCACACTTGTAGCAGTCTCCTCTCTCCTCTGCTGTTGCTGCTCCCAGCGACTGCTACAGGTGCAGCTGCTTCCCCTGAGGGTGTGCAGGAAATTGTCCAAAGTGTTCAACCTGAACTTGCCCTGGGAGTTTTTGATGGAAAAATGCAGAGGGAGCTGTTCTCTGAATCTTCCCGTGCTGTAGCTGCCCTGGGAATGTTTAAACAAATATGCTAGCTATTTTCAATGCCTTAAAATCCTTCTGGTGAACATCCATAACATTGGTTGTGTTGTTTATCCTGTTTTTAGAAGATAATCCAACACATCTTGGAGGTTTTGCCTCCAGGGAGAGTGCGCGTTTGATCAGCATTTCCTACATGGGTTCGTGCTATTGAACCACGTGAGATCCCTCTGCAAGCCTCAGACAATGATTCCATTCTACTCGCCTGCACCTGAGGCTTAACCAGACTGTGCTCCACCTCATCCCCCCTCTTTAACTCTCAGATGGGTTTTTGACCACATATCCTCTCGATTACTATGTCTGTCTATTTCCACCTCAATAACATCATCTGACTCCCATCCCCACCTCTGTTTATCTGCTGCTGCAACCCTCATCGATGCCTTTGCTGCTTTTAAATGTAACAATTACAAAGCTGTGCTGGCTGGTTTCCTATCGTCCATGCTCAGTAAAGCTCAGCTCTTTCAAACACTGCTGCTTGTATTCTGACTCCCACCAAGTCTCATTCACTCCTGTGCTCGTCGACCTACATTACCTCCAGGTCTGGGAAAGTCTCAATTTTATATTCCTCATCCTCGTGTTCTGACCTGGTGTGCAGATTGCAATCTGAGTGTGGAGATTTGAGTTTGGTGAGCAGCAAGTTCAGTGAAGTGGGAGGAGGTGCTACATTTTTCGACATTTTTTCTACTTTTTTATTCCACCAATATTTGATCCTTGCTTCGGTGTAGTGGAAATAGCTGGTTGGTGAGTACCTGGTAAGCTATTCTACTTTTAATAAATAGTCTGTAAAGTTAAAGTGTGGCAGGGCAGCTCTGCCGAGAGGAATTTATGGGTTGTGGGATGTGGGAAGTCATGGAGGCACCTTGTGTCCTCGACAAACACATCTGCAGGAGGTGCCACTGGCTGCAGAAGCTTGAGCTCCAGGTTTTGGTACTCGAGCTGCTGCTGAAGTCACTGTTGTGCATCCGCGAGGTGATGAACTACGTGGATAGCACAATTAGGGAGGTGGTCACATCACAGGTTAGGGGATTGCAGGCATAGAGGGAATGGGAGACCGCCAATCAGTCTAAGAGAACCAGGCAGGTAGTGCAGGAGTCCCCTGATGCGATCTCACTCGCTTATCGGTTTTCTATTTTGGATATTGGTGTGGGTGATTTGACCTTCGAGGAGTGCAGTCAGGGACAAGTTTGTAGCACAACAGGTGGCTCAGCTTCAGAAGAGGGAAGGAAGAAGAGTGGAAGAGCAGTAGTGATAGGGGAATTGTTAGTTAGGGCAACACTCAGGCACTTCTGCAGCACTAAACGTGACTCCAGGATGACGTGTTGCCTCCTGGTCCCAGGGACAAAGGTGCAGGACATTCTTCTGGGGGAGTGTGATCAGCCAGAGGTCGTGGTCCACATTGGTACCAACGGCATAGATAAGGAAGGGGGATGGGGTCCTGAAAGCAGATTTTGTGGAGCTAGGAAGGAGATTAAAAAGCAGGACCTCAAAAGCAGTAATATTAGGATGACTCCGAGTGCCACGTGCAAGTGAGCATAGGAATAGGAGGATAGAGCGATTGAACACGTGGCTGGAGTACTGGTGTAGGAGGGAGGGCATCAGATTTCTGAGATGTTGGGACCAATTCAGGGGCAGGTAGAATGTATAATATGCATCTTAGCAGGACGAGGAAGAATATCCTCACAGGGAGATTTGAGATTTGCTAGTGCTGTTGCGGAGGTTTTACCTAAATTGTCAGGGGGATGGGAACCTGAGAGGGAGCTCAGATTGGAGAGAAGTAAAACTAGTAACTTGTCAAAGCTGTGGGAACCAGGAGCAAGTAACAGCGAGGAATACCAAGGAGCACAGAATACTGAGGGAGATAGATAGCACAAGAGTAGGGAATATTACCTTATTAGGTGGGGTCAGAGTAAGGGAGAACGTAATACATTTTGAATCAAGGTTAATGTGTATGTATGTGAATGCATGGAGTGGGGTTAATGAGACTGGTGAGGTACGGGACAGATTTCCATGTGGAAATATGATGTTGTGGCTTTAACAGAGACCTAGCTCAAAGAAGGGCAGGACTGGGTGCTAAATATTCCTGGACATAAGGTGTTCAGGAAAGATAGGAAAGGGAATAAAAGGAGGAGAGGTGGTGGTATTGATGAGGGAGAGCATTGCTGGAGAAAAAGGATGTCCGAGAGGGGTCAAGGACCAAATCAATTTGGCCAGAGATAAGGAACAAGAAAGGTTTGGTTACATTGCTCGGTGTTGTCTATAGGTCACCAGCTGGTGGGAAGGACACGGAGGAACAAATTTGCAAGGAAATTACAGAGAGGTGCAAAAATGATAGGATAGTCCAACGAGAAAGGAGGCACTGCTAGACCTGCTTTTTGGGAATGAGGTGGGCCCAGTGGATCAAGTGTTAGTCGAAGAGCATTTCGCGAATAGTGATCATTGTTTCATCAGGGTTAGGCTGACTATGCAAAGGGACAAAACAATATAGGGTAAGAATAATGAATCGGCGGAAGGCCAACTTCAATCGGGTAATGATGGAGCTGGGGCGAATAAAGTGGAGTCATAAGCTGGCAGAAAAACTGGTAGATGAATAATGGGTTACCTTCAAAGATGAGGCAAATCAGGCACAGTCAAGGTTTGTTCCTTCGAAGGGGAAAAGTAGGGCAAACAAGTCCAGACCTCCTTGGATGACAAAATAGGTAGAGATTAAGATAAAGAAGAAAAAGTGTGTTTATGACAGATGCTAGGTAGAAAATACTATTGCGAACCAGGCTGAATGTAAAAGGTCCAGAGGGGAAGTGAAAAAGAAAATACAAGAAGCAACGAGAGAGCAAAAAAAGAGACTGGTAGCTAAAATAAAAGGATATCCCATAGTTTCTATAGACATATAAATAGTGAAAGGCTGGTAAAAGGTGGAGTGGGCATAGTAAGGACCAAAAAGGGGATTTACACATGGAGGCAGAGGATATAGCTGAGGTATTAAATGAATACTTTGCATCTGTCTTTACCAAAGAAGAAGATGCAAGCCGGGCAATGTTGAAAGAGGAGGTAAGTCAGTCGCCAAAGGGGTTTAAAATTGATAGAGGACGTATTAGATAAGCTGTCTGTACTTAAAGTGGATAAAACACCAGGACCAGATGAGATGTATCGAAGGTTACTGAGGGAAGTGAGGGTGGAAATCGCAGAGGCACTGGCCATAGTTTTTCAGTCTTTGTAGGACTCGGGGATGGTGCCAGAGGACTGGAGAATTGCAAACGTTACACCCTTGTTCAAAAAAGCCCAGCAACTGCAGACCAGTCAGTTTAACATCTGTGGTGGGGAAACGTCGAGAAAAATAATTTGGGAAACAATCAATAGTAACATGGACAAATCCGAGTTAATTGAGGAACGCCAGCATGCTTTTGTTAAGGGAAAATCATGTTCAACTCATTTGCAGGAGTTTTTTGAGGAGATACAGAGAGGGTTGTTGAGGGTGATGCTATTGATGTGGTATACATGGACTTTCAAAAGGCGTTTTATACAGTGCCATGTAACAGGCTTGTGAGCAAACCTGTAACTCATGGAATAAAAGGGACGGTAGCAACATGGATACGAAATTACCTCCTCTCTCCTCACTATCCCAGGCCCCAAACACTCCTTTCAGGTGAAGCAGCGATTTACTTGTACTTCTTTCAATGTAGTATACTGTATTCGCTGCTCACAGTGTGGTCTCCTCTACATTGGGGAGACCAAGCGCAGACTGGGTGACCGCTTTGCGGAACATCTCCGCTCAGTCCGCAAGCAGGACCCTGAGCTTCCGGTTGCTTGCCATTTCAACACTCCCCCCTGCTCTCATGCTCACATCTCTGTCCTGGGATTGCTGCAGTGTTCCAGTGAACATCAACGCAAGCTCGAGGAACAGCATCTCATCTACCGATTAGGCACACTACAGCCTGCCGGACTGAACATTGAGTTCAATAATTTCAGAGCATGACAGCCCCCCACTTTACTTTCATTTTTAGTCATTTTTAGTTATTTTTTCTTCCTTTTTTTTGCATTCCTTTTTACATTTTTTGCATGTATTTCATTTCATCTTAGTTTGTTCAGTTTGCTTACCCACTGTTTTTTTCAGGTTGTTTTTCTTCAGGTTTGCACTTGCTGATGTTCTCTCTTCAGTATATTCACACCTAATCTGTACTAATGCTTTGTCTTTCAAAACACCATTAACATATTGTTTGCCTTTGCTCTGTGACCTTTTGGTCAGCTATGTGGCCTGGTCCAATCTGCACCTTCTCCTTTGTTATCTCTTGCCCAACCCCCACCTCACTTGTTTATAATCTGTGACTTTTCTAATATTTGTCAGTTACGAAGAAGGGTCACTGACCCGAAACGTTAACTCTGCTTCTCTTTCCACAGATGCTGCCAGACCTGCTGAGTGAATCCAGCATTTCTTGTTTTTGTTTCAGATTTCCAGCATCCGCAGTATTTTGCTTTTATTATATGGATACGAAATTGTCTGAGTGACAGGAAACAAAGAGTCGTGGTTTATGGATGTTTTTCAGGCCGGAGGAAGGTTTGCAGTGGAGTTACCCAGGGATCAGTGTTGGGACCCTTGCTTTTCCTCATATATATTAATGACCTAGTCCTTGGTGTACTAGGCACCATTGCAAAGTTTGCAGATGATGCGAAACCTGGAAGCATTATGAACCGTGAGGAGAATAGTGTAGAACTTCAAAAGGACTCAGACAAGTTGATGAAATGGGCAGACAGGTGGCAGATGATGTTCAGTGCAGAGAAACGTGAAGTGACTTATTTCAGTAGGAAGAACATGGAGAGACAATATATAATAAAGGGTACAATTCTAAAGGGGGTGCAGGAGCAGTGGGACCTGGGTGTATATGTGTATAATTCATTGAAGGTGGCAGGACAGGGTTGAGAGAGCAGTTAATAATGTAATATGCAATAAACCTGGTTCGTAATCGTATTTTCTACCTGGCATCTGTCATAAGCACACTTTTTCTTCTCTATCTTAATACAGTATCTTGGGCTTTATTAATGGGGCTTAGAATACAAGAGCAAGGAATTTATGTTGAACTTGTATAAGACACTAGTTCGGCCTCAGCTGGAGTATTGCATCTAGTTTTGGCTTTAGGAAAGACATGAGGACATGGAGAGAGAGCACAGAAGAAATTCACAAGAATGGTTCCAGGGAAGAGGAATTTCAGTTATGTACACAGATTGGAGAAGTTAGGACTGTTTTCCTTGGAGACGAGAAGACTGGGAGGTGACATAATAGAGGTATTCAAAATCATGAGGGGTCTGGACAGAGTAGATGGAGAGAAACTGCTCCCAATCGTGACAGGATCGAGAAAGTGCACAAATTTAAAGTATTTGGTAAGTGAAGCAAAAGTGACATGAGGAATTGTTTTTTTCATGCAGCGAGTGGTTAATGTCTGGAATGCGCTGCCTGAGCACGTGGTGGAGGCAGGTTCAATTGAAGCATTCAAAAGTGAATTAGACAGTTCTATGAACAGGAAGGGTGTGCAGGGTTATGGGGAGAATACAGGGGAATGGAACTGAGGGATTTGCTTTTTCGGAGAGCTGGTGCGGACACGATGGGTCAAATGGCCTCCTTCTGCACTGGAACGATTCTGTGATTATGTGACTCAAAACGTGGTCAAAAGCCTGAAATACTTTCTGCAACAGTATTGTGGGAGCACTTTCAACACACAGACTGCAGCGGTGCAAGATACACGTCCTCCAGTTTTTCATAGTATGCAGGGATGGAAAGTAATGCTGGCCTGCCAGCATAATCCATATACTGACAACAAATAGACATGAAATCAAATAGGAATCAATTCAATGATTTTGTAATACACTGATTGAAACCAGGTGAGGCCTTTTCTGAGCAAGCTGTCATGCTTCGATAAGCAAACTGTCAACACAACGAGGCTCACAAGCCCATTGTGTTTGTTATTCTGTGCTCGCCTTTATCAGAGAACAATTAATCGTCTGACTCAAAAACACTGAACTTGAGAGATGCACTCAGTGGTTTCGTGTTATCACAGAAAAAATCAGACAGGGCAAGCAGAGGCCATTTTCCATCTCTTTTATAGAGCTATCTATTTATTCCTTCTGTTGCTCTTTGCCATACTCTGCAATCCCCCTCCCTGTATGGATCCAGTTCCATTTTGTACGTTATTGTTGACTCTGCTTCCATTGTCCTATCAGGCAGTGCATTCCAAATTATTGCAACTCGCTGCTAAATAAAAAAAACATCCTCTTCTCTCCTCTGGTTCTTTACCGATCATCTTAAAACTGTATCCTCTAGTTAGCGACCCTTCTTCAGATTTTAATGACCCTTCCTTGCTTTTGTACTCTACTTCCATATTTATGAAGCCAAATATCCAATATTTTAACAATCTTATCAACTTGTCCTGCCACATTCAAAGACTTGTATATGTGTACCTGCTCTATTTCTGCACTCCCTTTAAAATTGTACTCTTTAGTTTTGATTGCCTCTCTGCATTCTTCCTCCCGAATATATCCTTCACACGTCTCTGCATTAACTTTCATTTTCATGTATCTATCCATTTGCACCAATCTGTTATATCATACTGAAGCCTACAACTACCCTCCTCACTATTCACAATTCCAACTCCTACCTCATCTACAAACATTGAAATCATGTCCTTCATATCTAAGCCTATGTCATTTAAACATATCAAAAAGAGCGGTGAGCCTAATACTGATCCCTAGTGAACATTACTGTATACTCCTCTCCCATGTTTGCGTTTTGGAGGCCCATATACATAACATCGGTCACATTACCCACATTGGCATTACTTCATCGAAAAACTCGATCACGTTTATCAGACACAATTTGCCTTTAAAACGCCCGTGTTGCTTGTCGGTTATTTACAGATGTTTTAAGTCACAAATATATTTGTCTTGAATTATGCCCTCTGTAAATTTTCCCACAGTTTTATCGATGTTACATTGACTGGCCTGTAGTTACAAGGTTTTGCCCATATCTACTTTTTTTAAATTGGTCAAACTCCAGTCATCCACCAGTAATCCCATATCCAAGGAGAATTCAAATATTCCCACCTTTCTTTCTCTCAGAAACCTCCATGTATTCCATCCGTACTGGGTAAATTTTCTACTTTATTGTGGCACAAAACGTGTTGGCTTGAAACGGGTTAACTGAACTTGTTTGTTCAGTGACTGTAATTAATGTCAGTCTCCAAGGACCCTAATTGTGTCATTGGAGAGTTACCCCTTCTATTCATAAAGAACTCTTTTCCAACTCCTATTGCATAGTGTCAGCGGGAACATCAGACCCAGCACCAACAGAGGTCAGCGGCTCCAGAGAGAGGGAGAGGACAGATTGGAATCAGAGAACAGTAGATTGGAATTTTACAACAATGTGTCAGAATGTGAGAGCAATAGATTACAATGCTACAGTAATGGGTAGGATATTAGCCTGGCAGAGCTATTTTTCATTATATTATGATTCGCTAACACTAGAATATTGGATATATTTCGCACTAAAGATTGCTCAAAATCTTTACTATCCCTTTCTCGCTATTGTTGGTGTCTCTGGTAAGTTTCTCTATCCAGCTTTTAATTTATCAACCATGTTGAACTGCATTACCGTTCTTGTCATTTACTCTCTGCTCCTTGCTGCTGTTGCTCCTGGTAAGTTTCCATGTGTGGCTACTAACTCTACAAAGTATTGCTGAATGTGATAGTGTTCATGCAATTTACTCTTTCATCTTTGCTGCTCTTGATGTTCCTGGTAAGTCTCTATATCCAGTTACTATATCAAAACCACAATTCATTGTATTACATTCCTTGTTTTTTTTGCCTATTATGAAGATGGAAACCACAGTCTTCAGTTGCCTGTACAAAATCCGTTATCTATCCACAGACTCCAGCCACATTCAGGCTAATTTCTGAGGTCGAACAAGACTGTTCACAACATCTCTGATCTCTTTGACGTCAGTTGAGTTCTGACCCCATATCATTTCCATCACTACTTCTGCCGACTGCCAAAATCTGTTTCTGGCATACTGCCTCAGCCCATCTGTTGCATAAATGCTCATCCGTGCCTAAGTTAAAGCCAGACTCATTGATTCTGATGGTACTCCAGTTGACCTCCCAATTACCAACTGCAATAGACCACAGTTCATCCAAAACTCTGCTGCCTCTATCCTAACCCACACCAAATCCCTTTCACCCACCATCACTGTACTCACTGACAGACATTGGTTTCCATAACGTCTGCAATTTCTTTCATGTGTTGTGAACCCCTTGATGCCCTCACATCTCCAATGGCTCTCAGAATGACAGAATCACAGAACTGGTGCAGCACAGAAGGAGGCCGTTCGTTCTGTCATGTCTGCACCAGCTCTTCAAAGGAGCAATTTACCTAGCGCCAGTCCCAGGCCTTCTCCCCATAGCCCTGAAAATTCTTCCTTTTCTGATAACAATACAATTCCCTCTTGAATGCCTTGATTGAACTTGCCTCCACCACATTCCCTGGAAATTTATTCCAGATCCCAACCAGTCACTGCAGAAAAAAAGATTTTCCTCACGTCTCTGTTGTTCCTTTTTCCATTACCTTAAACTTGTGCCATCTTGTTCTCAATTCTTCACCAATGAAAACAGTTTTTTCCCTATCAACCCTGTCCGTGCCCCTCATGATTTTGAAATACCTTTATCAAATCTCTTCTCAAACTTTTCTTCTCCAAAGAAAATAATCCCAACTTCTCCAATCTATCCATGTGGGGGAGAAATTCGCAGAGTGGAAAACAGGTGCTGAATTTTAGAAAAAGGGTGGCACAGTGGTGCAGTGGTTAACACCGCAGCCTCACAGCTCCAGCGACTCGGGTTCAATTTTAGGCACTGCCTGTGCGGAGTTTGCAAGTTCTCCGTGTGACTGCGTGGATTTTCGCCGGGTGCTCCAGTTTCCTCCCACAGCCAAAGACTTGCAGGTTGATAGGTAAATTGGCCATTATAAATTGCCCTGAGTATAGGTAGGTGGTCGGGGAATATAGGGAAGGTGGGGATGTGGTAGGAAAATGGGATTAGTGTAGGATTAGTGTAAAGGGGTGGTTGATGGTTGGCACAGACATGGTGGGCCGAAGGGCCTGTTTCAGTGCTGTATCTCTAAATAAATAAAAAAAAAGTAACTGAAGTTGCTCATCCCTGGAAGCATTCTCATGAACCTTTTCTGCATTCTCTCCAATGTCTTCACATCTTTCCTAAAGTGTGGGGCCCAGGACTGGAGACAATACTACAATGATGTTCTCTACAAGTTTAACATAAAATCCATGCTTTTGTGTTATATGCACCTATCAATGAAGCCGAGGATACTATCTGCTCTATTAACCACTCTCTCAACCTATCCTGCCACCTTCAATGATTTATGCACCCATATCCCTCTGCTCCAGCACAGCCTTCAGAATCTTGCACCTCATTTTATATTGTCTCTCCACTTTCTTGCTACCTGTGTGAATCACTCCACACTTCCCTGTATTAAATTTTCATCTGCCACTTATCTGCCCATTTCACCAAACTGTCTGGGATTCTTCCGAAATTCTCTGACCTTCTCCTCACAGTTCACAATTTTTCCAACTTTTGTATCACACTGCACTGAGTGTGAGTCATAGAGTCAGAGTTATACAGCACAGAAACAGGCCCTTCGGCCCATCGTGTCTGTGCAAGCCATGCAGCACACTACTATTCTAATTCCATTTTCCTGCACTTGGTCCGTAGCCTTGTATGCTATGGCATTTCAAATGCTCATCTAAATACTTCTTATATGTTGTGAGGGTTCCTGCCTCCACCACCTCTTCAGGCAGTGCGCTCCAGATTCCAACCACCCTCTGGGTGAAAACAGGACTTTAAAGGGAACGTTGAGAAAGACAGTGCAGCAAAATAACTCCACCTGGTCTAAGGTCCAACCCTATGTCCTGATGGTAATTAGAAACACAGTATCCAGACTGGATTTACCGCCCCCCCCCCCCCCATGCCCGAATGACGGGACGACAAATGCGAGGGATAGAAACATTGTTGAGGTTAGATTTTTCTGAACCTGAGAAAACTGCCCTAACCCATGAGAAATGTATGAATCAGTTATTGGAGCATTTGTGGGCAACTCAGATTACAGCAGCGGTACAGATGGGGCAGAACCGAAAACAGAGCAAGGCATATTTTGATGGAAAAGTAAAGATGGTAGAACTAGATGTGGGGCAACAAGTTATGGTCTAAATCCAACAGACAGGAACGTTTTTGACCCCAAGATACATTGGGCCATACCGTACAATGGATGACGGCAGCCCGTTGGTGTACAAAGTAATGATGGACACAGATAGGGCACGCTGGTACCATGTGATCCAACTTAATCTATTCAGAAAACGGAATAGCCATCAACACCATGTACAGTTAGACGCACTAGGAGAGGTAGAGATGGGGCAAGTGGGAAACGCTCCCGCCGAGGGAGGAAAGGGCGGGGTCCTCAGTTCTTAGAGGATGAAATGGAATACTTATGTTTAGCATTCCAGAGAATGCTTCTAGAGGACCCACGGGAAGCCATTTCCTCTGGAGCCACAGATATTGAGAATTGTAGCATCAAAACAGAGAAATTAAATGTGGAACCAGCTGTCCGTTCAAAAAAAGCAGCTTAAGCCACTGCTTCAGATAGAGTGGAGGCAGATGGAGAAACCAAAGCGTCGTGGTCCATCAGAACAAGGGGTACGGGGTCGATTAATCCACATAAGTGATGATGAGTTTGACACAGCTGGGGTACAGTAATTAGAACTGTAAATAAGAGCAGGTATTATCTTGATCTTGCAGGTGACGGGTAACAAAATGAAGAACTATAGAGGGATACTGATCGTCACAGTGACATTCACGATTCTGGCAATAACTCGGGCCAACCGGAAAACCCGCCAAGCGATGATTGGCCTATATTACAATGGCTCAACCACAGGATGCGAGGGGCATTCGGCCATTTTGGAGCTTAACGTACGACAGACAACATGTCTTCACTGTGTGTGGGAACATTGGTTTTTGTTCCCCACCACCCCCCCCCCCAACATGAGGGTAACCTCCTCACGAGGTATACCATTTTCCACCAATGGGGCTACATCAATATTCTAAATTTAACCTTGGCACGTACACACAAGCTCGGAAAGAACTGTAATGCACGACAGCAGGGCTGCCCTGCGAAGGGGAGCCATGCTAGCATATGTTGAATCCTATCACAAAGTTATGTGAGAATTGGATGCAGTAAAGGACGAGGTAACCTCGCCTTTAGGTGAAAGATTAAGGACGATCAGATCTCCCAATGCAATGGGAGTGGGCCATGGTGAATTGGTACCGGTAATATTGAACATCTCAGATAATTCTACAACAATTGCTGAGACAAGAATTTGGTGATGAGGGAATAATAAAGGTAAAGAGGCATAAACGTAGTTTAGTGAATGATGCAGCCACAGTCTTTAATATGGGAACTTCAATTGTCAATACTATAGATTTAGAAAGTGTGGACCAGAAGGTTAGAAGTCTCAGTCAGCGAGTAAAGGACATTTTGAACAAGGAACAAAAGGAACAGAGTAATGTAGCTAAAGTCGGACAGGATCTGACGAAAACAGTGAAAGGACTGGAGAGAGTTATGGAAGGTCATGCTCCTACTATTAATGATATAATAGAAAAGGTAAAGGAGGTCCACGACATTTCAAATAATGAAAGTGTTTGTAGTACATACGGTTCATGGATGTTAGAACAATCTCGGGAAAGTTTGATGCAAATTGATGAGGGACAGGTGCCAGTTTGGATAAATGACACAGTTGGAGTACTTAGCTAGTTAGACAAATGATGAAATTACCAGGTGTCAACTTAGATACTAGTTAAGGTGTGGATAGGTCAGGATTGTGTAACTACAAGATTTATGAGTATTGGAGTAGTATTGGGAATACCTATAATTCCGAGAGATAAGTTAGGGATACAATTATATGAAGTAGAAAACATAGGGGTGATAAGGGGAAAAGATGATATAAAATACTATGATATTTTACTCTATGTTGTGGAAATTGGAAAAGAGAGATTGGAACAACATTGTCTGAGTGCAGTCTGAAAAACCAGGTGGTCATATGTCCTCATCCTATATATTAAAAACAGCAGAATCAAAACGTGGATTTGATGCCACTGTAAATTGCACCATGGAAACTAGCAAAGCATTGTCAGGACTAACCCATGTGGCCTATATGGGAAAGGGAAGATATTGCTTAACCACCACGGCGGAGGAGTACCAGTATGGACATAACCAGACTTGTCCGGTGAGCAACAGTACGTTTTGTTTCAACCCACTAATACCAACCCAAGTAGGGAAGATGGAATTGGTAGATATACATATAACGAAAGACAGAAACGATAACTATTTATTTATTTATAGATACAGCACTGAAACAGGCCATTCGGCCCACGGAGTCTGTGCCGACCATCAACCACCCATTTATACTAATCCTACATTAATCCCATTACCCTCTCACATCGCCACCTTCCCTCAATTCCTCTATCTATACCAGGGGCAATTTATAATGGCCAATTTACCTATCAACCTGCAAGTCTTTGGCTGTGGGAGGAAACTGGAGCACCCGGCGAAAACCCACACAGTCACAGGGAGAACGTGCAAACTCCGCACAGGCAGTACCCAGAATCAAACCCGGGTCGCTAGAGCTGTGAGGCTCCGTTGCTAACAGAGGATTTGACAAATAACCTCCGGGAAAATCAGCTATTGCCCATACGCTTGGGTAAAGAGAGACAGCAGCTAGAAGCCATTGCAGTAGTGTACTACAATCTGGAACAACAGTCGAAGATGCTACAAGATGAGATTGACGAGATAAATGATTCTACCTGGTGGGAGGACTTATGGAACTGGGGGTCAAACGTGCAGATACACCCCGGTTTAAAATTAACTCCATGTCCTGATAGTGGTTTCGGGTATCATGGTGATATATGTGACATACTTAATTTGGAAACTTAACAAATTGATTAAGCAAATTGACAGGATGTATGAGCACAGGTTGGACAGTTATCTTAAAGGTAACCAGTATTCGAACTTGCTCTATAAAAATGGACAATTAGTTATGTAACACAAGCATAATTGTATAACCTATTTGCATATACTTAAAATGAATTAATGCAAGATCATTGTAATCTAAAATTAAATTGTGACTGTATTATCTTCACACAAGTGATTGATTATGTAATAGTGACGTTGAAATGGTGCTTTCTTTAACATTACACTGCTTATGTTTTGCTCTAAAATAAAATTGTAATTGCACAAGTGTACTACCTAAGAGATATGAGAGGGTGATCCCTTGAGCATAGCCCTGCAGGATCAAAGGAGGGACTGTAGCCATGTAGTAAAAACACATGTAGTAAAGACACATAAGAATTTAATTGAAACAAAGGGGCTCGTCACACAACAATGAACAGTGTGTTAAAGCATAGGGAGGCTGGGTAGAAAGGGGCCACAACATACAGATGGCTGAGGAATCGGAGACAGTATAGAAAAAACATATTGATGATCCTAGACACTGTACTTGCACGTAGCAAATGAAGGAGCTGTCATGGACACCAGATATGATTAGACTCATAGGAGACAATGGGAAACTGTAAAGTGTTGAACAGGTTTTCACTGAGCCAAATAAGGAATCATCATTATGTCATTATACCAGACCCCGATGAGTAAGTAAGAGGGGAGTGTCTTGGAAACAAGATTTAACTCCTGACTGAAACTGGGGAAGGCACGAGAACCCCGGGGAAGAACACTGGAGAAGGTACACCTGAGCCAAGGGATTAGAAAACAGAAGAGCAGCCACAAGTCCAAGACTGATCACCTCATGTCTTGACTGGTAGTATACTGTACAAGTCAGTGAGAGATTGTACTTTGATGATTTTTGATACTGTGCAAGTTAGTGAGAGATTGTACTTGATGATTTAGTGTGTGAATAAAATATTGATATACCTTTCACCAATCAGCTTCCGTGCATTCTTGAAGAGTAAGTGCATATTAGGTACAACAATGGTTAAAAGATTATAAGGTATTATAAATGGTTCTCAAGGCTTGTAAAAAGCAAACGTGTTATACATGGTTATAAAGTGTTAGAAAGAATAACAAAGATTTATAACGAGTAATGAAGGTTTATAAAGGGTTATACATATTGACAAAGGATTATTGTGGGTATTACATGGTTCTAAATAATTAGAAACTTGTATAAAGAACAATAAAGGATTCTAAATATTCCAAATGATTGTAAAGGATGATAAACGGTTTATGAAGATGAGCAAGTTTTATGTAGAGTTATAAATGGATATAATGTATCAAGTGTTTTAAAGGATTATGAAGGGTATAAAGGGTGATACAGAATTATAAATTGTTACAACATATTATAAAGCGTGTACAAAAGTTATAATGTATTGAAAATAATTATTTGTATTTATTCTTTCATGTGATGTGGGCAACGCTAGCTGTGGCAACCTTCGTTGCCCAGCCCCAGTTGCCCTTGAGAAGGTGGTGGTGACTTTCCTTCTGGAACTGCTGCAGCCCTTGTGGTGCACGTACACCACATTGCTGTAAGGAAGGGAGTTCCGAATTTTGATCCCGCGACAGTGAAGGAATGGTGATATACTTCCAAGCTGCGGGGAGCGGGAGAGCACTGCATCTTCGTGGGTGGCCAGTTTGTTTAAAAATATTGCGCTGTCAGTTTCACAGCTGACAGCTGCTAGAGTAGGAATGCACTTCCTAGACAGACTCGAGGTTTTCTGGCAGGCTTTGAAAAAAAGTCATAAAAATCCGGATCTTTCATAGTCGGGAAGTGTGTTCCTGCTTCAGTAGCTGTCAGCTGTGAAACTGACAGTGCAATGTTTTTTGAAAGACCACTCTGCAAGAAGAGGACAATGGGAAATTTCCCATCTCCAGTCTTGGAACACCGGCGAGGATGAGGAACGTCCCCAGGAACAGCTTACACCCATGGGCCAGATGGAAACCTTCTGCAAGACAGATCATGGTCAATGTGCCGTATGTTGGACCACCCTGATCTAACAGATGGAATCAAATTTTTCCCCACGTCTGGAAGTGACGAAGATGATTGATGAAGGACGGGAAGTGGATGTTGACTACATGGAATTCAGTAAAGCCTTTGACAAGGTCCCTCATGGCAGACTGGTACAAAAGGTGAAGTCACACGGGATCAGAGGTGAGCTGGCAAGATGGATACAGAACTGTCATAGAAGACAGAGGAAGGGTGCTTTTCTGAATGGAGGGCTGTGACCAGTATGTTCCACAGGGATCAGTGCTGGGACCTTTGCTGTTTATAGTATATATAAATGATTTGGAGGAAAATATAGCTGGTCTGATTCGTAGGTTTGCGAATGCCACAAAGGTTGGTGGAATTACGGAAAGTGATGAGGATTGTCAGAGGATAAATCAGGCTATCGATCAGTTGGAGACTTGGGCGGAGAAATGGCAAATGGAGTTTAATCCGTACCAATGTGAGGGAATGCATTTTGGAAGATCTAATACAGGTGGGAGGTATACAGTAAATGGCAGAACACTTCGGAGTATTGACAGGCAAAGAGATCTGGGCGTACAGGTCCACAGATCACTGAAAGTGGCAATGCGTTGGATAAGGTAGTCAAGAGGGCATACGGCATGTTTGCCTTCAACAGTCGTGGCATACAGTATACAAATTGGCAAGTCATGCTGCAGCTGTGCAGAACCTTAGTGAGGCCACACTTGGAATATTACGTACAATTCTGGTCACCTCCGGATGTGGAGGCTTTGGAGAGGGTACAGAAGATGTTTACCAGGATGTTGCCTGGACTGGAGGGCTTTAGCTATGAGGAGAGGTTTGATAAACTCGGATTGTTTTCACTGGAACGACAGAGGTGGAGGGACGACATGATAGAGGTTTACAAAGTGATGAGTGGCATGGACAGAGTGGATAGTCAGAAGCTTTTTCCCAGGGTGGAAGAGTCAGTTACGAGGGAAATAGGTTTAAGGTGCGAGGGCAAAGTTTAGAGGGGATGTGCGATGCAAATTCTTCACACAGAGGCTGGTGATTGTCTGGAACTTGCTGCCGGGGGAGGTGGTGGAAGCAGGTACGATAGCGATGTTTAAGAGGCATCTTGACAAATACATGAATAGGATGGGAATCGAGGGATACGGACCCCAGAAGTGCAGAAGGTTTAGTTTAGACAGGCATCAAGATCGGTGCAGGCTTGGAGGACCGAATTCCCTGTTCTTGTGCTGTACTGTTCTTTGTTCTTTGCCTTGGTAATCATGTCCAATTGAACAATTAACTGCAACTTTATTCATTTATGTACCGGTTATCAAGCACACTTTAACAACAAGTGCAGTTTTTGTACCCTGTGGATTGCCTATCAAAACAGGTTAGTAATTACTGTAAAGTCCAATTTAACAATTAACTGTAATTTTATTCCCTTGTGCAGAAACTATGATATACAATTTAACGATTAATTATACATTTATGCCGTGCCGACTTCAACAATTAAAAGTGACTTTATTCCCCTGCATGCAGGTTTCCATGCCCAATTTAAAAATTAACTGTGCCATCGGAAAACAAATGCAATTTAATAACTAACTCTAAATTTATTCCCCTTTGTTTCGCTTATCAAACCAGTTTTTAAATTAACTGTTATTTTTTTCCAAACTTGTTAGCAGGTTAAATTGAACAATTAAATTTAACTATGCACACCCCAACCCCCCGTTTTGGTTTTCAAATCAAATTGATCAATTAACATTTACATTATTCATGTGGGTTACTTATCATTTTACATCAAAAGATTAACGTCATTATTCCCAAACATATTGGTAATCATCAGCCCTGTGCTCGCTGACCTACATTTACTCCTGGTCAGGTAACGTCTCGAATTTAAAACCCTCATCTTTGTTTGCATATCGCCCCCCCCCCCCCCCATGAACTCACCCCTCGGTATCTCTGTAATCTCCTTCAGACCCATGGCCATCTGTGATATCTGCACTCAGCACCTCCTGGCCTCTTGACCGACTTTTATTCCCTGTGTTCTAGTTAACAAGCACAGTTTAACAATTAGCTGTAAATCTATTCCCCAGTAAATTGGGTACAATGTTGATTTGCATGCTTTACTGTAACCGCATAGCTCTGTTTTTTCAGATGGAAATGGTGAGCTATACAATGGCTAAAAGTAGCACTTAATTGACAAATTACATATAATAAGCAACACATGGTGGAAACATTACTATAGTTTAAGTGATGCAATAACCAATAACTCATCTAGCGGTGAATTCCAAATCTGAACCACTAATTTTCTAAAATGGATTTTCCTCCCTGCACATCTTATTTGTATTTCATTCTGGTTACCACAGATCTGTGTACTCTAGTTACCGACCTTTCAGCCATTCGAATCATATTAGGCTGCAGTTTTAATTCCCTGTTTCTGTTGTCCAGCTCGATGTTGCTGACACGAATCACAAGGCCTCGCCACCTGTTTAATGTCCATAGAAACATAGAAAATAGGAGCAGGAGTAGGCCATTCGGCCCTTCGAGCCTGCTCCGCCATTCATTATGATCATGGCTGATCATCCAACTCAGTTGGAACCTGCTCCCGCTTTTCGTGCCATACCCTTTGATCCCTTTAGACCCAAGAGCTATATCTAACTCCTTCTTGGAAACATATTTGAACACATGCTGATGCTGGTCATGAAAACTGAATTGCGGGTGAGTTATCTCCTCCTATCTATTGCTGTGTATCCTTGGTAATTGTGGGAATTTGGCGCAGTGAGGGAGGAGGTGCTGTTTTGAACTTTTACAAAAATGGAGTGGTCTGTGAAAGGGAGCCAGAGACCACCAGCGAGACGAGAGCGCTGAATCCCGGAAATACTCATTAGCTAGAGTGACAGATTAGGAGAGACTGGGACTTTGAGGGAGCAGAGCCAGAGTGGCTGACTAGAAAAGAACTGAATGGTGTTCTGGTTCAGAGCTGACCAAACAAAATCAAGTGTGATGTCACTGGGAAGCAGGTGCGGGGTTGGTTGTTGAGTATCTTATTTTCTTTTTTTTACTTTATTTTCTTTCTCAAAACCTGGGCATTTATTCGCAGTAGCAAGTTTTATTAGTAGTAGCAAGGTCTATTAGTAGCAACAATATTTACTGTCTAACATATAGAGGAATGAGAGGGCTGCTTCGACCTCTGAAGTGCACATCTTCTGCTACGTGTGAACTCCAGGACACTTCCCATGTCCTGGGTAAACCTATGCGCAGGAATTGTCATCAGTTGCAGCAGACTGAACTCTGCTTTTACTAACTTGAGCAACAGCTGGCATCATTGCAGCACATCTGTGAGGTTGAAAGCATCATGGAAAGCATAATCAATGATGTGGTCACCCCACAGCTTAAGAATATGCAGGGAGAGAGGGAATCGGTGACCGTTATAGAGCCAAGAAGAAACAGGCAGGTAGTGCAGGAACCCCCTGATTGCCTCTCACTGTCCAATCGATATTCAGTTTTTAATACTGAGGAAAGTGATGATTCATCTTGAGAGTGCAGTGAGAGTCAGATTCATGGCACAACGGCACGCACAGCTGCACGGGGGGGGGGCAAAAAAATGGTTGGAACAGCAATAGTGATCGGCCATTCGAGAGTTAGGGGAATAGACAAGCGTTTCTGTGGCCACAGACATGCGTCCTGGAAGGTACGATGCTTCCCTCGTGCCAGGGTCAAGGATGTCAATGAACGACTCCAGAGCATTCTGAAGGGGGACGGTGACCAGCCAGTCATCGTGGTCCACATTGGTACCAACAACATAGATAGGAACAGGGATGTAGTCCTGCAGTCAGAGTTTAGGGAGCTACGTAAGAAATTAGCGAGCAGAACCTCAAAAGTAGTAATCCCTCGATGACTTCGGGATCATGCACAAGTCAATATGAAAAGAGGATAGATCAGATGAAGGTGTGGCTGCAAGAATGGTGCTTGAGGGAGGGCTTCAGATTTGTGGGACACTGGGACCAGTTTGGAGGAGATGGGACCTGTACAGGTGAGACAGGTTGGACCTGAGCAGAGCTGAGACTAATTTCCTTCCGGGGCCATTTGCTAGGGCTCCTGGAGAGGTTTTAAACCAACGTGGCAGTGGCGTAGGAGCCAGAAGGTCATAAAAGAAATGAATACCAAGCTACACATAGAATTGTGGGAGACAGATTGCACCAGAGTTGGAAATAGTAAAGTATTAGTTGGGGTCTGAGTAAAAGAGAATGTGATAAAGTCTCCATTAGGATTGGTGAGCTGGAGGTACAGGTAGCCATGTGGAAGTACAATGTTGCAGCTATAATGGAGACATGACACAAAGCAGTGTATGGCTGGGATACTAAATATTCCTGTATTCAAGTTGTTCAGGAAAGATTGGAAAGGAAGGAAAGGGGAAGGGATATCACATTTGATTAAGGAGAACATTGCTGTGCTGGAGAGACAAGATGTGCACTAGATGTTGTTTTACAGAATCAAACAGTATCACGGAATTGATACAGGGCAGAAGGAGGCCATTCAGCCCATCCTGTCTTTACTGGCGCTCCAAAAGGGACATTCACTTAGTGTCATTTCCCCGCCCTCTCCCCATATTCCTGCACATTTTGCCTTTTTCATATAATGGTCTAATTCCCCTTAAAATGCTTCAATTGAAAATGCCTCCACCCTGTTCTCAGGCAGTGCATTCCAGATCTTAACCATTCACTGCCCTTTTGTTTCTTTTACCAGTTACTTTAACTCTGTGCCCTCTTGTTCTCGATCCTTTCACAAGTGGGAATAGTTTCTCCCGATCTACTCTGTCCAGACCCCTCAGGATTCTGAATGCCTCGATCAAGTCACCATTCTGATTTCTCTCCTCTGAGTCAAACTGTCCTAACCTCTCCAATCTATCTTCATAACTGATGTTTCTCATCTCTGAAACCATTCTCGTGAATCTTTTCCGTACCCTCACCAATGCCCTCACATCTTTCCTGAAGTGCGGTGCACAGAACTGGATGCAATACTCCAGATGAGGCTGAACTAGTGTCTACTATGTGTTCAGCATAACCTCCTTGCTCTTATACTCGATGTCCCTATTAAGAAAGCCCAGGATACTGTATGCTTTATTAACCTCTCAACCTGTCCTGTCATCTTTAATGATTTATGCACAATTCCACCCACGTCCCTCTGCTCCTGCACCCCCTTTAGAATTGCAGGCTGGAATCTTACCTTCGGGAATCAAGTCCCGTCAGAGGTGTCCGTAAGGTAAAATGCAGTGCGATGACGTCGGGTCGGATTCTCAGCGTCATGACGCACAGACGCAATTTAACGAATGTAGGAAGTCAGACGAGATCGAGTCTGCGCACGCCGCCCGACTAAATGGTTTGATTTAACACCCGTAAATCCAGTCATGGGGTGTCTCGGGAACCCAGCAATTTTAAAAGTTCAGCAGGCAGTGAATCGGTGAGGGAGTTGGAGGCACTTTTTGTTTTGGCTATTTATTTATTCTGATGTCATTTGTGTGTCCGAACAATTGGTGTTATTTGCAGCTTGTGCAGAAGGGTTCAGCTGGACCCAGCTGCACATAGTAATTGATTGAAAGGAAGGGGGTTGTGTAAGCCTGTCCTAACAGCTGAAAGCTAATACCTGTGGTCATTGCAGCTGGTCTGCTGTATAACAATGGGGATTGTTCACTCCGGAGGTGGATCATCAGATGTGGAGGACTATGCCCCAAGGAGGGACAGAAGGATAGATGGGCAGAGGAACATGCAACCAGCTGGCCCAGTGCATCCTCACAATGTGGGAGGGGGAGCAGATGGCAGAGTGGGCCGGGTGCAAACACATGTCAGGATAAGTGCCTACCCAGCAGGGAGGGTATACTGCCCGCGTCTGAGCTACCTGCAGCTATCAGAACGTCAGTGAGGAGGAAGACTGCGGCTGTCATGGGAGATTCATTTTGGTAGTATGAATGACGAGAGGCAATGCAAAATAAAGAGTGAAATTCTAAAAGGGGTGCAGGAGCAGAGGGACCTGGGTGTATGTGTGCATAAATCATTGAAGATAGCAGGGCAGGGTGAGTTTAGTTTAGTTTCGTGAGAGAGCAGTTAATAGAACAAACAGCATCCTAGGCTTCATTAATGGGGGACAGAATACAGAAACAAGGAAGTTATTTTAAATTTATATAGAATACTGCTTTGGCATCTTTCAGAGTAATGTCTCCAGTTCTGGGCAATATTCTTTAGAAAGAGGTGAAGGCATTGGAGAAAGTGTAGAAAGGTTCCATGAGAATGTTTTTAGGGATGAGGATCTTCACTTAGGTGGATCGATTGGAGCGGTTGGAAGCGATTTCTTTGGAGAACAGAAGTTTGAGAGGAGATTTGAGAGAGGAATTCAAAATCCTGAGTGGTCTGGAAAGTGTAGAGAGGGAAACACTTTTACCATTGGTGTATGAATCAAGAACGAGAGGGCACAGATTTATGGTAATGAGGAAAAGAAGCAATTGTGACAGGAGGAAAAACTTCTTCAAGCAGAGAGTAGTGGGATCTGGAATGCACAGACTGAGAGAGTGTGAGGCAGGCGGATTCAGTCGAGGCGTTCAAGAGGGAATTGGTTTGCTATCTGAAAAAGGAGAAGGCTGGGAAGTGGCATGAGGTGATTTGCTCATTCGGATGGCTGAGAGAGACAGAGAGACAGACAGAGAGACAGATAGACAGACAGACAGAGAGACAGACAGAAATATATAGACAGTGAAGTAAGCATACACATTGAGGCTGATATTAAAAGTAAATTAAATAATTAGTGTTGTGGACAGCTGAAAAGAAATCAGAAAGAGTCAGAACGAAAGCACGAGAAAGGACTTTGTACAGAAACTGAGAAGAACAAAAAAAAACACGAAATACTGACAATACTGGAATTCTGATACACAGACTGACAACGCTGTAAAAACTCAGCAGGTCATGAACCCGAAATGTTAATTATGCTTTTCCCTCCACAGATGCTGTCTATCCAATGAGTATTTCCAGCATTTTCTGTGTTGAATATAAAAAATGACTGCAGCATGCAAAAGGGAAGAGAGAAAAAGATAGTTAATGCATTAAAATTAGAAATAGAAATAGAGGCATAGAGTAAGGTATCCAGGTAGACGACAGGGAAAGACAATCTTGTGGGCTGAATGGAATATGAACAAGTCTATAGAGAAAGAAAAACAGAAAAATGAATACCACAGATTAAGAAAAGGAGAGGGAGCTTGTGTGTAGAAAAAAACATTGAAAAAGGTACAGAAACAAATATAGAAAAAGAGAGGCAGAGGAGAATGTAAACAGAAAGTGAGAGATCCACACAGAACATTACAAAGACACGTATCAACAGAAAGTTGCAGAAATAAGTAGTCAATCACAGAGAGATAAAGACAAAGAAATAACCTGTTCAAGGGAGCATCAGGCTGCGAAAAGAGACAACTTGACCAAAAAAGGAGATGGATATTTTCCAGTCTACTAATGTACAAAGCAATGCATTAAAAAAGAGATTGTGTAGTCCCTTATATATTAACATATCTCACACAATTTACTCAAGGATTTTCTTCTGAAGCCTTATGTAGACAAATGTGTTATAGAAAAGATTCACAACAATGTTTCCAGGGAAGAGGATCTTCAGTTATGGAGATTGTTTGGAGAAGTTGGGACTGTTTTCCTTGCAGAAGAGAAGGTGAGAGTTGATTTGATGGAGGTTTTTAAAATCACGAGGGGTCTGGACAGAGTAGATAGGGATCAACTGCTCCCACTCGTGGAAGCATCGAGAATGAGAGGGCACAGATTTAAAGTACGGGTAAGAGAAACAAAAGGAAAAACGTTTTCACCCAGTGGGTGGTTAAGGTCTGGAATGCACTGCCTGAGAGTGTGGTGGCGGCAGGTTCAATTCAAACATTCAAAAGGGAATTGGACTGTTATATGGAAAGGAAGAATGTGCAGGGTTACGGGAAGAAGGCGGTGGAATGACACCGGAGATCGGTGCAGACAGGATGGACCGAATGGCCTCCTTATGCACTGTATCAATTCTGTGATTCTATAGTTGTTGCACATCTCTGTGATTTCTCTGCAGATTTGTTCCTCTACATCCCTCTCACGATTTGGAGTCTATAGAATGCCACCATTAGCGTGTTCATCCCCGTTTCACTTCTCATCTACAAGCAAATAGATTCTGTCTTTGCTCCTGAAAGACATCCTCTCTTTCTGTCACCACACTGAGTTCTCCAATCAGTACTTACACTCCAACTCCCCTTTCTCTTTCCCTATCTTCTCTGAAAATGTATTTGCTTGAACATTAAGCGTTCAGTCCTCACCATATTTTTTATTTTATTTTTATTTTATTTTAGAGATACAGCACTGAAACAGACCCTTCGGCCCACTGAGTCTGTGCCGACCAACAACCACCCATTTATACTAATCCTACATTAATCCCATATTCCCAACCACATATTTAAGCCACGTTCCCGTTCTTGCCACTAAATCATATTCCCACACGGCTAATTTTCATTGTAGGAACATACGTGCCACACAAGTGTCAGGCGATGATGATCTCCAATCATGGAGAATTTACCGGTCTTGCCTGGACATTGAACAGCATTAGAATCACTGATTCCAGCAACATCTTGGGGGGTTACCACTGACGAGAAACTGAACAGGAGCAGCCACATAAATACAGTGGCGAACAAGAGCTGGGCAAAGACTGGACATTCTGTGGTGAGTTTCCTGACTCCCCAAATCCTGTCCACCAACTAGAAGGCACAGGTCAGGACTGACATGGAATATTCTCCACTTGCCTGAATGTGTGCGGTTTCAACAGCACTTAGGAAATTGGATATCATCCAGGACAAAGCAGCCCATTTGATCTGCATCCATATACCATCTTAAATATTCACTCCCTCTAATACCGAGTCACAGTGACATTAGTGTGTACCATTGTGTAAGATGTAATGCAGCAACACACCATGCCTCCTTCAACAGCACCACATAGAGGGACACGGGCAGTCGACGCATAGCAACAGCACCATCTGCAAACCCACACCCCCTCCCCAACAAGCACACACCCTCCTGCATTGGAAATATATCATTGTTCCTTCTTTGTCGCTGGATCAAATTTCTCAGACTCTGTCCCACACTGTGAGTGCAGTCGCACCAGATGGACTGCAGCAGTTCAAGAAGGCAACTCATCGCCACCTTCTCATGGCAATTACAGACTGATAGCAAATGCTAACCATGCCAGTGAACATGCCACAACCTGTGAAAAAAAATTATGCAGCTCACGAACCTCACTTACCACAACCTGTGCGTTTACATACATACATTTTAAACGTATATTTGTTCTCCTCGTATCCCGTCTTAGTCTGTTCCTATCTAATATGGGATCGACTCCTTTTTTAGTGCTAGCTGACTCTCTCACTCCTTTATGCTCAGTGAATCTACGACCAATGGATCAGATCTAAGCTCTTCAGTCCTGCCACATCCCGTCATGAATGGTGGTGGATGATGAAACAACTAACTGGAGGAGGTGGCTCCACAAACATCCCTTCCTCAATGATGGGGGACCCCAGCACATCAGTGCAAAAGACAAGGTTGAATCATTTGCGTCAATCTTCAGCCAGGAGTGCCGAGTAGATGATCCATCTGGGCCTCCTCCTAAGTTCCCCAGCATCACAGTCTTCAGCCAATCCGATTCACTCCACGTGATATCAAGAAATGGATGAGGGCCTCGATACTGCAAAGGCTATGGGCCCTGATAACATTCCGGCAATGGTACTGAAGGGTTATGCTCCAGAACTAGCTGCATCCCTGGCCAAGCTGTTCCAGTACAGTGAAAACACTGGTATCTGTCTGGGAATGCGGAATGCTGCCAAAGTATGTCCTGTACACGAAAGGATGGACATATCCAACCCAGACAATTACCACCCTATCAGTCTTCTCTCGATCATCAGCAAAGTGATGGAAGGTGTCATCGACAGAGCTATCCAGTGGCACTTTCACAGGAATAACCAGCTCACTGACGCTCAGTTAGGCTTCCTCAAGGGCCACTCAACTCCTGACCTTATTACAGCATTTGTACAAACAAGGACAAAAGAGCTGAACTCCAGAGAGGAGGTGAGAGTGACTGCCTTTGCTATCAAGGCAGCTTTTGACTCAGTATGGCATCAAGGAACCCTCGCAAAATTTGAGTCAATGGGAATCAATGGGAAAAGTTTCCACTGGTTGGACAAAGGAAGATGGTTGCTGTTGTTGGAGGTCAATCATCTCTGGCCCAGTACATCACTGCAGGAGTTCCTCTGGGCAGTATCCTTGACCGAATAATCTTCTGCTGCTTCATTGATGACCTTCCATGCATCATAAGGTCAGAAGTGGGGATGTTTACCAATGATTGTACAATGTTCATTTGCGACTCCTCAATTTCTGAAGCAGCCCATGTCCAGGTGCAGCAAACCTGGAAAATATCCATCCCTAGGCTGATGAGTGGCAATTATCATTCGCATCACATTAGTGCCAGACAATGACCATCCCAAACAAGAGAAAATCTAATGTTCAGTGGCATTACCATCGCTGAATGCCCCATCATCCTGTGGATTGCCATTGGCCAGAAACTGAACGGAACCTGACACATATATACTGTGGGTGCAAGGGCAAGTCAGAGATTGGGAATTCTGCTGTGAGTAACTCACCTCCTGACTCCCCAAAACCTGTCCATCATCTACAAGGCACAAGTTAGGAGTTTGATGGAACACTCTCCACTTGCCTGGATGGGTGCAGCTCCAACAACACTCAGGAAGCTCGACACCATCCAGGATAAAGCAGCCCACTTGATTGCGGCCCATCCACCACCTTCAACATTCACTCCTTTTACCACCAATGCACAGTGGCAGGATTGTGTACCATTACACGATGCACTGCTGCAACTCACCAAGGCTCCTTAGACAGCACCTTCCAAACCCGCGACCTCTGCCAACTAGAAGGACAAGGGCAGCAGATGCATGGGGACACCATCACCTGCAAGTTCCCCTCTATCCTGACTGTTAACTATATCGCCATTCCTTTACTGTCACTGAGTCAAAATCCTGGAACTCCCTTCCTAACAGCACTGTGGGTGTACCCGCACCAGATGGACAGCAGCAGTTCAAGAAAGCAGTTCACCACCACCTTCTTAAGGGCAATTAGGGATGAGCAATAATTGCTGGACTGGTCAGCAATGGTCACGTCCCATGAACGAAATAAATATGTTCTTGATATGAATACTAGATGATAATATTATAATAACTGTAAATAAAATCATTCATTATTGTTGGACCAGTCCTGCCTGATTCTAACTTTTCACCTTATTCTCCAGAAAGATCTGATTAAGATAAGGTCTTAAGATAAGGTCCTGGGCATTGAGATGTTCCTGTTATCCAGGAAAACATTTACATCGGAGTCAAAGCTGCTGATGTAAAGTGTTTGTTCAAGTGACTGTAACTAATGATCATAGGGAATACTGTGTCATTGGAGAGTTTTCCCCAGTATAAATCAGAGCCCATTGGCACATATCAGCTCACAGTGGGTACCGGAGCTGTGTTTTGCAGATATAGAAAAATCACTTTCGCACAAAAATGGAATATCCAGTAATGCTTCAGATCGAACGCATTTTCTATCCTGCTCTTGCTGTCTTTGGAGTTCCCGGTGACCCATTAACTCAGCTGTTAATGGTGTAAACTGGTGTTAACTGGACTGGTGTACCTGCCATGTTTTAATCGCTGATTTTTTTTGTACAGCTGCCTGCTCTGTTCCATCCTGTTGACAGGTGGAATGTTTGAAGACTCTGCACTTTCAATCTTGTCGGAATTCAATTATATCTCATGTGATCGTTTTGCATCCATCTCTGATAATCTTGCCAGATTATTCCCTGCACTGCATGCACTGTGATCAAGAGTCGGGCTGAGAGCGTGAATCATACCATCAGAAGTTGCTAACAGTTTTACACAGTGGAAATTAGTTGTTCTGAATTGCTTGTTAAAGAATGTATTTTCAGTATTTGATATTGAGCTAGCGCACAGTCTCTGCTTTACAAGAAGATGGAGGATAGGATAATTACATACTGAGTGCTGGTGTAGTGGCAATGTCTCTAGACTAGTAATCCAGAGCTCAGGCTAATGCTCGGAGGGCAGAGGTTTAAATATCACCACGACAGATGGAGAAATTTGAGTTCAGTTATAAATCGAGAATTAAAAAGCTAGTCTAATGGTGATCATGAAACCATTGTCGATTTGTTTTAAAAACCCATCTGGTTCACTAATGTCCTTCACGAAAGGAAATCTGCTGTCTTTACCTGTTGTGGCCTCGCTGTGACTCCAGACCCACAGCAATGTGGTTTACTTTTAATTGCCCTCTGAAAAGGCCGAGGAAGCCACTCAGTTCAAGGGCAAATAGGGATGGCCAACAAATGCTGGCCTTGTCAGTGACGCCAACATCCCACAAAACGAATTAAAAAAGAACAGAGTGCAGGTGAGTGACGTTAGGATTGATCTGGAAGAGAAAAGGACCTCTTGCAACCCAATCCGTAAGCCTCAAAGTCCTCACCCCGGGAATCCACATTGATGTTCTGTACCAGCTCCTGTTGGCTTTCTTAACCCAGATCAACAAACCATATGAACCTCCCCCTGCCCCTTCACCGTTGTGGACAATAACCAGGAGTCAAGCTTAGGATTGGACCAAGTCTGTTCCCCCTGTATTAAACCCCTTTCCCTTTCCCGATTGCCACTGCACACTCACTCAGCCCTTACAGTGGATACAGTGATCATTCATTCACTTTCTATATCGATTTCTCAATCCATTATTAATAATTGTGTTTCAAACATTTCTCTGTGATCAGCACTGCCCAGGTAAATCACTCAGTTTGTAACAATTAAGGCAGTTAACAAACTTAAAAATCTCACCTAAGGTCCTGTCAAACTAATGTTTTGACTCCAGATCTGATCAGTAATTTATCTGCTTCCTACTCTCTCTCTCTTCCAGTTAACTTGCTGCTGATTGTGATCCTGTCCCGAGGAAAGTGCGCTCTCTCCAAATGTATCACTTGCTACATGGTTGGAATGGCAGCGTCTGATCTCCTGGTTGTTATCTCTGAGCCGATATTTTACAGGATTGGACAGATGTATTTCCCAGATTCATTCCTGTTCATTACTCCCGTGTGCAGTTTTATTTACTTCCTAATTATTACAGTCACAAAAGTTTCTGTCTGGCTTACAGTCGCTTTCACCTTTGATCGATTTCTGGCCATTTGTTGTGAAAAGCTGAGAGCAAAATATTGCTCTGAGAAAACAGCTGCAATGGTTATAGGAACTGTAAGTGTGCTGGGCTGTTTAGTGTCTGTTCCCTGGTACTTTAGATTTGAACCTGAATATATAATTGATAATGTCCCCTGGTATTGCATCACTAAACCGGTCTTCTTTACTTCCACTGCATGGGACGGATATGTTATCGTTTGTGTCATTTTAGTCTCTTGCATGCCTCTCTTTCTGATTTTGTTGCTCAATGTTCTGACCACCATGCGTATTTTAGCGGCCAGCAGAGGTCGCAGGGAACTCCGGGGCTGCAGCAGTGGAGAAAAGAATAAGGATCCAGAGATGGAGAATCGAAGGAAATCCATCATCTTGCTTTTCAGCATATCCGGCAGTTTTATATTGTTATGGGTGACGCATGTTGTATTTTATATTTACCAGCGAATTACAAAGATGTTTTCTTACTCGGTCACAGACCCTGTTTATGTCACTGAAGTTACAGCCAATATGCTTCAGCTTCTCAGTACCTGCACAAACACCTGTATTTACGTCTTGACCCAGAAAAAGTTCAGAGAAGAACTGAAGAATGCAGTGAGCTATCCACTAAAACTAATTGTTAAAATAGTTAAGTCATAGAAAGAGCTGAAGGGTTTCAAGCAATAGAACTAAATTCTATCTCATACTCCATTTTATACCCTTCCCCACTCCCACACTGGGTTGGAAGTACATGTTATATTAGTTCCATAGAGTCCTGAAATGATCTTCTACCTGATTCTCATATTGTATATATAAATTATGCATGCTTATCTCCGTATATTTTATTGAAAATCTGACCTATTGACGTATGACTTGCTCTGCAGATGGTGCCTGAAATGTTTATCTATAATGCAGGACATATGAACTCACCTGGTCCTTCAACTCAATGGCCTCCCTGTACTGACAGCAAAACAAATCGAAACCTGATTAGAAAGGGTACTCTCTAAATAAACGAATGAGAGAAGGAGATCGATAAACATGGAGAAATGATAGACAACCTGTCAAATGAATGGTTTACTAGGCCATTTCAGAGGGCAATTGTGACTCAACAACATTTCTGGGGGCTGGAGTCACCTGCGGGACAAGCCAGGTAAGGAAAACAAATTTCCTTCCCCAAACCATTGAGGAAAGGTAGATAGATATAGATATAATAAAAAGATAAGAACAGGAGAAATATGAGCAGGAGTAGACCGTATGGCCCATCGAGCCTGCTCCACCATTTAATTAATTATTGGCTGATCTTAGACTTCAACTCCATTTTCCCTCCTGCTTCCAAATCTCTCTTGATTCCGCGAGAGACCAGAAATCTGTGTATCTCAGACTTACTATACACCAAACGATAGGAAGGATCTGAGGTTCTGATCACCAGTGGAAGTGTCATGGCCAGTTGAGGAGAGGGTCTCATGCTCCCCTCACACCCTTCCTCCTGTTTGACCTCAACAGGGTAAATTCCTCTTTGAAAACAGTGGTTGTGCGAACCACCCCAGTGAGTGTTTTACTTTTTTTTTATTCTAATCTAATTGCAGAAGAGTTAATCGGGCAGTTTTTCTTAAGTTTAAACAAGAAAGAGGTAAGTTTGTTCTATTTAACACTCGGACACGATTTAAAAATGCTAAAAATACACTACAGATTCACACACACATTCACACGAGAGTAAAATACGCACACAAATAGTTTACAGAGGGAAACAGATTTGGTGGTTGGATTAAACTCCAGAATAAATAGAAATTGAATACAGTTTGTTTATCTAATAGTCCTCAGCAGAGCAAAGGGTCACCAAGACGGAAATGGCAGAGGCATTGAACAAATATTTTTTGTCTGTCTTCACAGTAGAAGGCACAAGTTCCTACAAGAAATAGACAATAACCTAGGGGCTAAAAAGAGTGAGGAAATCAAGGATATTGATATCAGTTGAGAAGACTTGTTGGAGGAACTTGAGGGACTAAAATCTGACAAGTCCCCGGGACCAGATGGCCTCCATCCTGGGGTTCTAAGAGAGATACCTGCAGTGATATTGGATGTGCCAACTATGATGTTCCAGAATTCCTTAGATTTAGGAGTGGTCCCACCAGATTGGAAGCTGGCAAATATTACACCGCTTTTCAAGAAACAAGGCAGAAAGAAAACAGGGAATTACAGGCCAGTTAACCTGATATCAGTCATTGGGAAGATGCTGAAATAACTATTACAAATTCTTAACACTGCACTTGGAAAAGCAGAGTATGATTAGAACAAGTCAGCCTGGTTTTACTAAAGGGAGAACCTGTTTGACAAATTGATTAGAGTTTTTTGAGGATGTAACTAGTAGGGTAGATAAAGGGGAATCGGTAGTTGTAGTAGACCTGGGTTTTCAAAAGGCATTCGATAAAGTGCCACATAAAAGATGAATAGACAAGATAAGGGCTCATGATGTTGGGGATAATATATTAGCGTGGATAGAAGATTGGTTAACAGAAGGAAGCAGAGAGTGGGCATAAATTGGGCATTTTCAAGTTGGCAGTGAATGGTGGGGTGCTGCAAGGATCAGTGTTGGGGCTTCAGATATTTACGCTTGTTGTCCGCTGCTGCAAGAAGTACTGAATCTGTAACAAACTGCTGCATAGCTTGTGAACTAAAGTAACCTGAGCTCAGACACTGGCCTGTGCTGTTAAAAACCAGTTTGAACTCATTAATTTATGTGAAAGACAAGAGAGAGAGATCGCAAGAATAGAGCCTTCCTTGAACACGGAGTGATACCGGGGTCTTTGGGCCTGGGCCAATAAGGAGAAGATACGAACGAGGTGAGCAGGCCTAAACCAAGAGGAAAGAAACATCACAGCACGAAGAGATAAGAAAGATAATAAGTATGGAGAATCTCGGGCATAGAGCCAGCGAGAAACTCTGGAGATCAACCATTGCAGAAATGAAAGACCCTGCGTCAGCAGCGCGGCGACGACATATAAGAGATAGAGAACGGAACGCCTGGCCAGCATCCGCTCTCCCCTTTTACGGGTATTATCCTTTGTTTTCTATGATTAGGTCAGGGAAGGTCAGAGGACCCCAGAGGGTGTGGGTATCGATTCTAGCTAGCTTTGTCATTAACTATATAACCCAGTTTGAGTTGCATGCTTTTGTCTACCCAAGTGTATAAGCCTTATTCTTACACGTTACAACAACATGAATAAAGTAAATTGTTAGTTAAAGAAAGGACTGAGTTTCCTCCTCTTTGTACTAAGCCATTAACCGGAGCCGGTGGATTAGGTGGAGGGTGGCTCTCATGTAACCCCGATATCCCAAACACCAAGCCTGAGCCTGAATTAAGAGGACTTAGTCCCACGTAGCGGCCAGGATCAATTGTACTATTTTTATATATATGTATAAATTGTCTTACGAAGATTGTACAGGGCTTTGGTGAGGCCGCACCAGGAATACTGTGTGCAGTTTTGGTTTCCACATTTAAGAAAGGATATACTTGTACTGGAGGCAGTGCAGTGAAGATTTACTAAATTGGTCCCAGGGATGAGGGTGGTGTCCTATGATGAGAGGTTGAGTAAATTGGTCTTGTATTCTCTGGAGTTTAGAAGAATGATATGCGATCTAATTGAGACATACAAGATTCTGAAAGGGTAGAAGCTGAGAGATTGTTCCCACTGGTCATGGAATCTAGATAATGGGAACACAGTCGCAGGATAAGGGGTCAATCATTCAGGGCTGAGATGAGGAGAAATTACTTCAGTCAAAGGGTTGTGAATCTTTGGAATTCTCTAACCCAGATGATGATCCATCATTGAATGCATTTAAGGCTGGGATAGATAGAGTTTTGGTCTTGCAGGGAATCAAAGGATATGGGAGAGGGGAGGAAAGTGGAATTGAAGCCCAAGATCAGCCATGATCGAATTGAATGGCGGGCAGGCTCGATGGGCCGTATGGCCTAACTCTGCTCCTATTTCTTCTGTTCTTGTGTGTTTGCAGTTTTCAACACAATTGGTGCTGTCTTAGGAGCCTGCATGCATTGCTGCAGTGCATCTTGTAGATGGTACACACTACTGCCACTGTGTGTTGGTGGTGGAGGGAGGGAATGTTTGTAGCTGGTGTGTTGATCATGCGGGCTTCTTGTCCTGGATGGTGTCGAGCTTCTTGAGTGTTGTTGGAGCTGCACCCATCCAGGCAAGTGGACAGTATTCCATCACACTCCTAACTTGTGCCTTGTAGATGGGGGGCAGACTTTGGGGAGTCAGGAGGTGAGTTACTCGCCTCAGGATTCCTAGCCTCTGACCTGCTCTTGTTGCCACATTATTTGTATGGCTACTCCAGTTCAGTTTCTGGTCAATTGTAGCCCCTAGGATGTTGACAGTGGGGGATTCAGAGATGGTAATGCCATTGAATGTCAAGGTGAGATGGTTAGATTCTCTGTTGTTGGAGATGGTCCTTGCCTGGCACTTGTGTGGCGCAAATGTTACTTGCCATTTATCATCCCAAGCCTGGATATTGTCCAGGTCTTGCTGCATTTCAACACGGACTTCTTCACCCAGTAATATATGGCTGCCTGGGTCAGCTGTTCCACTCTGATTAGTGATCCACAGTCAGTACAATTCTACAAGCGACAGATATTCCCAGGAAACATTTTCATTGAATCAGATGTTGAACTCCACTTAGTGACCCACTCTCTGTATAACTCTACCGTGGTAGATATTTCCAGGACAACATGGCCACTGGGGTCACGTCTTCCACTCCAGTGCAATATTACTGTGACAGATGTTCCCAGTAATATATGGTTACTTGACTTGGTCTTTTCCCTCTGGTTAGTGACCCACCCTCAGCATGATCACACACTAACTGATACTCTCACTAATACCTTCACTCAGCGTGTGCCTTCACTGAAGTCTAATTCAACAGTACCCGATGTTTCACTAAAGGCAATAGCTTGAAATTCTGTAAAACGGTCTCCACTGCTTTTGTGTATAACATAACTTGTCACAGAGTAAAACCAGAGACCAGCTCACACATAGGTTTACACAAGTGCAAATGTTACAATCACTTACCAGGAACACCAATGGTGGCAAGGATCAGAGAACACATTTTCTCAATACTGTTCAGTGTTTCATCCATTTTCTGTGAGATGTGATCTGTCCATTCACACTGCAGATAATCTCTATATGAAACTCTGAGGCGAGACATTCCTGCAGTCAGTAATTTATGCCCTGTGGGATCTCCACTGGGATATTTAGGTTGCCACATTGTTCAAATTGTTTCCTTTTTGAATTTGAAATTTGTGAAATCGAGTTCAGTCCATGTTGTGATAGAATATGTTTTGTTCTGAGATTGATTTGGAAAACTCCAAAGACTGGACAATTCTGATGAAAATTAGAAGTTGTATTTTTCTAGCAATAACTTTGTTCTTTCAAACTCCAGCAGTTTAATCTCTGGATCTTGTTGTTTCAGTGATTTCCTTCACTCCACTATGTCCATTCAGTAATCAAGCATCAAATGTTGGAGAGTCTCTCTCAGCACTGTTTAACTGCACAATGGGATGTGACTGCCCTCTTTAACAATGGGAATTCGATTAATTGATTAAAGTGGGTTACTTGTGACTGTACATGGCAGATTTTAACTGATACAGAATAGAAACGAATTCAACACCACAAACTGATACACCATTTCGATCTAATACAGCATCTGAAATTAATACAATGCTCTAAACAAGTAGAAAATACCGGAAGTGATAGAGAGCCGACAATGCATCCGGCCCTTTTAACCGATAAAGCCCAATACAGTGCCTCCAACCAATACATGCCCTCCAATTGTAGTGCCTCTCCAATTGATACATTCAAAGTGATGCAGCCACTCTGACTAATACAACAACTGAAACTAACATAATTCATAATCAAATACCTCATCTCAAATCAATGCAGCACCTCACACTAATAAAACAACTCAAAACTAATGTAGCGCATCACCTAATGCACCACTTCCAGTTAATAACTTGTCTCAAACAAATACCTCAATTTAACAGAATATCACAAAGTAATACAGCTCCTCAAACGAATAACATACATAAAATTAATATAGCATAGAATGATGGGATCATTGCAATTCATGGCACAGGAGGTACCAGCTAAAATGGGTTATTTAACCTAATTCCACTTTCCAGCTGTCAGTCCGTAGTCCTGTAGGTTACAGCAATTCAAGCACATAGCCAATGACTACTCTATTGAGGGGCATATGTCCTCCTTATCTACTGTATTTAGGGTCCTCATAATTTTGCACACCTAAATGAAATCTCCCCTCATCCTCTTCTCTTTCAAAGAGAACATGGCAGTCTGTCCAATCTTTCCTCATTGTTACAATTCTCCAGTCCCGGCAACATCCTCTGTAAATCTCCTCTGGACCGTCCCTAGTGGGACCACATGCTTCCTGTAATGTGGTGACCAGAACTGTCACCGTTCGTTAGCACAGATCTAGAGTGTTCAGCACAGTGTTCATACTTTGCAAACCTATGTGCAAACGTTAGGAATTTGTTGCATGGAGATTCGGAGCAGAGGAAAAGCTGCCCTTTGTGCCACAATATTGTAGTGGTCCGTGTTACAAGTTAAATATTTAACTTAATTCACCAATAACAAACTGGATCAAGTTATATTTGAGGGAAAAAAACTTTTCTTGACATTTTCTATTTTCTTGATGTCGTGCGCTGGCCTTGAGGCCACAATAGAGAGACAAAAATAGAAAGACATGTATTTCGCAATACAACAGTCGTCGCAAAGGGATTCACAGCCATTGAACTACTTTTTTGAATATAGTCACTTTTGTAATGTAGGAAATGCAGCAGCCAATATTGGGCACATCACGACCCCCAATGTCAGTGACACTAAGCATATGTTGGGAAGATTCGTCTGTCGTGTTGGTTTATTTGTGTGAGTGTGTGAGTGAGTCTGGGTCTGAGTTTCTCAGGGAGCGATTGTGTGTCAGTGACATTATATGAGTGTGTGTTTAAGAGTATTTGTATATGGGTGCATGGAAGTGTTTGGGTGAATTTGTGTATGTGTGTGTGTGAGTTTGCGAGTGTAGGTATGTGATTGTGTGTGAGACAGAGAGTCTGTGCGTGTGTGTCTGTCAGTGTGTGTATGTGAGTGTGAGTGAGTATCTGTGTGTGTGTGTCTGTGTGTGTGTGTGTCTGGGTATTTGCTAGCGTGTGTATGTGAGTGTGAGTGAGTGTCTGTGTGCGTGTGTCTCTGTGTTTGTGTGTGTGTCTGGTTATTTGTTAGTTTGTGTATGAGTGAGTGTCTGTGTGTGTATCAGTGAGCATTTGTATAAATGTGTGTGGTTACATCCTTTCCTTTACCCTCCCCCTTTCCTGCCCCCTTTCCACCTCCCCATTCCCCTCCCCATTCCCCTCCCCATTCCCACTCGACACTCCCTCTCCCCCATTTCTTCTCCTCATCCCCTCCTCCTGACCTCTTCATTCCACCGTCCTCATTCCCCCTTCCCATTACCCTTTTAATACCCTCTCACCCATTCCCTTTCCCGTCACCTGTCCCAATACTCCTCAGCAATTTTCCCTCCTCATTCCCTCTGCCCAATAGCCCTCATTATTCCCCCTCAACAATACCCTCCACATTCTCCTTCCCGTTCAACCACCTCATTCTCTTCTCCATTCCCCCTGCTAATTTCCTTCCCCCATTCCCCCTCCAATTTCCCCCTCTCCAAATTGCCTCCCAATTACCCCTCCATTCAGCCCTCCCGTTCCCTTTCCCCATTCCTAATCCCAATTCCCCCTACCGCATTACCCCATACCATTCCACCTCCTCATCCCCCCGTTACCCTTCCCCATTACCCCTATCTATTCATTTCCTCATTCCCCCTCTCCATTCCCCTCCGCATATCCCTGCCCATTAGCCCTCCACATTACCCCATTTTAACCCACTAACATTCCCTGTACCACATTCTCTATACTCTATTTTCCCTCCCCATTACCCCCATTATACAGTGGAGTGGAAATGTTCCTTTTTGATTTGATCTCTGTAACGGATTTGCTCTTACCTATCCAGACCAGCTGCTTCCACCTCCGGAACATTGTCCATGATCTCTAACAGCCTGTGAGAACCTCCCTATCTCTGTAGCCTCCTCGAGCCCAAACAACCCTCCTTATCTCTGCAGCCTCCCCAGTCCGAACAACCCTCCCTATCTCTTTAACATCCTCCAGCCCGAACAACCCTCCCTATCTCTGTAGCCTCCCACAGTCCAAACAACCCTCCCTATCTCCTTAACATCCTCCAGCCCGAAAAACCCTCCCTATCTCTGTAGCCTCCCACAGTCCGAACAACCCTCCCTATCTCCTTAACATCCTCCAGCCCAAACAACCCTCCCTATCTCTGTCGCCTCCGCCAAGCCAAACAACCCTCCCTATCTCTTTAACATCCTCCAGCCCGAACAACCCTCCTTATCTCTGCAGCCTCCCCAGTCCGAACAACCCTCCCTATCTCTTTAACATCCTCCAGCCCAAACAACCCTCCCGATCTCTGTAGCCTCCCCCAGTCCGAACAACTCTCCCTATCTCTTTAACATCCTCCAGCCCGAACAACCCTCCCTATCGCAGTAGCCTCATCCAGCCCGAACAACCCTCCCTATCTCTGAAGCCTCCTCCAGCCCGAACAAATCTCCCTATCTCTGTAGCCTCCTCCAGCCCGAACAACCCTCCCTATCTCTGTAGCCTCCTCCAGCCCGAACAACTCTCCCTATCTCTGTAGCCTCCTCGAGCCCGAACAACCCTCCATATCTCTGTAACATCCTCCAGTCCGAACAACCCTCCCTATCTCCACAATCTCCTCCAGCCCTGACAATCTTCCCCATTTTTTGCAACTACAAAACTCCCTATTTTTGTAACTCTCTGCAGCCCTACAAAACCCCAAATCTCTCTAACCTCTGCCAGCCCCCAAACACTCCCTACCTCTGTAAACTCCTCCTTTCCTACAAACCTCTACATCTCTGTAATCTCCTCCAGCCCCTATACCTTTTTCTACTTCTGTAAACTCTTTCAGTCCTGCAACCCTCCTTATCTCTGGAACCTCATGCAGCCCCTACAACACTCCCTATCGCTGGAACCTCTTCCAGCCGGTACAAACCTCCCTACTTCTGTAACCTCCTCCAGCCGATATAACCTTCTCTAACTCTGCAGCCTCCTCCATCCCCTAAAATCTTTCCTGCTCCTGTAAACTGCGCCATCCATTCCAGCCCACATATTTCTCTAAGCACCTTCAGTCCCTATGACCCTCCTTATCTCTGTACGCCCCTCTGTCCCTACACCCCTACCTATATCTGTAACATCCTTCAACCCCTACATACCTCCTTATCTATATAACCTCTTCCTGCTCCTCGAACTCTCCCTACAGCTTCAACCTCCTCCAGCCACTACAATCCTCCTTGTCTATAACCTCCTCGAGTCACTACAACACTCTCTATTCATGTAAGCTCCTCCTAAACGTTCCCTATCTCTGCACCCTCCTCCAGTCTCCACAAACTTCCATATCTCTGTAACCTTCTCCCGCCCCGTCTACCCTCCCTATCTCTGTAAGGTCCTCCATACAACGCTCCCTATCTCTGGAATCTCCTCCCAAGCCCATACAACGCTCCCTTTCACTGTAACCTCCTCCCGTATCTACAGTGCTCCACATCTCCATAACCTCAGAAAGGTCAGAGTGGGAGGATGGTGGCGAATTAAAATGACAGGAAACGGCCTGAAAGAAAGAAAGCAGGAAATGTTGGCAATGTTCAGCAGGTCTGGTAGCGTCTGTTTGTCGATGACACTAAACTTGGAGCAGTAACGAACATTGAAGATGATATGAATCACCACAGGACATAAATAGACAGAATGGGCAGATAAGTGGCAGATGGAATTTAATAGAGACAATTGTGAGGTGATACATTTTGGCAGAAGGCTGATGTTGAGGGAATACATCCTTGATGGGACAATTGTTCAGGAGTGTTCATGAACAGCAGGATCTTTGAAGATGGAAGGACATATTGAGAGAGTGGTCAGTAAAACAGACGTGATTTTGGGCTTTATAAATAGAGGCATTCCGTACAAAAGCAGGGAAGTTATGCTGAACCTTTAAAAACTCTGTTTAGGCTCCAACTGGTGTATTGAATCCTGTTCTGGTCACCACACTTTAGGAAGAATGTAAGGGTCCTTGAGAGGGTGGGGATAAGATTTAAAAGTATGGTTCCAGAGATGCCTAATTTTATTTACAAGGTTAGGTTGGTACAGCCTGGGATTGTTCTCCTTACAGCAAAGAGAATTGAGGGAAGATTTAATAAGGTGTAAAACATTATGGCAGTCTTTGATAAGGGAGACAAAGGAAAACTGTTCCCATCGATGCATGACATAGTCTTTAAATCGGGCAGGTAATCGATGATGTCTGGATCATCTTCTCTCTGGATCTTGCCGTATCGATCTTAGCTGTGCTTGATTTGGCAGAGCTGCTTTCCGAGTCGTTGCAGGCATGATGTCATTGAAGTCACCTTCATCACTTTCTTCTGGAATTATATTGACATTGAGGTTTTGAAGACATTACATTTCTCCTCAATGTGTAGATTCATCTCTTCACTGTGGTCATGTTTCCTTTCCTCTCAAGTACTGGAATCACTCTTGGGTCAAACGGGGAGCTAATCATCCACCGTTTATCTTGCCGAACAGGGACTTTTTATCCTTTCATCTCGCTATCCTTTGTGTGCAGTTTGCTGATGATATAAAGTTACAGGACAGAGTACATAGTGTCGATGGCAGCAGAAAGCAGAACAGAAAGATGGATGGTATAAGTGATTGGGCGAAACCAGGGAGATGAAGTTCAATGTGGGGAAGTGTGTGGTCATTAACTTACCTAAGAGAAACAGTTCAGAGTATTTTACAGATGGTGAGAATGTATGGGCCATGGATGTGCAGAGAGATTTACAAATCTGAGTACAGAAATCAATCGAAAATGTCAAAAGTGAGATGGGTGGATTTTTTTGGTGCTGCTTATTAAGGCTATGAGACCAAATTGATACATATGTGACATCTGAATTGATAGATGAGGCCACGAGGGATTGAAACATAATATCATATATTATTATAATCATATGTTGCAGTCTTTTGGGGATCTCAGATTCACAGGATCACAGAATTGTTACTGCATCGAAGGAGGCCATTCAACCCAACGTGTCTGCACCTTCTCTCTGAAAGAGTTACTTACCTAGTGCCACTCCCCCACCTTCTACCCATAACCCTGCCCATTCTTTCATTCAGATAACAATCTAATTCCCTCCTGAATGCCTCGATTGAACCTGCCTCCACCACACTCTAAGCCATGATCTTTTTAAATGGCAGAGGCTGCTCGAAGGGCCGAGTGGCCTCCTCTTGCTCCTATTTCATATCATATGTTGGTATGTTCATATGTAGGTAATGGATTCCATATCCTAACCACCCTCTGGGTGAAGATGTTTTTCCTCATGTCGACATTGATTCTTTCGCCAATTACCTTAAATCTGTGTGCACTTGCTGGTAATCCCTCCACCAATAGGAGCAATGACTCCCGATCTACTGTGTCCAGACTCTTCATTATTTAAACACTTCTATTCAATCTCCACTCAAATTTCTCTTCTCAAAGGAAAAGAGTCCCAATTTCTCCAATCTATCTGTTTAAAACATCTTCATTTCATTTGTACTGTATGCCCCTAGTAATGAAACCTGACGCGGTCGTGGGGAAAATTCTACAGTCCATTTTCAAAGATTTTATAGCAGAGCACTTGGAGAACAGTGGTAGAATTGGATAGAGTCAGCATGGATTTATGAAACGGAAATCATGCTTGACAAATCTACTAGACTTCTGCGAGGATGTAGCTAGTAGAGTTGGTGAGGGGGAGCCAGTGGATGTGGTTTATTTGGACTTTCAGAATGCTTTTGACAAAGTCCCACAGAAGAGATTAGCATATAAAATTAAAGTGCGTGGGATTGGGGGCAGTATATTGCAATGGATAGAAAAGTGGTTGGTAGACAGGATTCAAAGAGTAGGGTTAAATGGGTCTTTTTCCGAATGGCAGGCAGTGACTAGTGGGGTGCCACAGGGAGCGGTGCTTGGATCCCAGCTATTCACAATATATATTAATGATTTAGATGAGGGAACTAAATGTAATATCTCCAAATTTGCAGATGACACAAAACGGGGTGGGAAGGTGAGTTGTGAGGAGGATGCAGAGAGGTTTCAGGATGATTTGAACAAGTTGCGTGAGTGGGCATATGCGGTATGCAGTATGGAAATGCAGTAGAATGTGGATAATTGTGAGGTTCTCTACTTTGGTCGCAAAAACAGGAAGGCAGATTATTATCTGTACAACGATAAACAGAGAGGGGAATATGCAACGAGGCCTGGGTGTCCTCGTACACCAGTCACTGAAGGTAAGCATGCAGCTCCAACTGGCGGTAAAATAGGCAAATGGTATGTTGGCCTGCACAGCGAGAGGATTCGAGTACAGGAGCAGGGATGTCTTGCTGCAATTATTCAGGGCCTTGGTGAGGCCACACCTGGAATATTGTGTGCAGTTTTGGTCTCCCTAGCTGAGGAAGGATGTTCTTGCTATAGAGGGAGTGCAGCGATGGTTTACCAGACTGATTCCTGGGATGGCAGGACTGACGTATGGGGGGAGATTGAGTCAGTTAGGATTATATTCACTGGAGTTCAGAAGAATGAGTGGGGATCTCAAAGAACAAAGAACAGTACAGCACAGGGACAGCCCAGTCTGCGCTCCAAGCCTGCGCTGATCATGATGCCTGTCTGAACTAAAACCTTCTGCACTTCTGGGGTCCATATCCCTCTATTCCTATCTTGTTCATGTATTTGTCAAGATGCTTCTTAAACGTCGCTATTGTACCTGCTTCCACCACCTCCCCCGGTAGCAAGTTCCAAGCACTCACAACCCTCTGTGTAAAAAACTTGCGTCGCACATCCCCTCTAAACTTTGCCCCTCGCATATTAAACCTATGTCCCCGCGTGGAAACCTATAAAATTCTAACAGGACTTGACAGGGCAGATGCAGGAAGGATGTTCCCGATGGTAGGGGAGTCCAGAACCAGGGGTCATAGTCTAAGGATACGGGGTAAACATTTCAGGACTGAAATGAGGAGAAGTTTCTTCACCCAGAGAGTGGTGAGCCTGTGGAATTCACCACCACAGAAAGCATTTGAGGCCAAAACATTGTATGTTTCCAAGCAGGAGTTAGATATAACTCTTGGGTTTAAAGGGCTCAAAGGATATGAGTCAAAAACAGGAACAGGTTACTGTGTTGGATAATCAGCCATGATCATAATGAATGGCGCAGCAGGCTCGAAGGGACTACTCCTGCTCCTATTTTCCATGTTTCTTTGTTTCTATAAGGTCTGGGGTAAGGTCCTGGACTTTGAGATAATCATGTTTTATCCAGGAAAATATGTACATCGCAGTCAAAGCTGCTGGTGTAAAGTGTTTGTTCAAGTGATTGTAACTAATAGCAATGAGCATAGGGAATACTGTGTCATTGGAGAGTTGTCCGCAGTCTAAATCAATGCCCATTGGAAGGTTTCAGCTCACAGTGCCTGCCATAGCTGTGTTTTACAGACATTGAAAAATCACTTTCGCACAAAAATGGAATATCCAGTAATGCCTCAGGTAGAACGCATTTTCTATCCTGCTCTTGCTGTCTTTGGAGTTCTTGGTGAACCATTACCTCAGTTTTTAATGGTTTAAATTGGTGTTAACTGTGCTTCTGTACCTGCCATATTTTGCTTGCTGATTTTTTCTTTTGCACAGCTGTCTGATCTGTTCCATCTCGCTGACAGATGGAATTTTTAAGTCTCTGTTCTTTTGATCTTCTAGTAATTACATTATATCTGATGTGATCTTTGTGAATCCAACACTGATAATCTTACCGGATTATTCCCTGCTCTGAATATATTGTGATGAAGTGTTGGCTGACAGCATGAATCATTCCATCAAAAGTCGTTAACAGTTTTACATGGTGGACGTTAGCTGTTCTGAATTGCTTATTAAAGAATGTGTTTTCAGTAATTGATACTGATGTACCTCACAGACTCTGTTGCAAGGAGACAGCGCAAAGTCCTCAATGCTCTTAGCAAACTGGCTCTGCGAATGCAAGTGTTGAATGCTGAGCATTGGCTCAGTGGTAATGTTGCTAGATTAATAATCCAGAGATCAAAATAATCTCCTAGGAGCATTGATTAGAATCCCACCGTACCAGGGTATGAAATTTGACAACCATTAATAAATCTGGAATTAAATCACTAGTCTAATGCTGACAATGAAACTGTTGCCAGCTTGCTGTAAAAGCCCATCTGATTCACTAATGCTCTTTAGAGAAGGAAATCTGCTGTCCTTACCTAGCCTGCCATACATGTGACTCCGGGCTGACAGGAATGGGATTGACTCTGAATAGCCCTTTGAAATGTCCCAGCAAGCCACTCAGTTCAAGGACAATTCAGGATGTGCAATAAATGCTGGCCTAGTCAATGACTCCCACAAAGCAATTTCATTAAAAAAAGAACAGGGTGCAGGGGAGTGACTTTAGGACTTATCTGGAAGGGAAAAGGGCCTCTTGGAACCCGATCTGTCAGCCGCAAAGTCTTCACCCCAGGAATCCACATTGATGTTTTGTACCAGTTCCTGTTGGCTTTCTTAACCCAGATCAACCAACCATATTAACCTCCCCCATGCCCCTTCACCTTTTTGGGCAATACCCAGGAGTCAAGCTTCGGATTGGACACAGTCAGTTCCCCCTCTATTAAACCCCTTTTCTTTTCCCGATTGCCACTGCACCCTCACTCAGCCCTTACAGTGGATCCAATGATCATTTATTCACTTTCTATATCAATTTCTTAATCTATTATTAATAATTGCGTTTCAAACGTTTCTCTGTGATCACAGCTGCCCAGATAAATCACTCAGTTTGTAACAATTAATACAGTTAACAAACCTAAAATTCTCACCTCAGGTCCTGTCAAACTGGTGTTTTGACTCCAGGTCTGATCAGTAATTTCTCTGCTTCCTATTCTCTCTCTTTCAGTTAACTTGATGGTGATTGTGATCCTGTCCCTAGGAAAGTGCGGTCTCTCCAAATGTATCACTTGCTATATGGTTGGAATGGCAGCGGCTGATCTCCTGGTTGTTATCTCTGAACCGATATTGCAGATTCATTCCTGTTCATTACTCCCATGTGCAGTTTTTTTACTTCCTGGTTATTACAGCCACGATCGTTTCTGTCTGGCTCACAGTTGCTTTCACCTTTGATCGATTTATGGCAATTTGTTGTGAGAAGCTGAAACCAAAGTATTGCTCTGAGAAAACAGCTGCAATGGTTATAGGAACTGTAAGTGCGCTGGGCTGTTTAGTATCTGTTCCCTGGTACTTCAGGTTTGAACCTGAATATATAATTGATAATGTCCCGTGGCATTGCATCACTAAACCGGTCTTCTTTACTTCCACTGCATGGGACGGATATGTTATATTTTACTTCATTTTACTCGCTTGTGTGCCATTATTTCAGATTTTGCTGCTCAATGTTCTGACCACCAGGCGTATTTTAGCGGCCAGCAGATTCCGCAGGTGACTCCGGGGCTGCAGCAGTGGAGAGAAGAATAAGGACCCAGAGATGGAGAATCGAAGGAAATCCATCATCCTGCTTTTCAGCATATCCGGCAGTTTTATATTGTTATGGGTGACGCAGGTTGTATTTTACATTTACCAGCGAATGACAAAGATTTATTCTTACCCTGTCACAGACCCTGTTTATGTCACTGAAGTTACAGCCAATATGCTTCAGCTTCTCAGTACCTGCACCAACACCTGTATTTATGTCCTGACCCAGAAAAAGTTTAGAGAAGAACTGAAGAATGCAGTGAGCTATCCACTCAAACTAATTTTTAAAATAGTTGAGTCATAGAAAAGCTGAAGGTTTCACGCAATAGAACTCAATTCTATCTCATACTCCATCTTGTACCCTTCCCCACTCCCACACTGGATTGGAAGTACATGTTATATTAGTGCCACAGAGTCCTAAAATGATCTTCCACCTAATTCTGATATTGTACATCTAAATTGTACATGCTTATCTAGATATATTTTATTGAAAATCTGACCTATTGAAGCTTGACTTGCTCTGCAGATGGTGCCTGAAACGTTTCTCTCTAATGCAGGACAAATGAACTCACCTAGTCCTTCAGCTCAATGGCCTCCCTGTTCTGCCAGCAAAACAAATCGAAACCTGATTAGAAAGGGTACACTGTAAATACACGAGTGAGAGTAGGAGATCGATAAATAATGGAGAAATGATAGACAACCTGACAAATGAATAGCTTGCGAGGTCATTTCAGAGGGCAATTGTGACTCAACAACATTTATGGGGATCTGGAGTCACCTGTGGGCCAGACCAGGTAAGGAAAACACATTTCCTTCCCCAAACCATTGAGGAAAGGTAGATAGATAAAGATATAATAAAAAGATAAGAACAAGAGAAATATGAGCAGGAGTAGACCATATGGCCCATCGTGCCTGCTCCGCCATTTAATACATTATTGGTTGATCTTAGACTTCAACTCCATTTTCCCTCCTGCTTTCAAATCTCTCTTGATTCCCTGAAAGACCAGAAATCTGTGTATCTCAGACTTACTATACACCAAACGATAGGAAGGATCTGAGGTTCTGATCACCAGAGGAAGTGTCACGGCCAGTTGAGGAGAGGGTCTCATGCTCCCCTCTTGTTTGACCTCAACAGGGTATATTCCTTTTTGAAAACAGTGGTTGTGTGTACCACCCCAGTGAGCGTTTTACCTTTTTTTATTCTAATGTAATTGCAGAAGAGCCAATCGGACAGGTTTTCTTCAGTTTAAACAAGAAAGAGGTAAGTTTTTCATATTGACACACGGACACGATTTAAAAATGCTAAAAATACGCTGGAGATTCACAGACACATTCACACGAGAGTAAAATGCGCACACAAATAGATTACAGAGGGAAACAGATTTGGTGTAAGTACTAACAAGAAATGCGGCAACCACTCAGCAGGTCTGGCAGCATCTGTGGAACGAGAAGCAGAGTTAACGTTTCGGGTCAGTGACCCTTAATCGGAACTGACAAATATTAGAAAAGTCACCGGTTATAAGCAAGTGAGGTAGGGGTGGGGCAAGAGATAACAAAGGAGGTCTTGATTGGACCAGGCCAGTCCTCAGCAGAGCAAAGGGTCACCAAGACGTTGACAAAGAGGTAAAAAGTAGAATGAGAGTAAGCTAGCCAGTAATATCAAAACAGATTTTAAGAACTTTTACAATACAGAAAAAGGAAGAGAGTAGCAAAAGTGGACGTTGGTTCTATAGAGGCAGAGACAGGAGAAATCATCATGGGGTTTGAGGAAATGGCAGAGACATTAAACAAATATTTTTTGTCTGTCTTCACAGTAGAAGACAATAAGGATATTGATATCAGTTGAGAAAACGTGTTGGAGAAACTTGAGGGACTAAAATCTGACAAGTCCCCGGGACCAATTGGCCTACATCCTTGGGTTCTAAGAGAGATAGCTGCAGAGATATTGGATGCGCTAGCCATGATTTTCCAGAATTCCCTAGATTTAGGAGTGGTCCCGCCAGATTGGAAGTTGGCAAATATTACACCGCTATTCAATAAACAAGGTAGAAAGAAAACAGGGAATTATAGGCCATTTAGCCTGATATCAGTTGTTGGGAAGATGCTGAAACTACTATTACAAAGTCTTAACACTGCACTTGGAAAAGCATAGTATGATTAGAACAAGTCAGCCGGGTTTTACTAAAGGGAGATCCTGTTTGACAAATTGATTAGAGATTTTTGAGGATGTAACCAGTAGGGTAGATAAAGGGGAACCAGTAGATGTAGTATACCTGGATTTTCAAAAGGCATTCGATAAAGTGCCACATAAAAGATTAATAGACAAGATAAGGACTCATGATGTTGGGGATAATATATTAGCGTGGATAGAAGATTGGTTAACAGAAGGAAGCAGAGAGTGCGCATAAATTGGGCGTTTTCAAGTTGGCAGTGAATAGTGGGGTGCTGCAAGGATCAGTGCTGGGGCTTCAGATATTTACAATTGTTGGCCAGGGGCTGCAAGAAGTGCTGAATCTGTAACACACTGCTGCAGAGCTTGTCAACTGAAGTGACCTGAGCTCAGACATTGGCCTGTGCTGGTAAAAAACAGTTTGAACTGATTGATTTATGTGAAAGACAAGGGAGAGATCACAAGAATAGAGCCTTATTTGGGCACAGAGTGAGTTCGGGGTCTTTGGGCCTCGGCCAATAAGTAGAAGATACGAACGAGGTGAGCAGGCCTAAACCAACAGGAAAGAGACAGCACTGCTCGAAGAGATAAAAAAGAAAATAAGTATGGAGAATCTGGGGCATGGAGTCAGCGAGAAACTCCAGAGACCAACTATCGTGGAAATGGAAGACCCTGCATCAGCAACGCGGCGACAACATAAAAGAGAGAGATAACGGAATGCCTGGCCAGCGTCAGATCTCCCCTTTTTCGGGTATTATCCTTTGTTTTCTGTGACTAGGTCAGGGAAGGTCAGAGGAACCTAGTGGGTGTGCGTATCGATTCTAGCTAGCTTTGTGATCAACTGTATAACCCAGTTTGAGTTGCATGCTTTTGTCTACCCAAGTGTACAAGCCTTATTCTTACTTTGTACAACAACGTGAATAAAGGAAATTGATAGTTAAAGAAAGGACTGTGTTTCCTCCTCTTTGTACTAAGCCATTAACTGTAGCTGATGGATTAGGAGGGTGGCTCTCATGTAATCCCGATATCCCAAACACCCAGCCTGACCCTGAATTAAGAGGACTTAGTCCCACGTGACTGCCAGGATCAAGTGGGTGAAGGGAATAAAGGGGCCAAGGGGGAGTTGACTCTGCGCCACGGTTTACACACGCAATATTAATGACTTAGATGAAGAGACAGAGAATAAAGTATTTAACTTTGCTGATGATGCAAAGTTCGATGGATAGGAAAGCTGTGGGGAGGATACAGAAAGGCTGTAAAGTGGGAAGTTGTTCACTTTGGTCGTAAAAATAGAAAAGCTGAATATATTTTAAAAGGTGTGAAACTGGTAAGTGTTGATGTTCAGAGACACTTGGGGGGTACTCGTACAAGGAACACACAAAGTTAACATGCAGGTGCAGCAGGCTATTAGGAAAGAAAATTGCATGTTGGCCTTTATTGCAAGGGGATTGGAGTAGAGGAATAAATTGTACTATTTTTATATATATGTATAAATTGCCTAACTAAGATTGTACAGGGCTTTGGTGAGGCCGCACCAGGAATACTGTGTGCCGTTTTGGTTTCCACATTTAAGAGAGGAGTCAGTGCAGCGAAGATTTATTAAATTGGTCCTGAGGATGAGCGTGTTGTCCTATGATGAGAGGCTGAGTAAATTGAGCCTGTATTCTCTGGAGTTTAGAAGAATGAGAGGCGATTTAATTGAGACATACAGGATTCTGAAAGGGTAGAAGCTGAGAGATTGTTACCACTGGTCAGGGAATCTAGAACACGGGAACACAGTCTCAGGATAAGGGGTCAATGATTCAGGTCTGAGATGAGGAGAAATTACTTCACTCAAAGGGTTGTGAATCTTTGGAATTCTCTAACCCAGATGATGCTCCATCATTGAATGCATTTAACGCTGGGATAGATAGAGTTTTGTTCTTTCAGGGAATCAAAGGATATGGGGGAGGGGAGGAAAGTGGAATTGAAGACCAAGATCAGACATGATGGAATTGAATGGCGGAGCAGGCTCGATGGGCCATATGGTTTTCCACTGCTCCTATTTCTTGTCTTCTTGTGTGTTAGAAGTTTTCCGCACAATTCAGGTCTTCTCACATACTGAAGCAGTCCATGTCTGCATGCAGCAAGACTTGGACAACATTTAGGGCTGATATGTGGAAAGCAACATTCGCACCATACAAGTGCCAGGCATTGACAACATCCAACAAGAGAGAATCGAACCATCTCCACTTGACATTCAATGGCATTGCCATCCCTGAATCCCCCACCATCAACATTTTGGTGTTACCATTAACCAGAAAATTAACTGGCAGAGCCATATAAATAGTATGGCGACAAGAGCAGATCAGAGGCTGTGAATCCTGCGGCGAGTAACTCACCTGCTGATTCTCCAACACCTGTCTACCATCTGAAAGCTGAAAGTCAGGAGTGTGGTGGAATACTCTCCACTTTCCTATATGAGTGCAGCTGCAAAAACACTCAAGAAGCTCAACACCATCCAGGACAAAGCAGCCCGCTTGTTCGTCACCCCATTCACTATCTTAAACATTCGCTCCTTCCAGCAGCAGTGCAGAATTACTGCAGCCTGTAGTATCCACAAGGTGCATTGTCCCGATGTGCCGAGCCTCCTGCGACAGCACCTTCCAACCCGACGACCTCTACCATCTAGAAAGACAAGGGCAGCAGAATCAAGGGAATACCACCACCTGCGAGTTCCCCTTAATTTCCCACGTCGTCCTGACTTGGAGCTATACTGCTATTTCTTCACTGTCGCTGAGTCAAAAACATGGAAGTCCCGAAGTGCGCTGTGGATGTACCCACACCAGATGTACAGCAGTGGTTCAAGAAGGCGGCCCACTAGCACCTTCTTAAGGGAAACTATTGATTCGCAATAAATACTGGCCTTGACAGAGATGCTCACATCCCAGGTAAGAATACATAAGGTGATGTTGCAAAAGTTATAATGCAACAAGGATCAGGGATCTTTATTGTTCATCATTCACATAACCAATATGGAATCAGAAGTAGAAGCACAATTTCAAAATTTGCCAACCAATTTAAATTGAAAGAACTGTTACTCTACTCTGCACAGATGCTGTTTCCACATTACAAACAATAATATTGATGCACTGGAGAAGGTGCAATGATTTAATCGAGATTCATATCAAAAGTGAGAGGAATGATCTGTTTACTTCATTATTAATTGTTTGCTAATGGCATTGCTGACTGCTCCCAGCCTGATACGTGTGTTATAAAGCCCTGAATGTATATTCCTCAGTAATAGGTCACTGAGCTGAAACTTTAAATCTGCTTCTCTCTCCAAAGATGCTGCCAGACCTGCTGAGTATTTCCAGTATTTCTTGTTTTTATTTCAGATTTCCAGCATCTGCAGTATTTTGCTTGTATTCTAGTTAATAGCAGTTTCTTTGGAGTAGTGCTATTGTAAACAGAGAGGTAAACAGGAAAAGTCCTGGGGAAAATTGGTGTCCAGAGAGATTTGGGTGTTCAGGTCCACTGTTCCCTGAAGGTGGCAACGCAGGTAAATAGAGTGGTCAAGAAGGCATACGGCATGCTTTCCTTCATCGGACGGGGCATTGAGTACAAGAGTTGGCAGGTCATGTTACAGTTGTATAGGACTTTGGTTCGGCCACATTTGGAATACTGCGTACAGTTCTGGTCGCCACATTATCAAAAGGATGTGGATGCTTTGGAGAGGGTGCAGAGGAGGTTCACCAGGATGTTGCCTGGTATGGAGGGCGCTAGCTATGAAGAGAGGTTGAGCAGATTAGGATTATTTTCATTAGAAAGACGGAGGTTGAGGGGGGACCTGATTGAGGTGTACAAAATCATGAGAGGTATAGACAGGGTGGACAGCAAGAGGCTTTTTCCCAGAGTGGGGGTTTCAATTACTAGAGGACACGAGTTCAAAGTGAAAGGGGAAATGTTTAGGGGGGATATGCGTGGAAAGTTCTTTACGCAGAGGGTGGTGGCCACCTGGAACGCGTTGCCAGCGGAGGTGGTAGACGCGGGCACGATGGAGTCTTTTAAGATGTATCTAGACAGATACATGAATGGGAAGGAAGAAAAGAGATACAGAACCTTAGAAAATAGGCGACATGTTTAGAGAGAGGATCTGGATCGGCGCAGGCTTGGAGGGCCGAAGGGCCTGTTCCTGTGCTGTAATTATCTTTGTTCTTTGTTCTTTGTATCAACATCTTACAATTTATACACTGATTACCAAACATCTTCAACGAACAGGAATAATCTTCCCGTTTGCCTCACATTACATCCATTAATCTCAAAGGCAGATACATGGAATGGCGAGATCAGTCACGCAAAAAAGAAAAGGATTTTGAATGACCTACATTAAGTGCAATTCTACAGTGACATATAGTCCAGCAATACATGATCACTGGGGTTAAGTAAACCACTCCGGTGACTGATCCACATTCAGTACAATTCGATCGTGACAGAAACTCACAGTAATACATGTCTAATGGGATCAATTGTTCCACGCTGGTTCGTGCCCTGTTCTCTGCACAGTTCTGCAGTGACAGGTACTCCCAGTAATACATGGCAACTGGTATCAGCTGTTCCTCTCTGGTTAGTGACCCACAGTCGATACGATTCGACAATACCAGATACTCCCAGGAAACATTGAATCAGGTGTTCATTTCCAGTTCGTGACCCACAGTCTGAATGACTCTGCATTGAAAGATAATTCCAGGGAAACACAGCCACAGGGATTCGGTGTTCCAATCTGGTTAGTGATCCACAGTCAGTACAATTCTACAGTGACCAAAACTCACAGTAATACATCACCACTGGGGTCAGTTCTTCCACTCTGGTTTGTTCGACAGTGACAGATATTCAAAGTAGTACATGACGACTGAGATTAGGAGTTCCACTTCAGTTAGTGACCCGCACTCAGTATAACTCAACAGTGCATCCCCACCTGTCCCTGTATTTCCATAACACTTACCTATAATAATAATAGATTAATAATATATTAATATATTGTCCTCAGTACCTTGCTCTACGGCAGCGAGGCCTGGACAACGTATGCCAGCCAAGAGCGACGTCTCAATTCATTCCATCTTCGCTGCCTTCAGAGAATACTTGGCATCAGGTGGCAGGACTATATCTCCAACACAGAAGTCCTTGAAGCGGCCAACACCCCCAGCTTATACACACTACTGAGTCAGCGGCGCTTGAGATGGCTTGGCCATGTGAGCCGCATGGAAGATGGCAGGATCCCCAAAGACACATTGTACAGCGAGCTCGCCACTGGTATCAGACCCACCGGCCGTCCATGTCTCCGTTATAAAGACGTCTGCAAACGTGACATGAAATCGTGTGACATTGATCACAAGTCGTGGGAGTCAGTTGCCAGCATTCGCCAGAGCTGGCGGGCAGCCATAAAGACAGGGCTAAATTGTGGCGAGTCGAAGAGACTTAGTAGTTGGCAGGAAAAAAGACAGAGGCGCAAGGGGAGAGCCAACTGTGCAACAGCCCCAACAAACAAATTTCTCTGCAGCACCTGTGGAAGAGCCTGTCACTCCAGAATTGGCATTTATAGCCACTCCAGGCGCTGCTTCACAAACCACTGACCACCTCCAGGCGCGTATCCATTGTCTCTCGAGATAAGGAGGCCCAAAAGAAAAGAAATATTAATAATATTTAATAATAGATTCCGGCATTTTCCCTGTGCGCTCTCTCCCGACCTCCTTCAATAGTGGTTTTACATTTTCTAACTTCCAATCCGCTGCGCCTGTTCTGGAGCATCGATAATTTTAGAAAATTATAAACAGAATTTCCATTTTCTCCGAAACTACCACTTTTAAAACCCTATCATGTTGTCCATCATGCCCTGGGGAATTGTCGAATTTTAGTTAAAGCTTCCCCAGTACCTGTGCTCTTCTGATACCAGTTGCCTTAATTTACTCCCTTTTATTACCCCCCAGGTTACCCTCTATTTCGGGTCCTTAACCTTTATCTTCTACTGTGAAGACAGAGAGAAAGGGCTGTATTTTATGCAGGACGTCGGGCATCCAGTGGTGGGCAGGTTGGGAACACTGCCTCTGCTTTTCTCTGATCCCTGGAGCTATCTTTTCTGGTCGAAGTTGCTGGATTTGAGTATCTCGGCATTTCAGTGCAGAATCGAGAAGGAGATCCCACCCCAAGGAGCTGCCAGCCAATCACAGGGCCAAGCAGCTCAATAGTATGGGCAGTGTCACAGTCTGCAGTGGTGAAAATGGAGGAGATGGGGGCCATAGGTAATTGGGACATGGGTCGCTGGGGCCAGCACAGAAGGCTCTGGCAATGATGGTGGTGGCGGGAGGGTTTGGTGATGATGGGGGGTGGGGTGGGGTTGATGTTTGTTGCAGTGGGAGAGCTGTGCTGGAAGTACATTAGTTCCTGGGGGTCCACTGTGGGTCATGACTTGCCCATGAAATTGGATTCCGAATCCAAGGCGCCCTCCCCACACAGAATGCAGTGGTGGCGATAAGAGGCACTTAAATCACCATCAATATGCCAGTTAAGGGCCTAAATTGACCCCTGGGCAGGAAGGCTGACGTCTGCCTATCAAATCCCTTGGAGAATCGGGTCTGGAAATCCTGGCATCGCGTGCCATGGTGACCGTTGTGCTGTGATTCTCTGACCCCGCGTCCCCAACCCTGCCACGGAAGCTGGTGAGGGTCTGGGAACAAAATCCAGCCCTTTACATTTGTTCAATGTCTCTGCCATTTCTCAATTTCCCAGGATAAATATTTTCCTGTCTCTGCTTCTAAGGAACCAATGATTACTTTAGCGACTGTTTTTTTTTTGTATAATTCTAAGAGCTCTTACAGCCTGTTTTTAATATTATTGGCTAGTTGAGTATGATATTCTATCTACCCCCTTTTTATCAACTTTTTGGTGGCCCTTTGCTGATTTCTAAAGACACCCAACCTTCAGGATTACTACCATTCTTTGCAACATTATAAGCCTTTAATTTTAATCTGATACTCTCCTTCATGTTTTTGTTAATTCGTTCATCTGACATGGGCATCAGTGAGAGGCCAGAATCTGTTGTCCATCCTTGATTACCCTTAAACTAGGCAATTTGAAATGGTGATAAAGAATGAACCACGTAGCTGTGGGTGTGAAGTCACTTGTAGAGACCAGGTAAGGACAACAAAATTTCCTTCCCGAAAGGGCATTAGTGAATCAGATTTTTTTTTTCTCTATGAAACTGGTGATAGTTTCATGGTCTCATTACTGAGATTGGCGTTGAATTTCCGATTTTTATTAATTAATTGAATTAAAATTATAGAATTTGAACCCACGTCCCCATTGTATCAGTCTGGGCTTCTGGATTACTAGTCCTGTGTAATCACAACTATGCCATCGACTTACACACAGGTCCACCAGCAAGATCGTTCTTGCTGATTTTATGTGTTTTAATGGAATGTACTTCCGTTGAACATTTTGAATTGTTCCATTAAATGTTTCCCAATTGTTTATTTACTGCCATAGATTTGAGGCTATTCACTCAATCAACCTTCGCCAGCTCTCCTCATACAGCTAATTAATTGGCTTTGTTCATGTTTCAGATTCATGTTTGAGATTCGAGCCTGTCGCTTTCAAACTGAATGTAGCATTATGATCACTGTTACCCAAGAGGATCCTTTACTAAGAGATTACAAATTAACCCTCCCTTATTGCACAATACTAGGTATAAAATAAATTTATCATTCGTTGGTTCCACACTGTATTGTTACAGAGAACTGTCCTTCCTCACTAATGTCCTGATGTTACCCTTTACTATCTGGGCTACCTCTCCACCTTTGCCATTCTGTCTGCCTTTCTAAATGTATACCTTGGCACCTGGAGCAGTTGAGGTGAATGTAACAGATTCATTTAATGAAAGATGAGATAAGTTATTCAGATAGAAAGGAATGGAAGGATATGTTGATAGGGTGAGATCAAGTAGGGGGCGGAAGGAGGGTCATGTAGAGCATAACACCGGCATGGACCGGTTGGGCCGAATGGCCTGTTTCTGTTCTGTACATTTATATCCCAGCCTTGCACAACCTGTAACCATGTCTCTGTAATGGCAATTAGATCTCAACCATTTATTTCTATTTGTGCCATGTGGATGTTTCATAGATTCAGATAAAGAGCCTTTAATTTTATTTTTTTACTCCTATTCTGTGCATAGACATTATTCACTGATGCCCTATTACCATAGAACTCTGTTCCTTCCTTTTCCACTCTGTTTGCCATGAACAACATTGATGCATTTTTCCATTTTACTGACTTGTATTTGGATTTCTAAATTTACCTTCTCCTGAATCCATTTCCAAGCACCCAGCCTGCACCCCACACCTCACCGTGTTTGTTTAAAGCCTTATCACCATCTACATTAGTGATTTGGATGTGGGGACCAAATGTAATATTTCCAAGTTTGCCAATGACACCTAACTAGATTGGAATGTGAGTTGTGAGGAGAATGCAAAGAGAGTTCAAGCGGATTTAAAAAGGCTAGGTGAGTGGGCAAGGACATGGCAGATGGAATGTAATGTGGGGGAAAAAATCACTTTGGTTGGAAAAAAACAGAAATGCAGAGTATTCCTTAAATGGTGAGTGCTTGAGAAGTGTTGATGGCGAAAGTGACCTGGGTGTTCTTGTTCATAAGTCACTGAAGGCTGACATGCAGGTGCAGAAAGCAACTTGGAAGACAGATGGTACGTTGGCCTTTATTAGAAGATGATTTCAGTACAGGAGAAAAGACGTTTTGCTGCAATTGTATGGAGCCTTGGTGAGACCGCACCGGGATTATTGAGTACAATTTTAATCTCCTTACCTAAGGAAGGATACACTTGCCATAGGGGGATTGCAACGAAGGTGCACCAGACTGATTCCTAGGATGGTGAGATTCTCCTATAAGGCAATATTGAGGAGTCTGGGCCTGTATTCTCTAGAGATTAGAAGAATGCGAGGTGATCTCATTGAAGCATCCTAAATTATTACAGGACTTGACAATGTAGATGCAGGAAGGATGTTTCCCCTGCTGGGGCCGGCGGGGGTGGAGTGGATGGGGTAGGAGGATTCTAGATACAAGGGGCACAATCTCAGAATAAAAGGTAGGCCATTTAGGACTGAGACGAGGAGGAATTTCTTCACTCAGAGCCTGGTGATTTTTTGGAATTCTCTACCCTGGAGGGCTTTGGCAGCTGAGTCATTGATTATATTCAAGATAGAGATGGATGGATTTCTAGATATTAAATATAACAAGAGATATAAGGGTCGTGTGTGAAAATAATGTTGAGGTAGAAGATCAGCCATGATCTATTTGAATGGCAGAGCAGGCTCGAAGGGTCTGCTGCTCCAATTTTCTATGTCACTATGTTCATATGTGTGCTGTTGACCACTACGCACTTAGTAGTAAAGACCCCTGGCTTATTTTAATCCCACCTGTTGTGCGACTGAGCACCACACACGGAGTAGTAATGGCACAAATTTATTCCCAGTTTAACGTGGTACTGAGTCCCATACGCAGTAACATCAAGAGGTCGAAAGATAGAAGGAAGAAAAGGCGGAGGAGTAGAGGCATTGATTACTGAGATCATTGCCGTGTTGGAGAAAAAGGTTGTATCAGAGATGTAAAGGACCGAATTTATTTGGGTAGATGTGAGGAACAAAAAGTGTGAAATGACATTGCTTGGTGTAGTCTTTAGGCCACCAGCTGGAGGAAAGGGATGGAGGTCTTTACTTATCCGAGTATAGCCTGGGATTGTTGTGGATAAAGGGCGGAGAGGGACTAGAGTTCCCGGAGGGCGTTCAGGAAAACTTTCCACAGCTATATGTTTCCAGTCCAACAAGGCACTGTTGGACCTGGTCCTTGGGAATGAGGTGGACCAAGTTGATCAAATATCAGTAGGAAAACATTTACGGGGCAATTATCGTTGTATCATAAGGTTTAGGTCGGCTGTGGAGAAGGACGTGGAACATAGGATATGAATAATTAACTGGGGGAAAACCAACTTCAGTCGTCTAAGGATGGATCTGGTCTGAATACATAGGAAACAGATAATGGCAGGTAAAACGGTAGATAAACAAAGGGCTAGCTTCAATGAAGAGATAATTTGGGCACAATCAAGGTATATTCTCTTGAAGGGGAAAGGTAGGACAAACAAATCCAGAGGTCCCCGGATGACGAAAGGGATAGAAATTAAGATGAAGGAACAAGAGTGTGCTTACGGCAGATGCCAGGTGAATAATGCAATGGAGAACCACGTCGAATATAGAAGGTTTGCAGGTGAAGTGAAAAAGTGAATAAGAGAAGGAACAAGATAGTATGAAAAGCTTCTGGCAACAGACATAAAAGGGAAACTGAAAGACCGATAGAAGCATCCAAATAGCGAAAGGTTTGTAAAAAGTGGAATAGGGCTGATTCGTGACGAAAGAGCGAATACACGCATGGAGGCAGCAGGGATATCTGAGGTCTTACATGAATATATTGCATCTGTCTTCAACAAGGAAGAAGCTGCTGCACAGATCACTGTCATAGTGGAGGTAATTAATGCACTCGAAGGATTAAAATCGGTAAGGAGGAAGAATTGGATATGCTGTCTGCACTTAAAGTTGATAAAGATCCAGCGTCAGATGAAATGCATCCAAGGATACTGAGGGAAGTGAGATTGCAAATTGTGGTGCGCTGGCCATAATTGTCCAGTCTTCCTTAGACTCAGGGGTGGTGCCAAAGGACAGGTGAATGGCAAATGTTGCACCCTTGTTCAAAAATGTTGCATAGATATGTCCATCAATTACAGACCTTCAGTGGTGGGGAAGCTTCTAGAAACAATATTTCGGTAAGAAATTAATAGGCAAATGGAAAAATAAGAGGTAAGTAAGGAAAGCAAGTACAGAGTCGTTAAGGGAGAATTGTGTTTGACTAATTTCTGGAGATATTTGAAGAGATTACAGAGAGTGTTGAGGAGGGAAATGCTGTTGATGTGGTGCACAAGAAGTGGAAAAGACACTTGATACAATGCTGCACGGCAGACGCGTGAGCAAAGTTATGGCTCGTGGAATAAATAGGACAGTAGCAACATGATACGAAGTTGGCTGAGTAACAGGAGTCAGAGAATAGTGTCTAATGGACGTTTCTCAGACTGGAGGAAGGTTAGTAGTGGAGTTCCCCAGTGGTCAGTCTTAGGGCCCTTGTTTTAATAGTATGTTGCAGGTCGAAATGTAAACTAATTAGTTCCAACTACAAATCTTCCATTTGTTCTGGGAATGAGGTGAGTAATTTAAACCCTTGAAACAGCCCTGGTTCCCGACGTCCCCATTGCACCTGAGTCCAATTGACTTCCAAAATAAACCCACTGCTTCCTCTGCCACCAGTAAACCAGTCTGAAACCATCAGCTTTCCAAATGCCAATGGCTTGTCTGTCAGCAAGCAGAAAGATCAAAACAACAATAGGCACCCCTATCATCATCTATTTTAATGGCATGTGGTATGTATGGGAAGCCTCGTATAGAAAATTAAACTAATTATTTTCAACAGCAAATATTCACTTTGTTCGGGGAATGACATGAATAATTAAAAAAATCTGACAGAGGCAGCTGAAGGCACACTGTCTCCATTAACAATTTCAGATATTCCCATTGTTTAGCGTCTACTCACTTCCCATTATGACCTTACTAAATAAACATGGGACACCCATTGATTTTTTCAAATACGGTCATGGGACATGGGCATCGCCGGCTGCACCAGTATTTATTCCTCATCCCGAATTGCCCTTGAGAAGGTGGTGGTGAGCTGCTTTCTTGCACCACTGCGGTCGTTGGGGTGTAGGTACACCCACGGTGCTGTTAGGAAGGGATTTCCAGGTTTTTGACCCTGTGACAGTGAAGGGATGGCGAGAAAGCTCCAAGTCAGGATAGTGCGTGTCTTGAAGGGAATTTTAAGGGGTGGCGTTCCCTTGCATTTGCAGTCCTTGTCCTACTAGGCAGTAAAGGTTGCTAGTTTAGAAGGAGCTGTTGACCAAGCCTTGATGAGTAGCTGCAGTGCATGTTGTAGATAGTACACACTGCTGCAACTGTGCGACGGTGGTGAAAGGAGTGAATGCTGAATGATGGGGTGCCAATCCAACAGGCTGCTTTATCCTGGATGGTGTCAAGCTTCTTGAGTGTCGTTGGAGCTGTACCCATCCAGGCAATTGGAGAGTATTCCATCACATCCAACACACTCCTGACTTCTGCGGTGTAGATGGAGGACAGTCATTGGGGGTTCAGGAGGTGAGTTAGCAACGGCAGAATTCCCAGCCTCTGAGCTGCTCTTGTAGACACAGTATTTATTGTGGCTGATCCAGTTCAGTTTCTCATCAATGGTATTCCCGGGATGTTGATAATGGAGGATTCACCGCTGGTAATGCCATCGAATATTAAGTAGAGATGGTTAGATTCTCTTTTGTTTGAGATGGTAATTTCCTGACATTTGTGAGTGATAATGTTACTTACCACTTATCAGCCCACGCCGTGATGCTTTCCAGGTCTTGCTGCACATGGACACAAACTGCCTCAGTGTCTGAGGCGTCGCAAATGGTGCTCAATATAGTGCAATCATCAGAAAGCATCCCCACTTCTGACCTTATAATGGAGGGAAGGTCATTGATGAGGCAGCTGAAGATGGTTGGGCCAAGGATACTATCCTGAGGAAGTCCTGCAGTGATGTCCTGGGGCTGTGATTATTGACCTCCAACAACCACAACCGCCTTCCTTTCTGCTATGTATGACTCCAAGCAGCAGAGAGTTTTCCCCATGATGCCTATTGACTCCAGTTTTTCCTTGATCCCATACTTGGACAAATTCTGCCTTGAAGTCACCTCACCACTGGAGTTCAGCTCTTTTGTCCATGTTTGGGAAAAGGCTGTACTGAGGTCAGGAGCTGAATGGCCCTGGCAGAAACCAAACTGAGCATCACTCAGCAGGCTATTGCTGAGCAAGTGTCGCTTGATAACACTGTCAACGTCATCTTCCATTGCTTTGCTGATGATTGAGAATAGACTGGTAAGGAAGTAATGGGCTAGGTGGGATTTGTCCTGCTTTTTGTGCACAGGACAGACCTGGGCAATTTTCCACATTGCTGGTAGATGCTAGTGTTGCAGCTGTACTGGAACAGCTTGGTTAGGGGTATGGTGAGTTAGGGGCTAGGAGCGTAGCACCTCAGTACTGTTGCCGGAATGTTTTCAGTGCCCCGTAGCCTTTTCAGTATCCAGTGCTATCAACCATTTCTTGATATCATGTGGAGTGAATTTAGTTGGCTGATGACTGGCATCTGTGATGCTGGGGATCTCAGAAGGAGACCGAGATGGATCATCTACTCGGCACTTCTAGCTGAAGATGAATTTTTAAAAATTCATTCATGAGATGCTGGTGTCGCTGGCTCGGCCAGCATTTATTGCCCATCCCGATTTGCCCTTGAGTAACTGAATGGTTTTCTGGGCCATTTCAGAGGGCATTTAAGTGTCCACCACTTTGCGTTAGGTCTGGAATCACAGGTAGACCAGACCAGTTAAGGACAGCAGATTTCCTTTCCATAAAGAATATTGTTGAACCAGATGGGTTTTACAACAATCAACAATAGTTTTCTGGTCTCCATTAGATTAGCTTTTTGATTCCAGATTTTATTAATTGAATTCCAATTTCACTATCTGCCATGGTGGGATTCAAACCCATGCCCCCAGTGCATTAACTTGGATTTCTGACATTATTAGCCCAGTGACATTACCATTGCACCACCACCTCCCCAAAAGGCATGATTCAGCCATGTTTTTTGCATTAACCTGGTTTGCTCCCCCATCACTGAGGATGGGGGATGTTTGTGGCGCCTCCTCCTCCTGTTAAGTTTTTAATTGCCATTAACCATTCAGGACTGGATGTGGCAGGCTTGCATTTTTAACCATGAGAAAACCAGATGTTTAAATTTTGGCTTGCACGAAAAAGAATCAATTCCCAATTTCAAATATACCTCTAGAAAATTATTCAGATGATCAAAACACAATGAAACGAGAACAAATACTGTCATCCTGAGAGAGAACATTCAATTGTGGCTTCAGGGAGACACTGCAACTCCACGGGGAAGCACCTCAGAAATTCTATTAAGCTGCTGGAGCTCAGATTGCTGGACTGTTGTGAGAGCCTGCAAATCCCTTTGAGCATTGAGATCTACAACCATAGTGGCAGCAGTGTGAGCCAGGATGGCAGCAAGCATAGATCTCATGAGATTTTGCTACAGCACTGATATATTGTATGTCTGCCACCTGTGCTGCAGTAGCAGCTGAGACAACTGCCTTCCGATGCTGTTTCGCGGCTGGGTCCCAAAGGTCTGTCGTGGAGTTAGGGGCCACTCCTACAAGGGTGAAAATGAGCATCCAGCTCTACATAATGCCCTGTGGAATGTTGGAGCTGGATTCCTGCGTGCTTCTTGACAGTGACAAAGGATTGTCTGACATGTCTGCCAATGTACAAAGTATTTCCTTGTGCGTGTCCATCAGGTATCGTCTTTTTGCTGCCCCAACAGAGTCCTGAACTGAGCATGTTGTGTTATAACTCATCTGCAGCCTCACTCCTCCAGAGAGCTGGCACATGAGCTATCCTTTCTCTCTGATATGGATGCAACCCACTTATGCCCAGTAACCCCAGGATTTCTGCGATAAAATCAACAATCCCTTGGAAAATGTGGGTTAATGAAGGAAATTCAGCACGAAAGGCAAATCATGTTTAACTAACCTGACCGATTTTTCTGATGTCTTCGCAGAAAGCTTTGATGTGGTGTACATGGATTTTCAAAAGGCTTTTGATAAAGTGCCACAAAACATGCTTCTCAGCAAAGTTGGAGCCCATGGAATAAGAGGGACAAATGCAGCATGAATACGAAATTGTCTGAGTGACAGGAAACCGAGTGTATATGTGCACAGATTGTTTGAGGTGACAGGGCAGGTTAAGGAAGCACTTAGTAAGGTATACAGGATTCTGGGGCAGGGAGAGCAAAAGCTTGGAAGTTTGATGAACTTTTGCAAAATGTCTGTTGGGCCTCAGCTGGAGAGTTGTGCCCTGTTCTGGGCCCCACTCTTTAGGAAGGTTGTGAAAGAAGAAGGGAGGGTGCAGAAAAGATTTATGAGAATGGTTCCCTGGTTGAGGGACTTCAGTCCCATGGAAAGAATGGAGAAGCTGGAGAAGAGAAGTCAAGAGGAGATTTGGTACAGGTGTTCATAATTATGAGGGATCTGGACAAGGTAGATAGCGAGAGACTATTCCCATTGGTGGAAGGGTCGCGAATCAGAGGACATTAATTTTAGGGGATTGGCAAAAGATCCAAATTTGATATGAGGAAAACGTGATTACACAGTGAATGGTTAGGATCTGGAAAGCAGTGTCTGCAAATGAGTTGGAGGCAGTTTCAATTGTGGTTTTCAATAGGGAATTGCACAATTATCTGAAGGGAAATAAATACCGGTCTGAGGAGAAAGGACAGAAGAGTGGTTCGAGCTGAGTTACTTTCGCAGAGATCCAGCATTGCAAAAATGAGCCTAATGGTCTCCTTCAGTGCTGCAACAACCTTACAATACTGCGGCTCACCACATGCAGATTCTGACTGTGCAGTGGCATCTCAGGTACATGCAGTGTTAATATTTGAGCAGGTGGCAGCGAGTGTCAGACCAAGTGACGGGGCTTAACCATTGTTGCTGTGCTGTTGCTCTCTCTGTCTGCTTTCTGGAGCTGTTGTGACTGGGAAGCTGACTGTTTTGGCGTGAGATTGGAAAGTATAAAATCAGATCAGGAGGCTGTGGTCATAGAGTCATAGAGTTATACAGCATAGAAACAGGCCCTTCGACCCATCGTGTCTGTGCCGGCCATCAAGCACCTAACTATTCAGATCCTGGTGAGGGGTTGGATGTGGAATTGAGAACAAGAGGTCCATGGTGCCACCATCTGCAGCTTGCACATCATCCCTGAAAGCAGGATGAGGGTGACGTGGGAGTTAAGAAGGGGATAGGGCATGAAAATTGAGTCATTTTGAATCCTCTCAATGACGCCGGATGCTATTGTCTCTGTCGCAGCTTGCCCCATGATGCAGAGAATCATCTCCTCCCTCAGGTTCAGGGGATGAAGGTATGCCGGGCTTCCGCTGGTTCTCTGCTGCTCCCTGTAATTCTAAGCCGCCATGTACTCCAAGAGAGAGGGCAGAATGTCAGTGAATGTGTTGCACTGTGTTTGGGTGATGTGTCTGTCATAGCTGAACAGCTGGAGGTATGGAGAGGCAGCGAGAGATGGACACATGGTCTCTAGCCTATTGTCAACATTCAACACTGAGGCCTCCAGCACTACATCCATGAATCATGGAGCCCTCGTATTCTATTTGCCTAATGGGATCTACCCCAGAATACTGAGGGAGGCAAGGGAAGAAATTGCTGGGACCTTGACAGAAATCTTTGTATCCTCATTGGCTGCAGGTGAGGTTTCAGAGAACTGGAGAATAGGCAATGTTGTTCCTTTGTTTCAGAAGGGTGACAAGGATAATCCAGGAAATTACAGGCCTAACGTCAGTGGTAGGGAAATTATTGGAGAGGATTCTTCGGGACAGGATTTTTTTTAGAATTAGAACATTGCAGCGCAGTACAGGCCCTTTGGCCCTCGATGTTGCGCCGACCTGTGAAACCATCTGACCTACACTATTCCATTTTCATCCATATGTCTATCCAATGACCACTTAAATGCCCTTAAAGTTGGCGAGTCTACTACTTTTGCAGGCAGGGCGTTCCACGCCCCTACTACTCTCTGAGTAAAGAAACTACCTCCGACATCTGTCCTATATCTATCACCCCTCAATTTAAAGCTATGTCCCCTCGTGTTTGCCATCACCATCCGAGGAAAAAGACTCTCACTATCCACCCTATCTCCCATTTGGAAACAAATTGACTTTTTAGCGAGAGGTAGCATGGTTTTGTGAAGGGGAGGTCGTGTCTCATTAACATGATCGAATTTTAAGAGGAAGTGACAAAGAAGATTTATGAAGGAAGGGCAGTGGATGCTGTCTCCATGGACTTCAGTAAAGCCTTTGACAAGGTCCCTCAGGGCAAACTGATACAAAAGGTGAAGTCACACGGGATCAGAGGTGAGCTGGCAAGATGGATACAGAACTGGCTCGGTCATAGAAGACAGAGGGTAGCAGTGGAAGGGTGCTGTTCTGAATGGATGGATGTGACTAGTGGTGTTCCACAGGGATCAGTGCTGGGACCTTTGCTGTTTGTCGTATATATGAATGATTTGGAGAAAAATGTAACTGGTCTGATTAGTAAGTTTGCGGACGACACAAAGGTTGGTGGAGTTGCAGATAGTGATGAGGATTGTCAGAGGATACAGCAGGATGTAGATCGGTTGGAGACTTGGGTGGAGAAATGGCAGATGGAGCTTAATCCGGACAAATGTGATGTAATGCATTATGGACGGTCTAATACGGGTGGGAGGTATACAGTAAATGGCAGAACCCTTAGGAGTATTGACAGGCAGAGAGATCTGGGCGTACAGGTCCACAGGTCACTGAAAGTGGCAACGCAGGTGGATAAGGTAGTCAAGAAAGCATACGGCATGCTTGCCTTCATCGGTCCGGGCACAGAGTATAAAAATTGGCAAGTTATGCTGCAGCTTTACAGAACTTTAGTTTGGCCACACTTGGAATATTGCGTACAATTCTGGTCACCACAGTACTAGAAGGACGTGGAGGCTTTGGAGAGGGTACAGAAGAGGTTTTCCAGCATGTTGCTTGGTCTGGAGGGTATTAGCTATGAGGAAAGGTTGGATAAAGTCGGATTGTTTTCGCTGGAAGGACGGAGGTGGAGGGGTGACATGGTAGAGGTTTACAAAGTTATGAGTGGCATGGACAGAGTGGCTAGTCAGAGGTTTTTTCCCAGGGTGGAGGAGTCGGTTACTCGGGGACATAAGTTTAAGGTGTGAGGGGCAAAGATTAGAGGGGATGTGCAAGGCAAGTTCTCTACACAGAGGGTGGTGAATGCCTGGAACTTGCTGCCGGGGGAGTTGGTGGAATCAGGTACGATAGCGACGTTTCAGAGGCATCTTATCAAATACATGAATAGGATGGGAATAGAGGGCTATGGACCCCGGAAGTTCAGAAGGCTTTAGTTTAGACAGGCATCAAGATTGGCTCAGGCTTGGAGGGGCGAATGGCCTGTTCCTGTGCTGTACTATTCTTTGCTCTTTGCTGTTTGTTCTTATCTCCAATTGCAGCATTTACAGCAGCAGTAGATCTTTTTTGATTCTCTGCAGCTTCCCTTTCAGAGGGACTGACTGTCTTTAAGAGCAATAGTCTGACTGAAACACATGCCAGCCTTGGCACTTCGTTAGGCCCACTGTTGAGCGTGTATCCAGCCAACAAACAACAGCTACCGTGCTGGGCAGAAGATAGAATTCACGGAAATGAGGCAGCAGTACAAAGTTTGCATCTCACCTGCCTCAACAGGGGAGGGCATGTTTCGATCGCGAATCAAATCCATATGTCCAAAAAGCAGCACAAACTTCTCGTTGTCTCTGTCTCTATCCTCCTATCTTTCTTCCACCTTTTCTCTCTCTCTTTCTCTCCACCACGCCTCCGCACTCCCCTCGCTATTTCTCTTGCTTATAGATTCAGAGATTGATGCAGTACAGAAGGAAGCCTTTTGGCCCATTGTGCCAGTGTTGTCTCTTTGAAAATTCTATCTGATTATTTCCACTCCTCTCGTTCTTTTCTCAGGCTGCTACATTTTTTCCAGCTCATGTAGTTTTTAAATTCCCTTTTGAAAGAGGTTTTTGAATCTGCTTCCACCATGTTTTCAGGCATTGAATTCCAGATCCCAGAAACCTGCTGTGTCAGCATATTCTCCCAATTTCACCTCTGGTTCTTTCCCAATTGACTTCTATCTGTGACTTCTTAATATTGAACGTTCTGACTATGGAAACAGATTTGCCTTTTACACTCTAACAAAACCCTTCATAATTTTGAACTTCTGTATTAAATCTCCCCTTGCTCTTCGCAACTCTAAAGTGAACAATGCCATCTTTTCCAATCTATCTGCAGAACTGAAGTTCCAGATTGCTGGTACCATCCTACAATTCACTGCTGCATCTTCACCACATCCTTGAAGTCCTTGTTGAAGTGTGGTGCTCAGAACTGGGCGCAATACGCCAGCTGGGGCCGAGCCAATGATGCTAAAAACGTTTCCTCCTATATATTGTTATTTTGTGCCTCTGTTTTGTAATGCCAAGAGCACTGCATGCTTTTCACAGCCTTCTCAACTTGCCCTGTGACCATCAAAGATCTGTGTGTGTTCAATGTTCCTGCACCAACATTTACATGACAAATGCCCTTTGTCATATGAGAAGTAATGAATTCCCACTTCATTGCATTAAATTATATCTGCAATGTCCCTTGCCATTTTACCAGTCAATCGATGTCCTCCTTAAGCAGGTTACTATCCTCCTCACGGTTTATTAACATTTACGAGCTTTGTGCCATCAGAAAACTTCTATATTGTCCCCTGTGTACATAAGTGCATGGCATTAGCATATTCAAAATAGTAGTGGTCCCAACACAATCCTTGGAAACCCCACTGCTTACATCCCTCCAGTCAGGAAAATATACATCCGCCACAACATGTTAATTGTGTTTAATCACACGCAGGGGAAGGGTGTAAAGTGGGGTATTGTTTGAACATATATAAGAAGACACTTACTGAAACCGGGTGAAGTTTTGAGTGAGGAGTTGTCTATTTGTAATCTTCTTACTTTGTAAATTAAATGCAACACCGAGTAAAGAGTAAAGAGTAAAGCACAATTTTCAACAACAGTTTTCTGGAATGTAACATGATAGCAGAGGATGGTTACCTTAAGGTGAAGTTCTAGTTCAGTTCAGAGATACAGCACTGAAACAGGCCCTTCAGCCCACGGAGTCTGTGCCCACCATCAACCACCCATTTATACTAATCCTACACTAATTCCATATTCCTACCACAACAGGTGGGGATGTTTGGAGGAATATGGGATTAGTGTAGGATTAGTATAAATGGTTGGTTGATGTTCAGCACAGACTCGGTGGGCCGAAGGGCCTGTTTCAGTGCTGTATCTCTAATCTAATCTAATCCCCACCTGTCCCTATATTTCCATACCACCTACCGATACTTGGGGCAATATATAATGGCCAAATAACCTATCAACCAGCAAGTCTTTGGCATGTGGGAGGAAGCCGGAGCACCCAGAGGAAACCCACGCAGACACAGGGAGAACTTGCAAACTCCACACAGTTTGGAAGGTTGGAAAATAAGAAAACAAAAACACATGGAAAACTAAAATCTCAGTGGCGATTGCGGAAAATGGCAGAAAACAAGGGTAAATTGTTTGTGTAAGGCAATAATTATGCTCATCTGTTGTTGTCTTTTGCTGCTTATACCTCTGCTGCTGAAAAGGATAAGAAATATGGCGAATGAGAAAAGTGGAACGAATTACATGGCGTTTGCTCACTTTGATTAAATGTGTCGTCGAATGTCATAGTTACTATTAAAATAAATGTAAGATAGGTGTCTTGAGATGCTAATGTTGCCCGTTAATTTTTTCAGTTATGTAACATGTCAATAATAGCAGTTATGATGCTGATGTTTGGAGTATTGACAATGGTGATGCTGCTAAAGTTGTGGTAGTTGGGCTTGCTCGTGTTGGATCTGATCATTATCTGACATATATAAAGTGGTAATGTTGTCAGCCCTGTGGATTCGAGCCTGCAGTATTCGGCTCTTGCTGCATGCAGTTCTGGGTTGCTTCAAAGAGGATTGACAATTGAAATAAGCACCGAACAGTTTGCTACAATCTTGTCCTCCTTCACATAACAACTTTTGTGTAATATAACGACCAAAGGGGCTTCACAGGAGCCTTATCAAACAAACTTTGACACAGAGCCACATGAGGAGGTATTATGACAGATAATCAACAACTAGGTCAGAGAGGCTAGTTTTAACGAGTGTCTTGTGCTTGAAAGATATTTAGTTCAGTCTGAAGCTAGGGACTTGCATCATAACAAAGCAAACTAGATAGGGAAACTACATTAAAACATATGGCCACCAGCAATGGCACGCATTTAACGAATTAATTCATAATTTGCAACAAATATACAGTTCCTAAGACATAAAACCCCACCAAAACTGTTCTACCCGAAGCTATGAAGATGATTTAAAGATATAATTAGATCAAATAAAGTGGTTCACTATATTCAAAACGGAAAGTACTGGAAATACTCAGCAGGTCAAGCAGCATCTGTGGAGAGAGAAACGGAGATAATGCTTCAGGCCAGTGACCTTTCATCAGAACTGGCAAAGGTTAGAAAAGAATTAGGTTTTAAGCAAGTGAAGGGGTAGTGGGAGGTTGGTGAGGAAGAGAACAAAAAGGAAGGTGTGTGATAAGACAGATGGCAGGAGAGATTTAATGTGTTCATGCTTGTGGTGAAAGACAAAGCAATTGTCCAGAGGGAGTGTTAATGGCAGAATAATGAGCAGCTCTGGCTACATGACAAAACAGACACATGGTTCAAAAATAAAATAAAATAAATTTTAAAAATGCAAAACAAAAAGGTCAGTCATGCTGTGAAATTATTGAACTCAATTTTCAGTCCGCAAGGCTGCAGAATGCCTAATTGAAAGATCAGGCGCTGCTCCTCGAGCATGCGTTGATGATCACTGGCACACTGCAGCAGGCCAATACCAGCGATGTGGGCAGGAGAGCGGGTGGCGGGGTGGGTGTCGAAATGGCAAGCGACCAGAAGCTCAGGGTCATGCTTTCCGATTGAGCAGAGGTGTGAGGCTGGGTAGCAGACACCAACAAGGTGCAACACCAGGCATCAACATCCACTTTGAGGTGCGCAGTTCATGCACACCCGAAACACATGGTCAGTGATAGGTGAATGCTGCATTGAGATGTCTGGATGGCCACATCACCATTCCATCCTAGTGATGTGGTGCTGTACATTCACATTGCCTCAGAGTGATCAGCACAGATGGCCATGAAATAAAAATGTTACTGTGTAAGTCTGGGCTTGCAGGAGGTTCGCCCTTATTGAGTGAGAGATTTTTGAAGGGTCCATTATATGTAAGGAGCTTAAGGGAATATTTTGCGAAGCAAATGAGGTGGCAGGTAAATGAGGCAGTGATTGGTCCGAGTATGGACAACCCACTTTTGCCTTGCACCATCATCCTGTTTGTCATTTAATCAGTCCTGCCTTCCATCCCTTTCCTCCTTTGCTTCTTTCTTCTTCACCATGTCTTTCCCTGCCCTGACTTGCTTATAATCTGTTACATCACTAACATCTTCCATCTCACTGCAAGAACCTGGATCCAGTGTTGGAAGTGATTTAATTTCCTGCTGCAGTCTAGAAAGGGGAATGGCTTTGATATTTGCAAACTGGAAGTCCAGCATTACTTCAAATGTGCCCATGAAATGTGCAGGCAGGTGATAAGCCCATGCATGGGCCAATACTCGGCACCAATATCCAAACTGAAACTTCCAGCTCACATCCACCCAAGCCCCATGCTCAGACGTGGGTATGTGCTGCATTGGGATGACTGTTTTTCCCGTTCACTGTACCTCAAAGTGACAAGCACAGATGAGACAGGATTGACACTGCCGATATCTATACTTGCAGAAAAAGAGTGCTCGTGCTTAAAATGACAGGGAGTGGATTTCATTTCATTGCTGTGGTTACACCAATGAAAGAGGAGGCCGCGAATATTGGGTGGGTCACGGCTGGTAGTTTGTAGCTGAGGGAGAGATAGGTGCAGAAGCTATGAAGAGTGTAAATAGTCACTGGACAATGTGTGGCTTGTGGCATCTATGTGGCCCTTTAAGACCACTGGAAGCTGCTGATCAAGAGAAAGCACCAGGGCTTGGTTGAAAGAACAATTGTTTCACTAAATCATTCCTCAGCACCAGATACAGCAGCAGATGAGAAACAGACCAGGGCCCCTGTTACACTGGAAAGCTTGCAGAATGCAATGCCCTCTGATGACAATGCATCACTTTATTCCAGTGCACCATCCACCAGCACAGATATAGTCATGTTGTTGGGCTTTGTTGCATGAGTAAAACGGGTGGCACAATCTGGTCATTACTGCACCAACGCGCAGGTGGAGGTAACAGAGGAAATGACAGCTGTGTTCACCTCCCCTCGAAGAAACATAGAAACATAGAAAATAGGAGCAGGAGTAGGCCATTCAGCCCTTCGAGCTTGCTGTGCCATTCATTATGATCATGGCTGATCATCCAACTCAGTAACCTGTTCCCTGATTCCCCCCTCTCCCCCCCCAATATCCTTTGATCCCTGTCGCCCCAAGAGCGATATTGAACTTCTTCTTGGAAAGATACAACGTTTTAGCCTCAACTGCTTTCTGTGATAGCAAATTCCACAGGATCACTACTCTCTGACTGAAGAAAGTTCTCCTCATCTCAATCCTGAAAGGTTTACCCCGCATCCTTAGACGATGACCCCTGGTTCTGAACTCCCCACCATCAGGAACATCCTTCCTGCATCTATCCTTTCGGGTCCTGTTAGAATTTTATAGGTTTCTAGGAGATCCCCCCTCACTCTTCTGAACTCCAGCCAATATAATCCGAACCCACTCAGTCTCTCCTCATACGTCAGTCCTGCCATCCCAGGAATCAGTCTGGTAAATAGTCTCTGCACTCCCTCTATGGCAAGAACATCCTTCCTCAGATAAGGAGACCAAAAACTGCACACAATATTCCAGGTGTGGCCTCACCAAGGCCCTGTATAATTGTAACAAGACATCCCTGCTCCTGTACTCATATCCTCTCGCTATGAAGGCCAACATACCATTTGCCTTTTTTACTGCCTTTTGCACCTGCATGCTTACCTTCAGCGACTGGTGCACGAGAACACCCAGGTCTCGTTGCATTTCCCTCCTTTCTCAGTTTACAGCCATTCAGATAATAATCTACCTTCCTGTTTTTGCTACCAAAGTGGATAACCTCACATTTATCCACATTATACTGCATCTGCCTTGCATTATCCCACTCATTCAACTTGTCCAAATCACCCTGAAGCCTCTCTGCATCCTCCTCACAACTCACCCTCCCACCCAGTTTTGTGTCATCTGCTAATTTGTAGATATTGCATTTAGTTAATTTATTTACAAGGAGTGGGGATAGGTCTAGCGATACTCTTGTGCCATCAGCAAAGCTGCAGAGGCTGCATCAAATGTGAGAGGATCTGTTGGAATTTCCAGAGGAAGTGATGCTCCATGTTGAAACAATGGAGGAGTCCATGCATGCCACCAGTGACATCTCTAACAGGTGAATGCACGGCGCCCTCCAGTGAGACAGTGGCGACTCTCATGGAGCCACACACGGAGCATAGCAACGACTGGATGCATGGGGTGTGCAGAGACTTCCATAGCATGGCCTCATCCATGAGCTCTTTGGAGCACTTAGTAGGAGAGAGGGTCAAGCCACACATTTCTCCATTGCCAGTACTTCAAACTCTCCAGGCAACCACAGGAATAATTATGCAGCCTGAACGGGCAAAGGAGAGGTAGGCTACGGGACATAGCGGCTCCTTTCAATGTGTTTCCACAGCTGAAGGCAGATCCTCGGCCCTTTCAACTACAACACCAACTCTGCATGCTGGTCTGATGACTGATGTGGTCCCTGCGCAAATACAGGCGGCCCCAGATGAGTCGTGTCCAAGTAGGGCTCAGGCAGTCCATGGATGAAGGTCACGGATATGCAGTAGAGCAAGAAGGGAAATGGCCTGCCTCCAATTCAACTCCAGGCACGGGGCACACCCGGTAGAATTGACTGGAAGTAGGCACGTAAATGCTTTTCAATAGCTTTTGAGGTTTCACTGGCTGATGATTGTTTGTTAACTACAGAAGCATGTAATGTTTAATGAGCGTTGACAATTAATGTGCAATTGTGTGTTTATTTTTATGCAACACCTGAGAGAGGCCAGATGTGGAATCAAATAGATGGACAGTATGTAAAATTGAGCGCTGCATGCGCGCCTGTCTTTACAGAAAGCTTTAGCATATAGTACTGACGGGTACAGAGGAGACGGTAAGGGTCTCTTCTGAAAGGTCAGCAAAGCAGTGCTCTGGGAGGAATCTTTTTAGTTCACTGGCCCCTTGCCCTTGTCCTCATGTGAATTGTCTGCTGATCATAAAGTCGCCAACTCCCTGCCGAGCATCCAACTGCCTGGTGAGCTGGGTCCTGGGCACCATCTTCAGTGAGCGGCAACTGTTCAGTGTTGTCATGCTCATTCTCCTCCTCCAAGGATGCGGCTCACTGGTGTCTCCCTCTGGCTGCAGTGTTACTCCCCTCCGGAGCGCCAGGTTGTGCAATGCACAGCAGATGGCAATACCCCTGAGGGTGCTGTAATGGACAAGTGGAAAAGGGTGTGGGTGGTTCCCATTGTTCACCTTCCACAATTGTGTTTTGCTAAATGTTGTGTCATTGAATTTAGTCAAGACTGAGCTAGATAGATTTTTGATAGACAAGGAAGTCAGGGTTTATGGAGGGTGTGGGGGGCGGGGCAAACAGGAAAGTGGAGATGAGGCAATAACCAGATCAGCCATGTTCTCATCAAATGGTGGAGCAGGCTGGAAGGGCTCTTAAGTCCGAAGTTACTATGTTCCCGTGTAACCCTTGAGTGCTTTTCATGTAGAATAAACACACAAATGACAGGTTTCCTCGTAGCTAAGAGAACGATAACTGCTTATTTGTAACCAATTCCCAAAACAGTCGCCACCTCATCCGCACACATATTCACTCTCACACACACACATACACAAGAATAAATAGAGAGTACAGGGTAGGCAGTTTAAAGTCAAAAGTGAGGTAAGTGTTCATGGTTTATGGAAAGCCCATTGAATCTTCTCAGCAGGACAATCACTTTTAAAAGTGCAGGCCTGGATGTTTGTAGTCTTGAACTTTTTGAGGTGTTGTACAGTTCTTGTGGTTACAACTCAGCACAAATCTGGCGCTGTGAATTTTGCACCTTCACAAATGGAGAGTTTTAAAGTCACTTTATGATGTCTCTGCTTTTAGATACTGTTCAGTTATTGTGCAGCAGAATTCTTCCTGCTTGGCTGGATCGCTTGCACAGCCTATGGCTGGCTTGCTTTCTGGAAGTGTTGTCGTAATATTCCCTCCCATTCCAGAGGGTTACCTTTTTAAGGTAAAAATCCACCACAGAGAGTTTCTGAGACACTTGGTCCTCTCCCTGCTGTAACCATACAATGGGCCAGGATAACATTATCATGCCTGTCGATTGATATCTGAATGCAGACCATTCTGGTACCACAGAGCTACTTCACCCCTATTCATCTTGGTTTGGGCTGTCAGTCAGTCTGTCTCCAGAATCCTTTGATAGTTCAATCATGTCGATAAGAGTCATTATCTGCAATAGTGCTCCTTTCAATTGCAAAGGGGTTCTCACCACAGCTGTTTCAGGCGAGGTTAACGTGTTCCATCTTTTCAGATCGAGTTGTTGATTTCCTGTACAGAAGGGGTCACGTGACACTTACTCCATTGTGACCGTGGTGCAAGTGTCCATGATCTGCGGTTTTGTTTGACAGTTGACTTTTTATATTCATGATTCTTCCATTTCATTGCTCACTTCATGTAGTCTCCTTCCACGCATGACAGTATATATTGAAGTCTCTTCCAGATTTGTTGAGGCATCCAGACCTCATCTTCCAAAGGCCCACTCTCTGCCTGATTGTCCCCCAGATTGTCATATGGAAACTCTTGTATGAGTCCTCTGTCTTTGTGTTTTGGTTGTGCACAAGTGTTCGACGTATAACCTTTGTCCCCCAGAAGCCAGCCATGAAGGCGCTTAGCTGACCTGAAGAACTGAGGCAACTGGGACTGTCTAAGAATGCAGCAGTCGTGGCAGCATCCTGCAAACATCGTAAACATCTGCATGGTGATCGTGGAGTATTTCTGTATTGACAGGTAGACAACCAGCAGTCAGTATGTACTGGGACCCCTGCAATCCAGTATAGGAAATCATAGAATGTAACAAATCCCCAAGGAGTGTTTCAGTCAACAGGGGTTTTGTTTAATTGTTCTTTCAGGGGATGTGGGTGACACTGGAAAGACCAGCATTGGTTGCCCACCATCACTGAATAGCTTGCTAAGCCATTGAATCAACCACATTGCTCTGGGTTTGCCAGACCAGGTAAGAACCTAAAGGACATTAGTGAACCAGATGAGGTTTTTACAACAGTGTCTCCACAACATTTGCCTGGGCTGCTAGATTACTGGATAAGTGACATTTCTGTTAGGCCATCATCTCCTCTCCAGGCAACTCCTAAATCTTTATTTTGGATATAGTCAATAGGGATACATTGTTTCTTGGACATCCTGATGAGGATTGGTATAATATACCGAACTGTATGTTAACGCTGGAAAAAAGTTCAGAGAACAGAGACCTGAACCTTGGAGTTTTCCAACCAAGACATCCCCGGATTTCCCAGTGCTACAATGGCAAGGTGGCCGAGGTTGTGTTGACATATCATAATCTGACAGTTCTCAGCCTGTGGAGAAGCATGCAACAGTTTCTCTTGTGTAGTGGTTAGGAAACGGCCCCTTCACTTAGAAAGGGCATGTTTGATTCCTGATTCTGAAAGCTGAGTTCGAACCACAAAACACATCTTCGGCCTCGTTAGAACATTAGAACATTAGAACATTACAGCGCAGGACAGGCCCTTCGGCCCTCGATGTTGAGCCGACCTGTGAAACCATCTGACCTACACTATTCCATTTTCATCCATATGTCTATCCAATGACCACTTAAATGCCCTTCAGGTTGGCGAGTCTACTCCTGTTGCAGGCAGGGCGTTCCACGCCCTTACTAGTCTCTGAGTAAAGAAACTACCTCTGACATCTGTCCTAAATCGATCACCCCTCAACTTAAAGCTATGTCCCCTCGTATTTGCCATCACCATCCGAGGAAAAAGACTCTCACTATCCACCCTATCTAACCCTCTGATTATCTTATATGTCTCTATTAAGTCACCTCTACTCCTCCTTCTCTCCAACGAAAACAACCTCAAGTCCCTCAGCCTTTCCTCGTAAGACCTTCCCTCCATACCATATGGGTAGTTCTTCCTGTTACCCTGGACAATGTTGATGCCACAACCAACCTAAGAAGCAGCTTCTCAGTTTTGGGATCTTGTTGAACACATATTTTGCTGCCGCATTTCCCAATATGCAACAAGTATACAGTTTCAATGGACGCTTTTGCCTGTGGGTATGAAATTGTCAAGATGACAGTCGATAAATTTTTATTCGGTCTTCATATCAAAGACTATGGGTGAAATGGGGTAAACGTAAATTAAATTCTACTAGTTGCCATGCTGGGACACGAACACGTGTCCCCAGGGTATGAGCCTGGGCATGAGCCTGGGCCTCTAGAGTAACCATCCATTGACATTACCACTATGTCCCCACATCCCCCCGTAAGATAGATCTGCAGAAAGTATTCCATTGACAGCAGTGGGATTCAAGACCACGCCTCAAAAAGGACTGGAGCCCAAAGTTCAACACTGCCGACCGCTTGGTCATGCTACCGATTAGTTCAACATAATTAAAGTACAAACCAATCATGTTCTAACTAACAATCAGAGCTGGATCGAGGAGCTGAATAGCTTTCTCTTGTTACTCGGTCTCCGTGTTTCTGTTATGGCATTTGCAAGGGTCGGAAGTGTGAGCTAATAATTTTGACGCTGCCACGGATTGTACACACAGAGGCAGTTTCGGCCTGTTTACATCTTTAGAGCACAAAGTGCAAATATATGCAACTACTGCAGAGTTTACACAGCCATATAGCTCTAACACAGCTTTCTTCTTTAATAGAGTCTGTGCATCTGAGGCAACGACCGTTTTGGTGTCCAGTAAGGTGGCAGAAACATAGCCAATTATAACTTTGGAAGGGAAATTGGATGAAGATTTGGAAAAGAAAAGTGTTGAAAAGTGTTGAAAAAAAGCAAGAGAGAGGGACTAAATGAACAGCACTTTCAAAGAACCGGCAACATTACAATGGCTGAAAGACTTCCATGCATGTTATATTATTATATGTTTCTATATGAAGAATTTCCAGGGGATTGCCTGACCATGTTTACATGTAATGGAACTTCTGAAATCTGTGCAACCTTTATACCGATTACTATGGAGTTCATGCATTCAGATGGCCTTCAGGCTATACTGTTCAGGGTGTCTGTAGGAGTGACCCAAACTTTTGAAGACATACTGGTAGCTCATACTTTCAAAGATTCGCTTTAGCAGATCGAGGATTAGCTCCGAAATTTGGTGGGATCGCGGGAGTGACTCTGTACCACAGAATCACAGCTACGGCGCAGATGGAGGCCATTCGGTCCATCGTGTCTGCACCGGCTCTCCCAATGAGCATTTAACCTGCTTGCTCTTGTACTCTATGCCCCCATTTATAAAGCCTAGGATATTATATGCGCCATTAACCACTCTCTCAACCTGCCCTGCCACCTTCAATGACTTTCGCATATATACACCCACGTCCCTCTGCTTACTGCACCACATTTTTTAATTCTTGGGGTTACCAGTTACTACGCCACTCCCTCACAGCCGTTACAAGCAATTTGTTAGTATGCAGGGGATTTCCATCTATGGTTGCTTTTATCGTCTAAGACTTTTGGAATGTGTCAATATTTTGAAGCGCGAATCTTGATGCCTCGCCATTCTTTACAGATTGCCTATAGAACATAGTCAATGTTTGCAGAGTGCTCACGGGAGGTGCTGGGGGGTGGGGGGGGGGGTGGTTTGTGTGTGTGTGTGTGGGGTGGGGGGGAGGGTGGTGGTTGGTGGTGATGGTGGAATGTGGTAACAGAACCAGAAAAATCTGTACAAATGCATATTTTGGACGAGGTGTTGGGGTGCATTGGGATGATGCAGCGCAAATATTTATTGGTGAGACAGGAAATAGGTAGATACGTGCACGAAATTGTAGATCGCGGTTCTCTATGTAGAGAGTTCCCTGAAATTATTAACATTTGCAGAGTTTCCTAGCTGCATAGAATATTTTCAAAATGTATGGGGAACTGAGAGTCTCCCCGATCATTTTCTCATCTTTTTTTAATTGACAGATGTAGCGATGCTCCGGATTTCCCAAATACCATAGGATTACAGTGCACCTCAGAAATAACTTCCTCTCAACTATCACATACATTAGAAGACACAAAGTTTCATAGTTCCTGCTTTTGCATCCAATTCTTCGAATAATACACTGTACTCTCTTGTTTTTCGTTGCATTGTTTCTATAAAAAGTAACAGAGCTCAAAGGATAGCTGAATCTGTTTGTTCAATGACTGTAGTTAATGTCAGTCTCCACGGATCATCATTGACTCACTAGAGGGATCCCAGTATTATAAGAGGAGGGCTCATCTCACGCTGACATCTGATTTTGTGTTTCCCATCAAAAAGTGGATCATGGATCGAAGCCCAGTGTTGGAGTGTGAAAGGTCACCAAGTTTCACACAAAGTGGAAAATATTTTCTGGCACAGTTGAGGATACAGTTTGTTTTTCGGAAGATACAGTCGATTTACTACCCCTTTCTGGCTGTTTTCGGTGTTCCTTGTAAGTCACCCTTTACAGATATGTATTCCATGCTTTAATTTATATCTCTCCTTGCTATTTATGTTATTGGTGGATTATATAATTCGCAGAATAAAGTTGTAACTTCTATAAACCTTGTTCAATTGTATGACAGCTCTTATCATTCATTATGCGAGCTTGACTGCTGTTCATGGAACAGGTAAGTCATTATATTCAGCGATTCGATCGATAAAATGTCTTACTTTATCTATGTTTGGATTGCGCTGTCATGATTTCAGTAGTTACTCGCATTAAGCACAGTTAATCTGTTTTTTTTTGGATAAGAAGGTTCCATGCTTTCTTGACGTGACTGTTTCCCAGACGCCGATTCACCAATCAGAGCTCAGTATCCTCATTTTTCAACATGTTTTGACAGAGCGGTGTTGTTAAGACTCGAACTTTCCTCCATCTATGATACCACCAGATTATTAGATGATTCTTTATGCTGAAGAAATTGTCTGTATGTCTGCATTGAGCACTTGTTAAAATGAGAAAGATACTCACCAGGACTTTTATCTTGTCTGGAGAGATATGGTGTTATGGAGAATAATAGGCGGTTCACCACCACATTCTCAAGGGCAATCAGGGATGATTTGTTTAAAACAACATTTCTGTTCGTATAATCTGGCTATAATCATGAAGTACTGTATCGCCCGTTGGAGATGTGTTAGTATACGCCACTATAGTTGCTTTCACTATCTTTGCGTGTCCGGTAATGCAATCGGTTACACTGATGTAAGTCGACATGAGTTCTCTCACGGTTTCAGTTCAATAAAGGTTACATCTTCAGTTTGAATTATTGTGTTCAGATCACAGCAACACTTTGAAACTTTGCTACACTCGACTGATAATTCGACGATGGTCATGTTTCTCACTGTACCGCTGACACTCCTTGTAACTGTCATAAGTTTAGAAAAATAACATGACTGGTTGATTTACAATCGTTGCTTCGAAATGTAATCCCATGTGAACTGATACTTCAGAAAGTTGCAGCTTAACCGTCTATTCTCTTCTGTAATAGTGTAAATTACTTCAGTTTGTTGCAGTTACAGTATCTATTGAGAATGGACTCAATGCTCAGAAACAGGTTAAAGCCCACAGGATGGCGCTATTCAGAATGTTTTCGCATATTTTACGAATTCCCTTGTGATATTTCGAAATTGCAATTAAATGAACAACATTTGTAAAGTAATAGATGCATTGGAAATAAACAGAATATAGAAGAAACTTGCATTTATGTAGGACCGTTCATGGCATTGGGACGTCAAGATGGGCTTGGCAGCCAGTGACATTTTTCGGTAATGGGTTCAGTGTTGTAATGTAGAAGAACTTTTGAGATCTTTTTGTGTCATGCAATTGGACAGCTTGAATAGTAAAATATGTATATTCCGTGCATATGATGAACAAAGTTCGGATTTCAACATATTCGGAATCATGGATGTGGTTTCAATTATGAAACGAAATGAAATGTCAGTTATTTGTGGTGATTATTTGGATTACATTTTATTCCCTCTCCCGACCGTGCAGTTGTTGATTCTGTAGGTACTCTCTGAAAAGCCCGAGGTGGTGTCACTACCGATTGTTGTCCTGTCCAACAGTTCCTACCGCTGATCCACTCACATCTAATTTTTTCGTCCTCCTCTATCACTCACTTCTCATAATTCCCTGCTAATATATAATCCATTTAATCCTGTCAATTTTTAAGTTCCTCTTCCAATTTTCTAAGGAGCTTTTCGCTCTTCCTCGACGTGGTGAGACTAGAGAAGCTGGAATAATTCTCGTGCTAACAGAGACATTTAACATGGTAGAATGGTGGTGGTGATGGAGGGGATGCAATAGACCTCGAAATCATGGAGGGTTTTGAAGCAGTAAGTAAGGGGGAAATGTTACCATTGGAACAAGTGCAACAGACTCAAATTTAACGTAACTGGCGAAAAGCCAGAGATGGGACGGGGGATTTTTTTTTGAACCAAGTGAGTTGTTACAGAATTCAGTGCCCGAAGGGGCTATGGATGCAGTTTCAAAAGTAACGTTCAAAAGGGAAACTGGATAAATACGTGAAGTAGAGAACGTTCCACACCTATGGGAAAGAAGCAGGGGAATGGGACAAGTTGAATAGTTCTTTCAAAGCGCCGGCCCGGCAAGATAGGCTGAATGGCCTCTTTCGGTGCTGTCATCCTATGATGCGAAATAACGTTGTTGGCTCTTGCTCGAGTTTAATTGCATGTGTGTCTCGTATCCCCACTTCCAAGTCTCTAATTGTACAGTGTGCGCCTGGATAGGTTTTAAAGACATTCATCGAGGCAGACTCCATGGTGTTCTCACCTGAAATCTGCACAATGAAGAGGAGAGGGAACATGGACTGTTTCCTGCTCTTCAACTTCGCTTACAAGTAGAGATCCATCGGGGTGAAAACTCTGACTGGTCCTCCTGCTTCATACAGCGTCACTGTGTTGGCACCAGGGCGATGATCTAGGAATATAGTAGTTCAATAACTCACTGTGATTACTAATTCACTGCACTTGGAGAACTTGGCTTGATACATTCTAATACTCTTCGGTTTCCTGCTACAATAATGGAAACATGTCAGGCACCCATATTTACCACTTTTTCTGAATAATTTTAGACATGATATTCCTAAACTGTTTTTATGTCACCAATTTAATTATTTCCAATGCGATAATGATTATTTAGTGGTCAATAAAGGGTTAAATTAAAATTTTCCCGGGTTAAATTAATCCCATCATTTTATATTATTTGAACTCCAGCAGGCAGACGCAATCACTCTGATTTTTACCCCTCTTGTCTAATTTCTTACAGTTAACGTGATGATGATTGTGATCCTGTCCCGGGGAAATTGCGGTCTCTCCAAATGTATCACTCGCTACTTGGTGGCGATGGCAGTGGCGGATTTACTGGTTATTATCTTCGATCTGATACTGAGACATATCCCTGCTATTTATCGTTTTGAGTTCAGGTTTTTGAACGACATCCCAGTGTGTAATATCCACGCCGTTGTGCTTTATGCAGTCACAGACTGTTCTGTCTGGTTCATGGTCAGTTTCACCTTTGACCGATACATAGCAATTTGCTGGCAGAAGCTGAAAACTAAATACTGTGTGGAGAAAACGGCGAATGTGGTTTTAACAATAATTACTGTGCTTTTCTCTTTAAAAAACATTTTCTTTTACTTTATGTACACCAGTAAATACTGGTTCATCAATCATTCCTGGTTTTGTGTTGTAACAGACAGTGTTGCACAGTCAAAAACTTGGGGAACAGTTGAATTTCTTCATTATATTTTAAATCCATGTATTCCATTTGTTTTGGTCCTGTTGTTTAATGCTTTAACCATCAGGTACATTTTAGTAGCCAACAGAGCTCGCAGGAGACTCCGCAGTCACGTCAAGGTGGAGAGTCTCAGTGACCCAGAGATGGAGAACCGCAGGAAATCAATGATTATTCTGTATGGTGTATCGGGGAATTTCATACTGTTATGGGCGCTGTATATGACATGGAGTATCTATTGGCGAATGGCTTACCTGGGCTATGAGACTGTGTATCTCCCCGTGTTTGTACGGGAGTTAGCTTTCATGTTTCAACTCACGGCTTGCTGCACAAACACCTGCATTTATGCAGTGATACAGCGCAAGTTCAGAGATGAAATGAAGAATCTTTTACAATATCCCTTTGTTGTAATTGTTAAATTAATTAAAAAATTAGATTAAGTGTTCAGCCCAGTTTCAATTTATTCCATTTCTGCTGTGCACCGGACTGAAGGACATCATTTTTTAATTTGTTTATGGGATGTTTAACATCGTTGGCTAGGCCAGCATTGAAGTGTCAACCACATGGCTGTAGGTCTGGAGTCACAACTAGGCCAGACCGGGTAAGGACGGCAGATTTCCTTCCCTGAAGGGCATTAGTGAACCAGATGGGTTTTTGCAAACATTAGATTAGCTTTTAATTCCAGATTATTGAAATGAATTCAAACTTCACCATCTGCTATGGTGGGATTCACAGCCATGTACCCAGAGCATTATCCTAGGCATCGGGATTGCTAGTCCAGTGACATTACCACCATTTCAACGCCTGCCCAAATGTAGCACTTGTACTGCAAACATCTGTTTGCTGAAGGAAATTTAAACAGTGAATATGGGATGAGGCAGTTTCAAAGGGGCTTATACAAATTAACAGAATGGCCAAAGCTATGACAAAGGCAATTCAATATGAACAACTGCGAGGACATTCATTTCATTTACGAACCAAGAAATCCCAAGCAGCATATTTTCTAAGGCTGCTTTTATTGACAATGCAACCACTAGGTAGTGCAGTCAGAGCACATGTGCAAATGCAGCCTCATTGACAGAGATGTCACTGTCTACAACATCGCAGGGGATGTTCAACTTAACACAGCAATTGTTCCCAAATACCTTCACCCCTCAATGGCTATGATTCCGCCTCACTCCCCGCATTCAGTTCCCCACTTCCTCCCACACCTGCCTGTTTGCCGCTCCTTCCCGCCACTGCACACTGCGCACCGCTCAATCCCACAACAACTGACTGCTTGCCACTCCCTCCCTCTGTTCTCCCCTGTGGCCGACTAGTCGCTGTTCCCTCCCGCCACTCGCTTCCCGCCTCGCCACTCAGAGAAGCGGCAGGTTGGGGGCAATAGTGCAGCGAGCAGGCTGCTAGTGGCAAGGCGGGAAGCAGGGTGATTGACAGAGGGGAGGACACAGAGGGAGGGGGCAGAGATGGACACAGAGGGGAGAGAGGGGGAGAGATATGCACATGGGGTGGGGGGAGGAGTGAGACAGTGTTGAGAGATGGAGACAGAGAGGGGGTAGGGATTGACACAGAGAGGGAGAGTGAGAGGTGTGCAAAAGAGATCAAGACCACTCCTGACAGATGGTTATCTGTCTGGATACTCTGCATCGCTACAGCAAACATGCGGGCAGGCATTGACTACTTGTGGAAGTGAAAACAATGCCAGGTATCTCACCAAATAGGGAGAATTGTGTTTTAAATCAGACTGTGTTTTGATGGAATTATTGATGGAATTTGATGGAAACACTTTATATGCAGATTAATCGCCCTCATGTCCGTGGCTGAGTCAATAATTTTGTCAAATATCCGTGGTGCAACGTGTTCGTGTCTATCCCAGGAAGGGAAGGGATGATTGAGGTGCGGAGTACGGGAGGGATCGGGGAAGAGAAAGGTTGAGGCTGCTTTCCAAAACTCAGGCTGGAGGCATGATGACGTATCGTTGCCCATATGTGCATTAGTACTGGCAAGCTAGCAAAGCTTGGGTGCATTTTGCACATGCACGAGGATGACTACGTTGGCACCCAGCTGCATTGTCAAGAGATAGTCCGATTTTCCAAATGGCGAGAAGAGAGCATCTGTCAAGGAGGACAGCAATTTATATCACTTGTACCCAAATCTTTGAAAGTTCATAGACAAGTGCAATTCCAGACCTATTTCCCCCAAAGGCTTTGCTTCCTGGGGAACATTTTGACTTTTTAAAACTTTGATAGAATCATTTCATTAAGTTTTTATATCAAGGAATGGAACAACGACAGGTAAAATAAATTAAGATAAAGAATAACCATGATTTGGTTGGACGACAGTGTAGGTTCGTGGGACAGAATGAGCTTCGCCTACTTCCAGTCTTCCTATGCCATACACTCTGATCCAAATCTAGGATGTTTAGCTGTAGAACATGTCTGTGGTCAGATTTTAGAGAGAAAATGATCAATAGGTTGTGTGCAGTATCATAATGAAATTTGCCCTCTCAATTCTGCTCCGACGTTTGGGTACATCCTGGTTGATTGTGACCACAATTCTATTCCTACACCTTCGTGCATCATCAAATCCTTGTTTGGTATCATTTAAAATGTGTCAATAAAATCGCCCCTTAATGGTCTCAATTTGAAGGAATACAACACTTTTATGCAGCCTGTTCTCACAATGTACTATTTTATCACTCTGGTAAATCAGCGTGGTGCCACCTCCAAAAACAATAGCCGGAATTTTAAGTAGATGACAGGAGACCCACTGCCGGGGTCAAGAGCAGGGCATGATCCTGCTTTGGCGGGTTCCATTTTCCTGGCCGCAGCCAATAAAGCTGCTGCCACGGGACCTGCCGTCCCTATCAAGGATGGCAGCCTGCCCCCAAGATCCACCACTGGGGCTGCATCTGCAGGATGAGGGCACATCAATCGCTGTACACCCTCAAAGTCAGGTGTGGGGACTGGAAGCGCCGTGCCCGGTCAGGCAGCACCTGGCGAGGGCAGGGTTTTGGGTACATGAATGACAGGTTGCGCTGTTGTCTCATTGGCTGCCATAGCGGCCATGGATGCCTCTGAGGGCCAAAGAGAGCTCAAAAAGGAGGCCCCGCCCGGGGGTTGGCCAAATGCCACTGTTGGCGGGAAGGGACTCTTGATTGGTCACTTAATCAGCTCAATTGGACTCTGCCTAGGCCGGCTGTCTGCCACCTTTCACACTGCTGACAAGAAGGCATGGCAGTGGAAAGATGATCGATACATCGGCACAGTGGCGCAGTGGTTAGCCTCACAGCTCCAGCGACTCGTGTTCAATTCTGGGTACTGCCTGTGTGGAGTTTGCAAGTTCTCCCTGTGTCTGCGTGCATTTCCTCCGGGTGCTCCGGTTTCCTCCCACATGCCAAAAGACTTGCAGGTTGATAAGTAAATTGGCCATTATAAATTGCCCCTCGTATAGGTCGGTTGAAAGGAAATATAGGGTCAGGTGGGGATATGGGATTAGTGTAGGATTAGTATAAATGGGTGGTTGATGGTCGGCACAGACTCGGTGGGCTGAAGGGCCTGTTTCAGTGCTGTATCTTTAAACATCACCCGACTCCATTTTCACAGCCTCCCACCTCCCAGCCCATCATCAAATGACTGGGAAAATTCAGCCCAATAAACCTTGACTGAGGCCCAGTACAAAACTGCAGACAATACTCCAGGTGAGGTCTGACTAAGACTCTGTACAACTGCAGCATAATTTTCTACCCTTTGTATCCCAACGCCCATGTTGCTTATCCAGTAAAATCAGGTTGAACATTTTTCAAAGAACAAAGAACAGTACAGCACAGGAACAGGCCATTCGGCCCACAAGGCCTGTGCCGATCTTGTTGCCCGTCTAAACTAAAACCTTCTGCACTTCCAGGGCCCATATCCCTCTATTCCCATCCTATTTATGTATCTGTCAAGATGTCTCTTAAACGTTGCTATCATACCTGCTTCCACCACCTCCCCTGGCAGCAAGTTCCAGGCACTCACTACCCTCTGTGTAAAGAACTTGTCTCGCACATCCACTCTAAACTTTGGCCCTCGTACCTTAAACCCATGTCGCCTAGTAACTGACTCTTCCACCCTGAGAAAAAAGCTTCTGACTGTCCACTCTGTCCATGCCGCTCATAACTTTGTAAACCTCTGTCATGTCGCCCCTCCACCTCCGTCATTCCAGTGAGAACAATCCGAGTTTACCCAACCTGTCCTCGTAGCTAATGCCCTCCAGACCATGCAACATCCTGGTAAACCTCTTCTGTACCCTCTCCAAAACCTCCATATCCTTCTGGTAGTGTGGCGACCAGAATTGCATGCAATATTCTAAGTGTGGCCTAACTAAGGTTCTGTACAGCTGCAGCATGACTTGCCAATTTTTATACTCTATGCCCCGACCGATGAAGGCAAGCATGCTGTATGCCTTCTTGACTACCTTAGCCACATGTGCTGCCACTTTCAATGACCTGTGAACCTGTCCACCCAGATCTCTCTGCCTGTCAATACTCCTAAGGGTTCTGCCATTTACTGTATACTTCTCATCTGTATTAGATCTTCCAAAATGCATTACCTTACATTCGTCCAGATTAAATGCCATCTGCCATTTCTCCGCCCAAGTCTCCAACTGATCTATATCCTGCTGTATCCTCTGACAATCCTCATCACTATCCGCAACTCCACCAACCTTTGTGTCGTCCGCAAACTTACAAATCAGACAAGCTACAGTTTCCTCCAAATCATTTATATATACTACAAACAGCAAAGGTCCCAGCAGTGATCCCTGCGGAACATCACTAGTCACATCCCTCCATTCAGAAAAGCAAACATCCACTGCTACCCTCTGTCTTCTATGACCGAGCCAGTTCTGTATCCATCTTGCCAATTCCCCCTCTGATCCCATGTGACTTCACCTTTTGTATCAGTCTGCCATGAGGGACCTTGTCAAAGGCTTTACTGAAGTCCACATAGATAACATCCACTGCCCTTCCTTCAACAATCCTCTTTGTCACTTCCTCAAAAAACTTGGGAAACTGGGATCATTAACAAAGTTACATTTATTGTCCAACACTATCAACATATTTAAAAATGCTATGAAGATTAAAATCAGATGGTCCACTCAGTTGATGCATACATATAGAATAAGGACACACAAACGGCTCACAACCCAGAAAATATTCACAATCCTACTTAACATGTGGGTCCGTGTGCACAATTAGGAAACACTATCTTACAGGCTTTCTTGACAATATGCAGACTTACAGAATCATCTCTCGGCATAGTATTTTCCACCAGCAGATCAGACCCGCCAGAGAGCGAATGGTCTGGCATCCAGAAATCGTTGTCATTTACTCCAGACCCACTAAATCTGAAGATTTATGGCAAGGAAACCTCCTGCGGTTAACAGCCTACCTCTGTCCCCCAGCTGGTGCAGCAGTACTGCTCCATGGTGAACAGGAGGCAGCAATGAGTGTAGAAAGGGCACAGTATATACTATGGATGAAGGACTTCAAGTTCCATTCCCAAGTCTAGACTGGTTGAATTTGAATTATCTGAACTGGCCGTGTACTGAAAAGAAATAAGGGTAAGACTGAGCTTGTGGCAGGTGGTGAAAAAATTAACAGCAAGGAGCAACCTTCATGGTCTTGCCCAAATTAACCTACTTGTCGCACATGCATCCTTCCGTGAATGTATGGGTGGTAGTGACCACCGCACAGACCTAATTCCTGCCTTTGCACTGAAGACACCCTCCCACTTGATATATGGCACGACGACTGCACTAAGTTGCATGGAGTAATAACATATCTGGCAATTCCTAACTAGACATCTATGTGTTATTAGTTGAAGCAGAATTATATTCCACCACAACCTGTAACTTCATAGCCTAGCATTATCCCCGCATGTCTCCATCACCACCAATTGAAATGATCAATAATAGTTCAATGAGGAGTGTGGGATAGAGTGCCAGGTATACATGGAAATGAAGGACCAAACTGGTGCAGCTGCAGCACGCTATTGCATGCATGCTATAGAATGAAACGCAGATCAGATGAAACCTCTGTCGCCCTTCCACACACACTGTCGAATCTTTCCAGTTCTATTATGAGATTTGCTTAAAAATAAAATACTACTTGCCCTGTGTTGTCAATGATGGGTGGTGCTTATGGTGACGAAGCTCTGACAATTGGATTAGAAAAAAATATGGATTTTGAGATATCAATAATGAAGAATCCTGGTGGAAATCGAAGTTAAGTCGAATGCTGTTGTTCTCGTGGTTAGGATTCAGCAGACTCACCAAGGTGACCTGTGCTCGATTGGTGCACAGACAACATGGTTTCTTTCAGTCCACCCTCCTTGGTAAGGCAATAATTATGCTCATCTGTTGTTGTCTTTTGCTGCTTATACCTCTGCTGCTGAAAAGGATAAGAAATATGGGGAATGAGAAAAGTAGAACGAATTACATGGCGTTTGCTCACTTTGATTAAATGTGTCGTCGAATGTCATAGTTACCATTAAAATAATTGTAAGATAGGTGTCTTGAGGTGCTAATGTTGCCCGTTAATTTTTTCAGTTATGTAACATGTCAATAATAGCAGCTATGATGCTGATGTTTGGAGCATTGACAATGGTGATGCTGCTAAAGTTGTGGTAGTTGGGCTTGCTCGTGTTGGATCTGATCATTATCTGACATATATAAAGTGGTAATGTTGTCAGCCCTGTGGATTCGAGCCTGCAGTATTCGGCTCTTGCTGCATGCAGTTATGGGTTGATTCAAAGAGGATTGACAATTGAAATAAGCACCGAACAGTTTGCTACAATCTTGTCCTCCTTCACATAACAACTTTTGTGTAATACAACGACCAAAGGGGCTTCACAGGAGCCTTATCAAACAAACTTTGACACAGAGCCACATGAGGAGGTATTATGACAGATAATCAACAACTAGGTCAGAGAGGCTAGTTTTAACGAGTGTCTTGTGCTTGAAAGATATTTAGTTCAGTCTGAAGCTAGGGACTTGCATCTTAACAAAGCAAACTAGATAGGTATAAGGGGCGATTTGGCTACAGTAGATTGGGAAACTACATTAAAACATATGGCCACCAGCAATGGCACGCATTTAACGAATTAATTCATAATTTGCAACAAATATACAGTTCCTAAGACATAAAACCCCACCAAAACTGTTCTACCCGAAGCTATGAAGATGATTTAAAGATATAATTAGATCAAATAAAGTGGTTCACTATATTCAAAACGGAAAGTACTGGAAATACTCAGCAGGTCAAGCAGCATCTGTGCAGAGAGAAACGGAGATAATGCTTCAGGCCAGTGACCTTTCATCAGAACTGGCAAAGGTTAGAAAATAATTAGGTTTTAAGCAAGTGAAGGGGTAGGGGGAGGTTGGTGAGGAAGAGAACAAAAAGGAAGGTGTGTGATAAGACGGATGGCAGGAGAGATTTAATGTGTTCATGCTTGTGGTGAAAGACAAAGCAATTGTCCAGAGGGAGTTAATGGCAGAATAATGAGCAGCTCTGGCTTCATGACAAAACAGACACATGGTTCAAAAATAAAATAAAATAAATTTTAAAAATGCAAAACAAAAAGGTCAGTCATGCTGTGAAATTATTGAACTCAATTTTCAGTCCGCAAGGCTGCAGAATGCCTAATTGAAAGATCAGGCGCTGCTCCTCGAGCATGCGTTGATGATCACTGGCACACTGCAGCAGGCCAATACCAGCGATGTGGGCATGAGAGCGGATGGCGGGGTGGGTGTCGAAATGGCAAGCGACCAGAAGCTCAGGGTCATGCTTTCCGATTGAGCAGAGGTGTGAGGCTGGGTAGCAGACACCAACAAGGTGCAACACCAGGCATCAACATCCACTTTGAGGTGCGCAGTTCATGCACACCCGAAACACATGGTCAGTGATAGGTGAATGCTGCATTGAGATGTCTGGATGGCCACATCACCATTCCATCCTAGTGATGTGGTGCTGTGCATTCACATTGCCTCAGAGTGATCAGCACAGATGGCCATGAAATAAAAATGATACTGTGTAAGTCTTGGCTTGCAGGAGGTTCGCCCTCATTGAGTGAGAATTTTTGAAGGGTACATTATATGTAAGGAGCTTAAGGGAATATTTTGCGAAGCAAATGAGGTGGCAGGTAAATGAGGCAGTGATTGGTCCGAGTATGGACAACCCACTTTTGCCTTGCACCATTATCCTGTTTGTCATTTAATCAGTCCTGCCTTCCATCCCTTTCCTCCTTTGCTTCTTTCTTCTTCACCATGTCTTTCCCTGCCCTGACTTGCTTATAATTAGATTAGATTAGAGATACAGCACTGAAACAGGCCCTTCGGCCCACCGAGTCTGTGCCGAACATCAACCACCCATTTATACTAATCCTACACTAATCCCATATTCCTACCAAACTTCCCCACCTGTCCCTATATTTCCCTACCACCTACCTATACTAGTGACAATTTATAATGGCCAATTTACCTATCAACCTGCAAGTCTTTTGGCTTGTGGGAGGAAACCGGAGCACCCGGAGAAAACCCACGCAGACACAGGGAGAACTTGCAAACTCCACACAGGCAGTACCCGGAATCGAACCCGGGTCCCTGGAGCTGTGAGGCTGCGGTGCTAACCACTGCACCACTGTGCCGCCCTTAGTGTTACATCACTAACATCTTCCATCTCACTGCAAGAACCTGGATCCAGTGTTGGAAGTGATTTAATTTCCTGCTGCAGTCTAGAAAGGGGAGTGGCTTTGATATTTGCAAACTGGAAGTCCAGCATTACTTCAAATATGCTCATGAAATGTGCAGGCAGGTGATAAGCCCATGCATGGGCCAATACTTGGCACCAATATCCAAACTGAAACTTTCAGCTCACATCCAGCCAAGCCCCATGCTCAGACGTGGGTAAGTGCTGCATTGGGATGACTGTTTTTCCCGTTCACTGTACCTCAAAGTGACAAGCACAGATGAGACAGGATTGACACTGCCGATATCTATACTTGCAGTAAAAGGGTGCTCGTGCTTAAAATGACAGGGAGTGGATTTCATTTCATTGCTGTGGTTGCACCAATGAAAGAGGAGGCCGCGAATATTGGGTGGGTCACGGCTGATAGTTTGTAGCTGAGGGAGAGATAGGTGTAGAAGCTATGAAGAGTGTAAATAGTCACTGGACAATGTGTGGCTTGTGGCATCTATGTGGCCCTTTAACACCACTGGAAGCTGCTGACCAAGAGAAAGCACCAGGGCTTGGTTGAAAGAACAATTGTTTCACTAAATCATTCCTCAGTACCAGATACAGCAGCAGATGAGAAACAGACCAGGGCCCCTGTTACACTGGAAAGCTTGCAGAATGCAATGCCTTCTGATGACAATGCATCACTTTATTCCAGTGCACCATCCACCAGCACAGATATAGTCATGTTGTTGGGCTTTGTTGCATGAGTAAAACGGGGGGTCATTACTGCACCAATGCGCAGGTGGAGGTAACAGAGGAAATGACAGCTGTGTCCACCTCCCCTCGAAGAAACATAGAAACATAGAAAATAGGAGCAGGAGTAGGCCATTCAGCCCTTCGAGCTTGCTGTGCCATTCGTTATGATCATGGCTGATCATCCAACTCAGTAACCTGTTCCCTGATTCCCCCCTCTCCGCCCTCCCAATATCCTTTGATCCCTGTCGCCCCAAGAGCTGTATTGAACTTCTTCTTGGAAAGATACAACGTTTTAGCCTCAACTGCTTTCTGTGATAGCAAATTCCACAGGCTCACTACTCTCTGACTGAAGAAATTTCTCCTCATCTCAATCCTGAAAGGTTTACCCCGCATCCTTAGACTATGACCCCTGGTTCTGAACTCCCCACCATCAGGAACATCCTTCCTGCATCTATCCTGTCAGGTCCTGTTAGAATTTTATGGGTTTCTAGCAGATCCCCCCTCACTCTTCTGAACTCCAGCCAATATAATCCTAACCGACTCAGTCTCTCCTCATACGTCAGTCCCGCCATCCCAGGAATCAGTCTGGTTAATATTCTCTGCACTCCCTCTATGGCAAGAACATCCTTCCTCAGATAAGGAGACCAAAAACTGCACACAATATTCCAGGTGTGGCCTCACCAAGGCCATGTATAATTGTAACAAGACATCCCTGCTCCTGTACTCATATCCTCTCGCTATGAAGGCCAACATACCATTTGCCTTTTTTACTGCCTTTTGCACCTGCATGCTTACCTTCAGCGACTGGTGCACGAGAACACCCAGGTCTCGTTGCATTTCCCTCCTTTCTCAGTTTACAGCCATTCAGATAATAATCTGCCTTCCTGTTTTTGCTACCAAAGTGGATAACCTCACATTTATCCACATTATACTGCATCTGCCTTGCATTATCCCACTCATTCAACTTGTCCAAATCACCCTGAAGCCTCTCTGCATCCTCCTCACAACTCACCCTCCCACCCAGTTTTGTGTCATCTGCTAATTTGTAGATATTGCATTTAGTTAATTTATTTACAAGGAGTGGGGATAGGTCTAGCGATACTCTTGTGCCATCAGCAAAGCTGCAGAGGCTGCATCAAATGTGAGAGGATCTGTTGGAATTTCCAGAGGAAGTGATGCTCCATGTTGAAACAATGGAGGAGTCCATGCATGCCACCAGTGACATCTCTAACATGTGAATGCACGGCGCCCTCCAGTGAGACAGTGGCGACTCTCATGGAGCCACACACGGAGCATAGCAACGACTGGATGCATGGGGTGTGCAGAGACTTCCATAGCATGGCCTCATCCATGAGCTCTTTGGAGCACTTGGTAGGAGAGAGGGTCCAGCCACACATTTCTCCATTGCCAGTACTTCAACCTCTCCAGGCAACCACAGGAATACTTATGCAGCCTGAACGGGCAAAGGAGAGGTAGGCAGCGTGGCATAGCGGCTCCTTTCAATGTGTTTCCACAGCTGAAGGCAGATCCTCGGCCCCTTCAACTATAACACCAACTCTGCACGCTGGTCTGATGACTGAGGTGGTCCCTGCGCAAATACAGGCGGCCCCAGATGAGTCGTGTCCAAGTAGGGCTCAGGCAGTCCATGGATGAAGGTCACGGATATGCAGTAGAGCAAGAAGGGAAATGGCCTGCCTCCAATTCAACTGCAGGCACGGGGCACACCCGGTAGAATTGACTGTAAGTAGGCACGTAAATGCTTTTCAATAGCATTTGAGGTTTCACTGGGTGATAATTGTTTGTTAACTACAGAAGCATTTAATGTTTAATGAGCGTTGACAATTAATGTGCAATTGTGTGTTTATTTTTATGCAACACCTGAGAGAGGCCAGATGTGGAATCAAATAGATGGACAGTATGTAAAATTGAGCGCTGCAAGCGTGCCTGTCTTTACAGAAAGCTTTAGCATATAGTACTGATGGGTACAGAGGAGACGGTAAGGGTCTCTTCTGAAAGGTCAGCAAAGTAGTGCTCTGGGAGGAATCTTTTTAGTTCACTGGCCCCTTGCCCTTGTCCTCATGTGACGTGTCTGCTGATCATAAAGTCGCCAACTCCCTGCCGAGCATCCAACTGCCTGGTGAGCTGGGTCCTGGGCACTATCTTCTGTGAGCGGCAACTGTTCAGCGTTGTCATGCTCTTTCTCCTCCTCCAAGGATGTGGCTCACTGGTGTCTCCCTCTGGCTGCAGTGTTACTCCCCTCCGGAGCGCCAGGTTGTGCAATGCACAGCAGATGGCAATACCCCTGAGGGTGCTGTAATGGACAAGTGGAAAAGGGTGTGGGTGGTTCCCATTGTTCACCTTCCACAATTGTGTTTTGCTAAATGTTGTGTCATTGAATTTAGTCAAGACTGAGCTAGATAGATTTTTGATAGACAAGGAAGTCAGGGTTTATGGAGGGTGTGGGCGGGTGGGGGTGGGGGGCGGGGCAAACAGGAAAGTGGAGATGAGGCAATAACCAGATCAGCCATGTTCTCATCAAATGGTGGAGCAGGCTGGAAGGGCTCTTAAGTCCTAAGTTACTATGTTCCCGTGTAACCCTTGAGTGCTTTTCATGTAGAATAAACACACAAATGACAGGTTTCCTCGTAGCTAAGAGAACGATAACTGCTTATTTGTAACCAATTCCCCAAACAGTCGCCACCTCATCCGCACACATATTCACTCTCACACACACTCATACACAAGAATAAATAGAGAGTACAGGGTAGGCAGTTTAAAGTCAAAAGTGAGGTAAGTGTTCATGGTTTATGGAAAACCCATTGAATCTTCTCAGCAGGACAATCACTTTTAAAAGTGCAGGCCTGGATGTTTGTAGTCTTGAACTTGTTGAGGTGTTGTACAGTTCTTGTGGTTACAACTCAGCACAAATCTGGCGCTGTGAATTTTGCACCTTCACAAATGGAGAGTTTTAAAGTCACTTTATGATGTCTCTGCTTTTAGATACTGTTCAGTTATTGTGCAGCACAATTCTTCCTGCTTGGCTGGATCGCTTGCACAGCCTATGGCTGGCTTGCTTTCTGAAAGTGTTGTCGTAATATTCCCTCCCATTCCAGAGGGTTACCTTTTTAAGGTAAAAATCCACCACAGAGAGTTTCTGAGACAAATGGTCCTCTCCCTGCTGTAACTATACAATGGGCCAGGATAACATAATCATGCCTGTCGATTGATATCTGAATGCGGACCATTCTGGTACCACAGTGCTACTTCACCCCTATTCATCTTGGTTTGGGCTGTCAGTCAGTCTGTCTCCAGAATCCTTTGATAGTTCAATCATGTCGATAAGAGTCATTATCTGCAATAGTGCTCCTTTCAATTGCAAAGGGGTTCTCGCCACAGCTGTTTCAGGCGAGGTTAACGTGTTCCATCTTTTCAGATCGAGTTGTTGATTTCCTGTACAGAAGGGGTCACGTGACACTTACTCCATTGTGACCGTGGTGCAAGTGTCCATGATCTGCGGTTTTGTTTGACAGTTGACTTTTTATATTCATGATTCTTCCATTTCATTGCTCATTTCATGTAGGCTCCTTCCACGCATGACAGTATATATTGAAGTCTCTTCCAGATTTGCTGAGGCATCCAAGCCTCATCTTCCAAAGGCCCACTCTCTGCCTGATTGTCCCCCAGATTGTCATACGGAAACTCTTGTATGAGTCCTCTGTCTTTGTGTTTTGGTTGTGTACAAGTGTTCGACGTATAACCTTTGTCCCCCAGAAGCCAGCCATTAAGGCGCTTAGCTGACCTGAAGAACTGAGGCAACTGGGACTGTCTAAGAATGAAGCAGTCGTGGCAGCATCCTGTAAACCTCGCAAACACCAGCATGGTGATCGTGGAGTATTTCTGTATTTACAGGTAGACAACCAGCAGTCAGTATGTACTGGGGCCCTTGCAATCCAGTATAGGAAATCATAGAATGTAGCAAATCCCCAAGGAGTGTTTCAGTAAACAGGGGGTTTTGTTTAATTGTTCTTTCAGGGGATGTGGGTGACACTGGAAAGACCAGCATTGGTTGCCAACCATCACTGAATAGCTTGCTAAGACATTGAATCAACCACATTGCTCTGGGTTTGCCAGACCAGGTAAGAACCGAAAGGACATTAGTGAATCGGATGAGGTTTTTACAACAGTGATGGTATCATGGCACCCTTACTGAGACTCGCTTTCAATAGCAGATACTTTATTAACTGGACTTAAATTCCACCAGCTGCCATTTGAACCCGTGTCCCCACAACATTTGCCTGGGCTGCTAGATTACTAGATAAGTGACATTACTGTTAGGCCACCATCTCCTCTCTAGGCAACTCCAAAATCTTTATTTTGGATATAGTCAATAGGGATACATTCTTTCTTGGACCTCCTGATGAGGAATGGTATAATATACCAAACTGTATGTTAACGCTGGAAAAAAGTTCAGAGAACAGAGATCTGAACCTTGGATTTTTCCAACCAAGACTTCCCCGGATTTCCCCCTGCTACAATGGCAAGGTGGCCGATGTTGTGTCGGCATATCATAATCTGACAGTTCTCAGCCTGTGGAGAAGCATGCAACAGTTTCTCTTGTGTAGTGGTTAGGCAACGGCCATTTCACTTCGAAAGGCCATGTTTGATTCCTGATTCTGAAAGCTGAGTTCGAACCACAAAACACTTCTTCGGCCTCGTCACAAATGACAGTTCAAGTCCTGCTCTAGAGGCTTCAGCACAAGACCTCCGCTGACACCTCTAATACAGAAGGAGTGCTGCACCATCATTCACTGCATGAATAAGACAGAAACCCTGCTTTACCTCTCATGCGGATGTAGTGATACTTTTGAAGAGGATATGGGTACTTCTTCCTGTTACCCTGGACAATGTTTATGCCACAACCAACCTAAGAAGCAACTTATCCAAAGCAGCTTATCCATATCCAAAGGATCATCCTCCGCCATTTCCGCCACCTCCAGCGTGATGCCACTACCAGTCGCATCTTCCCCTCTCTTCCCCTGTCAGCATTCCGAAGGGATCGATACCTCCGCGACACCCTGGTCCACTCCTCCATTACCACCACCACCTCGTCCCCCTCCCAGGGCACCTTCCCCTGCAATCGCAGGAGGTGTAATACCTGACCATTTACCTCCTCTCTCCTCACTATCCCACGCCCCAAACACTCCTTTCAGGTGAAGCAGCTATTTACTTGTACTTCGTTCAATGTAGTATACTGTATTCGCTGCTCACAATGTGGTCTCCTCTACATTGCGAAGACCAAGCACAGACTGGGTGACTGCTTTGTGGAACATCTCCGCTCAGTCCGCAAGCAGGACTCTGAGCTTCCGGTTGCTTGCCATTTCAACACTCCCCCCTGCTCTCATGCTCACATCTCTGTCCTGGGATTGCTGCAGTGTTCCAGTGAACAGCAACGCAAGCTCGAGGAACAGCATCTCATTTACCGATTAGGCACACTACAGCCTGCCGGACTGAACATTGAGTTCAATAATTTCAGAGCATGACAGCCCCCCATTTTACTTTCATTTTTAGTTATTTTTACTTCCTTTTTTTAACATTCTTTTTAACATTTTTTACAATCCTTTTTTTTTGCATTTATTTCATTTCATCTTAGTTTGTTCAATCTGCTTACCCACTGTTTATTTTTAGGTTTGCACTTGCTGATGTTCAATATTCAGTGTATTTACACCTAATCTGTACTAATGCTTTGTCTTTCAACACACCATTAACATATTGTTTGCCTTTGCTCCGTGACCTTTTGGTCAGCTATGTGGCCTTGTCCAATCTAGACCTCCTTTGTTATCTCTAGCCCCACCCCCACCTCACTTGCTTATAACCTGTGACTTTTCGAATATTTGTCAGTTCCGATGAAGGGTCACTGACCCGAAACGTTAACTCTGCTTCTCTTTCCACAGATGCTGCCAGACATGCTGAGTGGTTCCAGCATTTCTTGTTTTTATTTCAGATTTCCAGCATCTGCAGTATTTTGCTTTTATCTAAGAAGCAGCTTCTCAGTTTTGGGATCTTGTTGAACACATACTTTGCTACCGCATTTCCTAATATGCAACAAGTATACAGTTCCAATGGACGCTTTTGCCTGTGGGTTTGAAATGATCAAGATGGCAGTCGATAGATTTTTATTCGGTCTTCATATCAAAGACTATGGGTGAAATGGGATAAACGTAAATTAAATTCTACTAGTTTCCATGGTGGGACACGAACACGTGTCCCCAGGGTATGAACCTGGGCCTCTAGAGTACTAATCCATTGACATTACCACTATGTCCCCAACTACCCCCGCAAGATAGATCTGTAGAAAGTATTCCATTGGCAGTAGTGGGATTCAAGACCACGCCTCCAAAAGGACTGGAGCCCAAAGTTCAACACTGCCGACCGCTTGGTCACGCTACCGATTAGTTCAACATAATTAAAGTACAAACCAATCATGTTCTAACTAACAATCAGAGCGAAATCGAGGAGCTGAATAGCTTTCTCTTGTTACTCGGTCTCCGTGCTTCTGTTATGGCATTTGCAAGGGTCGGAAGTGTGAGCTAATAATTTTGACGCTGCCACGGATTGTACACATAGAGGCAGTTTCAGCCTGTTTACATCTTTAGGGGAAAAATACAAATACATGCAGCTACTGCAGAGTTTACACAGCCTATTACACAGCCTCTAACACAGCTTTCTTCTTTAATAGAGTCTGTGTATCCGAGGCAACGACCGTTTTGGTGTCCAGTAGGGTGGCAGAAATATAGTCAATTATAACTTTGGAAGGGAAATTGGATGAAGATTTGGAAAAGAAAAGTGTTGAAAAGTGTTGAAAAAAAGCAAGAGAGAGGGACTAAATGAACAGCACTTTCAAAGAACCGGCAACATTACAATGGCTGAAAGACTTCCATGCATGTTATATTATTATATGTTTCTATATGAAGAATTTCCAGGGGATCGCCTGACCATGTTTACATGTAATGGAACTTCTGAAATCTGTGCAACATTTATACCGATTACTATGGAGTTCATGCATTCAGATGGCCTTCAGGCTATACTGTTCAGGGTGTCTGGAGGAGTGACCCAAAGTTTTGAAGACATACTGGTAGCTCATACTTTCAAAGATTCGCTTTAGCAGATCGAGGATTAGCTCCGAAATTTGGTGGGATCGTGGGAGTGACTCTGTACCACAGAATCACAGCTACGGCGCAGATGGAGGCCATTCGGTCCATCGTGTCTGCACCGGCTCTCCCAATGAACCTGCTTGCTCTTGTACTCCATGCCCCTATTTATAAATCCTAGGATATTATATGCGCCATTAACCACTCTCTCAACCTGCCCTGACACCTTCAATGACTTTCGCACATATACACCCACGTCCCTCTGCTTACTGCACCCCCTTTTTTAATTCTTGGGGTTACCAGTTGCTCCGCCACTCCCTCACAGCCATGACAAGCAATTTGTCAGTATGCAGGAGATTTCCATCTATGGTTGCTTTTATCGTCTAAGACATTTGGAATGTGTCAATATTTTGAAGGGCGAATCTTGATGCCTCGCCATTCTTTACAGATTGCCTATAGAACATAGTCAATTTTTGCAGAGTGCTCACGGGAGGTGCTGGGGGGGTTTGTGTGTGTGTGGGGGGGGGAGGAGTGGGGAGGGTAGTGGATGGTGGTGATGGTGGATTGTGGTAACAGAACCAGAAAAATCTGTACAAATGCACATTTTGGACGAGGTGTTGGGGTGCATTGGGATGATGCAGCGCAAATATTTATTGATGAGACAGGAAATAGGCAGATACGTGCACGAAATTGTAGATCGCGGTTCTCTATGTAGAGAGTTCCCTGAAATTATTAACATTTGCAGAGTTTCCTAGACGCATAGAATATTTTCAAAACGTATGGGGAACTGAGAGTCTCCCCGAGCATTTTCTCGTCTTTTTTGAATTGACAGATGTAGCTATGCTCCGGATTTCACAAATACCATAAGATTACAGTGCACCTCAGAAATAACTTCCTCTCAACTATCAAGTACATTAGAAGACACAAAATTTCATAGTTCCTGCTTTTGCATCCAATTATTCGAATAATCCACTGTACTCTCTTGTTTTTCGTTGCATTGTTTCTATAAAAAGTAACAGAGCTCAAAGGATAGCTGAATCTGTTTGTTCAATGACTGTAGTTAATGTCAGTCTCCCTGGATCAAAATTGACTAACTGGAGGGATCCCAGTATTATAAGAGGAGGGCTCATCTCACGCTGACAGCTGATTTTGTGTTTCCCATCAAAAAGTGGATCATGGATCGAAGCCCAGTGTTGGAGTGTGAAAGGTCACCAAGTTTCACACAAAGTGGAAAATGGCTTTATCTGGCACAGTTGAGGATACAGTTTGTTTTTCGGAAGATACAGTCTATTTACTACCCCTTTCTGGCTGTTTTATGTGTTCCTTGTAAGTCACCCTTTACAGATATGTATTCCATGCTTTAATTTATATCTCTCCTTGCCATTTATGTTATTGGTGGTTTATATAATTCGCAGAATAAAGTTGTAACTTCTATAAACCTTGTTCAATTGTCTGACAGCTCTTATCATTCGTTATGCGAGCTTGACTGCTGTTCATGGAACAGGTAAGTCATTATATTCAGCGATTAGATCGATAAAATGTCTTACTTTATCTATGTTTGGATTGCTCTGTCATGATTTCAGAAGTTTCTCGCATTAAGCACAGTTAATCTGTTTTTTTTTGGATAAGAAGGTTTCATGCTTTCATGACGTGACTGTTTCCCAGACGCCGATTCACCAATCAGAGCTCAGCATCCTCATTTTTCAACATGTTTTGACAGAGCGGTGTTGTTCAGACTCGAACTTTCCTCCATCTATGATACCACCAGATTATTAGATGATTCTTTATGCTGTAGAAATTGTCTGTATGTCTGCATTGAGCACTTGTGAAAATGAGAAAGATATTCACCAGGACTTTTATCTTGTCTGGAGAGACACGGTGTTATGGAGAATAATAGGCGGTTCACCACCACATTCTCAAGGGCAATCAGGGATGGGAAATAAAATGCTGGTCTAGCCAGTGACGCCCACGTCCCATGAAACAAATCAAAAACAAAATGATCAATATGCTTTGAAATAATTTATCTCCGGCTGTCCCACTCTCTGTTATGTACCACGGTGGATTAGATTAGAGATCCAGCACTGAAAATGGCCTTTCGGCCCACCGAGTCTGTACCGAACATCAACCACCCATTTATACTAATCCTATACTAATCCCATATTCCTACCAAACATCCCCACCTGTCCCTGTATTTCCCTTTCACCTACTTATACTAGTGACAATTTATAATGGCCAATTTACCTATCAACCTGCAAGTCTTTTGGCTTGTGGGAGGAAACCGGAGCACCCAGAGAAAACCCATGCAGACACAGGGAGAACTTGCAAACTCCACACAGGCAGTACCCAGAATCGACCCCGGGTCTCTGGAACTGTGAGGCTGCAGTGCTAACCACTGCGCCACTGTGCCGCCCATTATTATTGCTATTATTATTACTATCTTTGAACAGCTAATTTATGATTTGTTTCGAACAACATTTCTGTTCCTATAATCTGGCTAGCACTTGTGTAATTATTTCTAACTGTATTGCCCGTTGGAGATGTGTTAGTATCCGCCACTATAGTTGCTTTCACTATCTTTGCATGTCCGGTAATGCAATCGGTTACACTGATGTAACTCTACATGGGTTCTCTCACGGTTTCAGTTCAATAAATGTTACATCTTCAGTTTGAATTATTGTGTTCAGATCACAGCAACACTTTGAATCTTTGCTACAATCGACTGATAATTCGACTATGGTCAAGTTTCTCACTGTACCGCTGACACTCCTTGTTACTGTCATAAGTTTGGAAAAATAACGTGACTGGTTGATTTAAAATCGTTGCTTCGAAATGTAATCCCATGTGAACTGATAATTCAGAAAGTTGCAGCTTAACCGTCTATTCTCTCCTGTAATAGTGTAAATTACTTCAGTTTGTTGTAATGTTACAGTATCTATTGAGAATGGACTCAATGCTCAGAAACAGGTTAAAGCCCACAGGATGGCGCTATTCAGAATGTTTTCGCATATTTTACGAATTCCCTTGTGATATTTCGAAATTGCAATTAAATGAACAACATTTGTAAAGTAATAGATGCATTGGAAATAAACAGAATATAGAAGAAACTTGCATTTATGTAGGACCGTTCATGGCATTGGGACGTCAAGATGGGCTTGGCAGCCAGTGACATTTTTCGGTAATGTGTTCAGTGTTGTCATGTAGAAGAACTTTTGAGATCTTTTTGTGTCATGCAATTGGACAGCTTGAATAGTAAAATATTTATATTCCGTGCATATGATGAACAAAGTTCGGATTTCAACATATACGGAATCATGGATGTAGTTTCAATTATGAAACGAAAAGAAATGTCAGTTATTTGTGGTGATTATTTGGATTACATTTTATTCCCTCTCCCGACCGTGCAGTTGTTGATTCTGTAGGTACTCTCTGAAAAGCCCGAGGTGGTGTCACTACCGATTGTTGTCCTGTCCAACAGTTCCTAACACTGATCCACTCACATCTAATTTTTTCGTCCTCCTCTATCACTCACTTCTCATAATTCCCTGCTAATATATAATCCATTTAATCCTGTCAATTTTTAAGTTCCTCTTCCAATTTTCGAAGGAGCTTTTCGCTCTTCCTCGACGTGGTGAGGCTTGAGAAGCTGGAATAATTCTCGTGCTAACAGAGACATTTAACATGATAGAATGGTGGTGGTGATGGAGGGTATGCAATAGACCTCGAAATCATGGAGGGTTTTGAAGCAGTAAGTAAGGGGGAAATGTTACCATTGGAACAAGTGCAACGGACTCATATTTAACGTAACTGGCGAAAAGCCAGAGATGGGACGGGGGATTTTTTTTTGAACCAAGTGAGTTGTTATAGAATTCAGTGCCCGAAGGGGCTATGGATGCAGTTTCAAAAGTAACGTTCAAAAGGGAAACTGGATAAATACGTGAAGTAGAGAACGTTCCACACCTATGGGAAAGAAGCAGGGGAATGGGACAAGTTGAATAGTTCTTTCAAAGCGCCGGCAAGGGCAAGATAGGCTGAATGGCCTCTTTCGGTGCTGTAATCCTAAGATGCGAAATAACGTTGTTGGCTCTTGCTAGAGTTTAGGTGCATGTGCGTCTCGTATCCCCACTTCCAAGTCTCTAATTGTACAGTGTGCGCCTGGATAGATTTTAAAGACATTCATCGAGGCAGACTCCATGGTGTTCTCACCTGAAATCTGCACAATGAAGAGGAGAGGGAACATGGACTGTTTCCTGCTCTTCAACTTCGCTTACAAGTAGAGATCCATCAGGGTGAAAAATCTGACTGGTCCTCCTGCTTCATACAGCGTCACTGTGTTGGCACCAGGGCTATGATCTAGGAATATAGTAGTTCAATAACTCACTGTGATTACTAATTCACTGCACTTGGATTACTTGGCTTGATAGACAACAGAGCTCGCAGGAGACTCCGCAGTCACGTCAAGGTGGAGAGTCTCAGTGACCCAGAGATGGAGAACCGCAGGAAATCAATGATTATTCTGTACGGTGTATCGGGGAATTTCATACTGTTATGGGCGCTGTATATGATATGGAGTATCTATTGGCGAATGGCTTACCTGGGCTATGAGACTGTGTATCTCCCCGTGTTTGTACGGGAGTTAGCTTTCATGTTTCAACTCACGGCTTGCTGCACAAACACCTGCATTTATGCAGTGATACAGTGCAAGTTCAGAGATGAAATGAAGAATCTTTTACAATATCCCTTTGTTGCAATTGTTAAACTAATTGAAAATAAAAGCAACTGAGTGTTAGAATTCGATCTCGTCTCAACTTATTACATTTGGCTCTCTACCAGTCTAAGGACATAATGTGTCACATGTACTCCAAACTGACAGGTTTATTAATAACACTAGGGCTAGGAGGGACAGCAGATTGTGACTATGGGATGAGGCGGATTGAAAGGGACAAAGACAGTCTAAGTGAGTGGTCAAATCTTTGGCAACTGCAATTCAACATGAACATCCATTTTGGATCCAAAAAAAAGATCAGCCGGAGCATTTTCTGAGAATACAGCATCTGGAGAGGAGGCGATCCATTTGGGTGCCCACTGCACAAATCATTAAACGCTAACAGACAGGTACAAAAAGAAATCAATAATTTATTTATTTCAAGAGGTCTGGAATATGAAGGTGTGAACGTTATTCTTCAGTTCTGCAGAGACTTGATCAGAGTACCACTCTTCCGTTTTGGATAATGTACCACAGGAAGGCGTTACTGAGAATGCAGTGCAGATTCAGCAGAATGATGCCGGGGTATTAAATGATGAGAAAAGGATGCATCAACACAGCTTGTATAGTCTTGAGCACAGGAAATTAAGGTGTGATCTGAGTAAGTGTCTGAAATGGGTAATGTGTTTGATCGAATAGTTGGTTAGATATGGAGAAACTGCTTCTTCTGATGTTGGGATCAAAACAAGGTGCTTAAATCTTAAAATTCGATGTTCACTATTCTGGAGGAAAACTAGCAAAGGCTCTTTCATTTAGGAGGCAGTACAAATCCTGAATTCTTTCCCCTAAAAATGCTTTACATGCTCGGGGACATTTGGAGTTTTTAAAACTACAATGGATACATTTTTATTAGTTTTTGGTGACGGAACACGGCAGCTAACTGGAGTTAAGGATCACATTAACTATGTTTTAGTTTAATGATAGAGTGGGTTCGTGGGACTGAATTATCTTCTCCTATTTCTGATGTTCCTATGTCATGCAATCAGAAACAAATCCAGGGATATGTAGCTGTAGAACATGCCTGGGGTCATGGTTTGTGAAGGAAATTTTCAGTAGATCCCTGCATTATCATCTTGGCACGTTGGCCCCTCAATCCTGCTTTGCCATTGAATTATATCCTGCTTGATTGTGACTATTCTATTTATCCACCGATTTTCTCTATCCCTCGATGCACCTACCGAACAGCAATCGATCTATCTCATTCCTGCAAGCTCCAATTACGCCCCTCCGCCTCACTGCATTCAAAACCTTTTTTTTTTCCTGGGATACCGTTCCAGCTTTTCACTTTGTTTGGAAAAAGTCAATTCTGGTCCTCAACAACCTAGCTTTCATTTTACAGTTCAGTTCCTTTGTTCCGATTTCCCCACACAAGGAATGGGCGGCATAGTGGCGCAGTGGTTAGCAGCCTCACAGCTCCAGCGACCCGGGATCAATTCTTGGTACTGCCTGTGTGGAGTTTGCAAGTTCTCCCTGTGTCTCCGCGGATTTCCTCCGGGTGCTCCGGTTTCCTCCCACATGCCAAAGACTTGCAGGTTGATAGGTAAATTGGCCATTATAAATTGCCACTTGTATAGGTAGGTGGTAGGGAAATATAGGGAGAGGTGGGGATGTGGTAGAAATATGGGATTAGTGTAGCCTTAGTATAAATGGGTGGCTGATGGTCGGCACAGACTCGGTGGGCTGAAGGGCCTGTTTCAGTGCTGCATCTCGAAACTAAACTAAACATCGAATGACATGACAAAGCCACAACCAGACCAGCAAAAAATTCACAATGCTCCAATTTAACATGTGGGTAGCTCACAGACCTGTTAATCAATAGCTTAGCAATTCACAGAGTCAAAGAATCATCTTTCCCCCACAGGGCTGACTCAGCCAGATGTCAGACGCAGCCCTTTACAGTCAATTGATATGGTTTCCAGGAATCTTTATCATCGAGTCCAGACCCCATGAAATCTAAAAGTTTCATTTCAAACATGTCAATGAAACGTTCTGCTGATTGCAGCCTACCCCAATCCTTCTGCTGATGTAACAGTACTCCTCCGTGTTGAAAACCATTTGGAGGTGGCACTGGGCATTGCAAGGGCACAGTATAAACTATGGATAAATAACTTCAATGTCCATCAATAAAACTGGATTACTCGTATCTGAATTGTCTGAACTGGCCGAGTCCTGAGCACATAAGTGCAAGACTGGACTGTAGCCAGGTGCTGAGAGAATCAACACGAAGGAACAACCTTCATGTTCTCACTCATGTAACTTACTTGTCACAGAGGCATCCCTCCATGAATGTATGGGTAGGATTGAACACATTACAGCCCTTCTAGAGACTAAGTCCCACCTTCACACTGAGGACACTCACCCACATGTCAGATGACACTACGAATGTGCAAAGTTGGATGGAGTAATAACAGATCTCGCAGCTCTGAACTCGGCATCCATGAGGTGTTATGCATTACCAGTAGAAGTAGATTGTATTCAAACACAACCGGTGACTTCACTGCCGAGCATTTCCCCCGCATGCCTCAATTACCATCAAATCAATGAACCAATCCTAGTTAATGAGGAATGTCTCTCTACGCCCTATGACCGGTTCTGCACAACATGAATTGGCCAAATGCTTGGGCGATTTTTTAAAACCAGTCTTGAGCAAGTTCTACACACACATGGTGAAGGATTCCTTCACATATGCGAAGACCATCTAGGACTTGCGTATTAATAGCAATGCTGTGTTCATGTACTCATTTGACATTACGAGCCTATTAACCAATGTACCACTTAAGGAAGCCATGGTTATTTGTGCTGCAGTACTATATCATAGTGATACACACCCGCTACCATTACATGAATCAGTATTAATTGAAATTATGAACACAGCAACTCACGTAGTTAAGTTCAGTTTTAATGATACCATGTAAGCCCAAATAGATGTTTTTGCCATGGGATCCCCTTTAGGCCCAGCTCTTGCAAACATCTTCATTGGGTTCCATGACTAATGTGTCTTTGAGGGAATGACACCTAACCTCCTACCTCTTGTAGAAGATATGTTTGCTTTATTTGAATCCACAGCTGCATGCAATGATTTCCTTACATGTCCTAATGGTCTCCATCCTGCGCTCAAGTTTAGATTTGAAATGGAGTGAAATGAGCTGCTTTTCTTTGACGTACTAGTTGGGAAATGTGCGAAGGGATGCTCTACTATGGTCTACTGCAATCCTACCTTCACTGCTCAGTACAAACGTTGGGATTAAAAAAGTTCCATGCATTGTAAGATTGGCCTTATTGGCAATCTCGTAAATAGGGCCCGAGCCATTTACTCACCATGCATGCTCGATGGTGAAATAGGGCAAATCAAAGCCATCCTGCATGATAATGGCGACCCGGATCAGATCATTTATCATTGTATATCATGCGAACTTATGAGCAGGCCTAATGCCATCATTTTTGGCCCTGAAGAGTGCCCGGTCCTTTTTTTTATTCGTTCATGTTTAGTGGGTATCGCTGCCCTAATTGCCTTTGAGAAGGTGGTGGTGAGCTGCCTTCTTGAACCGCTACAGTCCATGTGGGGTAGGTAGACCCACAGTGCTGTTAGGAAGGGATTTCCAGGATTTTGACCCAGCGACAATGAAGGAACGGCGATATAGTTCCAAGTCAGGATGGTGTGTGACTTGGAGAAGAACTTGCAGGTGGTGGTGTCCCCATGCATCTGCTGCTCGTGTCCTTCGAGGTGGCAGAGGTCACTGGTTTGGAAGGTGCTGTTTAAGGAGCCTTGGTGCGTTGCTGCAGTGCATCTTGTAGATGGTACACACTGCTGCCATTGTGCATCAGTGATGGAGGGAGTGAATGTTTGTGGATGGTGTGCCAATCAAGAGGGCTGCTGTGTCCTGGCTGGTGTCGAGCCTCTTGAGTGTTGTTGGAGCTGCACCCATCCAGGCAAGTGGAGAGCATTCCATCACACTCCTGATTTCTGTTTTGTAGATGGTGGACAGGCTTTGGGGAGTCAGGAGGTGAGTTACCCGCCACTGGATTCCTAGCCTCTTACCCTCTCTTGTAGCCACGGTATTTATATGGCTGCTCCTGTTCAGTTTCTGCTCAATGGTAAACTGCAGGATGTTGATAGTGGGGGATTCAGCGATGCCATTGAACGTCAAGGGGAGTTGGTGAGATTCTCTCTTGTTGGAGATGGTCATTGCCCGGAATATTATTTGCCACTTATCAGCCCAAACCTGGATATTATTCAGGTCTTGCTGCATTTCTACACTGAATGCTTCAGTATCTGAGGAGTTGCGACTGGTGTTGAACATTGTGCAATCATCAGCAAACATTCCCACTTCTGACCTTATGATTGAAGGAAGGTCATTGATGAAGCAACTGAAGATGATCGGACCTCGGACATTACCTTAAGGAAATCCTGCAGTGATGTCTCGGAGCTGAGATGATTGACTTCCAACAAGCATAACCATCTTCCTTTGTGCTAGGTATGACCCCAACCAGTGGAAAGTTTTCCCCCTGATTCCCATTCACTCCAGCTTTGCTAGGGCTCTTTGATGCCATACTCGGTCAAATGCTGCCTTGATGTCAAGGGCAGTCACTCTCACCTCATCTACTGAGTTTAACTCTTTTGTCCATGTTTGAAGCAAGGCTGTAATGAGGTCAGGAGCTGAGTGGCCCTTGCAGAACCCAAACTGAATGTCACTGAGCAGGTTATTGCTAAGCAACTGCCGCTTGATGGCACTGTTGATGACACTTTCCATCACTTTACTGATGATTGAGAGCAGACTGCTGTGGTAGAATTGGCCAGGTTGGTTTTTCCTGCTTTTTGCTGACAGGACATGAGTGGGCACTTTTTCACATTGCCGGATAGATGCCAGTGTTGTAGCTTCACTGGAACAGCTTGGTTTGGGCACAGCAAGTTCTGGAGCAGATATCTTCAGTACTATTACTGGAATCTTGTCACAGTCCATAGCCTTTGCAGTATCCAGTGCCTTCAGTCATTTCTTGATATTACGCGGGGTGAATCAAATTGGCTGAAGACTGGCATCTGTGATGCTGAGGACTTCAAGAGGAGTCCGAGATGGATCATCAATTCAGCACCTCTGGATGAAGGTTGTTGCAAATTCTTCAGGCTTATCTTTCGCACTCATGTGCTGGGCTCCCCCATAATTGAGGATGCGGATATTTGTGGAGCCACCTCCTCCAGTTAGTTGTTTAATTGTCCACCTCCATTCATGACTGGATGTGGCAGGACTGCAGAGCTTAGATCTGATCTGTTTGTTATGGGATCGCTTATCTCTGTCTATCGCATGCTGCTTGGCACACAAGTACTCCTGAGTTATAGCTTCAGCAGGTTGGCACCTCATTTGGAGGAATGCCTGGTGCTGCTCCTGGCATGCCTGTTGCACTGTTCATTGAGCCTAGTTTAGTCTGCAGCTTGACGGTAATGGTAGAGTGGGGGCTATGCCGGGCCATGAGTTTACAGATTGTAGATGAGTGCAATTCTGCTGCTGCTATTGGCCCACAGTGCCTAATGGATGCCTTGTTTTGTGTTGCTAGATCTGTCCAAAATCTATCCCATTTAGCACCATGGTAGTGCCAAACAACATGATGAAGGGTATCCTTTGTCTCCACAAGGATGGTGCGGTGGTGACTCCTACCAATACTGTCATGGACAGATGCCTCTGTGGCAGGTAGCTTTGTGTGGCTGAGTCCGAGGTCAAGCATATTTTCCCCTTTTGTTGGTTCCCTCACCACCTGCCACAGTCTAGCAGTATGTTCATTTGGACTCGGCCAGCAGTGGTGTTACCCATCCTATTTTGGTGATGGACATTGAAGCCCCCATGCAGAGTACATTCTGCACCCTTGTCTCTTCATTACTGTTAAACATGGAGGAGAACTAATTCATCAGCTGACGGGGTGTAGGTGGCAATCAACAGGAGCTTTCCTTACCCATATTTGGCCTAATGCGAAGAGACTTCGTGGAGTTTAGAATTGATGTCAAAATCTTCCAGGGCAACTCCCTCCTACCTGTATAATCACTAGTTTGACTTTCTGGTGAGAAAGGACATGGTGATGGCTGTGTTTGGGACGTTACTTGCAAGGCATGATTCGGTGAGTATGACACTGTTGTTTGACTCAGCTCTCTCAACTTTGGTACAAGCCCCCAGATGTTAGTAGGGAGGACTCTGCACGATCGACAGGGCTTGTTTTGGCCATTGTCATTTTCAGTACTTGGGTCGATGCACGATGTCAGTCTGGTTGCATTCCTTATTTGCTTTGTGATGGATCAATACAGCTTAGTGTATTCCACTGGTAACCACATTGCTATGGGTCTGGAGTCGCATTAAGTCCAGACAAAGAGCATTAGTGAACCGGATGAGTTTTAATGACAATGATTCATGGACATTATTAGACCCACTTTTATTTCCAGATTTATTATCTGAATTCAAATTCCATTCTTTGCCATGATGGAATTCGAGCCCACGTCCCAAAAGCAACACCCTCAGTCTCTGGGTTTCTAGCCCAGAGACAATACCACTACGTCACCGCCTGCCCTGTTTATGTAAAATTATCCTGGAAGGGTAATGTAGCCCAAAAATATGAGCAACAGATGAATTTAGCTGTTTCACACTGCTACCATGCACTAACAATATGTATGGTGTTTGCCACTAACAGGATGCTGCCATCGATCCAAAACGACAGCCTCTCTGTCACACAAATAAGTAATGTGATATATGAATTTCAATGCCAGTGTGATGCTCGGTATATAGGCCGTACATTCCAAAGACTGGCGGATCATATCTAACATCATGTCCCTTCCATTGTTCACAATGGGCAAGGTACAGGCTTACCCAACCAGCCCGTGCTTGCAGAACTCAAAAAACAGTGTCCAACATTAGATATGACAGGACAACATTTACTAAATAATCCTCAGTGTGCTACCTATGAGGCTGACAACCAATTTAAGATTGTCAGTAGGGCTCGCAGAGTGGCACATCTGCACATAAGAACAAAGAACAAAGAACAGTACAGCACAGGAACAGGCCATTCGGCCCTCCAAGCCTGCGCCTATCTTGATGCCTGCCGAAACTAACACCTTCTGCACTTCCAGGGCCCATATCCCTCTATTCCCTTCCTATTCATATATTTGTCAAGATGTCGCTTAAACGTCGCTATCGTAACTGCTTCCACCACATCCCCTGGCAGCAAGTTCCAGGCACTCACCACCCGCTGTGTAAAAAACTTGCCTCGCACATCCCCTCTAAACTTTTCCCCTCGCACCTTAAACCTATCTCCCCTTGTAACTGACTCTTCCACCCTGGGAAAAAGCTTCTGACTATCCACTCTGTCCACGCCGCTCCTAACTTTGTAAACCTCTATCATGTCGCCCCTCCACCTCCGTCGTTCCAGTGAAAACAATCCGAGTTTTTCCAACCTCTCCTCATAGCTAATGCCCTCCAGACCAGGCAACATCCTGGTAAACCTCCTCTGTACCCTCTCCAAAGCCTCCATGTCCTTCTGGTAGTGTGGCGACCAGAACAAACTGGAAGCTACACATATTAATACACAAGGTGTTATTCTTTGCAGCAGAAAGAACATGTACAAACATTGTACCGAAGAAGGGTCACTGACCGGAAATGTTAACTCTGCTTCTCTTTTCACAGATGCTGCCAGACCTGCTGAGTGGTTCCAGCATTTCTTGCTTTTATTTCAGATTTCCAGCATCCGCAGTATTTTGCTTTTATTTTATTTTTATGTACAAACATTGTGCCTGTTCCAGCGAATAAAACTAAATGGCAGCCATTCATTGGTTCATTTCTCAGCCTTGACCAATCAGAGTCAAGCTACCTGGTTTAAATTTCAAACTAAGCTTGGCAGTTAACTGTCAGTCACTGTAAACTGGTGCATTCGCCATGGCAATGCCTCCACCAATCAGAGCTCACTTGCCAACCAATCAGCACTCTGTTCTCATACAGTATAAAGTTATTCTATTCCCTTACATTGGTATTCTTGCATGTTGTCCTGATGAGTGCAAGATGGAAAGCTTCGACAATATGTCTCTATATTGATTAAATGTGTCATGGAATAGCATCGTTAACATTAAGAAAGTAAGAGAAATGTTGTATGTCTTGAAGGGAATGTTCAGCCCGGTTATTGATTTTTTCCCCAGTTACATAACTCATGAAAGTTATGATGTTAATGATTGGAGTCATGACAATGGTCATACTGCTAAAGTATTTCGTTTTTTATTTGATAATTATTTGATGTATATACAGCGGAAATGCTGCAGACCTCTTAGTCCCAGCTTGCAGCGTCCATCTCTCACTGTATGCAATTATGGGTTGGTTCAAAGTAGAGTTGTGAATGGAGATGAGCACTGAACAGATTTTTTTTTAACGATCTTTTACCCCTTTAGCGAGCATCTCTAAAGTAATACAACACCCAAAGTTGCTTCACTGGAGCCTTATCAAACACAATTTGACATCAAGCCACATAAGGAGATTACAACAGATAATCATCGGTTTGGTCAAAGAGGCTGGTTTAAAGGACCGTCTTAGATGAGGAGAGAGGTGATAGAGAAGCTTTGAGATTTAAGAATTGAATTACATCACTTCGGGCCTAGGCAGCTGAAGACGCAGGCAAAAACAGTAGATCATTTAAAATCAGAAATTCACAAGAAGCCACCATTGGAACAATGCAGAGATCTCGAAGGATGTAGAGCTGGAGCGGGTTAATGGATAGGGAGGGACTAGGCCATTCAGCGATTTTAAAACATACAAACATACAAATTAGGAGCAGGTGTAGGCCACTCAGCCCTTTAAGCCTGATCTGTCATTCAATAAGTTCATGGATGAACTGATTACTCCACATTCCCACCTTCCCCGATAACCTTTCACCCCCTTGCTTATCAAGAATCTATCTACCTCTGCCTTAAAAATATTCAAAGACTCTACTTCCACCGCCTTTTGAGGAAGAGAATTCCAAAGACTCACGACCCTCTGTGATAAAAAAAAATGTCTCCTCATCTCAATCTTAAATGGGAGACCCGTTATGTTTAAACAGTAACCCCTAGTTCTAGATTCTCCCACATGGAGAAGCATTCTTTCCACATTCACCCTGTCAAGACTCCTCAAGATCTGATATGTTTCAATCATGTTGCCTCTTATCCTCTAAATTCCAGCAGGCACAAGCCTAGCCTGTCCAATCTTTCCTCATAAGACAGTCCGCCCATTCCAGGTATTAGTCTAGTAACCCTCCTCTGTACTGCCTCCAACACATTTACATCCTTCCTTAAATAAGGAGACCAGTACTGTACACAGCACTCCAGATGTCGTCTCACCAATGCCCTGTATAGCTGAAGCATAACCTCCCTACTTTTGTATTAAATTTCCCTCATAATAAACAATAGCATTCAATGAGCTTTCCTAATTATGTGCTGTACCTGCACACTAACCTTTTGCGATTCATGCAATAGGACACCCAGATCCCTCTGCATCTCCGAGCTCTGCAATCTCTCACAATTTAGAAAATGTGCTTCTTTTTTATTCTTCCTGCCAAAGTGGACAATTTCCCACTTTCCCACATTGTACTCCATTTGCCAAACAAGACATAGAATGGTAAAATCGAGGCGTTGATACTTTGGAAACCATTGATATGGACGTTGCTGCAAGATGTGGAGAGCATTGTAATCCCAAACAGCCATATCTGCGGTAAGTGTCTTCAACTCAAAAAAACTTTCACTCAGATTGTTTGAACTGGAGGACAAGATATAGACACTGGAGATCATTAGAGCAGGGGACAGTTACCCGGACACTTTGTTCCAGGAGGCAGTCATACTCCTTATCTTCATTAGAAATTTAGAAATTAAAGGCAATGGACAGGAAGGTGTGACTGCGAGATAGACAAGTGTATGTATCCAGTATGCCATGATGGAAAAGCCTCAGCACTTGACTTTGACCAACAGGTACAAGGAACGTGCTATCTGTGTGGATAGGAACAAGGACAGCAGGCTGGATGGGAAAGCTGACTGTAGCACCATGGTGCAGGAGGCCACTCAACTGGGAGGAGTGAAAGGTAACGTGGCAGTGATAATGAACAGTAGAATCAGGGAAATAACTGTTCCAGATACTGTTGTCTGCAGCTGCAACCTGGAATTCTGAAGGTTGTGTGGACTTGCCGGTGCCAAGGCTAAAGACACTTCGTCACAGCTGGAGGACCCAGTTGTCATGATCCATGTAGGAACCAATGATAGAAGTAAAACGAAGAATGCTTTTCCACTGAGAGAATTTGCAAAGGTAGGAACCTTTGAGGGAGCAGAGCTAGTGTGGTGGAGATTAAAAGAGCAGGCATAAGAGGGAGCAGAGCAAGTGTGGAAGACTAGAAAATTGCGGGCCTCTGTGGGAGCACAGTTAGAGCAGCAGATAGTGTGTGGGATTAGATCTGACCGACAGCATTCGTTCATGTGACCCTCTGTACTATCAACACCTTCCCTTTTGTTATCTATTGCCCCACCCCCGATTTATTTGTTTAACACCTATAACATTTCTAACTTTTGTCATTTCTGATAAAAGTTCAGTGACCTGAACTGTCAACTCTGCTTCTTTCTCCACAGATGCTGCCAGACCAGCTGAGTATTCCCAACATTTTTTGCTTTTATTTGCGTTCTTTCTTATTGGTGCCACCGAGATACACTAGGGAAATATTGAGAATAGCCCACGAGATTCCAATGGCCGGACATGATCGTGTCAGAAAGACCCAAGCCCGCATAAGACAGCATTTTCACTGGCCACAACACCACAAGGATGTGGTCCGATTCTATAACACTTGACACACGTGCTAAGATATGGGGAAGCCTTAATCTGTAATAAAATCTGTATTCTTAATTCCGATACTGGCTTTTGGGGACCCGTTCATTAGAGTGCTGGTAGATTGCGTGGGACCCCTGCCGAAAACAAAAGGGGCGGGCTTCCAGTATCTTCTCACCATTATGGATGTGACTACTCGATTCCAGATGCTATCCCTCTAAGAACGATCTCTGCTAAGATAGCGAAGGAGGGGTTAACCCAATTCCTCATCTGATATGGGCTGCCTGCTGAGGTCCAGTCAGATCAGGGCACAAATTTTATGTTCAGTATTTCTCAAAAGGTCATGGGTAATCTGGGCATAACCCAGCCAAAGTTCTTAGCCTATCACCCAAAGTCACAAGGGGCTTTAAGTGCTTCCTGTACTTGCATGTTAGCTTTCAGTGACTTATGACCAAGGGCACCCAGGTCCCTTTGGACATCAACACTTCCCAATCTCTCACCATTTAATAAATACTCTGCATTTCTGTTTTTCCTACCATAGTGCATAACTTCACATTTTCCACATGATATTCCATCTGTATGTTCTTGCCCACCCACTTAGACTGTCAAAATTCCCTTGAACACTTTTTGCATTCTCTTCACAACTCACAATCTCACCTAGCTTTTGTGTCATCAGCAAGTTTGGAAATATTATGTTTGGTCCCCACATCCAAGTGATTGATAGAGATTTTGAATAGTTGGGGCACAAACACTGATCACTTGTGCGAGTGGTGTACACACGCCCTAAAAATAACTTCATGGTAGGATGGAATATAAAGGAAGAAATAATGTCAGCTTGTTAGAAAGGTACGGTGATAATCATGGGGGATTTTAGTGTACATATGGACTGGAAAATCAAATGGGCAATGGTGGCTTAGAGGAGGAATTAATAGAAAGATTTCGGGCTATTTTATCCAGTACATTCTGGAGCCAACCAGAGAGAAGATGGTACCAGAGCTGGTATTGTGCAGTGAGATAGGATTACTTAATCACCTCATAGAGAAGGCGCCCCTAAGCAGCAGCAATCATAATAATTATTGGCAAGTAACTGGTAAGTTAGTCCTCTTAGTACACTGGCAATAATTAGTTTGTATAGTTAAGTAATGACAGGGCAGCTCGGCCAAGTGGAATCCGCCTCCTCTGGTATGTGGGAAGTCATGGACAGACCATATGTCCTTGACAAACACATCTGCACGAAGTGCCACCAGCTGCAGCAGCTTAAGCTCCGGGTTTTGGAATGCGAGCTGTGGTTGGAGTCACTACAGCGCATCCATGAGGCAGAGAACTACATGAATAGCTCGTTTTAGGAGGTAGTCACCCTTGTGCTTAACAGAGCACAGGCAGAGAAGAAATGGATGGCTGCAAGAGAGACAAGAAGGTCAAGACAGGTAATACAAGAGTCCCCACAGGGCATCCACTTTCCAATCGATATTCAGTTCCACGTACAGATGGGGAAGAGGGTTCCTCTGGAGAGTACAGTGACAGTCATGGCCAGAGCACCATGGGTGGCTCAGCTGTGCAGGGAAGGAGGGGAAAGGACAAGAGAATAGTAGTGATTGGGGATTCTATCGTTAGGGAATCAGATCAGCATTTCTGTGGTTGCAGATGTGATTCCAGGATGGTATGTTGTCTCCCCTGTAGAAGTGTTATGGATATCGCTGAGCGGCTACAGAGCATTTTGGAGGGCAATGGTGCACAGCCAGAGGTCGTGGTCCACATTGATACCAACGATATAGGAAGAAAGAGGAATGAGGTCCTGTAGGCTGAGTTTTAGGGAGTTAGGAACGAAATGAGCAAGAAGGACCTCAAAGGTAATAATCTCTGGAGTACTCCCAAGGCGAGTGAGTATCGAAATAGGAACATACTCTGGAGGAAAAAGTGATGCAGGATGGGGGGCCTCAGATTTCTGTGGCATTGGGACCGGTTCTGGGGAAGGTGAGACCTGTACAAGCCGAACGGTCTACACCTGAACAGGAGTGGGACAAATATCCTTGCAGGAAGGTTTGCTAGTACTGTTGGAGATGGTTTAAACTAGTTTTGCAGGGGGATGGGAATCTGAGCGCTGTGTTAAATAGGACAATTTCAGGGCATCGAACAGGATGCAGAAAATTAATGAGTGACTCTGAAAGACAGAAGAAGCAAAGGTTAAAAAGTGTGCAGCACAGGAATTTGGCAGTGTTAAAGGGTGTTTAAATTCAAGGAGTATAGTAAATAAAGCCGATGAGCTGAGGGCACAGATAGACACATGGCAACACGATGTCATTGCTATAATGGAAACTTGGCTTAAAGAGGGACAAGAATGGCAGCTCAAAATCTCTGGATATTGAGTTTTCAGGCGGGATAGAGAGGGGCTAAAAAAGGGTGTGGCATCATTAGTTAAGGAATCAATAACAGCTTTGAGGAGGGATGATATGCTAAATGAATCATCAAACGAGGCCATTTAGGTGTAACTCAGGAATAAAAAAAGGGACAGCCACACTACTAGGAGTGTACTATAGACCCCCAAATAGTGAGAGGGAGGTTGAAGAACAAATATGCAAGCAAAGTTCTGAGTGCAAGGACTAATGGGCAATAATAGATGGGGATTTCAACTACCCCAATATCAACTGGGATGCAAACAGTGTGAAGGGCACAGATGGGACAAAATTCCTTTACTGCATTCAAGAGAACTTTTTTACCCATGACGTAACAAGCTCAACGAGAGGGGGCGGAATTCCATACTAAGTCTTTTGTAATGAAGCTGAGTAAGTGGATGAAGTAACAATGGGTGACCATTTTGGAGATGGTGACCATAAAACAGTTACTTTTAGCATAATCATGGAAAAGGACAAAGATAAAGCAGGAATAAAGGTTCTAAATTGGGTGAAGGCACATTTTACGAAACTGAGAGTTGACCTTGTAAAAGTGGACTGGATACAGCTACCCGAAGGAACATCAGTTGCAGACCAGTGGGAGGACTCCAGAATGATAAACAAATGCAAACAAAGCGAGGGAATACATAATAAATGGGGGGATATTGAGAGGCATAGAGGAAGTCAGAGACCTTGGAGTCAAGTCCACAGATCCCTGAAGGCGGCAGGGCAGGTAGATAGAGTCGTGAAGGAGGCATATGGAATGCTTTCCTTTATTGGTCCAGTTATAAAATGCAAAAGCAGGGACATAATACTGGAATTGTAGAAAATGCTGGTTTGGCCACAGCTGGAGTACTGCGTACAGTTCTGGTCATCACAGTACAGTCAGGAGATTATTGCTCTGGAGAGAGTACAGAGGAGATTTACAAGAATGTTGCCAGGGGTTGAAAGTTGCAGCTATGAGGAAATATTGGATAGGCCAGGGTTGTTTTCCTGAGGACAGAGGAGGCTAAGGCGTGACTTAATTGAGATGTACAAAATCATGAGGGGCCACAATAGAGTAGACAGGAAGAACCTGTTTCGCCTAGTGGAGAGATCAGTTACCAGGGGCACAGATTTAAGATGACTGGTAGAAGGATTAGAGGGGACATGAGGAAAAACCTTTTTCACCCAGAAGGTGGTGGGTGTCTGGAATTCACTGCCAGGATTGGTGGTGGAGGCAGAAACCCTCAATTCTTTCAAAAGGTACCTGGACATGCACCTGAAATGTTGTAACCAGCAAGGCTATGGACCAGGTGCTGGAAGGAGGGATTAGATTGAGCGACTAGTTTTTTTCAGCCAGCATGAGCACGATGGGCTGAATGGCCTCCTTCTGTGCTGTAATTTTCTATGGTTTTCTATGCTTCTTAGTAACATGTTCTGTGGATAAAGGGGGACAAGTGGATGTACTGTACTTAGATTTCCAGAAGGCATTTGATAAGATGCCACACCAAAGATTATTGCAGAAAATAAAAGCTCATGGTAGAGGGGTTAACATTTTGGCAAGGATAGAAGATTGCTAGTTAACAGGATTCACAGAGTAAGCACAAATGGGTCATTTTCTGGTTGACAAGATGTAACGAGTGTTGTGACACAGGAATCAGTGCTGGTACTTCAACTTTTTACAAGTTATTTAAATGACTTGGACGAAGGGACCAAAGGTATGGTTGCTAAATTTGCTGATGACACAAAGATGGGTAGGGAAATAAGTTGTGTAGAGGACAGAGGAGACGACGTAGGGATATAGATAGGTCATGTGAGTGGGAAAAGATCTTGCAAATGGAGTGTAATGTGGGAAAATGTGAAATTGTCCATTTTGGTAGGAAGAATAAAAAAGAAGCATACTATCTAAATGGTGAGAGCTTGCAGAGCTCCGAGATACAGAGGGATCTGGGTGAATTGCAAAAGGTTAGTATGCAGGTACAGCATGTAATTAGGAAAGCTAATAGAATGTGATCATTTATTGCAAAGGGAATTGAACAAAAATGTAGGGAGGTTATGTTTCAGTTATGCAGGGCATTGGTGAGACCACACCTGGGGTACTGTGTACAGTATTGGTCTCCTTATTTAAGGAAGGATGTAAATGTAAAGGAAGCATTTCAGAGAAGGTTTATTGGACTGGAATTAAGCTGGAATGGGCGGGTTGACTTATGAGGAAAGGTTGGATAGGCTAGGCTGGAGTTTAGAAGAGTAAGAGGCAACTTGATTGAAACATAGATAATCCTAACAGGTCTTGACAGGGTGCATGTGGAAACGACATTTCCTCTTCAGAGAGAATCTAGAACTATGAGTCACTGTTTACAAAATAAGATGTTGTCCATTTAAGACAGAGATGAGTAGACATTTTTTTTCTCTCAGAGGGTCATGAGTCTTTGGAATTCTCTTCCGCAAAAGGTGGTGGAGTCAGAGTCTTTGAACATTTTTAAGGCAGAGGTCAATAAATTCTTGATAAACAAGGGGTGAAAGATTGTCGGGGGTAGGCGGGAATGTGGAGGTGAGGTTACAATCAGATTAGCCATGATCTTGTTGAATGACGGAGTAGGCTCTAGAGTGTGGTCCACTCCTGCTCCTAATTTCTATGACCCGACTAGTCACAGCCTGCAAACCTGAGAATGGCTCTTTTATCCATACCCTCTGCTTGCTGTCCTTAAATCAATTCTCAATCCATGCCAATATATTACCCTTAATCTTATGTGCACTAATTTTGCTTATTGGGACCTTATCGAAAGCCTTCTTAAAATCCAATACACCATATCCACTGGTGCCCCCTTATCCATCCTGCTCATTACATCCTCAAAAAACCCGAACAAATTTGTGAAACAGGATTTCCCTTTTATAAATCGGTGTTCACTTTGCTGAATCCTACCATCATTTTCTAACTGTCCAGTTATCACATCCTTGAAAATAGATTCTTCCATTTTCTCCACTGCTGTTGTCAGGCAAACAGGTCTTTAGTTCACCATATCTTCTGTCGCTCCCTTCTTAAATAGTGGGGTTACATTTGATACCTTCCAATCTGCAGGAACTGTTCCAGAATCTATAGAATTTTGGAAGACGACCACCAACACATCCACAATCTCTCCAGCCACATACTTCAACACTCCAGAATGCTGATCATCAGGCCCAGGGGATTTATCAACTTTCAGCCCGTCCAGTACCATTTTTTCCTAATACTGGTTTCTTTCCATTTCTCATTCTCGCTCATCACTTGGGTCTTTAGGATTTCTGAGTTTTAAAAAAAAAATCTTCCTCTGTGAAGACAGGCACAAAGTATCTGCTTCGTGTCTCTGCCATTTCCTTAATCCCTCTTGTAAATGATCCTGTCTCTGCTATGGGAGGGCCCACGTTTGTCTTTGCAAATCTTTTCCTTTTACATACCTATTGATGCTTTTACAGTCCATTTATATGTTTCTCGCTAGTTTACTTTCATATTCTATTTTCTCTTTCCTCATCAGTTTTTTGCTCTTCTTTTGCTGAATTCTAAAATGCGCCCAATCCTCAGACTTACTACATATTTGGCAACATCATAAGCTTCTTCCACTGATCGAACACAATCTTTAACTTCTCCTGTTAGCCATGGTTGAATCATTTGTCCGGCTGGGATCTTGTGCCTCATGGGAACGTAAATTTGTTGTAAACCATGTATTAATTCTTTAAATGCAAGCCATTGCCTATCTACTGTCATACATTTGCACCAGGCAGGGAACACAGTCTTCTGAACTCTCGCTCTAAGCTGCAGAGAACTATGTCCAGCCCCTCCTTATACTGTGCCCTATTGACACTACATTCCCTATTAACACACCCGCTTGAATGGCTTCCTATACCACGGTGCCGTGGTCATTTTGCTCATCCACCCTGAAGCCCCCGCTTTCATCCATATAGGCTGCAAGAACCTCAAGCCTGTTGGGAAACTTCCAGGGTTGAGTCTCCACAACTTCTACCTTCTCAATCCCCATACTTGCCTCACTCATTGCCTCCTGTCCCTGACCATGGATCAAATCAGACGACCCTATCCTAAGGGTATGAGCGCCTCATGGAACAAAGTGTCCAGGTAACTTTCCCCCTCCCTGATGTGTTGCAGTGTCTGCAGCTCGGCCTCTAGCTCAATGGCTCTGAGCCCAAGTTCCGTCAGCCACAGACACTTATTGCAGATGCGTTTGCCTTTGATCACACAGGCGTCTACAATCTAACACATTCTGCAGCTGCCACACATCACCTGCCCTGCCATTTTTATCGTGCGTAATTAATTCATTATTTTACTGATTATATTTTAATTAATATCCCTAGTCCTGCCTGTGCTTATATTCTTATTTCCCCAAATGAAATTTCTTCGTAAATAGGAAACACTCACCAGCCAATCAAATCAGCTTTACTTCAATTAGTAAAGCCTACTGCCTCTAATAATACAATACAATTACTAAATTTACCCAAGTTTTGAAAGGGAAATGAGAAAAATACTCAACAAACAATCAAATACCAGTCTTCCTGCGATGTCACACATTGTTTTCTTTCAAAACGTGGCAGATGCGCTCTGCAGCAACAGCCTGAACCTGGCTGGACGGGAGTGCTCTTTTAGGAGCTCCTGTCTGTCTCCAGGTCCTCCTACCTCCCGCTCTTCTAGGTGCTCCTGTCTGTCTCCAGGTCCTCCTCTCTTCCACACTCTTCGGTGCTCCTGCCTGTCTCCAGGTCCTCCTCCCTCCTGCTCTTTTAAGTGCTCCTGTTTGTCTCCAGGTCCTCCTCTCTCCTGCCATTTTAGGAGCTCCGATCTGTCTCCAGGTCCTCCTCCCTCTTGTTGTTTTAGGTGCTCCTGCCTGTCTCCAGGTCCTCCTTTTTCCTGCTCTTTTAGGAGCTCCTGTCTGTCTCCAGGTCCTCCTTCCTCCTGCTGTTTTCGGTGCTGCTGGCTGTCTCTGGATCCTCCTCTCTCCCGCTCTTTTAGTTGCTGTTGTCTGTCTCTGGGTCCTCCTCTCTCCTGTTCTTTTCCGTGCTGCTGCCTGTCTCCACTGCCTCCCCTGTCCCGCTCTTTGAATTTGTCTTTGAACATGTCCACGATGCCACAGTGTTGTCACATGTAGTGTTGCTGTACAGTTCTCTGAGTTGACTTTGGTTCCATCTGAGAATTGCATTGACTTTCTGGACCTCATATGATCTGGGATGGTCACATATCCTCACAACCTCTTCAGGATACCAAGTTCCTGATGCATTATTGAGGGCTCTGACCTTCTGCCCTATTCACAATCGAACCAATTCTGGTCTTGCTTGCCTGTCATACGATGCCTTCATTTTCCTTTTATTAGAAAAATAATGACCAGTAACCTAACCAATCACTAGCAAACCCTCTGGCCTCCGGGTACTTGTTGCAATGAACTGAAGCCCGAGGAGAGACTCCTAGCCTTCATGGTGTCCTTTACATGGACGTGCCTGATCCACTCAACCTGGACACTTCTACCATCTTCAGTGCATTACTGACTTCATGTATTGTAACAATTCGTGAATTTTGACAGATTGGAAGTCCTGCACCAGCGGTTCCAATTATGCCAACAATGTCAAACATGTCTGGTAGCCATTCAGAGCTCCCATAGATGCACTGTAAGGTTATTGTTCCAATTCACTTGATTGGAGAACCATTGTAGGCAGTTAGCCTAGCTGTGGTTGATCCTACCATAAATTCCCATTTCTTTAGATGCTTGTCCCTCAGTATACGGATAGGCTAAATATCTGCACTTGCTGCAGAGTCGATTTTCACTCAGAGCTTATGCTCACCACTCTTCTGCAGCCATGTAATCCTGATCATGGCTAATGCCTCAGATTGCATTATACAATTGACATGTTGATCCAAGTTAACTAAATGAAATGCTGCTCGCTGTATGCACATGTGTGTGCTCTTCATCAATGCCCTCCTGGCAATCTCTCTCTGTGCCAACCTGATGCACATGCTTGGGCTTTTGTTGTTTGTTGGCATATCTGTGTTGTGCTTGCCATCCTTCCTTGCAGACATTCGCTCTGCACGTGATCTGCCACCATTCCTGAGCTCGGCCTTCTGCACTGCCTTGCCCATTGGCTTTGCATGACACAAGCTTTACACAGGGCCTGGTACGCTGGGCAACTGCGAATTTAGTGAGTCAGGCCACATTTTTCACAAGGCTTAGCAGCTCTCTGAGCCTTGGTTACCATACCAATTTTTGTCACCACCCACAACGCTTGTAACTGTTGGCATACAGCCATGATAGTTACAAATTTCCTTCTATCATTGAGCAGTGAATCTATGGGGTGACGTTTCTTCTTTTCCAGCAGGTCCTTTTGAAAGCCCTCTGTTGGGGTAGACGTGATTACTAGCTCTATAACCCGTTCTGGCTATCCAATATCTGTGAAGTCTCATTCTTGATCTTTGTCTTGGCACCTTGCATCAAACTGGTCTTGCCTTTGCTGGTAGGTAATAAACTCATGCCTATGTACTCGGAAATTTGCCTTCACCTTGAATTTCTGCAGCAGGAATTTCAGTAGCTTGCTAGGTTCCTTCTGATACTCAGCTAAAAATCTTGATATCGTCATCCATTGAAAGCTCTCGCTGCCCAGTGTGATTTCAATTTTGATAGTTTGTGATCTATTCTGCCGATTTCTTGGTCCCAGGAAACACAGTTCCATTTGTTGTCTTAAGAGTTTAATTTCAGATGATAGGACCAATGACACCCATTCTATAACTGGATATCTGAAAGTTATTATCTTAATGAGCCCACTTCTTTCTATACATATCAGTCTTTTTACAAATTTCTTTTTCTTAAGCATACCTTTTTTCCTGTTTGGGCAGATTCATTTTTTGCAGGCCTGCTCCTTTAAACATGAGAGTAAGTCTAAAAAATATTTTTTTTCAGCCAGCTGTACCTTGCAGTACCAGCAGCTGCCAGAACCAGTCTTTTTCTTTGTGTTGAGGCCCTCCAGTGGCACTGTTGAGTTTTTCCCTCTCTTTTTGGTTTAGACACTACCAACGAAGCATCAAAACGAGAAAACTACCACAGTATTGGCTTCAGCTACTTCTTTTCAAATGTTTGATCCACTACCAGATTAGGTGAATGCCCCAATATCCTGGTAAATGGTCTACTCTACTCACAGAGTTTTAACTCCGCCTGGAGTGCTGTCAATAGCCTGGATTGCTGTGCTGTTGTAGGTCGCCTGCTAACTGCTCTCCAGCCAGATCTCCAGCAACTCCAGATCGGCAGCTGGCTGGGCCTGCCTGTCTCCACTGGAGAAATCCTTGTTCTCACTTGGTGCGTGCTTCAGAAAAAGGATCAAATGTTGCTACTATGTAATATTTGGTGGTCTTCAGAAAAAAGATGCATCCCAAACGTTTCCACCATGTAATATTACATGTTCCTATAATATGTGAGCTATTGTATGACTCACAAGACTCCAAGTAATATCCAAAGAAAAGAAGGGTTTTTATCATAACTTAACTGGAACATATATATAAAGTTACTGCACAAACACATATATACACATCTCACTCTGTCAGGCTACATCCACAACTCCCTGGTCACGTGTGTCACAACATCGCTTCCCCCAGTGACCGTCACTTACAGTTCTTAAGGTCATTTCACAATACTTTACTTCGGATTTTATTTCTCGTAGGAAGTAACAACGCCAAAGTTATACCGAGTTTTCTCTTCAAAGGGACAAAACTCATGTCCACGTAGTTTCTGTCAGTCTTCCACTGGTCATATGGTTCAGCCTCCAAGAACATCAGAACGTAAACATGCCCCAACAAATTACACTTGGTTTCTGCCATTTTCCACAGTGGCCACGTGGATTTAATGTTTACTATTCTCTTTTCTAAATTTACAAACTTCAACGAGGCAACCATTGTCAGCTACCATGTCTTATTCCAAGAATTCAGGTGGTTAACTGGAGACAATATTTGCACATTTTTTCAAATATTTATTTAGAACTACATAGTCAAAATTTGGATCTCCTGACAAAATAACCACTGTTTCAGTCTGTTCCTTTCCACAAGGCAACAGGTTGAGCCCCAGTACATGCCCAATACCTGTATACAATTAATTAAAATTAACATGCAACTAATACATATGAATATGAGAGAAGTGGTAGATTGTGAAGTGTGCGAGAGGAGACCAAGGTTGGGAAATGAACATTCCAGAGTACACAACATTTCAGAGACACAGACAGAATGGCACAGGAAGGTGGGTAGCCCTCATAGTAAAGGACAACATAAGGACATTAAGAAGAAGGTTATGACGTAGAATCAGTTTAGGTGGAAATTAGGAATAGCAGGAGTCAGAAAACAGTGGTGGGGGCAGTTTACAGCCCCCTAACAGTAATTATATTATTGGACAGAATATTAAACAGGAAATTATTGAAGCATGCAAAAAAGTTAATGTATTAATTGTGGGGGACTTTAATCTGCATATAGACAGGGACAATCAGATTGGCAACAGTGGTCGAGAAGATGAGTATGTAGAATATTTACGTGAGAGTTACTTGGAGGAATACATTGTGGGGATAAAGCTGTCTCAGATCTCGTATTGCACAATGAAGCAAGGTTACTAAGCAATGTCAAAGTAAAAGATCCAATTGGAAACATACCATTGAATTTCACGTTAAGTTTGAAAGTGACACATTTCAATCACAAACAATAATCTTAAACTTGAACAAAACTAATTTGAAGGTATGACGGGAGAACTGGATAAAGTTAATTATGTAAATAGACTGGAAGATATGGCGGCAAATGAACAGTGGGAAACATTTAAAGAAACCATTCAAAGGTACATTCCGTTCAAAAACAAGAGCTCATTACGAAAGACCCGTCTGTCGCTCACTCAGGAAGTTAAGGAGAGTATTGGACAAAAAGAAGAGGCTTACAATATTGCAAAAAAATAGGAGCAAGTCTGAGTATTGAGAGTGTTTTAGAAACCAGCAAAAGGCCGCCAAAAAGTTGATAAAGGGGAAAAATAGAATATGAGAGTAAACTAACCAGCAATATAAAACAGATTGTATGGGCTTTAATAACTATATATTAAGGAAGGGAGTAGCTAAAGCAGAAGTTGGGCCTTTAGAGGCAGAGACAGGAGAAATCAACATGGGGAATGCGGAAATGGCTGAGGCACAGGAAAATAAGGACATGGGAACATAGGAGTAGGCCATTCAGCCCATCGAGACTGCCCCACCATTCAATGTGATTCACTTCAATTTCTTTTTCCCACACTATCCTCATATCCCCTTATGTCATTTGTATTTAGAAATCTGCCAATCTCTGCTGTAAACGTACTCAGTGACTAAACTTCCAAAGCCCTCTGGGATAGAGAATGCCAAAGATTCACAACTCACTGTGTAAAGAAATTTCTTTTCAGCTCTGTCCTAAGTGACTACCTACTTATTTTGAAATGGTGTCCCCTGGTTCTAGACGACCCAACAAGGGAAACATTTTACCTGCATCTACCCTGTCTATCCCTTTAAGTATTTTGTAGATTTCAATGAGATCACCCGTCATTCTTCGAAACTCTAGAGAATACAGGCCCATATTCCCCAATCTTTCTTCAGAGGACAGTCCCGCCATACCAGGAACAACTCTGGTCAACCTTCGTTGCTCTCCCTCTATGGCAATAATATTCTTCCTAAGGTAAGGGTGACCAATTTTGCACACAGTACTCGAGGTGCGGTATAATCATGGTTCTATACAATTGAAGCAAGACTTGACTACTCCTGGACTCAAATCCTCTTGCAATAAAGCCACCATATCATTACACTTCCGAATTGCTTGCTGCACCTGCATGTTAGCTTTCAGTGAATTATTGACAAAAAGACTCCCAGGTCCCTTTGGACAACTTAACTTTCTAATCTCTTACCATTTAAGAAATACTCTGCACATCTATTCCTCCTACCAAAGTGGATAACCTCATATTTTTTTCACATTATATTCCATCTGCCATATTCTTGCCCATTCACTAAGTCTGTCCAAATCCCCTTGTATCTTCCACGCAACACATATTCCACCTAGTTTTGTGTCATCTGTGAACTTAGAAATACAACATTTGATCCCCACATCCAAATCATTGATATATATTATGTACAGCTGGGGCCCAAGCACTGATCCCTGTGGTACACGACTAGTCACAGCCTAACAATGTGAGAATGACCAGTTTATTCCGACTCGCTGCTTTCTGCTTGTTAACCAATCCATAGTCCATGCCAGTATGTTACCTCCTATCCTATGTACTTTTATTTTGCTAACCAATGGGCGGCACAGTGGTGCAGTGGTTAGCACTGCAGCCTCACAGCTTCAGCGACGCGGGTTCAATTCTGGGTAATGCCTGTGTGGAGTTTGCAAGTTCTCCCTGTGTCTGTGTGGGTTTTCTCCGGGTGCTCCGGTTTCCTCCCACATGCCAAAAGACTTGCAGGTTGATAAGTAAATTGGCCATTATAAATTGCCCCTAGTATAGGTAGGTGGTAGGGAAACATAGGGACAATCGGGGATGTGATAGGGCTATGGGATTAGTATAAATCTAATCAGACTCGGTGGGCTGAAAAGTCTGTTTCAGTGCTGTATCTCTAAACATAAACTAAACAACCTCCTGTGTGGAACTTTATCAAAATCCTTCTGAAAATCCAAGCAGACGACATCCACCAACTCTCCTTCATTAATTCTGTTAGTAACATCCTCAAAAAATTCCAACAGGTTCGTCAGTCATGATTTTCCATTCATAAAGCAATGTTGACGATGCACAATCAGGTCGTTATTATCCAAGTGTCCATTTATCACATCCTTTAGAATAGGTTCGAGCATGTTCCCAATGGCTGTTGTAAGGCTAACAGGTCTGTAATTCCCTGTTTTCTCTTTCCCTCCCTTCTTAAATAGTGAGTACATTGAAAAGTATTTCGTGACTGTCTTCACAGCAGAAGACACAAGATCCATATCAGAAATAAGCAGTAACCCAGGGGCTAAAAAGAGTAAGAAAATTTGGTAAATTGATATTGGCTGAGAGAAACTATTGGAGAAACCTGAGGGATTAAAATCTGACAAGTCCACAGTTCTCGGGTGAAGGTGCTAAATCGGGGGAAGGCTAATTATAACAATATTAGGCAGGAGCTGAAGAATTTAGATTGGGGCGGCTGTTTGAGGGTAAATCAACATTTGACATGTGGGAGTCTTTCAAACGTCAGCTGATTAGAATCCAGGACCAGCATGTTCCTGTGAGGAAGGAAGACAGGTTTGGCAAGTTTTGGGAAGCTTGGATAACACGGGATATTGTGAGCCTAGTCAAAAAGAAAAAGGAAGCATTTGTAAGGGCTGGAAGGCTAAGAGCAGACGAAGTAATTGAGGAATGTAAAGACAGTAGGAAGGAACTTAAGCAAGGAGTTAGGAGGGCTAAAAGGGGTCATGAAAAGTCATTGGCAAACAGGATTAAGGAAAATCCCAAGTCTTTTTATACATATATAAAGAGCAAGAGGGTAACCAGGGAAAGGGTTGGCCCACTCAAGGACAGAGATGGGAATATATGTGTGGAGCCAGAGGAAATGGGTGAGGTGCTAAATGAGTACTTTGCATCTGTATTCACCAAAGAGAAGGACTTGGTGGATGATGAGGCTAGGGAAGGGAGTGCAGACAGCCTCAGTCATCTCATTATCAAAAAGGAGGAGGTGTTGGGTGTCTTGCAAAGCATTAAGATAGATAAGTCCCAAGGGCCTGATGAGATCTACCCTGGAATACTGAGGGAGGCAAGGGAAGAAATTGCTGGGGCCTTGACAGAAATCTTTGCATCCTCATTGGCTACAGGTGAGGTCCCAGAGGACTGGAGAATAGCCAATGTTGTGCCTTTGTTTAAGAAGGGTGGCAAGGATAATCCAGGAAATTATAGGCCGGTAAGCCTTACGTCAGTGGTAGGGAAACTATTAGAAGGGATCATTCAGGACAGGATTTACTCCCATTTGGAAACAAACGAACTTATTAGCGAAAGACAGCATGGTTTTGTAAAGGTGAGGTCGTGTCTCAATAATTTGAGTGAGATTTTTGAGTAAGTGACGAAGATGATTGATGAAGGAAGGGCAGTGGATGTTGTCTATATGGACTTCAGTAAAGCCTTTGACAAGATCCCGCATGGCAGACTGGTACAAAAGGTGAAGTCACACGGGATCAGAGGTGAGCTGGCAAGATGGATACAGAACTGGGTCGGTCATAGAAGATAGAGGGTAGCAGTGAATGGGTGTTTTTCTGAATGGAGGGATGTGACTAGCGATGTTCTGCAGGGATCAGTGCTGGGACCTTTGCTGTTTGTAGTATATATAAATGATTTGGAGGAAAATGTAGCTGGTCTGAATAGTAAGTTTGCGCATGACACAAAGGTTGGTGGCGTTGCGGATAATGATGAGGATTGTCAGAGGATATAGCAGGGTATAGATCGGTTGGAGACTTGGGCGGAGAAATGGCAGATGGGGTTTCATCCGGTCAAATGTGAGGTAATGCATTTTGGAAGGTCTAATGCAGGTGGGACGTATACAGTAAATGGCAGAACCCTTAGGCGTATTGACAGGCAGAGAGATCTGGGTGTACAGTTCCACAGGTCACTGAAAGTGGCCACGCAGGTGGATAAGGTACTCAAGAAGGCAAAAGGCATGCTTGCCTTCATGGGTCGGGGCATAGAGTACAAAAATTGGCAAGTCATGTTGCAGCTGTACAGAACCTTAGTTAGGCCACACTTAGACTATTGCGTGCAATTCTGGTCACCACACTACCAGAAGGACGTCGAGGCTTTGGAGAGGGTACAGAGGAGGTTTACTAGGATGTTGCCTGGTCTGGAGGGCATGAGCTATGAGGAGAGGTTGGAAAAACTCGGATTGTTTTGACTGGAACGACGGAGGCGGAGAGGCGACATGATAGAGGTTTACAAAGTCATGAGCGGCATGGACAGAGTGGATAGTCAAAAGCTTTTTCCCAGGGTCGAACAGTCAGTTACTAGGGGACACAGGTTTAATTTGCGAGGGGCAAAGTTTAGAGGGGATGTGCGAGGCAAGTTTTTTACACAGGGAGTGGTGGAAGCAGCTATGATAGCGATGTTTAAGAGACATCTTGACAAATATATGAATAGGAAGGGAATAGAGGGATATGGGCCCCGGAAGTGCAGAAGGTGTTAGTTTAGGCAGGCATCAAGATCAGCGCAAGCTTGGAGGGCCGAATGGCCTGTTCCTGTGCTGTACTGTTCCTTGTTCTTTGTTCTTGACCAGGTGGCCTACACCCGAGGGTTCTAAAAGAGATAGCTGCAGAGATAGTGGATGCAATGTCTATCATTTTCCAGAATCTTTAGATTCAGGAATGTTCCCATCAGATAGGAAGTGTTACACTACTTTTCAAGAAAAGAGGTCGAGTGAAAACCTTGAACTATAGGCCAGTTAGCCTTACATCAGTTGTTGGGAAGTTGCTAGAAACTATTATTGAGGAAGTCTTAACATTGTACTTGGAAAAGCATAGTATGATTAGAACAAGTCAGCATGGTTTTCCTAAAGGGAGATCCTGTTTGACAAATTCACTAGAATTATTTGAGGATGTAACTGGGAGGGTAGATAGAGGGGAACCAGTAGATGTAGTTTACTTGAATTTCAAAAAGACATTCGATAAGGTGCCACATAAAAGATGAATAGGCAAGACAAGGGCGCATGGTCTTGGGGTAATATTTTAGTGTAGATTGAGGATTGGTTAACAGACAGGAAGCAAAGATTGGGCATTAATGAGGCATTTTCAAGTTGGCAGCCAGTGAATAGTGGGGTACCACAAGGATCAGTGCTGGGGCCTCAGCTATTTACACTCTATATTAATAACTTGGATGAAGAGACAGAGAGTAATGTCTCTAGGTTTGATGGTAATGCAAGGTTCGGTGGAAAGGTAAGCTCCAGGGAGGGCATAGAGAGGCTGCAAAGAGATGTAGACAGGTTAATTGAGTGGACAACAAGTTGGCAAATTGAGTATAATGTAGGGGAGTGTGAAGTTGTTCACTTTGGTTGTAAAAAGATTAAAACAGACTATTTTGAACAGGTGTGAAACTGGTATATGTTGATGTTCAGAGAGACTTGGGCTACTTGTACAAGGAATACAAAAGTTAACATGCAGGTGCAGCAGGCTATTAGGAAGGCAAATGGCACGTTGACCTTTATTGCAAGGGGATTGGAGTACAAGAATGATGAGGTCTTACTAAAATTGCACAGGGCTTTGATGAGACCACACCTGGAATACTGTGTGCAGCTTTCATAGAGTCATGCAGCACTGAAACATGCCCTTCCACCCACCAAATCTGTGCCAACCATCAATCACCTATTTATACTAACCCTACATTAATCCTATCTGCCCAACCACATACCCACAATTCTCCTAGCTACACGAGGGGCAATCTGTAATGGCCAATTTACCGATCAACCTGCGAGTCCTTGGCTGTGGCAGAAACCCATGCAGTCACAGGGAGAACTTGCAAACTCTGCACAAACAGTACCCAGAACTGAATTTAGGTCGCTGGGGCTGTAATACTGCAGTGCTAACCACTATGCCACTGCGCTGCCCACATATGGCTGCCACCTTTAAGAAATGATGCACTTGCACTAGAGGTGGAGTAGCGAAGATCTACTAAATTGGTCCCTGGGATGAGTGGGTGTCCGATGAAGAGAGGCTGAGTAAATTGGGCCTATATTCTCTGGAGTTTAGAGGAATGGGAGCCAATGAAATTGAGACACTCACGATTCTGACAGGGCTTGATAGGGTAGAAGGTCAGAGGTTGTTTCCGCTGGTCGGGGAATCAAGAATACAGGGGCAGAGTCTCAGCACAAGGGGCCAATCATTCGGGACTGAGATGTGGAGAAATTACTTCACTTGTGAGTCTTGGTAGTCTGTACCCCAGAGGGCTGTGGCTGCTTCATTGTTGAATACATTTAAGGCTGGGAGAGATAGAGTTTTAGTCTCCAGGGTATCAAGGGATATTGGGAGACGGCAGGAAATTGGAATGGAAACCCAAGATCAGCCATGATCATATTGAATGGTGGAGCATACTTGATGGGCCAGATGGTTTACTTTCACTTGTGTTCTTGTAGACAATATCCCGGCTTGGCCTGATAAGTGGCAAGTAACATGCACGCCACACAAGTGCCAGGCAATGACTTTCTCAAACTGGAGAGAATCTAAGCAGCAATCCCTAAATGTTTAATGGCATTATGATCAGTGAATCCCCCAGGATCAACGACCTGCAGTTGCCTTTGACCAGAAACTGAACTGGGGCAGCCATATAACTACCATGGCTACATTGGAATATTGGAAAAAATTCGGAGGGACAGGATAAATCTTCACTTGGAGAGGCAGGCATTAATCAGGGATAGTCAGCATTGCTTTGCCATGGGGAGATTCTGTTTAACTAACATGATTGAATTTTTCAAGGAGGTGACTAGATGTGTCGATGAGGGTAAAGCAGCTGATGTAGTCTACATAGACTTCAGTAAGACTTTTGATAAGATCCTTTATGGGAGATTGATTAAGAAGGTAAGAGCCCATGGGATCCAGTGCAATTTGCCAAATTGGATCCAAAATTGGCTTAGTGGCAGGAGGCAGAGGATAATGGTCGAGGGCTGTTTTTGTGATTGGATGCCTGTGACCAGTGGTGTACCACAGGGATCGGTGCTAGGGGTCCTTGCTGTTTGTAGTGTGCATTAATGATTTAGACATGAATATAGAAGGTATTGGTATCTGAGGAGTTGGACTTTGGAGTCTTCCAGACACTCGGTGGGGAGTTGGGGGGGGGGGGGGGGGAGGGGCAGGGCTAGTTGTGGAGGTTTGTCCCTTACAAAGGTAATGTCTCTCAATGTCTTTTGATCATCACTATTGACAAACCTATCTCGCTAATTAAATCAGGGGCATTCCCATGGTCTCTCTATGCAACTCTCTCTCAGAATGCAAACGTGCAACCATATTTTGAGCTGCTTAGCTCTGTTGGATTTTTAAAGCATGTTTTGTGCAATGTCCTGTAAAAAAAAGATTCAAATAGTGTTCCATATGACGAAATTAATATGTTTCCATTTGGCAGGTGTGATTTCCGTCACAACATATTTTGTGCCTCATAGATGGTGGACAGCTTTCGCAATCAGGAGGTCAGTTAATCTTTGAAGAATTCCCAGTCTCTGAGTTGCACTTGTAGCCACAGTATTTATATGCTGGTCCAGTTAAATTCCTGGTCAATGATTACCCCCAGGATGTTAATGGTGGGGGATTCAATGATAGTGTTAAACATCAAGGGGAGATGGTAAGATTCTCTGATCCTCTGAAATAGCCCAGCAAGCCATTCAGTTGTCAAGGGCAATTAGGGATGGGCAACAAATGTTTGCCTTGCCAGCCACGCCTATGAAAGAATAAAAAAGCAGTAGAGAATGGAGCAGAGTTGAGCAGTGTACTGGGGGAACAAGAAGGTAGAGAGAGAGAGATGGTTTTAATGGGATCACGAACACCAATGGTTGTGGTTTCTCAATTTGGTAGCTGCAGAAATGTCATTATGAAGTGTGGTCCAAAGTCGAGATAGCAGCCTGTATATGTTGGGTTACCAATGTTTGCTGAGCTCAACACCTTATATATCTGATTTTATTTCGGTTATTGGAATCACAAGCCTATATGCCTGGGGTTATAAGTATTTACTAAGATCAACAGCTTATAAATCTTGTTCATCGCTGTTTATCGTGCCCACAGACTGAATATCGTGGTGTACCAGCGTTTATTTGATCACCAGCCTATTTTCAGCTTATCAGGTTTTATTGGGATCACCAGCCAGGTGTTATTTGGTTTTACTCAATATCACAAGCCTATATATCTGGGCCATGGGGACATGCTCCAGTCTAACAGGCTCAAAATCTTGTCTAACAAGTTCTGGAATGGTTCCAACGTAAATATCATGTATTGGACTCTGTGGCTCTTAACCTTACGAGCTATTGACTTAATTTCAAGAGGAATAACTGCTGTCACTCTTTCAAACATAGCAGAGATAAATAAGATGAGTAATTTCAACACATTGATGCCTCCTGAATAACAATGAATACTATGATCAGTGATGACTAGCTAAGGTATTTCTCACAGAACAGGGTTCAGGAAAGTCACTCTCCTGTTAGTGATGGAGAATGTAGTGGGAAATATAGCACTAGGCTCCACAGCTGAACCAATGTTGGCCAATAAGATGGATGAGTAATGAGACTGATAGTACTAGGGTCTATCCGTAAATCAAAAGTTGACAACGAGATTGAGGTGATAGTGGGATGGATAGTATTAAAGTAGAGAGGTGAATCAGTGCTTATCACTCTAATGAAGGTGTTGGTGGGATGAGAAGTACTAGGTTCAATAGTTACATTTGCATTGTTCAGTCAGATGGAGGGTTTAGTGGAACAGATAGTATGCAACTCAGTAGGTGAATTGGTGCTGATCAGTGAGATGCAAGGGCAGGTGGAAACATTGGCAACACTCTGCTCAAAGAATGAATTACTGCAGTTCAATGAGCTGAACAAATAATAACGAAAACAGCTTTAGGAGTATGATAACTGCTCAGAACATTGGAAAAATGTTGAGGTGACTTCTGCTGTGCCCGCAGGCATCTCTCACTGATCAGTGAAGGGATCACGTTTTGGTCATATACTTAATAAAGAATTGATTCACCACCAGCCAAAGCCGCAAATTCATGAGAGGTTTAGGAAAAGGAGGTGTTGGTAATTCAGGTTAAGAACAAAACGCTGTGCAATCAGTGATAAGAATCATGTGGAACCGGCAGCAAGATAATTTCACCATTTAGGACAAAAGCAATATTCTGCAGAAGCTGGAAATCTGAAATAAAAACATCAAATGTTGGCAACGCTCAGCAGGTGCACTGTGGAGAGTGAAACAGAGTTAACATTTCAGGTTGATTAACTTTCTTCAGAGCTGAAAGTTTCATCATTTTCTGTTTTTAGCATTAGTAAGGAATTGGTTCAAGATGAATCACACTTGTTGAGATATGCTCCATCTAAGGTTTTTTTATTTATTTATTCATTCATGGGATGTGGACATCGCTGGCCAGGCCAGCATTTATTGCCCAGCCCTAATTTCCCTTGAGAAGGTGGTGGAGAGCTGCCTTCTTGAACCACAGCAGTCCATCTAGGGTAAGTACATCCACAGTGCTGTTAGGAAAGGAGTTCCAGGATTTTGACGCAGCAACATTGAAGGAACGGAGATATAGTTCCAAGTCAGGATGGTGTGTGACTTGGAGGGGAACTTGCAGGTGGTGGTGTTCCCATGCATTTGCTGCCCTTGCCCTTCTAGTTGGTAGAGGTCGCGAGTTTGGAAGGTGCTGTCTAAGGAGCCTTGGTGCGTTGCTGCAGTGCATCTTGGAGATGGTACGCACTGCAACCACTGTACGTCAGTGGTGAAGGGAGTGAATGTTGGTAGATGGGTTGTCAATCAAGCGGGCTGCTTTGCCCTGGATGGTGTTGAACTTCTTGAGTATTGGAGCTGCAGCCATCCAGTGGAGAGTATTCGATCACATTCCTGACTTATGCCTTGTAGATGGTAGTCAGGCTTTGGGGAATCAGGAGGGAAGTTACTCGCCACAGGATTCCCAGCCTCTGACCTGCTCTTGCAGCCACGGTATTTATATGGCTACTCCAGTTCAGTTTCTGGTCAGTGGTAGCCCCGAGGATGTTGATAGTGGGAGATTCAGTGATGATAATGCCATTGAATGTCAAGGGGAGATGGTTAGATTCTCTCTTGTTGGAGATGGTCATTGCCTGGCACTTGTGTGGCGTGAATGTTACTTGCCACTTATCAGCCGAAACCTTGATATTATGTTGATAAATGTTGATAAAGCCTCAACATTTCGCAGTGTGACGGTGGAGTAACACATTTGATGTGGGGATCTCAAATTCCTCTCCCTGCTGAGGTAGCTAATGAATTATTTTTATTAATTTTTAATTGTAAAAGAATCAGTAACACGAAATCTCAAGGAGTGTATTTATTTGTCGCCTGTGATTGTTACAATATTCCCCAAACTACAACAGTGACCATACTGTTGGACGCCCTGAACTCGTGAGGTCTGTTTCTCTTTTCCTGCTTTTTTTTTCAAAAAGTAAATATTCTGACTGCTATCAGCAACTGGAATTGATATTTAAAAGTAAATTTATTTTATTAATGAAGGAGCCCCGAATAAGTGGTGAGACTGTGGCTTATCAATTCTTAAAACAATAGCAAATCACTGCTCTTGCTGGAAGTCTGTGGTAAAAGCGTGCAAAGTTGGAAACACTCAGGCCAGACAACTGTGGAAATTCTTGTTAGGCTCATATGCAATATAAATGGATGAAATTTCAGCATTTAATTTGGCCTCCATGCCATTACCTGATTGGAAATTCGGCTGTTCTTTTTTTAAAATCTTGGAGTTGCAGCGATTGACTTTATCTGTTTGCTCAGTGAGTGTAGTTAATCCTAGTCAACATGGGATCCGATTTTCTGCTCGGTTGGATTATCTCTTGTATAAATAAGGCGAATCCTCTCAATGTAACGATCAGAGAATTGCTCTCAGTATCAGGACCAACCTTCGAATCATCGATTCTGATCGAAAGGAAAATAATGTCTCTTGGTTTTCTGATCAGACTGCAGATTCTATGGACGCTTTTTGATGTACAAAAGATTTACTACCCGATTTTGGCTGCTGTTGGTGTCCCAGGTAAGTTACTACCTGCAGCTGGTTTATCAGTAACCAGAGATTTACAGTACTGGGCATCTTAGTCTGCATCTCCAGGTCCTTGGTAATTAGGCGGCCTACAGTACAACAGTTACTACACTTCAAAGATATGCTGTAAAGAGCTTTGGGACGTCCTTAGGTTGCAAAATGGATTTCTTTATTCCTTTCTTTCTTCCCTATTTCCTTTCTTTCTCTTTGTCTCTCTTTCTCTCTTCATTTTTCTTTCTCTCTTTAATGTAATCATATTAAGATCCCAGTGTTCTTTCTGACAACGGCACAAGCTATGTAACTTGATCATTCTCTTAATTAAAGTTTTTGCACTTGAGTTGAATACAATGGTCCAGTGCCAGACGAAAAATGTTTTAAGAGCTCAGAAATGTTCTTTTTCTTTTTGCAAATATAGCTTGTTAATAATTTGTACAAAGTAATTCTAACAGGTAAATGATAAATGCATTGTTGATCCAATATGGGTCAGCTGACTCGCTTTCTAATCTTTTCAGTTCTTGGACAATTTCACTGTTTCTGAATGGTTAAGTTGAGATCTAAGATTGATCGACAGTTTGTCATTATTCATTTCATTTAATGGTTTTGTCTCTAATAATTAACCTGCATTAACAATTTAATCCTATCCCCCTCTGGTACAGTTCTTCGTATCTCTGATCAGGGCATACAGAATCATTGTGGGGGGGACATTATGAGAGTGAAATCAGTCGATATTGGATGGTGTCTTAAACTTCTATGAAATGGGAATTTTGAACTCACCACTGGTGTAAAAGGGCAGGATTAACACTGTCTACAATTTAGATCGATTCTGATGCTGCATTATATCACTAGTGATGCATTCATATTATTCCACTGCTTACAGTGATGCCCAACAGTACAAATATAACCTGCAATACAATTCAGAAACTCGCCTTCAAAATGAACTTTTATTTTACACTCGGCTTGTCCAAAATTCAATATTCCATGAGCAACAATTTTCCAACAATTATATTCACGTCAGGAGGGTTTAAAGAAGCATGACAGCCCCCCATTTTACTTTCATGTTTAGTCGTCTTTTCTTTTTTTCACAACCCCCTTCTGTTTTGCATTTATTTCATTTCATCTTAGTTTGTTCAGTTTGCTTACCCACTGTTTTTTTTTTCATGTTGGCACTTGCTCCTGTTCAATATTTAGCCCATTAACACCTATTTTGTACTAATGCTTTGTCTTTCAACACACCATTAACACATTGTTTGATTTTTCTAGATTTAGAGATACAGCACTGAAACAGGCCCTTCGGCCCACCTAGTCTGTGCCAACCATTAGCCACCCATTTATACTAATCCTGCACTAATCCCATATTCCTACCACATCCTCACCTGTCCCTATATTCCCCGACCACCTACCTATACTAGTGGCAATTTATAATGGCCAATACACCTCCCAACCTGGAAGTCTTTTGGCTGTGGGAGGAAACCGGAGCACCCGGAGGCAACCCCACAGACACAGGGGGAACTTGCAAACTCCACACAGGCAGTACCCAGATTTGAACCCAGGTCGCCAGGGCTGTGAGGCTGCGGTGCTAACCACTGTGCCATCTTTGCTCCAGGATCTTTTGGTCTGATTAGTAAGTTTGCGGACGACACAAAGGTTGGTGGAGCTGCGGATAATGATGAGGATTGTCAGAGAGTACAGCAGGATATAGATCAGTTGGAGACTTGTGCGGAGAAATGGCAGATGGAGTTTAATCTGGACAAATGTGAGGTAATGCATTTTGGAAGGTCTAATGCAGGTGGGAGGTAGACAGTAAATGGCAGAATCCTTAGGAGTAGTGACAGGCAGAGAGATCTGGACGTACAGGTCCACAGGTCACTGAAAGTGGCAACGCAGGTGGATAAGATAGTCAAGAAGGCATACAGCATGCTTGCCTTCATCGGTCGGGGCATAGAGTATAATAATGTGCAAGTCATGCTGCAGCCTCCACGTCCTTCTGGTAGTGTGGTGACCAGAATTACACACAATATTCTAAGTGTGGCCTAACTAAAGTTCTGCACAGCTGCAGCATGACTTGCCAATTTTTATACTCTATGCCCCGACCGATGAAGGCAAGCATGCCGTATGCCTTCTTGACCACCTTATCCACCTGCATTGCCACTTTCAGTGACCTGAGGACCTGTACACCCAGATCTCTCTGCCTGTCAATACTCCTAAGGTTTCTGCCATTTACTGTCTACTTCCCACCTGCATTAGACCTTCAAAAATGCATTACCTCAAATTTGTCCAGATTAAACTCCATCTGCCATTTCTCTGTCCAAGTCTCCAACCGATCTATATCCTGCTGTATCCTCTGGCAATCCTCATCACTGTCCGTAGCTCCACCAACCTTTGTGTCATCCGCAAACTTACGAATCAGACCAGCTAAATTTTCCTCCAAATTATTTACATATACTACAAACAGCAAAGGTCCCAGCACTGATCCCTGCGGAACATCACTAGTCACATCCCTCCATTCAGAAAAGCAAACATCCACTGCTACCCTCTGTCTTCTATGACCGAGCCAGTTCTGTATCCATCTTGACAGCTCCCCTCTGATCCCATGTGACTTCACCTTTTGTATCAGTCTGCCATGAGGGACCTTGTCAAAGGCTTTACTGAAGTCAGTATAGATAACATCCACTGCCCCTCCTTCATCAATCATCTTCATCACTTCTTCAAAAAACTCAATCAAATTATTGAGACACGACCTCCCCTTCACAAAACCATGCTGCCTCTCGCTGATAAGTCCATTTGTTTCCAAATGTAAATCCTGTCACGAAGAATCCTCTCTAATAATTTTCCTACTACTAATGTAAGGCTCACCGGCCTATAATTTCCTGGATTATCCTTGCTACCCTTCTTAAACAAAGGAACAACATTGGCTATTTTTCAGTCCTCTGGGACCTCACCTGTAGCCAATGAGGATGCAAAGATTTCTGTCAAGGCCCCAGCAATTTCTTCCCTTGCCTCCCTCAGTATTCTGGGGTAGATCCCATCAGGCCCTGGGGACTTATCTACCTTAATGCTTTGCAAGACACCCAACACCTCCTCCTTTTTGATAATGAGATGACTGAGACTATCTACACTCCCTTCCCTAGGCTCATCATCCATCAAGTCCTTCTCCTTGGTGAATACTGATGCAAAGTACTTATTTAGTACCTCACCCATTTCCTCTGGCTCCACACTTAGATTCCCTTCTCTGTCCTTGAGTGGGCCAACCCTTTCCCTGGTTACCCTCTTGCTCTTTATATATGTATAAAAAGCCTTGGGATTTTCCTTAATCCTGTTTGGCAATGACTTTTCATGACCCCTTTTAGCCCTCCTAACTCCTTGCTTAAGTTCCTTCCTACTGTCTTTATATTCCTCAAGGGATTCGTCTGTTCCTAGCCTTCCAGCCCTTATGAATTCTTCCTTTTTCTTTTTGACTAGGCTCACAATATCCCGCGTTATCCAAGGTTCCCGAAACTTGCCAAACTTATCCTTCATCCTCACAGGAACATGCTGGTCCTGGATTCTAATCAACTGACTTTTGAAAGACTCCCACATGTCAGATGTTGATTTACCCTCAAACAGCCGCCCCCAATCTAAATTCTTCAGTTCCTGCCTAATATTGTTATAATTAGCCTTTCCCCAATTTAGCCCCTTCACCCTAGGACTACTCTTATCCTTATCCACAAGTACCTTAAAACTTATGGAATTATGGTCACTGTTCCCGAAATGCTCCCCTACTGAAACTTCGACCACCTGGCCGGTCTTCTTCCCCAATACCAGGTCCAGTACGGCCCCATCCCTAGTTGGACTATCTACGTATTGTTTCAAGAAGCCCTCCTGGATGCTCCTTACAAATTCTTCCCCATCCAAGCCCCTCGCACTAAGTGAGTCCCAGTCAATATTGGGGAAGTTAAAATCACCCACCACCACAACCCTGTTACCTTTACATCTTTCCAAAATCTGTCTCCATATCTGTTCCTCTACCTCCCGCTGGCTGTTGGGAGGCCTGTAGTAAACCCCCAACATCGTGACTGCAACCTTCCTATTCCTGAGCTCCACCCATATTGCCTGGCTGCATGAACCCTCCGATGTGTCCTCCCGCATTATAGCTGTGATATTCTCCTTAACAAGTAATGCAACTCCCCCACCCCTTTTACATCCCCCTCTATCCCGCCTGAAGCTTCTAAATCCTGGAACATTTAGCTGCTAATCCTGTCCTTCCCTCCACCAAGTCTCTGTAATAGCAACAACATCATAGCTCTGAGTACTAATCCAAGCTCTAAGTTCATCTGCCTTACCTGTTATACTTCTCGCATTGAAACAAATGCACTTCAGACCACCAGTCCCGCTGTGCTCCGCAACATCTCACTGCCTGCTCTTCCTCTTAGTCTTACTGGCCTTATTTACTCGTTCCCCCTCATTTATTTCACTTGTTGTCCTACTGCTCTGGTTCCCACCCCCCTGCCACACTCGTTTAATTCCTCCCGAATGTCGCTAGCAAACCTTGCGGCCAGGATATTTGTGCCCCTCCAGTTTAGATGCAACCCGTCCTTCTTGTACATGTCCCATCTGTCCCTGAAGAGACCCCAATGGTCCAGATATCTGAAAACCTCCCTTCGACACCAGCTGCTCAGCCACGTGTTTAGCTGCACTATCTTCCTATTTCTCGCCTCACTGGCACGTGGCACAGGGACTAATCCAGAGATTACAACCCTAGAGGTCCAGTCTTTTAAATTTCTACCTAACTCCCTAAACTCCCCCTGCAGGACCTCATCACTCTTCCTGCCTGTGTCATTGGTACCGATGTGTACCACAACCTCTGGCTGCTCACCCTCCCCCTTCAGAATGCCCCCTGTCCGTTCAGAGACATCCTTGATCCTGGCACCAGGGAGGCAACATACCATCCTGGAGTCTCTTTCACGTCCACAGAAGCGCCTATCTGTGTCCCTGACTATAGAGTCCCCTATAACTATTGCTCTTCTGCGCTGTGTCCCTCCCTGCTGAACAACAGTGCCAGCCGTGGTGCCACTGCTCTATCTGCTGGACTCATCTTCATGCAAATGAACAGCTCATGTCCGGGGATTTCTTTCTCACAACCAGGGTCCCATTGTAAAAGTGATAGTCTTGATGCCTTGCTAATGTTAATAGGCAGTCCCTTTAAATTTCCTATGTCTTGGTTCTTGCTGGAGCAGGGCAGACATTTCATCTCACATCATATCCCTTGCAAACTAAGTGGCCGTCTTAAGCTGTGAGCAAAGTCACCTTTTATCTGTTGTTTTAAAATTTCTTTAAAAAAAAACAAATCAGATGGTTGAAAAAAAAATCAACATAGCACATTGGCGTGAAACTCAGTTCACGTATTCCAATGTTCTTGTGGCCAATCGGCCATCTTGCAACAACTTTAAATTTGACCTAATCCAAACCTCTGCTGCCTATCTCCTAACTCTCATCAAGTGCCATTCAGCCCTCACTCTTGTGCACGCTGATCTACATTCGCTTCAGTTTCAGCAACACCTCAATTTTAACTTCCTCATTTTCTAATTCTTCCAAAGCCTCGCTGCTGATTACCTTTACAACCTCCTCCACCTCTTGAACTTACTGAGATCTTTTGCTAATCCAATTCTGGCCTTTGGTGCATCCCCAATTTTTTTTGGTGCGCCATTGTTGGCAGTCGATGCAGCTACTTAATCCCTAAACTTTGGACTCATCTTCAGAATTGAAGAGATACCATTTACAGGACTTATGGGAAAGAGTAAGAGTTGGAACAAATTCAATATTTTTTTTCAGATAACAGGCAGATACAATAGGCCGAATGCCCCCTTTTATGCTTGTCAGTTAATGGTTCCATGGCCCAGATTTTGAACTGCTTTCAACTGCACATGTGTGGACTCCAAATTTTCCTGTCATTTTCAAGGAAATAATGACACAAACTTCGACAGTTTCGCCATCATTCCGATGGCAAAATCCAGCCCAATGATTCGAAAACTCTCCAGCACTCTTTGTCCACATTTAAGATGTTTCTTCACTTCTACCTCTTTGACCATGCTTTTGCTCCACTGTCCTACTATCTCAATGGCCCAAAATCTGCAGTTGTAATTATGGTCAAACTGCCAGCTGTATAAAAGCAAAATACTGCGGATGCTGGAAATCTGAAACAAAAACAAGAAATGCTGGATTCACTCAGCATGTCTGGCAGCTTCTGTGGAAAGAGAAGCAGAGTTAACGTTTCGGGTCAGTGACCCTTCTTCGGAACGTTCTTCTTGATGCACATTTGCTGATGGCTGTGACAGGCTTCCGAGGGAAATGGCTGACACATTTAGTCTTGATTCATTCTGTTGTAAATTAGACAGATTATTTTTCCAACACTGGGTGTTTCCTCACATTATGTCTGGGTCTGTTATAGATGGGTTGATAAAGATTAATTGTTCTGGTTACTCGCCAACTATATTATTATTTTGATCCAGTGACTACCTGGATGATAGAAGGCCAAACTAGATTGTCCTTGGTCATTTTCACCTGGCAAATCTTATGTTCCTATTCTTCTATTATATGTATTACAAACAATGGATGGGAAGGTTTGATATAGCTCATTGACCAGAAAAGTGCTCAGTACCCTAAACAAGTGGCCACCATCAATGCAAGAGCATAAACAATCGATGTTGTCAGCTTGCAGTTCCATTCAGAGACCACCACTGATGACCAACTGGTGCTACTTCTAGACTTCTTGCATCACTTATTTGATGCTCCATTATTGACTACTCTGATGACAAAGCTGACATTCTAGATGGTCTGCAGAGATTAAAATAATTAGGTTCCATCAATGGATGCCAAGGCAAACTGCATTTTGTTTGCTGCATTTCAGGTTATTGTAAAGAACATCAATCCAATCTATTCTATTATTTCACTGGAAACGCAACAAACAAACAACAAAGAAGAGAAAAGAAAATTACAGCACAGGAACAGGCCCTTCGGCCCTCCAAGCCGACGCCGATCCAAATCATCTATCTAAACCTGTCGCCTATTTTCTAAGGGTCTGTATCTCTTTACTTCCTGCCCATTCATGTATCTGTCCAGATACATCTCAAAAGACGCGATCGTGCCCACGTCTACCACCTCCACTGGCAATGCCAGTATCAATACCTGTCATTACCACTCAGTGTAATAGGAAACAGCCCAGTACCAATACCTGTCATTACCACTCAGTGTAATAGGAAGCAGCCCAGTATCAATACCTGTGATTACCACTCAGTGTAATAGGAAACAGCCCAGTATCAATACCTGTCATTACCACTCAGTGTAATAGGAAACAGACCAGTATCAATACTTGTCATTTCCACTCAGTGTAATAGGAAACAGACCAGTATCAATACTTGTCATTACCACTCAGTGTAATAGGAAGCAGCCCAGTATCAATACCTGTGATTACCACTCAGTGTAATAGGAAACAGCGCGGTATCAATACCTGTGATTACCACGCAGTGTAATAGGAAACAGACCAGTATCAATACTTGTCATTTCCACTCAGTGTAATAGGAAACAGCCCAGTATCAATACCTGTCATTTCCACTCAGTGTAATAGGAAACAGACCAGTATCAATACCTGTCATTCCCACTCAGTGTAATAGGAAACAGACCAGTATCAATACTTGTCATTACCACTCAGTGTAATAGGAAGCAGCCCAGTAACAATACCTGTCATTACCACTCATTGTAATAGGAAACAGACCAGTACCAATACCTGTCATTAGCACTCAGTGTAATAGGAAACAGCCCAGTGTCAATACCTGTCATTACCACTCAGTGTAATCGGAAGCAGCCCAGTACCAATACCTGTCATTACCACTCAGTGTAATAGGAAAAAGCCCAGTACCAATACCTGTCATTACCACTCAGTGTAATAGGAAACAAACCAGTATCAATACCTGTCATTACCACTCAGTGTAATAGGAAACAGACCAGTATCAATACCTCTCATTACCACTCAGTGTAATAGGAAAAAGCCCAGTACCAATACCTGTCATTACCACTCAGTGTAATAGGAAGCAGCCCAGTGTCAATACCTGTCATTCCCACTCAGTGTAATAGGAAACAGCCCAGTACCAATACCTGTCATTCCCACTCAGTGTAATAGGAAGCAGCCCAGTATCAATACCTGTCATTTCCACTCAGTGCAATAGGAAGCAGCCCAGTATCAATACCTGTCATTCCCACTCAGTGTAATAGGAAACAGCCCAGTACCAATACCTGTCATTTCCACTCAGTGTAATAGGAAACAGCCCAGTACCAATACATGTCATTCCCACTCAGTGTAATAGGAAGCAGCCCAGTATCAATACCTGTCATTTCCACTCAGTGTAATAGGAAGCAGCCCAGTATCAATACCTGTCATTCCCATTCAGTGTAATAGGAAACAGCCCAGTACCAATACCTGTCATTCCCACTCAGTGTAATAGGAAACAGCCCAGTACCAATACCTGTCATTACCACTCAGTGTAATAGGAAGCAGCCCAGTATCAATACCTGTCATTTCCACTCAGTGTAATAGGAAACAGCCCAGTACCAATACCTGTCATTACCACTCAGTGTAATAGGAAGCAGCCCAGTGTCAATACCTGTCATTTCCACTCAGTGTAATAGGAAACAGCCCAGTACCAATACCTGTCATTACCACTCAGTGTAATAGGAAACAGCCCAGTACCAATACCTGTCATTACCACTCAGTGTAATAGGAAGCAGCCCAGTATCAATACCTGTCATTTCCACTCAGTGTAATAGGAAACAGCCCAGTACCAATACCTGTCATTACCACTCAGTGTAATAGGAAGCAGCCCAGTGTCAATACCTGTCATTTCCACTCAGTGTAATAGGAAACAGCCCAGTACCAATACCTGTCATTACCACTCAGTGTAATAGGAAACAGCCCAGTACCAATACCTGTCATTACCACTCAGTGTAATAGGAAACAGCCCAGTACCAATACCTGTCATTACCACTCAGTGTAATAGGAAACAGCCCAGTACCAATACCTGTCATTTCCACTCAGTGTAATAGGAAACAGCCCAGTACCAATACCTGTCATTACCACTCAGTGTAATAGGAAGCAGCCCAGTACCAATACCTGTCATTACCACTCAGTGTAATAGGAAACAGCCCAGTACCAATACCTGTCATTTCCACTCAGTGTAATAGGAAACAGCCCAGTACCAATACCTGTCATTCCCACTCAGTGTAATAGGAAACAGCCCAGTACCAATACCTGTCATTTCCACTCAGTGTAATAGGAAGCAGCCCAGTACCAATACCTGTCATTACCACTCAGTGTAATAGGAAGCAGCCCAGTGTCAATACCTGTCATTTCCACTCAGTGTAATAGGAAACAGCCCAGTACCAATACCTGTCATTACCACTCAGTGTAATAGGAAGCAGCCCAGTACCAATACCTGTCATTACCACTCAGTGTAATAGGAAGCAGCCCAGTGTTGATACCTGTCATTAGCACTCAGTGTAATAGGTAACAGCCCAGTACCAATACCTGTCATTACCACTCAGTGTAATAGGAAACAGACCAGTATCAATACCTGTCATTACCCCTCAGTGTAATAGGAAGCAGCCCAGTATCAATACCTGTCATTCCCACTCAGTGTAATAGGAAACAGCCCAGTATCAATACCTGTGATTACCACTCAGTGTAATAGGAAACAGCCCAGTATCAAGACCTGTCATTACCACTCAGTGTGATAGGAAACAGCCCAGTGTCAATACCTGTCATTCCCACTCAGTGTAATAGGATGCAGCCCAGTGTCAATACCTGTCATTCCCACTCAGTGTAATAGGTTGCAGCCCAGTATCAATACCTGTCATTACCACTCAGTGTAATAGGAAGCAGCCCAGTGTCAATACCTGTCATTCCCACTCAGTGTAATGGGATGCAGCCCAGTATCAATACCTGTCATTACCACTCAGTGTAATAGGAAACAGCCCAGTATCAATACCTGTCATTACCACTCAGTGTAATAGGAAGCAGCCCAGTATCAATACCTGTGATTACCACTCTGTGTAATAGGAAACAGCCCAGTATCAATACATGTCATTCCCACTCAGTGTAATAGGAAACAGCCCAGTACCAATACCTGTCATTACCACTCAGTGTAAAGGAAGCAGCCCAGTATCAATACCTGTGATTACCACTCAGTGTAATAGGAAACAGCCCAGTATCAATACCTGTCATTACCACTCAGTGTAATAGGAAACAGACCAGTATCAATACTTGTCATTTCCACTCAGTGTAATAGGAAACAGACCAGTATCAAGACTTGTCATTACCACTCAGTGTAATAGGAAGCAGCCCAGTATCAATACCTGTGATTACCTCTCAGTGTAATAGGAAACAGCCCGGTATCAATACCTGTGATTACCACTCAGTGTAATAGGAAACAGACCAGTATCAATACTTGTCATTACCACTCAGTGTAATAGGAAGCAGCCCAGTATCAATACCTGTCATTCCCACTCAGTGTAATGGGATGCAGCCCAGTATCAATACCTGTCATTACCACTCAGTGTAATAGGAAACAGCCCAGTATCAATACCTGTCATTACCACTCAGTGTAATAGGAAGCAGCCCAGTATCAATACCTGTGATTACCACTCTGTGTAATAGGAAACAGACCAGTATCAATACTTGTCATTTCCACTCAGTGTAATAGGAAACAGCCCAGTATCAATACCTGTCATTCCCACTCAGTGTAATAGGAAACAGACCAGTATCGATACCTGTCATTCCCACTCAGTGTAATAGGAAACAGACCAGTATCAATACTTGTCATTACCACTCAGTGTAATAGGAAGCAGCCCAGTATCAATACCTGTCATTACCACTCAGTGTAATAGGAAACAGCCCAGTATCAATACCTGTCATTCCCACTCAGTGTAATAGGAAACAGACCAGTATCAATACCTGTCATTTCCACTCAGTGTAATAGGAAACAGACCAGTATCAATACCTGTCATTCCCACTCAGTGTAATAGGAAACAGACCAGTATCAATACTTGTCATTACCACTCAGTGTAATAGGAAGCAGCCCAGTATCAATACCTGTCATTACCACTCATTGTAATAGGAAACAGACCAGTATCAATACCTGTCATTCCCACTCAGTGTAATAGGAAACAGCCCAGTATCAATACCTGTCATTCCCACTCAGTGTAATAGGAAACAGCCCAGTATCAATACCTGTCATTACCACTCAGTGTAATAGGAAACAGACCAGTATCAATACCTGTCATTACCACTCAGTGTAATAGGAAACAGACCAGTATCAATACTTGTCATTACCACTCAGTGTAATAGAAAACAGCCCAGTATCAATACCTGTCATTTCCACTCAGTGTAATAGGAAACAGCCCAGTACCAATACCTGTCATTACCACTCAGTGTAATAGGAAACAAACCAGTATCAATACCTGTCATTACCATTCAGTGTAATAGGAAACAGCCCAGTACCAATACCTGTCATTACCACTCAGTGTAATAGGAAACAGACCAGTATCAATACCTCTCATTACCACTCAGTGTAATAGGAAAAAGCCCAGTACCAATAGCTGTCATTACCACTCAGTGTCATCGGAAGCAGCCCAGTGTCAATACCTGTCATTCCCACTCAGTGTAATAGGAAACAGCCCAGTACCAATACCTGTCATTACCACTCAGTGTAATAGGAAGCAGCCCAGTATCAATACCTGTCATTCCCACTCAGTGTAATAGGAAACAGACCAGTACCAATACCTGTCATTACCACTCAGTGTAATAGGAAACAGCCCAGTACCAATACCTGTCATTACCACTCAGTGTAATAGGAAGCAGCCCAGTACCAATAGCTGTCATTACCACTCAGTGTAATAGGAAGCAGCCCAGTATCAATACCTGTGATTACCACTCAGTGTAATAGGAAGCAGCCCAGTATCAATACCTGTCATTTCCACTCAGTGTAATAGGAAGCAGCCCAGTATCAATACCTGTCATTACCACTCAGTGTAATAGGAAACAGCCCAGTACCAACACCTGTCATTTCCACTCAGTGTAATAGGAAACAGACCAGTACCAATACCTGTCATTACCACTCAGTGTAATAGGAAGCAGCCCAGTATCAATACCTGTCATTTCCACTCAGTGTAATAGGAAGCAGCCCAGTATCAATACCTGTCATTCCCACTCAGTGTAATAGGAAAAAGACCAGTACCAATACCTGTCATTACCACTCAGTGTAATAGGAAGCATCCCAGTGTCAATACCTGTCATTCCCACTCAGTGTAATAGGAAACAGCCCAGTACCAATACCTGTCATTACCACTCAGTGTAATAGGAAGCAGCCCAGTGTTAATACCTGTCATTACCACTCAGTGTAATAGGTAACAGCCCAGTACCAATACCTGTCATTACCACTCAGTGTAATAGGAAACAGACCAGTATCAATACCTGTCATTACCCCTCAGTGTAATAGGAAGCAGCCCAGTATCAATACCTGTCATTCCCACTCAGTGTAATAGGAAACAGCCCAGTATCAATACCTGTCATTACCACTCAGTGTGATAGGAAACAGCCCAGTACCAATACCTGTCATTACCACTCAGTGTAATAGGAAACAGCCCAGTATCAATACCTGTCATTACCACTCAGAGTAATAGGAAGCAGCCCAGTATCAATACCTGTCATTACCACTCAGTGTAATAGGAAACAGACCAGTATCAATACCTGTCATTCCCACTCAGTGTAATAGGAAACAGACCAGTATCAATACCTGTCATATCCAATCAGTGTAATAGGAAACAGACCAGTATCAATACCTGTCATTCCCACTCAGTGTAATAGGAAACAGACCAGTATCAATACTTGTCATTACCACTCAGTGTAATAGGAAGCAGCCCAGTATCAATACCTGTCATTACCACTCATTGTAATAGGAAACAGACCAGTATCAATACCTGTCATTCCCACTCAGTGTAATAGGAAACAGCCCAGTATCAATACCTGTCATTCCCACTCAGTCTAATAGGAAACAGCCCAGTATCAATACCTGTCATTACCACTCAGTGTAATAGGAAACAGACCAGTATCAATACCTGTCATTACCACTCAGTGTAATAGGAAACAGACCAGTATCAATACTTGTCATTACCACTCAGTGTAATAGAAAACAGCCCAGTATCAATACCTGTCATTTCCACTCAGTGTAATAGGAAACAGCCCAGTATCAATACCTGTCATTACCACTCAGTGTAATAGGAAAAGCCCAGTACCAATACCTGTCATTACCACTCAGTGTAATAGGAAACAAACCAGTATCAATACCTGTCATTACCATTCAGTGTAATAGGAAACAGACCAGTACCAATACCTGTCATTACCACTCAGTGTAATAGGAAACAGACCAGTATCAATACCTCTCATTGCCACTCAGTGTAATAGGAAAAAGCCCAGTACCAATACCTGTCATTACCACTCAGTGTCATCGGAAGCAGCCCAGTGTCAATACCTGTCATTCCCACTCAGTGTAATAGGAAACAGCCCAGTACCAATACCTGTCATTACCACTCAGTGTAATAGGAAGCAGCCCAGTATCAATACCTGTCATTCCCACTCAGTGTAATAGGAAACAGACCAGTACCAATACCTGTCATTACCACTCAGTGTAATAGGAAACAGCCCAGTACCAATACCTGTCATTACCACTCAGTGTAATAGGAAGCAGCCCAGTACCAATACCTGTCATTACAACTCAGTGTAATAGGAAGCAGCCCAGTATCAATACCTGTGATTACCACTCAGTGTAATAGGAAGCAGCCCATTATCAATACCTGTCATTTCCACTCAGTGTAATAGGAAGCAGCCCAGTATCAATACCTGTCATTACCACTCAGTGTAATAGGAAACAGCCCAGTACCAATACCTGTCATTTCCACTCAGTGTAATAGGAAACAGACCAGTACCAATACCTGTCATTACCACTCAGTGTAATAGGAAGCAGCCCAGTATCAATACCTGTCATTTCCACTCAGTGTAATAGGAAGCAGCCCAGTATCAATACCTGTCATTCCCACTCAGTGTAATAGGAAAAAGCCCAGTACCAATACCTGTCATTACCACTCAGTGTAATAGGAAGCAGCCCAGTGTCAATACCTGTCATTCCCACTCAGTGTAATAGGAAACAGCCCAGTACCAATACCTGTCATTACCACTCAGTGTAATAGGAAGCAGCCCAGTGTTAATACCTGTCATTACCACTCAGTGTAATAGGTAACAGCCCAGTACCAATACCTGTCATTACCACTCAGTGTAATAGGAAACAGACCAGTATCAATACCTGTCATTACCCCTCAGTGTAATAGGAAGCAGCCCAGTATCAATACCTGTCATTCCCACTCAGTGTAATAGGAAACAGCCCAGTATCAATACCTGTCATTACCACTCAGTGTGATAGGAAACAGCCCAGTACCAATACTTGTCATTACCACTCAGTGTAATAGGAAACAGCCCAGTATCAATACCTGTCATTACCACTCAGTGTAATAGGAAACAGCCCAGTATCAATACCTGTCATTAACACTCAGTGTAATAGGAAACAGACCAGTCTGAATACCAGTCATTTCCACTCAGTGTAATAGGAAGCAGCCCAGTGTCAATACCTGTCATTCCCACTCAGTGTAATTGGATGCAGCCCAGTATCAATACCTGTCATTACCACTCAGTGTAATAGGAAACAGCCCAGTACCAATACCTGTCATTACCACTCAGTGCAATAGGAAGCAGCCCAGTATGAATACCTGTCATTACCACTCAGTGGAATAGGAAAAAGCCCAGTCCCAATACCTGTCATTCCCACTCAGTGTAATAGGAAACAGACCAGTATCAATACCTGTCATTACCACTCAGTGTAATAGGAAGCAGCCCAGTGTCAATACCTGTCATTCCCACTCAGTGTAATAGGAAACAGCCCAGTACCAATACCTTTCATTACCACTCAGTGTAATAGGAAACAGCCCAGTACCAATACCTGTCATTACCACTCAGTGTAATAGGAAAAAGCCCAGTCCCAATACCTGTCATTCCCACTCAGTGTAATAGGAAGCAGCCCAGTGTCAATACCTGTCATTACCACTCAGTGTAATAGGAATCAGCCCAGTACCAATACCTGTCATTTCCACTCAGTGTAATAGGAAACAGACCAGTACCAATACCTGTCATTACCACTCAGTGTAATAGGAAACAGCCCAGTACCAATACCTGTCATTACCACTCAGGGTAATAGGAAAAAGCCCAGTCCCAATACCTGTCATTCCCACTCAGTGTAATAGGAAGCAGCCCAGTGTCAATACCTGTCATTCCCACTCAGTGTAATAGGAAACAGCCCAGTACCAATACCTGTCATTACCACTCAGTGTAATAGGAAACAGCCCAGTACCAATACCTGTCATTACCACTCAGTGTAATAGGAAGCAGCCCAGTATCAATACCTGTGATTACCACTCAGTGTAATAGGAAACAGACCAGTATCAATACCTGTCATTACCACTCAGTGTAATAGGAAACAGCCCAGTATCAATACCTGTCATTACCACTCAGTGTAATAGGAAACAGCCCAGTACCAATACCTGTCATTACCATTCAGTGTAATAGGAAACAGCCCAGTATCAATACCTGTGATTACCACTCAGTGTAATAGGAAACAGAACAGTATCAATACCTGTCATTTCCACTCAGTGTAATAGGAAACAGCCCAGTACCAATACCTGTCATTACCACTCAGTGTAATAGGAAACAGACCAGTATCAATACCTGTCATTACCACTCAGTGTAATAGGAAACAGCCCAGTACCAATACCTGTCATTTCCACTCAGTGTAATAGGAAACAGCCCAGTACCAATACCTGTCATTACCACTCAGTGTAATAGGAAACAGCCCAGTATCAATACCTGTCATTCCCACTCAGTGTAATAGGAAACAGCCCAGTACCAATACCTGTCATTCCCACTCAGTGTAATAGGAAACAGCCCAGTATCAATACTTGTCATTCCCACTCAGTGTAATAGGAAACAGCCCAGTACCAATACCTGTCATTTCCACTCAGTGTAATAGGAAACAGCCCAGTACCAATACCTGTCATTACCACTCAGTGTAATAGGAAGCAGCCCAGTGTCAATACCTGTCATTCCCACTCAGTGTAATAGGAAACAGACCAGTATCAATACTTGTCATTTCCACTCAGTGTAATAGGAAGCAGCCCAGTGTTAATACCTGTCATTCCCACTCAGAGTAATAGGAAGCAGCCCAGTATCAATACTTGTCATTACCACTCAGTGTAATAGGAAACAGACCAGTATCAATACTTGTCATTACCACTCAGTGTAATAGGAAACAGACCAGTATCAATACTTGTCATTACCACTCAGTGTAATAGGAAACAGCCCAGTATCAATACCTGTCATTACCACTCAGTGCAATAGGAAACAGACCAGTATCAATACTTGTCATTACCACTCAGTGTAATAGGAAACAGACCATTATCAATACTTGTCATTACCACTCAGTGTAATAGGAAACAGCCCAGTATCAATACCTGTCATTTCCACTCAGTGTAATAGGAAACAGCCCAGTACCAATACCTGTCATTCCCACTCAGTGTAATAGGAAACAGACCAGTACCAATACCTGTCATTACCACTCAGTGTAATAGGAAACAGCCCAGTACCAATACCTGTCATTACCACTCAGTGTAATAGGAAGCAGCCCAGTACCAATACCTGTCATTACAACTCAGTGTAATAGGAAGCAGCCCAGTATCAATACCTGTCATTACCACTCAGTGTAATAGGAAGCAGCCCAGTACCAATACCTGTCATTACCACTCAGTGTAATAGGAAGCAGCCCAGCACCAATACCTGTCATTACCACTCAGTGTAATAGGAAGCAGCCCAGTACCAATACCTGTCATTACAACTCAGTGTAATAGGAAGCAGCCCAGTATCAATACCTGTCATTTCCACTCAGTGTAATAGGAAACAGACCAGTACCAATGCCTGTCATTACCACTCAGTGTAATAGGAAACAGCCCAGTACCAATACCTGTCATTACCACTCAGTGTAATAGGAAGCAGCCCAGTACCAATACCTGTCATTACAACTCAGTGTAATAGGAAGCAGCCCAGTATCAATACCTGTGATTACCACTCAGTGTAATAGGAAGCAGCCCAGTATCAATACCTGTCATTTCCACTCAGTGTAATAGGAAGCAGCCCAGTATCAATACATGTCATTACCACTCAGTGTAATAGGAAACAGCCCAGTACCAATACCTGTCATTTCCACTCAGTGTAATAGGAAACAGACCAGTACCAATACCTGTCATTACCACTCAGTGTAATAGGAAGCAGCCCAGTATCAATACCTGTCATTTCCACTCAGTGTAATAGGAAGCAGCCCAGTATCAATACCTGTCATTCCCACTCAGTGTAATAGGAAAAAGCCCAGTACCTGTACCTGTCATTACCACTCAGTGTAATAGGAAGCAGCCCAGTGTCAATACCTGTCATTCCCACTCAGTGTAATAGGAAACAGCCCAGTACCAATACCTGTCATTACCACTCAGTGTAATAGGAAGCAGCCCAGTGTTAATACCTGTCATTACCACTCAGTGTAATAGGTAACAGCCCAGTACCAATACCTGTCATTACCACTCAGTGTAATAGGAAACAGACCAGTATCAATACCTGTCATTACCCCTCAGTGTAATAGGAAACAGACCAGTATCTATACCTGTCATTCCCACTCAGTGTAATAGGAAACAGCCCAGTATCAATACCTGTCATTACCACTCAGTGTGATAGGAAACAGCCCAGTACCAATACTTGTCATTACCACTCAGTGTAATAGGAAACAGCCCAGTATCAATACCTGTCATTACCACTCAGTGTAATAGGAAACAGCCCAGTATCAATACCTGTCATTACCACTCAGTGTAATGGGAAACAGACCAGTCTGAATATCAGTCATTTCCACTCAGTGTAATAGGAAGCAGCCCAGTATCAATAACTGTCATTACCACTCAGTGTAATAGGAAACAGCCCAGTACCAATACCTGTCATTACCACTCAGTGCAATAGGAAGCAGCCCAGTATGAATACCTGTCATTACCACTCAGTGGAATAGGAAAAAGCCCAGTCCCAATACCTGTCATTCCCACTCAGTGTAATAGGAAACAGACCAGTATCAATACCTGTCATTACCACTCAGTGTAATAGGAAGCAGCCCAGTGTCAATACCTGTCATTCCCACTCAGTGTAATAGGAAACAGCCCAGTACCAATACCTGTCATTACCACTCAGTGTAATAGGAAACAGCCCAGTACCAATACCTGTCATTACCACTCAGTGTAATAGGAAAAAGCCCAGTCCCAATACCTGTCATTCCCACTCAGTGTAATAGGAAGCAGCCCAGTGTCAATACCTGTCATTCCCACTCAGTGTAATAGGAAACAGACCAGTATCAATACCTGTCATTACCACTCAGTGTAATAGGAATCAGCCCAGTACCAATACCTGTCATTTCCACTCAGTGTAATAGGAAACAGACCAGTACCAATACCTGTCATTACCACTCAGTGTAATAGGAAACAGCCCAGTACCAATACCTGTCATTACCACTCAGTGTAATAGGAAAAAGCCCAGTCCCAATACCTGTCATTCCCACTCAGTGTAATAGGAAGCAGCCCAGTGTCAATACCTGTCATTCCCACTCAGTGTAATAGGAAACAGCCCAGTACCAATACCTGTCATTACCACTCAGTGTAATAGGAAACAGCCCAGTACCAATACCTGTCATTACCACTCAGTGTAATAGGAAGCAGCCCAGTATCAATACCTGTGATTACCACTCAGTGTAATAGGAAACAGACCAGTATCAATACCTGTCATTACAACTCAGTGTAATAGGAAACAGCCCAGTACCAATACCTGTCATTTCCACTCAGTGTAATAGAAAACAGCCCAGTACCAATACCTGTCAGTACCACTCAGTGTAATAGGAAACAGCCCAGTATCAATACCTGTGATTACCACTCAGTGTAATAGGAAACAGAACAGTATCAATACCTGTCATTTCCACTCAGTGTAATAGGAAACAGCCCAGTACCAATACCTGTCATTACCACTCAGTGTAATAGGAAACAGACCAGTATCAATACCTGTCATTACCACTCAGTGTAATAGGAAACAGCCCAGTACCAATACCTGTCATTTCCACTCAGTGTAATAGGAAACAGCCCAGTACCAATACCTGTCATTACCACTCAGTGTAATAGGAAACAGCCCAGTATCAATACCTGTCATTCCACTCAGTGTAATAGGAAACAGCCCAGTACCAATACCTGTCATTCCCACTCAGTGTAATAGGAAACAGCCCAGCATCAATACTTGTCATTCCCACTCAGTGTAATAGGAAACAGCCCAGTACCAATACCTGTCATTTCCACTCAGTGTAATAGGAAACAGCCCAGTACCAATACCTGTCATTACCACTCAGTGTAATAGGAAGCAGCCCAGTGTCAATACCTGTCATTCCCACTCAGTGTAATAGGAAACTGACCAGTATCAATACTTGTCATTTCCACTCAGTGTAATAGGAAGCAGCCCAGTGTTAATACCTGTCATTCCCACTCAGAGTAATAGGAAGCAGCCCAGTATCAATACTTGTCATTACCACTCAGTGTAATAGGAAACAGACCAGTATCAATACTTGTCATTACCACTCAGTGTAATAGGAAACAGACCAGTATCAATACTTGTCATTACCACTCAGTGTAATAGGAAACAGCCCAGTATCAATACCTGTCATTACCACTCAGTGTAATAGGAAACAGACCAGTATCAATACTTGTCATTACCACTCAGTGTAATAGGAAACAGACCATTACCAATACTTGTCATTACCACTCAGTGTAATAGGAAGCAGCCCAGTATCAATACCTGTCATTTCCACTCAGTGTAATAGGAAGCAGCCCAGTGCCAATACCTGTCATTTCCACTCAGTGTAATAGGAAACAGACCGGTATCAATACTTGTCATTACCACTCAGTGTAGTAGGAAACAGCCCAGTGTCAATACCTGTCATTTCCACTCAGTGTAATAGGAAACAGCCCATTATCAATACTTGTCATTTCCACTCAGTGTAATAGGAAGCAGCCCAGTATCAATACCTGTCGTTCCCACTCAGTGTAATAGGAAACAGACCAGTATCAATACTTGTCATTACCACTCAGTGTAATAGGAAAGCGCCCAGTACCAATACCTGTCATTACCACTCAGTGTAATAGGAAAGAGCCCAGTACCAATACCTGTCATTACCACTCAGTGTAATAGGAAACAGACCAGTATCAATACCTGTCATTTCCACTCAGTGTAATAGGAAACAGACCAGTATCAATACTTGTCATTACCACTCAGTGTAATAGGAAGCAGCCCAGTATCAATACCTATCATTTCCACTCAGTGTAATAGGAAACAGACCAGTATCAATACTTGTCATTAACACTCAGTGTAATAGGAAGCAGCCCAGTATCAATACCTGTCATTTCCACTCAGTGTAATAGGAAACAGCCCAGTACCAATACCTGTCATTACCACTCAGTGTAATAGGAAGCAGCCCAGTGTCAATACCTGTCATTCCCACTCAGTGTAATAGGAAACAGACCAGCATCAATACTTGTCATTTCCACTCAGTGTAATAGGAAGCAGCCCAGTGTTAATACCTGTCATTCCCACTCAGAGTAATAGGAAGCAGCCCAGTATCAATACTTGTCATTACCACTCAGTGTAATAGGAAACAGACCAGTATCAATACTTGTCATTACCACTCAGTGTAATAGGAAACAGACCAGTATCAATACTTGTCATTACCACTCAGTGTAATAGGAAACAGCCCAGTATCAATACCTGTCATTACCACTCAGTGTAATAGGAAACAGACCAGTATCAATACTTGTCATTACCACTCAGTGTAATAGGAAACAGACCATTATCAATACTTGTCATTACCACTCAGTGTAATAGGAAACAGCCCAGTATCAATACCTGTCATTTCCACTCAGTGTAATAGGAAGCAGCCCAGTGCCAATACCTGTCATTTCCACTCAGTGTAATAGGAAACAGACCGGTATCAATACTTGTCATTACCACTCAGTGTAGTAGGAAACAGCCCAGTGTCAATACCTGTCATTTCCACTCAGTGTAATAGGAAACAGCCCATTATCAATACTTGTCATTTCCACTCAGTGAAATAGGAAGCAGCCCAGTATCAATACCTGTCATTCCCACTCAGTGTAATAGGAAACAGACCAGTATCAATACTTGTCATTACCACTCAGTGTAATAGGAAGCAGCCCAGTATCAATACCTATCATTTCCACTCAGTGTAATAGGAAACAGACCAGTATCAATACTTGTCATTAACACTCAGTGTAATAGGAAGCAGCCCAGTATCAATACCTGTCATTCCCACTCAGTGTAATAGGAAACAGCCCAGTACCAATACCTGTCATTCCCACTCAGTGTAATAGGAAACAGCCCAGTATCAATACTTGTCATTCCCACTCAGTGTAATAGGAAACAGCCCAGTACCAATACCTGTCATTTCCACTCAGTGTAATAGGAAACAGCCCAGTACCAATACCTGTCATTACCACTCAGTGTAATAGGAAGCAGCCCAGTGTCAATACCTGTCATTCCCACTCAGTGTAATAGGAAACAGACCAGTATCAATACTTGTCATTTCCACTCAGTGTAATAGGAAGCAGCCCAGTGTTAATACCTGTCATTCCCACTCAGAGTAATAGGAAGCAGCCCAGTATCAATACTTGTCATTACCACTCAGTGTAATAGGAAACAGACCAGTATCAATACTTGTCATTACCACTCAGTGTAATAGGAAACAGACCAGTATCAATACTTGTCATTACCACTCAGTGTAATAGGAAACAGCCCAGTATCAATACCTGTCATTACCACTCAGTGTAATAGGAAACAGACCAGTATCAATACTTGTCATTACCACTCAGTGTAATAGGATACAGACCATTACCAATACTTGTCATTACCACTCAGTGTAATAGGAAACAGCCCAGTATCAATACCTGTCATTTCCACTCAGTGTAATAGGAAGCAGCCCAGTGCCAATACCTGTCATTTCCACTCAGTGTAATAGGAAACAGACCGGTATCAATACTTGTCATTACCACTCAGTGTAGTAGGAAACAGCCCAGTGTCAATACCTGTCATTTCCAGTCAGTGTAATAGGAAACAGCCCATTATCAATACTTGTCATTTCCACTCAGTGTAATAGGAAGCAGCCCAGTATCAATACCTGTCGTTCCCTCTCAGTGTAATAGGAAACAGACCAGTATCAATACTTGTCATTACAACTCAGTGTAATAGGAAAGAGCCCAGTACCAATACCTGTCATTACCACTCAGTGTAATAGGAAAGAGCCCAGTACCAATACCTGTCATTACCACTCAGTGTAATAGGAAACAGACCAGTATCAATACCTGTCATTTCCACTCAGTGTAATAGGAAACAGACCAGTATCAATACTTGTCATTACCACTCAGTGTAATAGGAAGCAGCCCAGTATCAATACCTATCATTTCCACTCAGTGTAATAGGAAACAGACCAGTATCAATACTTGTCATTAACACTCAGTGTAATAGGAAGCAGCCCAGTATCAATACCTGTCATTTCCACTCAGTGTAATAGGAAGCAGCCCAGTGCCAATACCTGTCATTTCCACTCAGTGTAATAGGAAACAGACCGGTATCAATACCTGTCATTACCACTCAGTGTAGTAGGAAACAGCCCAGTGTCAATACCTGTCATTTCCACTCAGTGTAATAGGAAACAGCCCATTATCAATACTTGTCATTTCCACTCAGTGTAATAGGAAGCAGCCCAGTATCAATACCTGTCATTCCCACTCAGTGTAATAGGAAACAGACCAGTATCAATACTTGTCATTACCACTCAGTGTAATAGGAAGCAGCCCAGTATCAATACCTATCATTTCCACTCAGTGTAATAGGAAACAGACCAGTATCAATACTTGTCATTAACACTCAGTGTAATAGGAAGCAGCCCAGTATCAATACCTGTCATTCCCACTCAGTGTAATAGGAAACAGCCCAGTACCAATACCTGTCATTCCCACTCAGTGTAATAGGAAACAGCCCAGTATCAATACTTGTCATTCCCACTCAGTGTAATAGGAAACAGCCCAGTACCAATACCTGTCATTTCCACTCAGTGTAATAGGAAACAGCCCAGTACCAATACCTGTCATTACCACTCAGTGTAATAGGAAGCAGCCCAGTGTCAATACCTGTCATTCCCACTCAGTGTAATAGGAAACAGACCAGTATCAATACTTGTCATTTCCACTCAGTGTAATAGGAAGCAGCCCAGTGTTAATACCTGTCATTCCCACTCAGAGTAATAGGAAGCAGCCCAGTATCAATACTTGTCATTACCACTCAGTGTAATAGGAAACAGACCAGTATCAATACTTGTCATTACCACTCAGTGTAATAGGAAACAGACCAGTATCAATACTTGTCATTACCACTCAGTGTAATAGGAAACAGCCCAGTATCAATACCTGTCATTACCACTCAGTGTAATAGGAAACAGACCAGTATCAATACTTGTCATTACCACTCAGTGTAATAGGATACAGACCATTACCAATACTTGTCATTACCACTCAGTGTAATAGGAAACAGCCCAGTATCAATACCTGTCATTTCCACTCAGTGTAATAGGAAGCAGCCCAGTGCCAATACCTGTCATTTCCACTCAGTGTAATAGGAAACAGACCGGTATCAATACTTGTCATTACCACTCAGTGTAGTAGGAAACAGCCCAGTGTCAATACCTGTCATTTCCAGTCAGTGTAATAGGAAACAGCCCATTATCAATACTTGTCATTTCCACTCAGTGTAATAGGAAGCAGCCCAGTATCAATACCTGTCGTTCCCTCTCAGTGTAATAGGAAACAGACCAGTATCAATACTTGTCATTACCACTCAGTGTAATAGGAAAGAGCCCAGTACCAATACCTGTCATTACCACTCAGTGTAATAGGAAAGAGCCCAGTACCAATACCTGTCATTACCACTCAGTGTAATAGGAAACAGACCAGTATCAATACCTGTCATTTCCACTCAGTGTAATAGGAAACAGACCAGTATCAATACTTGTCATTACCACTCAGTGTAATAGGAAGCAGCCCAGTATCAATACCTATCATTTCCACTCAGTGTAATAGGAAACAGACCAGTATCAATACTTGTCATTAACACTCAGTGTAATAGGAAGCAGCCCAGTATCAATACCTGTCATTTCCACTCAGTGTAATAGGAAAAAGCCCAGTACCAATACCTGTCATTACCACTCAGTGTAATAGGAAGCAGCCCAGTGTCAATACCTGTCATTCCCACTCAGTGTAATAGGAAACAGACCAGTATCAATACTTGTCATTTCCACTCAGTGTAATAGGAAGCAGCCCAGTGTTAAAACCTGTCATTCCCACTCAGAGTAATAGGAAGCAGCCCAGTATCAATACTTGTCATTACCACACAGTGCAATAGGAAACAGACCAGTATCAATACTTGTCATTACCACTCAGTGTAATAGGAAACAGCCCAGTATCAATACCTGTCATTACCACTCAGTGTAATAGGAAACAGACCAGTATCAATACTTGTCATTACCACTCAGTGTAATAGGAAACAGACCATTATCAATACTTGTCATTACCACTCAGTGTAATAGGAAACAGCCCAGTATCAATACCTGTCATTTCCACTCAGTGTAATAGGAAGCAGCCCAGTGCCAATACCTGTCATTTCCACTCAGTGTAATAGGAAACAGACCGGTATCAATACTTGTCATTACCACTCAGTGTAGTAGGAAACAGCCCAGTGTCAATACCTGTCATTTCCACTCAGTGTAATAGGAAACAGCCCATTATCAATACTTGTCATTTCCACTCAGTGTAATAGGAAGCAGCCCAGTATCAATACCTGTCATTCCCACTCAGTGTAATAGGAAACAGACCAGTATCAATACTTGTCATTACCACTCAGTGTAATAGGAAAGAGCCCAGTACCAATACCTGTCATTACCACTCAGTGTAATAGGAAAGAGCCCAGTACCAATACCTGTCATTACCACTCAGTGTAATAGGAAACAGACCAGTATCAATACCTGTCATTTCCACTCAGTGTAATAGGAAACAGACCAGTATCAATACTTGTCATTACCACTCAGTGTAATAGGAAGCAGCCCAGTATCAATACCTATCATTTCCACTCAGTGTAATAGGAAACAGACCAGTATCAATACTTGTCATTAACACTCAGTGTAATAGGAAGCAGCCCAGTATAAATACCTGTCATTTCCACTCAGTGTAATAGGAAACAGACCAGTATCAATACCTGTCATTTCCACTCAGTGTAATAGGAAACAGACCAGTATCAATACTTGTCATTTCCACTCAGTGTAATAGGAAACAGCCCAGTATCAATACCTGTCATTTCCACTCAGTGTAATAGGAAACAGCCCAGTATCAATACATGTCATTACCACTCAGTGTAATAGGAAGCAGCCCAGTATCAATACCTGTCATTCCCACTCAGTGTAATAGGAAACAGCCCAGTATCAATACCTGTCATTCCCACTCAGTGTAATAGGAAGCAGCCCAGTATCAATACCTGTCATTCCCACTCAGTGTAATAGGAAACAGCCCAGTATCAATCCCTGTCATTACCACTCAGTGTAATAGGAAACAGCCCAGTACAAATACCTGTCATTCCCACTCAGTGTAATAGGAAACAGCCCAGTACCAATACCTGTCATTACCACTCAGTGTAATAGGAAACAGCCCAGTATCAATACCTGTGATTACCACTCAGTGTAATAGGAAACAGAACAGTATCAATACCTGTCATTTCCACTCAGTGTAATAGGAAACAGCCCAGTACCAATACCTGTCATTACCACTCAGTGTAATAAGAAACAGCCCAGTATCAATACCTGTCATTCCCACTCAGTGTAATAGGAAACAGCCCAGTACCAATACCTGTCATTTCCACTCAGTGTAATAGGAAACAGCCCAGTACCAATACCGGTCATTACCACTCAGTGTAATATGAAGCAGCCCAGTGTCAATACCTGTCATTCCCACTCAGTGTAATAGGAAACAGACCAGTATCAATACTTGTCATTTCCACTCAGTGTAATAGGAAGCAGCCCAGTGTTAATACCTGTCATTCCCACTCAGTGTAATAGGAAGCAGCCCAGTATCAATACTTGTCATTACCACTCAGTGTAATAGGAAACAGACCAGTATCAATACTTGTCATTACCACTCAGTGTAATAGGAAACAGACCAGTATCAATACTTGTCATTACCACTCAGTGTAATAGGAAACAGCCCAGTATCAATACCTGTCATTACCACTCAGTGTAATAGGAAACAGACCAGTATCAATACTTGTCATTACCACTCAGTGTAATAGGAAACAGCCCAGTATCAATACCTGTCATTACCACTCAGTGTAATAGGTAACAGACCAGTATCAATACTTGTCATTACCACTCAGTGTAATAGGAAACAGCCCAGTATCAATAATTGTCATTACCACTCAGTGTAATAGGAAACAGACCAGTATCAATACTTGTCATTTCCACTCAGTGTAATAGGAAGCAGCCCAGTGTTAATACCTGTCATTCCCACTCAGTGTAATAGGAAGCAGCCCAGTATCAATACTTGTCATTACCACTCAGTGTAATAGGAAACAGACCAGTATCAATACTTGTCATTACCACTCAGTGTAATAGGAAACAGACCAGTATCAATACTTGTCATTACCACTCAGTGTAATAGGAAACAGCCCAGTATCAATACCTGTCATTACCACTCAGTGTAATAGGAAACAGACCAGTATCAATACTTGTCATTACCACTCAGTGTAATAGGAAACAGCCCAGTATCAATACCTGTCATTACCACTCAGTGTAATAGGTAACAGACCAGTATCAATACTTGTCATTACCACTCAGTGTAATAGGAAACAGCCCAGTATCAATAATTGTCATTACCACTCAGTGTAATAGGAAACAGACCAGTATCAATACTTGTCATTACCACTCAGTGTAATAGGAAACAGACCAGTATCAATACTTGTCATTACCACTCAGTGTAATAGGAAACAGCCCAGTATCAATACTTGTCATTACCACTCAGTGTAATAGGAAACAGACCAGTATCAATACATGTCATTACCACTCAGTGTAATAGGAAACAGCCCAGTATCAATACCTGTCATTTCGACTCAGTGTAATAGGAAGCAGCCCAGTGCCAATACCTGTCATTTCCACTCAGTGTAATAGGAAACAGACCAGTATCAATACCTGTGTTTCCCACTCAGTGTAATAGGAAACAGACCAGTATCAATACTTGTCATTACCACTCAGTGTAGTAGGAAACAGCCCAGTGTCAATACCTGTCATTTCCACTCAGTGTAATAGGAAACAGCCCAGTATCAATACTTGTCATTTCCACTCAGTGTAATAGGAAGCAGCCCAGTATCAATACTTGTCATTACCACTCAGTGTAGTAGGAAACAGCCCAGTATCAATACCTGTCATTCCCACTCAGTGTAATAGGAAACAGCCCAGTATCAATACCTGTCATTCCCACTCAGTGTAATAGGAAACAGACCAGTATCAATACTTGTCATTACCACTCAGTGTAATAGGAAAGAGCCCAGTACCAATACCTGTCATTACCACTCAGTGTAATAGGAAAGAGCCCTGTACCAATAACTGTCATTACCACTCAGTGTAATAGGAAACAGACCAGTATCAATGCCTGTCATTTCCACTCAGTGTAATAGGAAACAGACCAGTATCAATACTTGTCATTACCACTCAGTGTAATGGGAAGCTGCCCAGTATCAATACCTGTCATTACCACTCAGTGTAATAGGAAACAGACCAGTATCAATGCCTGTCATTTCCACTCAGTGTAATAGGAAACAGACCAGTATCAATACTTGTCATTTCCACTCAGTGTAATAGGAAACAGACCAGTATCAATACCTGTCATTTCCACTCAGTGTAATAGGAAACAGACCAGTATCCATACCTGTCATTACCACTCAGTGTAATAGGAAACAGACCAGTATCAATACCTGTCATTTCCACTCAGTGTAATAGGAAACAGACCAGTAACAATACTTGTCATTACCACTCAGTGTAATAGGAAGCAGCCCAGTATCAATACCTATCATTTCCACTCAGTGTAATAGGAAACAGACCAGTATCAATACTTGTCATTACCACTCAGTGTAATAGGAAGCAGCCTAGTATCAATACCTGTCATTTCCACTCAGTGTAATAGGAAACAGACCAGTATCAATACTTGTCATTTCCACTCAGTGTAATAGGAAACAGCCCGGTATCAATACCTGTCATTTCCACTCAGTGTAATAGGAAACAGCCCAGTATCAATACCTGTCATTCCCACTCAGTGTAATAGGAAACAGCCCAGTATCAATACCTGTCATTACCACTCAGTGTAATAGGAAACAGCCCAGTATCAATACCTGTCATTTCCACTCAGTGTAATAGGAAACAGCCCAGTATCAATACCTGTCATTCCCACTCAGTGTAATAGGAAACAGCCCAGTATCAATACCTGTCATTACCACTCAGTGTAATAGGAAACAGAACAGTATCAATACCTGTCATTTCCACTCAGTGTAATAGGAAACAGACCAGTACCAATACCTGTCATTACCACTCAGTGTAATAGGAAACAGCCCAGTATCAATACCTGTCATTCCCACTCAGTGTAATAGGAAACAGCCCAGTACCAATACCTGTCATTTCCACTCAGTGTAATAGGAAACAGCCCAGTACCAATACCTGTCATTACCACTCAGTGTAATTGGAAGCAGCCCAGTGTCAATACCTGTCATTCCCACTCAGTGTAATAGGAAACAGACCAGTATCAATACTTGTCATTTCCACTCAGTGTAATAGGAAGCAGCCCAGTGTTAATACCTGTCATTCCCACTCAGTGTAATAGGAAGCAGCCCAGTATCAATACTTGTCATTACCACTCAGTGTAATAGGAAACAGCCCAGTATCAATACCTGTCATTACCACTCAGTGTAATAGGAAACAGACCAGTATCAATACTTGTCATTACCACTCAGTGTAATAGGAAACAGCCCAGTATCAATACCTGTCATTACCACTCAGTGTAATAGGAAACAGACCAGTATCAATACTTGTCATTACCACTCAGTGTAATAGGAAACAGCCCAGTATCAATACTTGTCATTACCACTCAGTGTAATAGGAAACAGACCAGTATCAATACTTGTCATTACCACTAAGTGTAATAGGAAACAGACCAGTATCAATACTTGTCATTACCACTCAGTGTAATAGGAAACAGCCCAGTATCAATACTTGTCATTACCACTCAGTGTAATAGGAAACAGACCAGTATCAATACTTGTCATTACCACTCAGTGTAATAGGAAACAGCCCAGTATCAATACCTGTCATTTCCACTCAGTGTAATAGGAAGCAGCCCAGTGCCAATACCTGTCATTTCCACTCAGTGTAATAGGAAACAGACCAGTATCAATACCTGTCATTCCCACTCAGTGTAATAGGAAACAGACCAGTATCAATACTTGTCATTACCACTCAGTGTAATAGGAAACACACCAGTATCAATACCTGTCATTTCCACTCAGTGTAATAGGAAACAGACCAGTATCAATACTTGTCTTTACCACTCAGTATAATGGGAAGCAGCCCAGTATCAATACCTGTCATTTCCACTCAGTGTAATAGGAAACAGACCAGTATCAATACCTGTCATTTCCACTCAGTGTAATAGGAAACAGACCAGTGTCAATACTTGTCATTTCCACTCAGTGTAATAGGAAACAGCCCAGTATCAATACCTGTCATTTCCACTCAGTGTAATAGGAAACAGCCCAGTATCAATACCTGTCATTACCACTCAGTGTAATCGGAAGCAGCCCAGTATCAATACCTGTCATTCCCACTCAGTGTAATAGGAAACAGCGCAGTATCAATACCTGCCATTCCCACTCAGTGTAATAGGAAGCAGCCCAGTACCAATACCTGTCATTCCCACTCAGTGTAATAGGAAGCAGCCCAGTGTTAATACCTGTCATTCCCACTCAGTGTAATAGGAAGCAGCCCAGTATCAATACTTGTCATTACCACTCAGTGTAATAGGAAACAGACCAGTATCAATACTTGTCATTACCACTCAGTGTAATAGGAAACAGACCAGTATCAATACTTGTCATTACCACTCAGTGTAATAGGAAACAGCCCAGTATCAATACCTGTCATTACCACTCAGTGTAATAGGAAACAGACCAGTATCAATACTTGTCATTACCACTCAGTGTAATAGGAAACAGCCCAGTATCAATACCTGTCATTACCACTCAGTGTAATAGGAAACAGACCAGTACCAATACTTGTCATTACCACTCAGTGTAATAGGAAACAGCCCAGTATCAATACTTGTCATTACCACTCAGTGTAATAGGAAACAGACCAGTATCAATACTTGTCATTACCACTCAGTGTAATAGGAAACAGACCAGTATCAATACTTGTCATTACCACTCAGTGTAATAGGAAACAGCCCAGTATCAATACTTGTCATTACCACTCAGTGTAATAGGAAGCAGACCAGTATCAATACTTGTCATTACCACTCAGTGTAATAGGAAACAGACCAGTATCAATACCTGTCATTACCACTCAGTGTAATAGGAAACAGCCCAGTATCAATACCTGTCATTTCCACTCAGTGTAATAGGAAGCAGCCCAGTGCCAATACCTGTCATTTCCACTCAGTTTAATAGGAAACAGACCAGTATCAATACCTGTCATTCCCACTCAGTGTAATAGGAAACAGACCAGTATCAATACTTGTCATTACCACTCAGTGTAGTAGGAAACAGCCCAGTGTCAATACCTGTCATTCCCACTCAGTGTAATAGGAAACAGCCCAGTATCAATACCTGTCATTCCCACTCAGTGTAATAGGAAACAGACCAGTATCAATACTTGTCATTACCACTCAGTGTAATAGGAAAGAGCCCAGTACCAATACCTGTCATTACCACTCAGTGTAATAGGAAAGAGCCCTGTACCAATACCTGTCATTACCACTCAGTGTAATAGGAAACAGACCAGTATCAATACCTGTCATTTCCACTCAGTGTAATAGGAAACAGCCCAGTATCAATACCTGTCATTACCACTCAGTGTAATAGGAAACAGACCAGTATCAATACTTGTCATTACCACTCAGTGTAATAGGAAACAGACCAGTATCAATACCTGTCATTTCCACTCAGTGTAACAGGAAACAGACCAGTATCAATACCTGTCATTACCACTCAGTGTAATAGGAAACAGACCGGTATCAATACCTGTCATTTCCACTCAGTGTAATAGGAAACAGACCAGTATCAATACCTGTCATTACCACTCAGTGTAATAGGAAGCAGCCCAGTATCAATACCTATCATTTCCACTCAGTGTAATAGGAAACAGACCAGTATCAATACCTGTCATTACCACTCAGTGTAATAGGAAGCAGCCCAGTATCAATACCTGTCATTCCCACTCAGTGTAATAGGAAACAGCCCAGTATCAATACCTGTCATTCCCACTCAGTGTAATAGGAAGCAGCCCAGTATCAATACCTGTCATTCCCACTCAGTGTAATAGGAAACAGCCCAGTATCAATACCTGTCATTACCACTCAGTGTAATAGGAAACAGCCCAGTACCAATACCTGTCATTACCACTCAGTGTAATAGGAAACAGCCCAGTATCAATACCTGTGATTACCACTCAGTGTAATAGGAAACAGAACAGTATCAATACCTGTCATTTCCACTCAGTGTAATAGGAAACAGCCCAGTACCAATACCTGTCATTACCACTCAGTGTAATAGGAAACAGCCCAGTATCAATACCTGTCATTCCCACTCAGTGTAATAGGAAACAGCCCAGTACCAATACCTGTCATTTCCACTCAGTGTAATAGGAAACAGCCCAGTACCAATACCTGTCATTACCACTCAGTGTAATTGGAAGCAGCCCAGTGTCAATACCTGTCATTCCCACTCAGTGTAATAGGAAACAGACCAGTATCAATACTTGTCATTTCCACTCAGTGTAATAGGAAGCAGCCCAGTGTTAATACCTGTCATTCCCACTCAGTGTAATAGGAAGCAGCCCAGTATCAATACTTGTAATTACCACTCAGTGTAATAGGAAACAGACCAGTATCAATACTTGTCATTACCACTCAGTGTAATAGGAAACAGACCAGTATCAATACTTGTCATTACCACTCAGTGTAATAGGAAACAGCCCAGTATCAATACCTGTCATTACCACTCAGTGTAATAGGAAACAGACCAGTATCAATACTTGTCATTACCACTCAGTGTAATAGGAAACAGCCCAGTATCAATACCTGTCATTCCCACTCAGTGTAATAGGAAACAGACCAGTATCAATACTTGTCATTACCACTCAGTGTAATAGGAAAGAGCCCAGTACCAATACCTGTCATTACCACTCAGTGTAATAGGAAAGAGCCCTGTACCAATACCTGTCATTACCACTCAGTGTAATAGGAAGCAGCCCAGTATCAATACCTATCATTTCCACTCAGTGTAATAGGAAACAGACCAGTATCAATACCTGTCATTACCACTCAGTGTAATAGGAAGCAGCCCAGTATCAATACCTGTCATTCCCACTCAGTGTAATAGGAAACAGCCCAGTATCAATACCTGTCATTCCCACTCAGTGTAATAGGAAGCAGCCCAGTATCAATACCTGTCATTCCCACTCAGTGTAATAGGAAACAGCCCAGTATCAATACCTGTCATTACCACTCAGTGTAATAGGAAACAGCCCAGTACCAATACCTGTCATTACCACTCAGTGTAATAGGAAACAGCCCAGTATCAATACCTGTGATTACCACTCAGTGTAATAGGAAACAGAACAGTATCAATACCTGTCATTTCCACTCAGTGTAATAGGAAACAGCCCAGTACCAATACCTGTCATTACCACTCAGTGTAATAGGAAAGAGCCCTGTACCAATACCTGTCATTACCACTCAGTGTAATAGGAAACAGACCAGTATCAATACCTGTCATTTCCACTCAGTGTAATAGGAAACAGCCCAGTATCAATACCTGTCATTACCACTCAGTGTAATAGGAAACAGACCAGTATCAATACTTGTCATTACCACTCAGTGTAATGGGAAGCAGCCCAGTATCAATACCTGTCATTTCCACTCAGTGTAATAGGAAACAGACCAGTATCAATACCTGTCATTTCCACTCAGTGTAACAGGAAACAGACCAGTATCAATACCTGTCATTACCACTCAGTGTAATAGGAAACAGACCGGTATCAATACCTGTCATTTCCACTCAGTGTAATAGGAAACAGACCAGTATCAATACCTGTCATTACCACTCAGTGTAATAGGAAGCAGCCCAGTATCAATACCTATCATTTCCACTCAGTGTAATAGGAAACAGACCAGTATCAATACCTGTCATTACCACTCAGTGTAATAGGAAGCAGCCCAGTATCAATACCTGTCATTCCCACTCAGTGTAATAGGAAACAGCCCAGTATCAATACCTGTCATTCCCACTCAGTGTAATAGGAAGCAGCCCAGTATCAATACCTGTCATTCCCACTCAGTGTAATAGGAAACAGCCCAGTATCAATACCTGTCATTACCACTCAGTGTAATAGGAAACAGCCCAGTACCAATACCTGTCATTACCACTCAGTGTAATAGGAAACAGCCCAGTATCAATACCTGTGATTACCACTCAGTGTAATAGGAAACAGAACAGTATCAATACCTGTCATTTCCACTCAGTGTAATAGGAAACAGCCCAGTACCAATACCTGTCATTACCACTCAGTGTAATAGGAAACAGCCCAGTATCAATACCTGTCATTCCCACTCAGTGTAATAGGAAACAGCCCAGTACCAATACCTGTCATTTCCACTCAGTGTAATAGGAAACAGCCCAGTACCAATACCTGTCATTACCACTCAGTGTAATTGGAAGCAGCCCAGTGTCAATACCTGTCATTCCCACTCAGTGTAATAGGAAACAGACCAGTATCAATACTTGTCATTTCCACTCAGTGTAATAGGAAGCAGCCCAGTGTTAATACCTGTCATTCCCACTCAGTGTAATAGGAAGCAGCCCAGTATCAATACTTGTCATTACCACTCAGTGTAATAGGAAACAGACCAGTATCAATACTTGTCATTACCACTCAGTGTAATAGGAAACAGACCAGTATCAATACTTGTCATTACCACTCAGTGTAATAGGAAACAGCCCAGTATCAATACCTGTCATTAACACTCAGTGTAATAGGAAACAGACCAGTATCAATACTTGTCATTACCACTCAGTGTAATAGGAAACAGCCCAGTATCAATACCTGTCATTCCCACTCAGTGTAATAGGAAACAGACCAGTATCAATACTTGTCATTACCACTCAGTGTAATAGGAAAGAGCCCAGTACCAATACCTGTCATTACCACTCAGTGTAATAGGAAAGAGCCCTGTACCAATACCTGTCATTACCACTCAGTGTAATAGGAAACAGACCAGTATCAATACCTGTCATTTCCACTCAGTGTAATAGGAAACAGCCCAGTATCAATACCTGTCATTACCACTCAGTGTAATAGGAAACAGACCAGTATCAATACTTGTCATTACCACTCAGTGTAATGGGAAGCAGCCCAGTATCAATACCTGTCATTTCCACTCAGTGTAATAGGAAACAGACCAGTATCAATACCTGTCATTTCCACTCAGTGTAATAGGAAACAGACCAGTATCAATACCTGTCATTACCACTCAGTGTAATAGGAAACAGACCGGTATCAATACCTGTCATTTCCACTCAGTGTAATAGGAAACAGACCAGTATCAATACCTGTCATTACCACTCAGTGTAATAGGAAGCAGCCCAGTATCAATACCTATCATTTCCACTCAGTGTAATAGGAAACAGACCAGTATCAATACCTGTCATTACCACTCAGTGTAATAGGAAGCAGCCCAGTATCAATACCTGTCATTCCCACTCAGTGTAATAGGAAACAGCCCAGTATCAATACCTGTCATTCCCACTCAGTGTAATAGGAAGCAGCCCAGTATCAATACCTGTCATTCCCACTCAGTGTAATAGGAAACAGCCCAGTATCAATACCTGTCATTACCACTCAGTGTAATAGGAAACAGCCCAGTACCAATACCTGTCATTACCACTCAGTGTAATAGGAAACAGCCCAGTATCAATACCTGTGATTACCACTCAGTGTAATAGGAAACAGAACAGTATCAATACCTGTCATTTCCACTCAGTGTAATAGGAAACAGCCCAGTACCAATACCTGTCATTACCACTCAGTGTAATAGGAAACAGCCCAGTATCAATACCTGTCATTCCCACTCAGTGTAATAGGAAACAGCCCAGTACCAATACCTGTCATTTCCACTCAGTGTAATAGGAAACAGCCCAGTACCAATACCTGTCATTACCACTCAGTGTAATTGGAAGCAGCCCAGTGTCAATACCTGTCATTCCCACTCAGTGTAATAGGAAACAGACCAGTATCAATACTTGTCATTTCCACTCAGTGTAATAGGAAGCAGCCCAGTGTTAATACCTGTCATTCCCACTCAGTGTAATAGGAAGCAGCCCAGTATCAATACTTGTCATTACCACTCAGTGTAATAGGAAACAGACCAGTATCAATACTTGTCATTACCACTCAGTGTAATAGGAAACAGACCAGTATCAATACTTGTCATTACCACTCAGTGTAATAGGAAACAGCCCAGTATCAATACCTGTCATTACCACTCAGTGTAATAGGAAACAGACCAGTATCAATACTTGTCATTACCACTCAGTGTAATAGGAAACAGCCCAGTATCAATACCTGTCATTACCACTCAGTGTAATAGGAAACAGACCAGTATCAATACTTGTCATTACCACTCAGTGTAATAGGAAACAGCCCAGTACCAATACCTGTCATTTCCACTCAGTGTAATAGGAAACAGCCCAGTACCAATACCTGTCATTACCACTCAGTGTAATAGGAAACAGACCAGTATCAATACTTGTCATTACCACTCAGTGTAATAGGAAACAGCCCAGTATCAATACCTGTCATTACCACTCAGTGTAATAGGAAACAGACCAGTATCAATACTTGTCATTACCACTCAGTGTAATAGGAAACAGCCCAGTACCAATACCTGTCATTTCCACTCAGTGTAATAGGAAACAGACCAGTATCAATACTTGTCATTACCACTCAGTGTAATAGGGAACAGCCCAGTACCAATACCTGTCATTTCCACTCAGTGTAATAGGAAACAGCCCAGTATCAATACCTGTCATTACCACTCAGTGTAATAGGAAACAGACCAGTATCAATACTTGTCATTACCGCTCAGTGTAATAGGAAACAGCCCAGTATCAATACCTGTCATTACCACTCAGTGTAATAGGAAACAGACCAGTATCAATACTTGTCATTACCACTCAGTGTAATAGGAAACAGCCCAGTACCAATACCTGTCATTTCCACTCAGTGTAATAGGAAACAGCCCAGTATCAATACCTGTCATTACCACTCAGTGTAATAGGAAACAGACCAGTATCAATACTTGTCATTACCACTCAGCGTAATAGGAAACAGCCCAGTACCAATACCTGTCATTTCCACTCAGTGTAATAGTAAACTGCCCAGTATCAATACTTGTCATTACCACTCAGTGTAATAGGAAACAGACCAGTATCAATACTTGTCATTACCACTCAGTGTAATAGGAAACAGACCAGTATCAATACTTGTCATTACCACTCAGTGTAATAGGAAACAGCCCAGTATCAATACTTGTCATTTCCACTCAGTGTAATAGGAAGCAGCCCAGTATCAATACTTGTCATTACCACTCAGTGTAGTAGGAAACAGCCCAGTATCAATACCTGTCATTCCCACTCAGTGTAATAGGAAACAGACCAGTATCAATACTTGTCATTTCCACTCAGTGTAATGGGAAGCAGCCCAGTATCAATACCTGTCATTTCCACTCAGTGTAATAGGAAACAGACCAGTATCAATACCTGTCATTTCCACTCAGTGTAATAGGAAACAGACCAGTATCAATACCTGTCATTTCCACTCAGTGTAATAGGAAACAGACCAGTGTCAATACTTGTCATTTCCACTCAGTGTAATAGGAAACAGCCCAGTATCAATACCTGTCATTTCCACTCAGTGTAATAGGAAACAGCCCAGTATCAATACCTGTCATTACCACTCAGTGTAATAGGAAACAGCCCAGTATCAATACCTGTCATTACCACTCAGTGTAATAGGAAACAGCCCAGTACCAATACCTGTCATTCCCACTCAGTGTAATAGGAAACAGCCCAGTATCAATACCTGTCATTCCCACTCAGATTAATAGGAAGCAGACCAGTATCAATACCTGTCATTCTCACTCAGTGTAATAGGAAACAGCCCAGTATCAATACCTGTCATTCTCACTCAGTGTAATAGGAAACAGCCCAGTATCAATACCTGTCATTACCACTCAGTGTAATAGGAAACAGCCCAGTATCAATACCTGTCATTACCACTCAGTGTAATAGGAAACAGACCAGTATCAATACTTGTCATTACCACTCAGTGTAATAGGAAACAGCCCAGTATCAATACCTGTCATTACCACTCAGTGTAATAGGAAACAGACCAGTATCAATACTTGTCATTACCACTCAGTGTAATAGGAAACAGCCCAGTACCAATACCTGTCATTTCCACTCAGTGTAATAGGAAACAGCCCAGTATCAATACCTGTCATTACCACTCAGTGTAATAGGAAACAGACCAGTATCAATACTTGTCATTACCACTCAGCGTAATAGGAAACAGCCCAGTACCAATACCTGTCATTTCCACTCAGTGTAATAGTAAACTGCCCAGTATCAATACTTGTCATTACCACTCAGTGTAATAGGAAACAGACCAGTATCAATACTTGTCATTACCACTCAGTGTAATAGGAAACAGACCAGTATCAATACTTGTCATTACCACTCAGTGTAATAGGAAACAGCCCAGTATCAATACTTGTCATTTCCACTCAGTGTAATAGGAAGCAGCCCAGTATCAATACTGGTCATTACCACTCAGTGTAGTAGGAAACAGCCCAGTATCAATACCTGTCATTCCCACTCAGTGTAATAGGAAACAGACCAGTATCAATACTTGTCATTTCCACTCAGTGTAATGGGAAGCAGCCCAGTATCAATACCTGTCATTTCCACTCAGTGTAATAGGAAACAGCCCAGTATCAATACCTGTCATTTCCACTCAGTGTAATAGGAAACAGACCAGTGTCAATACTTGTCATTTCCACTCAGTGTAATAGGAAACAGCCCAGTATCAATACCTGTCATTTCCACTCAGTGTAATAGGAAACAGCCCAGTATCAATACCTGTCATTACCACTCAGTGTATTAGGAAACAGCCCAGTATCAATACCTGTCATTACCACTCAGTGTAATAGGAAACAGACCAGTATCAATACTTGTCATTTCCACTCAGTGTAATGGGAAGCAGCCCAGTATCAATACCTGTCATTTCCACTCAGTGTAATAGGAAACAGCCCAGTATCAATACCTGTCATTACCACTCAGTGTATTAGGAAACAGCCCAGTATCAATACCTGTCATTACCACTCAGTGTAATAGGAAACACACCAGTATCAATACCTGTCATTCCCACTCAGTGTAATAGGAAACAGCCCAGTATCAATACCTGTCATTCCCACTCAGATTAATAGGAAGCAGACCAGTATCAATACCTGTCATTCTCACTCAGTGTAATAGGAAACAGCCCAGTATCAATACCTGTCATTCTCACTCAGTGTAATAGGAAACAGCCCAGTATCAATACCTGTCATTCTCACTCAGTGTAATAGGAAACAGCCCAGTATCAATACCTGTCATTACCACTCAGTGTAATAGGAAACAGACCAGTACCAATACCTGTCATTACCACTCAGTGTACTCGGAAACAGCCCAGTACCAATACCTGTCATTTCCACTCAGTGTACACGGAAACAGCCCGGTATCAATACTTTAAACTTTTCGGGACCAGACATATAAATACTGTGGCTGCAAGAGCCGGTCAGAGACTGGAAATTCTGCAGTAATTAACTCACCTCCTGACTCCCCAAATTCCTGCAAGGCAAATGTCAGGAGTGTGATGGAATACTCTCCACTTGCCTGGATGGGTGCAGCTCCAACAACACTCAAGAAACTGGACCACATCCAGGGCAAAGCAGCCCACTTGATTGGCACCTCATCCACTATTTTTAACGTTCACTCCCTCCACCTTTGGCATACAGTGGCAGCAGTATGCACCATCTACAAGATGAACTGCAGCAAAGCATCAAGGCTCCCTGAACAGCACCTTCCAAACCTGCGACCTCTACCATCTAGAAAGACAAGTGTAGCTGAAAAATGGGAACACCAGCTGCAAGTTCCCCTCTAAGGCACACACTATCCTGTCTTGTAACTATATCGCTGTTCCATCGCTGTCGCTGGGTCAAAATCTTGGAACTCCCTTGCTAACAGTACCTGCCCCACATGGGCTGCAGTGGTTCAAGAAGTCAGCTCACCACCACATTCTCATGGGCAATTAGGAATGGACAATAAATGCTGGCCTAGCCAGTGACACCCACATCCCATGGAAGAATGAAAAAAAATCTACTGGTTGCCCTTTATCCATCCAGATTGTTACACCCTGTTACTACTTCCTTAGAATGGATTGCAATATTTTCCCAACGTGTCTATAGTTTCCTCCTTTCTGTCTTCATCTTTCTGAAATAAGGGCATTCCCTCTGTGCTTTTCCAATGCACTGGGGCCTTTCCAGAATCTAGGGAGTTTTGGAAGATTACAACCAATGCATCCCTTTTCTCCGCAGCCACTTATTTTGAGACCCTCAGATGCAGGTCATCATGTCCAGGGGACTTGTCAACCTTTAGTCCCATTACTTTCCCTCCAGTGATAGTGATGTCTTTTTGTACAATTATTGGGATGCTTTTAGTGTTTTCAATAATTTTAGATAATTTAATTTGGCAGGAAGTGAGGAGACTGATTAAGGTGACACGGCAGGATACACTCCAGAAAGTATCAACAGCTGGAACTAGGGTTCAGGAATGACGGTGAAGTCAGGACATCGGATACACTAAAGAAAATGAAAGGAATGTAGATGCTCAAGAGAAGGTTGATAGACTTGATGTTTTGGAAGGCTGAACACATCGGGCTGAGTTTGAGGTTTCCGTCATGGCTTCCCACAGCATTGCCGGAAGTGGTTGCCATTGCCACTCATCATGTGTGTGACTGGCCCACCAAAATCACGCAGCGGCCAGCCAATTATAATAATGGAGTCACGGGGCCCGGTCAATTAATTAATGGAGTGGGATTTCAGGCCAAATGCAGCATAGGATCACTCCTGAGCAGGTGCTGGTGCCATATTTAAAGCCCTGCTTTCACTGCTGGCTTTCAGCCTTTTGCTGTTTACTGCTGAAGCTGGTGCTGGAGTGATTCCTGGACACCCACCCACCCCCACACACCCGCACACACCCCTCCTCGCCCACCCCCTGATAAGGAAGTCGCACTATGGCAGTGATAAGACACTGGATGGCTCCACGGTTTAGTGTTGCCTCTCTTGAGATGCTCCTCCAGGCTGCAAGGGGAACACAGGAGGTCCTCTTCCCCAGCGATTGCAAGAAGAGGTCCGCCCGCCTGACCAAGCAAGCCTGGATGAAGGTCGCAGATGAGGTCAGCAGCCATGGGGTCACTCCCCGAACAGAGGTCCAGTGCAGGAATAGAGTCAATGACCTCCTTTGGTCTGCCAAGGTGAGTGCTACATACCCACTCTCTTTTCTGCAGATTGCAAGTGGATCCATGCAGGAGGCTGTGCGACATGGGGAGGGAGACATCAACAAAGACGCTGGCAAAGGGGCAGTGGATGAGGGGATGCCACTAGCATACCGGTCTGGTAGCTCTTCCTGTGAAGTGTGACTATCTCCCTCTTTCCACTTGCAGGACAAACGGGCCCATAACAACAAGAAGACCTCACGGACTGGTGGAGGAGTTGCAGATATACGGCCTCTCTCAGCAGCTGAGGATGAAAGTGATGATGAGACGCGAGTCTCCACACATGACAGTGAGGTTGGTCTTCATTCGACAATAAACACACTTCTGGAGATCCACATCATGCATGGATTTCATAAGATCTGCAATGCATAACAAACACAGGTTTGTGTTCTCTCATGCAGGTCAGCGTCCGCAGGAAACTCCAGCTGAAGAGGGCCAGCCATCAACCTCTGAGAAGGAGGAGCAGTCAGAGGATGCACCATTACATGACTCTCCTGCACCTTCCACCAGCGCAGATACTTTCCCCTCAGTGCGTTCATGCTCGGCTTTAGAATCAGGTCACAAGCTGGTGAGAGCACTGCACATGCACCCGAGCAGTTGGCTGAGGCTGACACAGCCGAGATCCCCGACAGTCGCAGGACTGTGGGTGTTCAGGCCCATGCTAAACCCCAGGCTGATGACGAGCCTCTGGTGTCAACAGCACAGGGGGTGCCAGAGAGAGGTAAGGCAACACCTGGCAGAGAGGCCATGTGCAGCCATGAGCGGATGATGGAGGAGTCCATCCAGGCCATGACTGCTGCCATGTTTCAGATGTGTGAGCACATGGCTTCTTCCATTGAGAGGTTGGTGACCCTCATGGAGAGCCAGATCCTGCAGACGCGCAGAGACCTGCACACCATTGCCTTGGCTCAATGCAGCAGTGGCAAGGCGCGAGGAGGATGAGGTCTTCTCCAGCTCCTCGTAATCTCTGGTGAGCAGGGAAGTTCAAGTGAGCCATGAAAGGGAAGAGAAAAGAGGCTGACCTCCACAAGTGGGGGCTCCACTCAGGGCGTTCTGAGTGTGGACAGCGGCTCCTCAGCCCTTCCACCAGTCAGATCAGCTCCAGTAGCTGCAATACCTGAACAGAGCCCTGCACCTTTACAGGAAAACTTCCAGGCCTCAGGCAGCCAGAGGACAGCTGTCGAAGTGATCCCAGACGAGGGGGCAGCTCGATCAGCAGCCTGCTCCAGCCCAGCTACTAGCACAGGGGTCACACCTCATAGAATTATAAAGGTATAAAGAAACCCACCTAGACACACTGGGAATTCACGTGTGTTTGACATCTGCCATTTGTTTTCTGTTATAAAGTTAATATTCATTGTGGAAAATGCTTATTCTTTCTTTGTTTAAGAAGGGTAGCAAGGATAATCCAGGAAATTATTGGCCGGCGAGCCTTACGTCAGTGGTAGGGAAATTATTAGAGAGGATTCTTCAGGACAGGATTTGCTCCCATTTGGAAACAAATGGACTTATTAGCGAGAGGCAGCATGGTTTTGTGAAGGGGAGGTCGCGTCTCACTAATTTGATTGAGTTTTTTGAGGAAGTGAGGAAGATGACTGATGAGGGAAGGGCAGTGGATGTTGTCTATATGGACTGCAGTAAAGCCTTTGACAAGGTCCCGCATGGCAGACTGATACAAAAGGTGAAGTCACATGGGATCAGAGGGGAGCTGGCTAAATGGATACAGAACTGGCTCAGTCAGAGAAGACAGAGGGTAGCAGTGGAAGGGTGCTTTTCTGAATGGAGGGATGTGACTAGTGGTGTTCCGCAGGGATCAGTGCTGGGACCTTTGCTGTTTGTAGAATATATAAATGATTTGGAGGATAATGTCGCTGGTCTGATTAGTAAGTTTACGGACGACACAAAGGTTGGTGGAGTTGCGGACAGTGATGAGGCTTGTCAGAGGATACAACAGGATATAGATCGGTTGGAGACTTGGGCGGAGAAATGGCAGATGGAGTTTAATTCAGACAAATGTGAGGTAATGCATTTTGGAAGATCTAATGCAGGTGGGAGGTATGCAGTAAATGGCAGAACCCTTGGGAGTATTGACAGGCAGAGAGATCTGGGCTTACAGGTCCACATGTCACTGAAAGTGGCAACGCAGGTGGATAAGGTAGTCAAGAAGGCATACGGCATGCTTGCCTTCATCGGTCGGGGCATAGAGTATAAAAATTGGCAAGTCATGCTGCAGCTGTACAGAACTTTAGTTAGGCCACACTTAGAATATTGCGTGCAATTCTGGTCGCCACACTACCAGAAGGAAGTGGAGGCTTTGGAGAGGGTACAGAAGAGGTTTACCAGGATGTTGCCTAGTCTGGAGGGCATTAGCTATGAGGAGAGGTTGGATAAACTCAGATTGTTTTCACTGGAATGACGGAGGTGGAGGGGTGACATGATAAAGGTTTACAAAGTTATGAGCGGCATGGACAGAGTGGATAGTCAGAAGCTTTTTCCCAGGGTGGAAGAGTCAGTTACTAGGGGACATAGGTTTAAGGTGCGAGGGGCAAAGTTTAGAGGGGATGTGCGAGGCAAGTTCTTTACACAGAGGGTGGTGAGTGCCTGGAACTTGCTGCCAGGGAGGTGGTGGAAGCAGGTACCATAGAGACGTTTAAGAGGCATCTTGACAAATACATGAATAGGATCGGATTAGAGGGATACGGACCCCGGAAGTGCAGAAGGTTTTAGTTTAGGCAGGCATCAAGATCGGCGCAGGCTTGGAGGGCCGAATGGCCTGTTCTTGTGCTGTACTGTTCTTTGTTCTTTGTTCATTTCAAACTAATCCAGCCTTGAAATCTAATACAGCAACTCAACCTAATGTAAAATAAAAACAAAAAATGCTGGTAATACTCAGCAGGTCTGGCAGCATCTGTGGAGAGAGAAGCAGAGGTAAAATTTTTTGGCTGTGAGGAGAGGTTGGATAATCTCGGATTGTTTTCAGTGGAACGACGGAGGTGGAGGGGCAACCTGATAGAGGTTTACAAAGTTATGAGTGACATGGACTGAGTGGATAGTCAGAACTTTTTCCCAGGGTGGAAGAGTCAGTTACTAGGGGACATAGGTTTAAGGTGCGAGGGGCAAAGTTTAGAGGGGATGTGCGAGGCAAGTTCTTTACACAGAGGGTGGTGAGTGCCTGGAACTTGTTGCCAGGGGAGGTGGTGGAAGCAGGTACCATAGAGACGTTTAAGAGGCATCTTGACAAATACATGAATAGGATGGGAATAGAGGGATTGGGACGCCGGAAGTGCAGAAGGTTTTAGTTTAGACAGGCAACAAGATCGGCGCAGGCTTGGTGGGCCGAATGGCCTGTTCCTTTGCTGTATTGTTCTTTGTTCTTTGTCAGTGACCCTTCTTCAGAACGTTCTGATGAATGCTGCACTTCAAACAAATACACCTTTAAACGAACACAGCATCACAAACTAATGCAGCATTTCAAACTAATACACCTTAAAACTAATACAGCAGCACAGCTGAATACTGCATTTCGGACCAATCCTGCACCTCAAACCGACCCTGCACCTCAAACCTACTCTGCACCTCAAACCAATCCTGCCTCCAGAACTAATACAGCACTTCTACTTAATCCTGCATTTCAAACTAATCCAGTCTCTAAAACTAGTACAGCACTTAAACCTAAAGCAGCATTTCAAACTAATACACCTTTTTTTTTAGTTTAGTTTAGAGATAAAGCACTGAAACAGGCCCTTCGGCCCACCAAGTCTGTGCCGACCATCAACCACCCATTTGTACTAATCCTACACTAATTCCATATTCCTACCACATCCCACCCTGTCCCTATATTTCCCTACCACCTACCTATACTAGGGGCAATTTATAATGACCAATTAGCCTATCAACCTGCAAGTCTTTGGCATGAGGGAGGAAACCGGAGCACCCGGAAGAAACCCACGCAGACACAGGGAGAACTTGCAAACGCCACACAGGCAGCACCTGGAATTGAACCCAGGTTGCTGGAGCTGTGAGGCTGCAGTGCTAACCACTGCGCCACTGTCCCACAGCACCTCAACCTGATAGAGTTATAGAGTCATAGAGTTAAACAGAACAGAAACAGGCCCTTCGGCCCATTGCGTCTGTGCTGGCTCTCCAGCACTCAACTATTCTAATCCCATAGTGGCAGCAGTGTGTACCATCTACAAGATGCACTGCAGCAATGCTCCAAGGCTCCTTAGACAGCACCTTCTAAATCCGCGACCTCTACCAACTAGTAGGACAAGGGACTTGCAGGTTGGTAGGTAAATTGGCCATTATAAATTGCCCCTAGTATAGGTAGGTGGTAGGGAAATATAGGGACAGGTGGGGATGTGGTAGGAATATGGGATTAGTGTAGAATTAGTATAAATGGGTGGTTGATGGTCGGCACAGACTCGGTGGGCCGAAGGGCCTGTTTCAGTGCTGTATCTCTAAACTAAAACTAAGGGCAGCAAATGCATGGGAACACCACCACCTGCAAGTTCCCCTCCAAGTCACACACCATCCTGACTTGGAACTATATCGCCGTTCCTTCACTGTCGCTGGGTCAAAATCCTGGAACTCCCTTCCTAACAGCACTGTGGGTATACCTACCCCACATGGACTGCAGCGGTTCAAGAAGGCAGCTCACCACCACCTTCTCAAGGGCAATTAGGGATGGACAATAAATGCTGGCCTGGCCAGTGACACCCACATCCCGTGAATGAATAAAAAAAATATTCCTGCACTTGGACCATAGCCTTGTATGTTATGGCGTTTCAAGTGCTCATCTAAATACTTTTTAAATGTTGTGAGGGTTCCTGCCTCTACCACCTCTTCAGGCAGTGCGTTCCAGATTCTAACCACCGTCTGGGTGAAAATATATTTCCTGAAATCCCCCCTAAACCTCCTGCCCCTTACCCTAAATCTATGCCCCTGGTTCTTGGCCCCTCTGCTAAGGTAAAGGTTTCCTCCTATCTAACCTATCAATGCCCCTCATAATTTTGTACACCTCAATCATGTCCCCTCTCATCCTTCTCTGCTCCAAGGAAAACAACCCTAGCCTTTTCAGTCTCTCTTCATAGCTGAAATGCTCCAGCCCAGGCAACATCCTGGTGAATCTCCTCTGCACCCTCTCCAGTGCAATCACATCCTTCCTATAGTGTGGTGTCCAGAACTGTACTCCAGCTGTGGCCTAACAAGCGTTTGAGAAAGCTCCATCATAACCTCCCTGCTCTTATATTCTATCCCTCGGCTAATAAAGGCAAGGATCCCATATACCTTTCTAACCAGCTTATCTACATGTGCTGCTGCCTTCAGTGATCTATGGACAAGTACAACAAGGTCCCTCTGACCTTCTCTACTTCCGAGCGTCGTACCATCCATTGTATATTCCCTTGCCTTATTAGTCCTCATCTTACCAGCCCATCTATATCGTCCTGTAATCTAAGGATTGACTCCTCACTATTTACAACACCGATGTGAACCACGGCCTCTGACTGCTCACCCTCCCCTTCAGAATGTCATGCAACCACTCTATGACATCCTTGACCCTAGCACCAGGGAGGCAACATACCATCCTGGAGTCACGTTTACGGCCACAGAAATTCCTATCTGTACCCCTTACGATAGAATCCCCTTTCACTATAGCTCTTCCACCCCCTTTCCTTCCCTGCTGTGCAGCAGAGCCCTCCATGGTGCCACGAACTTGGCTGTTGCTGCTTTCCCCTGGGAGGTCATTCACCCCCAACAGTATCCAGAGCAGTACATCTGTTTGAGAGGGGGATGGCCACAGGGGACTCCTGCACTTCCCTGCCTGCGACTCCTACTCCGTCTGGTGGTCGCCCATCCCTTTTCTGCCTGTGCAGCCATTACCTGCGGTGTGACCACCTCACTAAACATTCTACCCACGATGTCCTCAGCATCGCGGATTCTCCACAGTGAATCCACCCACAGCTCCAGCTCCGTAATGCGGGTAGTCAGTTGCTGCAGATGGATACACTTCCTGCACACATGGTTGTCAGGGACACTGGAAGCCTCCCTGATTTCCCACATAGCGCAGGAGGAGTATATCACGGGGCTGAGCTCTCCTGTCATGACTTACCCTTAGATTAATTAGTTACTCCTTTAATTAAGAAAAGACTAATTACACTAGGGGCCTTGTTCTACTCCAAACACTACCCACTACAATCTAATACAGCACCTCAACCTAATACTGCATGACAAGCTCATACACCTGGACACCACACTATAGGAAAGATGTGATTGCAGTGTAGAGGGTGCAGAGGAGATTCACCAGGATGTTGCCTGGGTTGGAGCATTACAGCTAAGAAGAGAGACTGGACAGACTCGGGTTGTTTTCCTTAGATTCGGGTAGGCTGAGGGGGGAACTGACTGAGGTATACAAAATTATGAGGGGTGGAGAAAGGGTAGGCAGGAAGAAACTTTTTCCTTTAGCTGAGGTGTCAATAAGCATGGAGCATAGATTTAAGGTAAGGGGCAGCAGGTTCAGAGGGTATTTGAGGAAATCATTTTTCACCCAGAGGGTGGTTGGAATCTGGAACGCACCGCCTGAAGGGGTGGTCGAGGCAGGTACCCTCACAACATTTAAGAAGTAATTGGATGAGGACTTGAAAAGCCATAGCCATACAAGGCTACGGGGCAAGTGTTGGAAAATGGAATCAAACTGTATGACCTCAACCTAATACTGCTTTGCAAACTAATGCACCTTAAAACTAACACAACACCACAATCTAATATTGCATTTCAAACTAATACACCTTAAATCAAATACAGCACCACAACGGAGGGGCTACAGGACATTCTGAAGGGGGAGGATGAACAGTCAGAGGTCGTGATTCACATTGGTAGCAAGTACATAGGGAGAAAGAGGTATAAGATCCTGTAACAAGAATTTAGGGAGCTATGTAGCAGATTAAAAAGCAGGAGCTCAAATGTTTTAATCTCTGGATTACTCCCAGTGCCATGTGCTCATGAGTATCGCAATAGGAGGAAACAGCAGATGAATGCGTGGCTGAGGAGATGGTTCAGGAGGGAGGGCTTTCGTTTCCTGGATCACTGGGTCAGTTTCTGGCAAAGGTGGGATCTGTACAGGTTGGACGTGTATAAATGGGTGGTTCTTGGTCGGCACAGACTCGGTGGGCCGAAGGGCCTGTTTCAGTGCTGTATCTCAAAAAAAAACATCCTTGCTGGGAGGTTTGCTAGTGCTGTTGGGGGGAAGGTTTAAACTAATTTGGCAGGGGGATGGGATACAGACTGGAGGCACTGTCAAATATAGAAAAGAAACTGAGTCAGTCTGGAAGGCAGAGCAAATATAGACCTGTTAAGGCACAAGCAAATAATGCAAGGATCAATTGCATCTGTTTTAATGCAAAGAGTCTGACTAATAAGGCAGATGAATTGAGGGTGTTGATTAACACATGGGAATATGATATTATTGCGATCACAGAGACATGGTTGAGGGAGGGGCAGGACTGGAAGCTCAATATTCAAAGAACAAAGAACAAAGAACAAAGAAAATCACAGCACAGGAACAGGCCCTTCGGCCCTCCAAGCCTGCGCCGATCCAGATCCTCTATCTGAACATGACGCCTATTTTAGAACATAGAACATAGAAAAATACAGCACAGAACAGGCCCTTCGGCCCACGATGTTGTGCCGATCCTTTGTCCTCTGTCAAGGACAATTTAATCTATACCCCATCATTCTCCTTTATCCATATACCTATCTAAAAGCCGTTTGAAAGTCCCTAAAGTTTCTGACTCAACAACTTCCCCAGGCAAGGCATTCCATGCCCCGACCACTCTCTGGGTAAAGAACCTTCCCCTGACATCCCCCTTATATCTCCCACCCTTCACCTTAAATTTATGACCCCTTGTAACGCTTTGCTCCACCCGGGGAAAAAGTTTCTGACTGTCTACCCTATCTATTCCCCTGATCATCTTATAAACCTCTATCATGTCACCCCTCATCCTTCTCCGTTCTAATGAGAAGAGGCCTAGAATGTTCAGCCTTTCCTCGTAAGACTTATTCTCCATTCCAGGCAACATCCTGGTAAATCTCCTCTGCACCCTCTCCAAGGCTTCCACATCCTTCCTAAAATGAGGCGACCAGAACTGCACACAGTACTCCAAATGAGGCCTTACCAAGGTCCTGTACAGCTGCATCATCACCTCACGGCTCTTAAATTCAATCCCTCTGCTAATGAACGCTAACACCCCATATGCCTTCTTCACAGCCCTATCCACTTGAGTTGCAACTTTCAACGATCTATGCACATAGACCCCAAGGTCTCTCTGCTCCTCCACATGCCCAAGAACCCTACCGTTAACCCAGTATTTTGCATTCGTGTTTGTCCTTCCAAAATGGACGACCTCACACTTTTCAGGGTTAAACTCCATCTGCCACTTTTCAGCCCAGCACTGCAACCTATCCAAGTCCCTTTGCAGACGACAATAGCCCTCCTCGGTATCCACAACTCCACCAACCTTTGTATCATCTGCAAATTTACTGACCCACCCTTCGACTTCCTCATCCAAGTCGTTAATAAAAATCACAAACAGGAGAGGACCCAGAACTGATCCCTGTGGCACGCCACTGGTAACTGGGCTCCAGGCTGAGTACTTACCATCTAAGACCACTCTCTGCCTTCTATCAGTTAGCCAATTCTTAATCCAACTGGCCACATTCCCCACTATCCCATGCCTCCTGACTTTCTCCATAAGTCTACCATGGGGGACCTTATCAAATGCCTTACTAAAATCCATGTACACCACATCCACTGGTTTACCCTCATCCACTTGCTTGGTCACCTGCTCAAAGAATTCAATCAGGCTTGTGAGGCAAGACCTACCCCTCACAAAACCGTGCTGACTGTCCCGAATCAAGCAGTGTCTTTCCAGATGCTCAGAAATCCTATCCCTCAGCATCTTTTCCATCAACTTGCCTACCACCGAAGTAAGACTAACTGGCCTGTAATTCCCAGGGTTGTTCCTATTCCCTTTCTTGAACAGGGGCACAACATTTGCCACCCTCCAATCACCTGGTACCACCCCCGTCAACAGAGAAGATGAAAAGATCATTGCCAGCGGCTCTGCAATTTCATCCCTTGCTTCCCATAACATCCTTGGATATACCCCGTCAGGCCCGGGAGACTTGTCTATCTTCAAGTTATTCAAAAACCCCAACACATCTTCCCTCCTAACGAGCACTTCCTCGAGCTTACCAGTCTGTTTCACACCGTCCTCTTCAGTAATACACCCCTTCTCATTCGTAAATACCGAAGAGAAGTACTCATTCAAAACCTCACTTATCTCTTCCGGCTCAACACACAGTCTCCCGCTATTGTCCTTGACCGGACCTACGGTCCCCCTAGTCATCCTCATATTTCTGACATACGCGTAAAAGGCCTTGGGGTTTTCTTTTATCCTACCCGCCAAGCATTTTTCATGCCCTCTCTTAGCTCTCCTAATCCCTTTCTTCAGATCCTTCCTGGCCATCTTGTATCCCTCCAGAGCTATGCCTGTGCCCTTTTTCCTCAACCTTATATACGCATCCTTCTTCTTCCTAACAAGACTCTCAACCTCTCTTGTCAACCACGGTTCCCTCACATGCCCATCCCTTCCCTGTCTGACAGGGACATGCTTATCAATGGCCCCTACTATCTGCTCCTTGAAAAAGTTCCACATTTCGACCGTGCCCTTCCCTGCCAGCATATGCTCCCAACTTATGCTCCTCAGTTCCTGCCTGACAGCATCATATCTACCCTTCCCCCAATTGTAAACCTTGCCCTGTTGCACATACCTATCCCTCTCCATTACCACAGTGAATGCTACAGAATTGTGATCACTATCTCCAAAGTGCTCGCCCACCAACAGCTCTATCACTTGCCCTGGTTCATTACCTAGTACCAAATCCAATATTGCCTCCCCTCTGGTCGGGCAGTCTACATACTGAGTCAGAAAAGCTTCCTGGACATACTGCACAAACACTACCCCATCCAAACTATTCGATCTAAAGAGTTGCCAATCAATATTTGGGAAGTTGAAATCCCCCATAATTACTACCCTGTGACTTCTGCTCCTTTCCAAAATCTGTTTCCCAATCTGCTCTTCCACCTCCCTGCTGCTATTGGGGGGCCGATAGAAAACTCCCATCAAGGTGACTGCTCCTTTCCTGTTCCTGACCTCAACCCACAGTGCCTCAGTCGGCAGATCCTCCTCGAAAATTCTTTCAGCAGTTGTTACACTATTTCTAACTAACAATGCCACCCCCCCACCTCTTTTACCACCATTCCTAATCTTATGAAAACATCTATAACCAGGTACCTCCAAGAACCATTCCTCCCCCTCACCTATCCACGTTTCAGTGATGGCCACAACATCGTAGTCCCAAGTGCCCATCCACGCCTTCAATTCACTCACCTTATTCCTGATGCTTCTTGCGTTGAAGTATACACACTTTAACCCTTCTCCGTGCCCATCTGTCCTCTGCGACAGTGCGACCTTCCCCAATACCTCACTACACTCTTTGTCTTTCTGAGTGGACCCACTGGTCCCTGGACTACAAGTCCGGTTCCCATCCCCCTCCCAAACTAGTTTAAACCCTCCCGAACAGTACTAGCAAACCTCCCTCCCAGGATATTGGTGCCCCTCTGGTTCAGATGCAGCCCGTCCTGTTTGAACAGGTCCCATCTTCCCCAGAATGCATTCCAATTATCCAAGAACTGGAAGCCCTCTCTTCTACACCATTCCTGCAGCCACGTGTTCAGCTGTGCTCTCTCCCTATTCCTAGCCTCACTATCACGTGGCGCCGGCAACAAACCAGAGATAACAACTCTGTCCGTCCGAGCTTTCAGCTTCCAGCCTAACTCCCTAAACTCACTTCTAACATCTGTGCCACCCTTCCTTCCTACGTCGTTGGTGCCAATGTGCACCACGACCTCTGGCTGCTCCCCCTCCCCTTTAAGGATCCTGAATTTTCTAAGGGTCTGTATCTCTTTACTTCCTGCCCATTCATGTATCTGTCGAGATACATCTTAAAAGATGCTATCGTGCCCGCGTCTACCACCTCCGCTGGCAACGCGTTCCAGGCACCCACCATCCTCTGCGTAAAGAACTTTCCACGCATATCCCCCCTAAACTTTTCCCCTTTCACTTTGAACTCGTGTCCCCTTGTAATTGAATCCCCCACTCTGGGAAAAAGCTTCTTGCTATCCACCCTGTCTATACCTCTCATGATTTTGTACACCTCAATCAGGTCCCCCCTCAACCTCCGTCTTTCTAATGAAAATAATCCTAATCTACTCAACCTCTCTTCATAGCTAGCGCCCTCCATGCCAGGCAACATCCTGATGAACCTCCTCTGCACCCTCTCCAAAGCATCTACATCCTTTTGGTAATGTGGCGACCAGAACGGCACGCAGTATTCCAAATTTAGCCGAACCAAAGTCTTATACAACTGTAACATGACCTGCCAACTCTTGTACTCAATACCCCGTCCGATGAAGGAAAGCATGCCGTATGCCTTCTTGACCACTCTATTGACCTGCGTTGCCACCTTCAGGGAACAATGGACCTGAACACCCAAATCTCTCTGTGCATCAATTTTCCCCAGGACCTTTCCATTTACTGTATAGTTCACTCTTGAATTGGATCTTCCAAAATGCATCACCTCGCATTTGCCCTGATTGAACTCCATCTGCCATTTCTCTGCCCAACTCTCCAGTCTATGTATATTCTGCTGTATTCTCTGACTGTCCCCTTCACTATCTGCTACTCCACCAATCTTAGTGTCGTCTGCAAACTTGCTAATCAGACCACCTATACTTTCCTCCAAATCATTTATGTATATCACAAACAACAGTGGTCCCAGCACGGATCCCTGTGGAACACCACTGGTCACATGTCTCCATTTTGAGAAACTCCCTTCCACTGCTACTCTCTGTCTCCTGTTGCCCAGCCAGTTCTTTATCCATCTAGCTAGTACACCTTGGACCCCATGCGTCTTCACTTTCTCCATCAGCCTACCATGGGGAACCTTATCAAACGCCTTACTGAAGTCCATGTATATGATAGCTACAGCCCTTCCCTCATCAATCAACTTTGTCACTTCCTCAAAGAATTCTATTAAGTTGGTAAGACATGACCTTCCCTGTACAAAACCATGTTGCCTATTTTCTTCCAAATGAGAATAGATCCTATCCCTCAGTAACTTCTCCAGCAGCTTCCCTACCACTGACGTCAGGCTCACCAGTCTATAATTACCTGGATTATCCCTGCTACCCTACTTAAACAAGGGGACAACATTAGCAATTCTCCAGTCCTCCGGGACCTCACCCGTGTTTAAGGATGCTACAAAGATATCGGTTAAGGCCCCAGCTATTTCCTATCTCGCTTCCCTCAGTAACCTAGGATAGATCCCATCCAGACCTGGGGACTTGTCCACCTTAATGCCTTTTAGAATACCCAACACTTCCTCCCTCCTTATGCCGACTTGACCTAGAGTAATCAAACATCTGTTCCTAACCTCAACATCCTTCATGTCCCTCTCCTCGGTGAATACCGATGCAAAGTACTCGTTTAGAATCTCACCCATTTTCTCTGACTCCACGCATAACTTTCCTCCTTTGTCCTTGAGTGGGCCAATCCTTTCTCGAGTTACCCTCTTGCTCCTTATATATGAATAAAAGGCTTTGGGATTTTCCTTAACCCTGTTTGCTAAAGATATTTCATGACCCCTTTTCACCCTCTTAATTCCTCGTTTCAGATTGGTCCTACATCCCCGATATTCTTTCAAAGTTTCGTCTTTCTTCAGCCACCGAGACCTTATGTATGCTTCCTTTTTCCTCTTAGCTAGTCTCACAATTTCACCTGTCATCCATGGTTCCCTAATCTTGCCATTTCTATCCCTCATTTTCACACGAACATGTCTCTCCTGCACGCTAATCAACCTCTCTTTAAAAGCCTCCCACATATCAAATGTGGATTTACCTTCAAACAGCTGCTCCCAATCTACATTCCCCAGCTCCTGCCTAATTTTGGTATAGTTGGCCTTCCCCCAATTTAGCACTCTTCCTTTAGGACCACTCTCATCTTTGTCCATGGTTATTTTAAAGCTTACGGAATTGTGATCGCTATTCCCAAAGTAGTCCCCTACTGAAACCAACCACCTGGCCGGGCTCATTCCCCAACACCAGGTCCAGTATGGCCCCTTCCCAAGTTGAACTATTTACATGCTGCTCTAGAAAACCCTCCTGGATGCTCCTTACAAATTCTGCTCCATCGAGACCTCTAACTCTAAGTGAATCCCATTCAATGTTGGGAAAATTAAAATCTCCTATCACCACCACCCTGTTGCTCCTACATCTTTCCATAATCTGTTTACATATTTGTACCTCTATCTCACGCTCACTGTTGGGAGGCCTGTAGTACAGCCCCAACATTGTTACCGCACCCTTCCTATTTCTGAGTTCTGCCCATATTGCCTCACTGCTCGAGTCCTCCATAGTGCCCTCCTTCAGTACAGCAGTGATATCCTCTTTGACCAGTAATGCAACTCCTCTATCCCTTTTACCTCCCTCTCTATCCCACCTGAAGCATCGATATCCTGGGATATTTCGTTGCCAATCATGCCCTTCCCTCAACCAAGTCTCTGTAATAGCAATAACATCATATTCCCAGGTACTAATCCAAGCCCTAAGTTCATCTGCCTTACCTACTACACTTCTTGCATTAAAACAAATGCACCTTCGACCACCAGTCCCTTTGCGTTCATCATCTGCTCCCTGCCTACTCTTCCCCTTAGTCACGCTGACTTCATTATCTAGTTCCTTACAGGCTTTCGTTACTACCTCCTTACTGTTCACTGACCTCCTCATTTGGTTCCCATCCCCCTGCCACATTAGTTTAAACCCTCGCCAACAGCGTTAGCAAAAGCACTCCCAAGGACATTGGTTCCATTCCGGCCCAGGTGTAGACCGTCCAATTTGTAATAGTCCCACCTCCCCCAGAACCGGTCCCAATGTCCCAAAAATCTGAACCCCTCCTTCCTGCACCATCTCTCAAGCCACGCATTCATCCTGATTCCAGGATATAGAATGTTCAGGCGTGACAGGGGAGGGGATAAAAGAGGAGGTGGCATTGCACTGTTGATCAAGGAGTCAATTACTGCAGTAAGGAGGGATGATATCTTAGAAGATTCCTCAAATGAGGCCATATTGTTAGAACTTAAAAACAAAAAGGGGGCAATCACTTGGCTGGGAATGTACTACGGACCTTCAAACAGTCAGGGGGAGATAGAGGAGCAGATATGTAGGCACATCTCAGAGAGGTGTAATCATAATAGGGTAATAATAGTTGGGGATTGCAACTTCCCCAATATCAACTGGGATAGTCTTAGTGCAAAAGGCATAACTGGGGTGGAATTCTTAAAATGCTTACAGGAGAGCTTTTTGAGCCAGTATGTCAAAAGTCCGACAAGAGAAGGGGCAGTACTGGACCTAATCCTAGGGAATGAAGCCAGACAAGTGGTAGAAGTGTCAGTGGGGGAGCATTTCAGGGATAGTGACCATAACTCTGTAAGATTTAAGGTAGTAATGGAAAAGGCCAAAGATGGACCGAAATAAAGGTCCTGAATTGGGGGAAGATCGATTTCAATATGATAAAACAGGATCTGGCCAAAGTGGACTGGGAGCATCTACTTGCAGGAAAGTCTACATCAGACCAGTGGGAGGCATTCAAAAAGGAAATTTTTTTTTTTTAGAGATACAGCACTGAAACAGGCCCTTCGGCCCACCGAGTCTGTGCCGACCATTAACCACCCATTTATACTAATCCTACACTAATCCCATATTCCTACCACATCCCCACCTGTCCCTATATTTCCCTACCACCTACCTATACTAGGGGCAATTTATAATGGCCAATTTACCTACCAAATAGTGAGAGTTCAGAGCCAACATGTACTCGTAAAGCTCCAGGGAACCCTGGATGTCAAGGGATATAGAGGATTGGATAACAAAAAAAAGGAAGATTATGGCAGATTCAGAGTGCTGAAAACAGCAGAGGCCCTAGAAGGGTATAGAAAGCATAGGGGGGTACTTAAAAAAGTAATTAGGAGATGAAAGAGGAGGCATGAGAAAACACTGGAAGGCAAGATAAAGGAAAATCCCAAGGCGTTTTATAAGTATATTAAGGGCAAGACGATAATCAGGTAAAGAGTAGAGCCCATTATGGACCAACATGGCAATGTGTGTGTGGAGCCGGAGGACGCAGGTGAGATTTTAAATGATTACTTTTCATCTGTGTTCACTATGGAGAAGGATGGTGTAGATGTAGGCTATTGCAGAAAATACGGAAGTATGGGATTGAAGGTGATTTAATGCTTTGGATCAGAAATTGGCTAGCTGAAAGAAGACAGAGGGTGGTGGTTGATGGCAAATGTTCATCCTGGAGTTTAGTTACTAGTGGTGTACCGCAAGGATCAGTTTTGGGGCCACTGCTGTTTGTCATTTTTATAAATGATCTGGATGAGGGTGTAGAAGGGTGGGTTAGTAAATTTGCAGATGACACGAAGGTCGGTGGAGTTGTGGATAGTGCCGAAGGATGTTGTAGGGTACAGAGGGACATAGATAGGCTGCAGAGCTGGTCTGAGAGATGGCAAATGGAGTTGAATGCGGAAAAGTGTGAAGTGATTCACTTTGGAAGGAATAACAGGAATGCAGAATACTGGACTAATGGGAAGATTCTTGGTAGTGTAGATGAGCAGAGAGATCTTGGTGTCCAGGTACATAAATCCCTGAAAGTTGCCACCCAGGTTAATAGGGCTGTTAAGAAGGCATATGGTGTGTTAGCTTTTATTAGTAGGGGGATTGAGTTTCGGAGCCACGAGGTCATGCTGCAGCTGTACAAAACTCTGGTGCGGCCGCACCTGGAGTATTGCGTGCAGTTCTGGTCACCGCATTATAGGAAGGATGTGGAAGCTTTGGAAAGGGTGCAGAGGAGATTTACTAGGATGTTGCCTGGTATGGAGGGAAGGTCTTACGAGGAAAGGCTGAGGGACTTGAGGTTGTTTTCGTTAGAGAGAAAGAGGAGGAGAGGTGACTTAATAGAGACATATAAGATAATCAGAGGGTTAGATAGGGTGGATAGTCAGAGTCTTTTTCCTCGGATGGTGATGGCAAACACGAGGGGACATAGCTTTAAGTTGAGGGGTGATAGATATAGGACAGATGTCAGAGGTAGTTTCTTTACTCAGAGAGTAGTAGGGGCTTGGAACGCCCTGCCTGCAACAGTCGTAGACTCACCAACTTTAAGGGCATTTAATTGGTCATTGGACAGACATATGGATGAAAATGGAACAGTGTAGGTCAGATGGTTTCACAGGTCGGCGCAACATCGAGGGCCGAAGGGCCTGTACTGCGCTGTAATGTTCTATGTTCTTTGTTCTATATGTAGAGATCAAGGAGGGGGATTGTCTTATACTTGAACAAATTAACATTGAGAGGGTGTAGATATTAACAGTTTTCGCGGGCTTAAAAGTGGATAAATCCCCAGACCCAGATAAGATGTATCCCAGGCTGTTATATGAGGCAAGGAAGGAGATTTCAGGGGCTCTGGCACCAATTTTCAAATCCTCTCTGGCCACAGGAGGTGCCAGAGGACTGGAGGGCAGCAAATGTAGTACCATTATTCATAAAGGGTAGCAGGGATAAACCAGGTAATTACAGGCCGGTGAGTCTAACATCAGTGGTAGGGATACTATTGGAAAAAATTCTGAGGGACAGGATTAATCTCCACTTGAAGAGGCAGGGATTAATCAGGGATAGTCAGCATGGTTTTGTTCGGGGGAGATCATGTTTAACAAACTTGATTGAATTTTTCAAGGAGGTGACTAGATGTGTAGATGAGGGTAAAGCAGTTGATGTAGTCTCCATGGACTTCAGTAAGGCTTTTGATAAGGTCCCACATGGGAGATTAGTTAAGAAGGTAAGAGCCCATGGGATCCAGGGCAATTTGGCAAATTGGATCCAAAATTGGCTTAGTGGCAGGAGGCAGAGGGTGATGGTCGGGGGTTGTTTCTCCGATTGGAAGCCTGTGACCAGTGGTGTACGACAGGGATCGGTGCTGGGACCCTTGCTGTTTGTAGTGTACATTAATGATTTATATGTGAATATAGGAGGTATGATCAGTAAGTTCGCAGGTGAGACGAAAATTGGTGATGTCGTAAATAGTGAGGAGGAAAGCCTTAGATTACAGGTGACCGCGGTGACTGCAACAACTACCGTGGAATCTCCCTGCTCAGCATAGTGGGGAAAGTCTTTGCTCGAGTCGCTCTGAACAGGCTCCAGAAGCTGGCCGAGCGCGTCTACCCTGAGGCACAGTGTGGCTTTCGTGCAGAGAGATCGACTATTGACATGCTGTTCTCCCTTCGTCAGATACAGGAGAAATGCCGTGAACAACAGATGCCCCTCTACATTGCTTTCATTGATCTCACCAAAGCCTTTGACCTCGTCAGCAGACGTGGTCTCTTCAGACTACTAGAAAAGATCGGATGTCCACCAAAGCTACTAAGTATCATCACCTCATTCCATGACAATATGAAAGGCACAATTCAACATGGTGGCTCCTCATCAGAGCCCTTTCCTATCCTGAGTGGTGTGAAACAGGGCTGTGTTCTCGCACCCACACTTTTTGGGATTTTCTTCTCCCTGCTGCTTTCACATGCGTTCAAATCCTCTGAAGAAGGAATTTTCCTCCACACAAGATCAGGGGGCAGGTTGTTCAACCTTGCCCGTCTAAGAGCGAAGTCCAAAGTACGGAAAGTCCTCATCAGAGAACTCCTCTTTGCTGACGATGCTGCTTTAACATCTCACACTGAAGAATGCCTGCAGAGTCTCATCGACAGGTTTGCGTCTGCCTGCAATGAATTTGGCCTAACCATCAGCCTCAAGAAAACGAACATCATGGGGCAGGATGTCAGAAATGCTCCATCCATCAATATTGGCGACCACGCTCTGGAAGTGGTTCAAGAGTTCACCTACCTAGGCTCAACTATCACCAGTAACCTGTCTCTAGATGCAGAAATCAACAAGCGCATGGGTAAGGCTTCCACTGCTATGTTCAGACTGGCCAAGAGAGTGTGGGAAAATGGCGCACTGACACGGAACACAAAAGTCCGAGTGTATCAGGCCTGTGTCCTCAGTACCTTGCTCTACGGCAGCGAGGCCTGGACAACGTATGCCAGCCAAGAGCGACGTCTCAATTCATTCCATCTTCGCTGCCTTCGGAGAATACTTGGCATCAGGTGGCAGGACTATATCTCCAACACAGAAGTCCTTGAAGCGGCCAACATCCCCAGCTTATACACACTACTGAGTCAGCGGCGCTTGAGATGGCTTGGCCATGTGAGCCGCATGGAAGATGGCAGGATCCCCAAAGACACATTGTACAGCGAGCTCGCCACTGGTATCAGACCCACCGGCCGTCCATGTCTCCGTTATAAAGACGTCTGCAAACGCGACATGAAATCGTGTGACATTGATCACAAGTCGTGGGAGTCAGTTGCCAGCATTCGCCAGAGCTGGCGGGCAGCCATAAAGACAGGGCTAAATTGTGGCGAGTCGAAGAGACTTAGTAGTTGGCAGGAAAAAAGACAGAGGCGCAAGGGGAGAGCCAACTGTGCAACAGCCCCAACAAACAAATTTCTCTGCAGCACCTGTGGAAGAGCCTGTCACTCCAGAATTGGCCTTTATAGCCACTCCAGGCGCTGCTTCACAAACCACTGACCACCTCCAGGCGCGTATCCATTGTCTCTCGAGATAAGGAGGCCCAAAAGAAAGAAAAAGACAGGACGATATAGATGGGCTGGTAAGTTGGGCAGAGCAGTGGAAAATGGAATTTAATCCTGAGAAGTGTGAGGAGGTGCATTTTGGGAGGACTAACAAGGCAAGGGAATATACAATGGATGGTAGGACCCTAGGAAGTACAGAGGGTCAGAGGGACCTTGGTGTACTTGTCCATAGATCACTGAAGGCAGCAGCACAGGTAGATAAGGTGGTTAGGAAAGTATATGGGATACATGTCTTTATTCGCCAAAGCATAGAATCTAAGAGCAGGGAGGTTTATTTTTTTTTTAGAACATTACAGCGCAGTACAGGCCCTTCGGCCCTCGATGTTGCACCGACCTGTGAAACCATCTGACCTACACTATTCCATTTTCATCCATATGTCTATCCAATGACCACTTAAATGCCCTTAAAGTTGGCGAGTCTACTACTGCTGCAGGCAGGGCGTTCCACGCCCCTACTACTCTCTGAGTAAAGAAAGTACCTCTGACATCTGTCCAAGATCTATCACCCCTCAACTTAAAGCGATGTCCCCTCGTGTTTGCCATCACCATCCGAGGAAAAAGACTCTGACTATCCACCCTATCTAACCCTCTGATTATCTTATATGTCTCTATTAAGTCACCTCTCCTCCTCCTTCTATCCAACTAAAACAACCTCAAGTCCCTCAGCCTTTCCTCGTAAGACCTTCCCTCCATACCAGGCAACTTCCTAGTAAATCTCCTCTGCACCCTTTCCAAAGCTTCCACATCCTTCCTATAATGCGGTGACCAGAACTGCACGCAATACTCCAGGTGCGGCCGCACCAGAGTTTTGTACAGCTGCAGCATGACCTCGTGGCTCCGAAACTCGATTCCCCTACTAATAAAAGCTAACACACCATATGCCTTCTTAACAGCCCTATTAACCTGGGTAGCAACTTTCAGGGATTTATGTACCTGGACACCAAGATCTCTCTGTTCATCTACACTACCAAGAATCTTTCCATTAGCCCAGTACTCTGCATTCCTGTTACTCCTTCCAAAGTGAATCACTTCACACTTTTCCGCATTAAACTCCATTTGCCATCTCTCAGCCCAGCTCTGCAGCCTATCTATGTCCCTCTGTACCCTGCAACATCCTTCGGCACTATCCACAACTCCACCGACCTTTGTGTCATCCGCAAATTTACTAACCCACCCTTCTACACCCTCATCCAGGTCATTTATAAAAATGACAAACAGCAGTGGCCCCAAAACAGATCCTTGCGGTATACCACTAGTAACTAAACTCCAGGATGAACATTTGCCATCAACCACCACCCTCTGTCTTCTTTGAGCTAGTGAATTTCTGATCCAAAGCTCTAAATCACCTTCAACCGCATACTTCCGTATTTTCTGCAATAGCCTACCGTGGGGAACCTTATCAAACGCCTTACTGAAATCCACATACACCACATCCACTGCTTTACCCTCATCCACCTGTTTGGTCACCTTCTCGAAAAACTCAATAAGGTTTGTAAGGCACGACCTACCCATCACAAAACCGTGCTGACTATCGCTAATGAACTTATTCTTTTCAAGATGATTATAAATCCTGTCTCTTATAACCTTTTCCAACATTTTACCCACAACCGAAGTAAGGCTCACAGGTCAATAATTACCAGGGCTGTCTCTACTCCCCTTCTTGAACAAGGGGACAACATTTGCTATACTCCAGTCTTCCGGCACTATTCCTGTCAACAATGACGACATGAAGATCAAGGACAAAGGCTCTGCAATCTCCTCCCTGGCTTCCCAGAGAATCCTAGGATAAATCCCATCTGGCCCAGGGGACTTATCTATTTTCACACTTTCCAAAATTGCTAACACCTCCTCCTTGTGAACCTCAATCTCATCTAGCCTAGTAGTCTGAATCTTAGTATTCTCCTCGACAACATTTTCTTTCTCTGCTGTAAATACTGACGAAAAATATTCATTTCACGCTTCCCCTATCGCCTCTGATTCCACACACAACTTCCCACTACTATCCTTGATTGGCCCTAATCTAACTCTAGTCATTCTTTTATTCCTGATATACCTATAGAAAGCCTTAGGGTTTTCCCTGATCCTATCCGCCAATGACTTCTCGTGTCCTCTCCTTGCTCTTCTTAGCTCTCCCTTTAGATCCTTCCTGGCTAGCTTGTAACTCTCAAGCGCCCTAACTGAGCCTTCACGTCTCATCCAAACATAAGCCTTCTTCTTCCTCTTGCCAAGCGCTTCAACTTCTTTAGTAAACCATGGCTTCCTCGCTCAACAACTTCCTCCCTGCCTGACTGGTGCATACTTATCAAGGACACGCAGTAGCTGCTCCTTGAATAAGCTCCACATTTCAATTGTGCCCATCCCCTGCAGTTTCCTTCCCCATCCTACGCATCCTAAATCTTGCCTAATCGCATCATAATTTCCTTTCCCCCAGCTATAATTCTTGGCCTGCGGTATATACCTGTCCCTGCCCATCGCTAAGGTAAACCTAACCGAATTGTTATCACTGTCACCAAAGTGCTCACCTACATCTAAATCTAACACCTGGCCGGGTTCATTACCCAGTACCAAATCCAATGTGGCATCGCCCCTGGTTGGCCTGTCTACATACTGTGCCAGAAAACCCTCCTGCACACACTGGACAAAAACTGACCCATCTAAAGTACTCGAACTATAGTATTTCCAGTCGATATTTGGAAAGTTAAAGTCCCCCATAACAACTACCCTGTTACTCTCGCTCCTGTCGAGAATCATCTTCGCTATCCTTTCCTCTACATCTCTGGAACTATTCGGAGGTCTATAGAAGACTCCCAACAGGGTGACCTCTCCTCTCCTGTTCCTAACCTCGGCCCAGACTACCTCAGTAGACGAGTCCTCAAACGTCCTTTCTGCCGCTGTAATACTCTCCTTGATTAACAATGCCACAACCCCCTCCCTTTTTACCATCTTCTCTGTTCTTACTGAAACATCTAAATCCCGGAACCTGCAACATCCATTCCTGCCCCTTCTCTACCCATGTCTCTGAAATGGCCACTACCTCGAGATCCCAGGTACCAACCCATGCTGCAAGCTCACCCACCTTATTCCGGATGCTCCTGGCGTTGAAGTAGGTTATGATGTAGCTGTATAAAACACTAGTTAGGACACAGCTGGGTTACTGCGCACAATTCTGGTCGTCACACAATAGGAAGGATGTGATTGCAATGGAGAGGATGCAGAGGAGATTCACCAGGATGTTGCAGGGGCTGGAGCTTTTCAGCTATGAAGAGAGACTGGATAGGCTGGGGTTGTTTTCCTTGGAGCAGATAAGGCTGAGAGTGGACATGATTGAGGTATTAAAAATTATGAGGGGCATAGATAGGGCGGATAGGAAGAAACTTTTTCCCTGAGTGGAGGGGTCAAAAACCAGGGGTCATAGATTTAAGGTAAGGGGCAGGTGGTCTAGAGGGGATTTGAGGAAAAATATTTTCACCCAGAAGGTGGTTGGAATCTGGAACGCACTGCCTGAACGGGTGGTAGAGGCAGGAACCCTCACAACATTGAAGAAGTATTTAGATGAGCACTTGAAATGCCATAGCAAACAAGGCTCTGGGCCAAGTGCTGGAAAATGCATTTAGAAAGAAGATGTAACGAATGGTGTGTCACAGGGATCTGGGCTGGGAACTCAACTTTTTTCAATTTATATAAATAACTTAGATGAAGGAACTGAAGGTATGGTTGCTAAATTTGCTGATGACACAAAGATAGGTTGGAAAGTAACTTGTGAAGAGGACATAAGGAGGCTACAAAGGGATATAGATAGGTTAAGTGAGTTGGCAAAGACCTGGCAAATGGAGTATAATGTGGGAAAGTGTGAAATTGTCCACTTTGGCATGAAGAATAAAAACAAAGCATATTATCTCAATGGTGAGAGATTGCAGAGCTGTGAGATGCAGAGGGATCTGGGTGTCCTAGTGCATGAATTACAAAATGTTCGTCTGCAGGTAGAGCATGTAATTCGGAAAGCTAATAAAATGTTATCGTTTATCGTGAGGGGAATTGAATACAAAAGTAGAGAGGTTATGCTTCAGCTATACAGGGCATTGGTGAGTCCTCATCTGGAGTACTGTGAACAGTATTGGTCTCCTTATTTAAGGAAGGATGTAAATGTGCTGGAGGCAGTACAGAGAAGGTTTACTGGACTAATACCTGGAATGGGCGAGCTGTCTTATGAAGAAAGATTGGACAGGCGAGCTTGTATCCACTGGAATTCAGAAGAGTAAGAGGCGACTTGATTGAAACATATTAGGTTAGATTAGAGATACAGCACTGAAACAGGCCCTTCGGCCCACCGAGTCTGTGCCGAACATCAACCACCCATTTACACTAATCCTAAACTAATCCCATATTCCTACCAAACATCCCCACCTGTCCCTATATTTCCCTACCACCTACCTATACTAGGGGTAATTTATAATGGCCAATTTACCAATCAACCTGCAAGTCTTTTGGCTTGTGGGAGGAAACCGGAGCACCCGGAGAAAACCCACGCAGAAACAGGGAGAACTTGCAAACTCCACACAGGCAGTACCCGGAATCGAACCCGGGTCCCTGGAGCTGTGAGGCTGCGGTGCTAACCACTGCGCCACTGTGCCGCCCCCTGAGGGGTCTTGACAGGGTGGATTTGGAAAAGATGTTTCCTCTTGTCGGAGAATCTAGAACTAGGGGTCACTGTTTAAAAATAAGGGGTCGCCCATTTTAGACAGAGATGAGGAGAAATTTTTTCTCTCAGAGGGTCATGAGTCTTTGGAATTCTCTTCCTCAAAAGGTGGTGGAAGCAGAGTCTTTGAATATTTTGATGGCAGAGGTAGATAGATTCTTGATAAGCAAGAAGGTGGAAGGTCATTGTGGGTAGGTGAAAATGTGGAGTAATCAGTTCAGTCATGAAATTATTGAATGGCAGGACAGGCTTGAAGGGCCAAGTGGCCTACTCCTGCTCCTGATTCGTATGTGCATAGAATGGCTTGATGGCCGACACGGACACGATGGGCCAAAGGGCCTGTTTCTGTGCTGCATTACTCTTTGACTAACCCAATACTGCATTTCAAACTAATACACTTTAAAACTAATACAGCTCCTCAACCTAATACTGCATTTCAAACTAATACACCTTAAAACTAATACAGCTCCTCAACCTAATACTGCATTTCAAACTAATACACCTTAAAACTAATAGAGCACCTCAACCTAATACTGCATTTCAAACTAATACACCTAAAAACTAATACAGCTCCTCAACCTAATACTGCATTTCAAACTAATACACCTTGCAACTAATACAGCTCCTCAACCTAATACTGCATTTCAAACTAATACACTTTAAAACTAATACAGCTCCTCAACCTAATACTGCATTTCAAACTAATACACCTTAAAACTAATAGAGCACCTCAACCTAATACTGCATTTCAAACCAATACACCTTTAAACTAATACAGCTCCTCAACCTAATACTGCATTTCAAACTAATACACCTTAAAACTAATAGAGCACCTCAACCTAATATTGCATTTCAAACTAATACACCTTAAAACTAATACAGATCCTCAACCTAATACTGCATTTCAAACTAATACACCTTGCAACTAATACAGCTCCTCAACCTAATACTGCATTTCAAACTAATACACTTTAAAACTAATACAGCTCCTCAACCTAATACTGCATTTCAAACTAATACACTTTAAAACTAATACAGCTCCTCAACCTAATACTGCATTTCAAACTAATACACCTTAAAACTAATAGAGCTCCTCAACCTAATACTGCATTTCAAACTAATACACCTTAAAACTAATAGAGCACCTCAACCTAATACTGCATTTCAAACTAATACACCTTAAAACTAATACAGATCCTCAACCTAATACTGCATATCAAACTAATACACCTTGCAACTAATACAGCTCCTCAACCTAATACTGCATTTCAAACTAATACACTTTAAAACTAATACAGCTCCTCAACCTAATACTGCATTTCAAACTAATACACCTTAAAACTAATAGAGCTCCTCAACCTAATACTGCATTTCAAACTAATACACCTTAAAACTAATAGAGCACCTCAACCTAATACTGCATTTCAAACTAATACACCTTAAAACTAATACAGAACCTCAACCTAATACTGCATTTCAAACTAATACACCTTGCAACTAATACAGCTCCTCAACCTAATACTGCATTTCAAACTAATACACTTTAAAACTAATACAGCTCCTCAACCTAATACTGCATTTCAAACTAATACACCTTGCAACTAATACAGCTCCTCAACCTAATACTGCATTTCAAACTAATACACTTTAAAACTAATACAGCTCCTCAACCTAATACTGCATTTCAAACTAATACACCTTAAAACTAATGTAGCTCCTCAACCTAATACTGCATTTCAAACTAATACACCTTAAAACTAATAGAGCTCCTCAACCTAATACTGCATTTCAAACTAATACACCTTTAAACTAATACAGCTCCTCAACCTAATACTGCATTTCAAACTAATACACTTTAAAACTAATACAGCTTCTCAACCTAATACTGCATTTCAAACTAATACACCTTAAAACTAATAGAGCTCCTCAACCTAATACTGCATTTCAAACTAATACACCTTAAAACTAATAGAGCTCCTCAACCTAATACTGCATTTCAAACTAATACACCTTTAAACTAATACAGCTCCTCAACCTAATACTGCATTTCAAACTAATACACTTTAAAACTAATACAGCTCCTCAACCTAATACTGCATTTCAAACTAATACACCTTGCAACTAATACAGCTCCTCAACCTAATACTGCATTTCAAACTAATACACTTTAAAACTAATACAGCTCCTCAACCTAATACTGCATTTCAAACTAATACACCTTAAAACTAATAGAGCTCCTCAACCTAATACTGCATTTCAAACTAATACACCTTAAAACTAATAGAGTTCCTCAACCTAATACTGCATATCAAACTAATACACCTTTAAACTAATACAGCTCCTCAACCTAATACTGCATTTCAAACTAATACACCTTTAAACTAATACAGCTCCTCAACCTAATACTGCATTTCAAACTAATACACCTTAAAACGAATACAGATCCTCAACCTAATACTGCATTTCAAACTAATACACCTTTAAACTCATACAGCTCCTCAACCTAATACTGCATTTCAAACTAATACTCCTTTAAACTAATACAGCTCCTCAACCTAATACTGCATTTCAAACTAATACACCTTAAAACTAATACAGATCCTCAACCTAATACTGCATTTCAAACTAATACACCTTAAAACTAATACAGCTCCTCAACCTAATACTGCATTTCAAACTAATACACCTTAAAACTAATAGAGCACCTCAACCTAATACTGCATTTCAAACTAATACACCTTAAAACTAATAGAGCACATCAACCTAATACTGCATTTCAAACTAATACACCTTAAAACTAATAGAGCACCTCAACCTAATACTGCATTTCAAACTAATACACCTTAAAACTAATACAGATCCTCAACCTAATACTGCATTTCAAACTAATACACCTTAAAACTAATAGAGCACCTCAACCTAATACTGCATTTCAAACTAATACACCTTAAAACTAATACAGCTCCTCAACCTAATACTGCATTTCAAACTAATACACCTTAAAACTAATAGAGCACCTCAACCTAATACTGCATTTCAAACTAATACACCTTAAAACTAATACAGATCCTCAACCTAATACTGCATTTCAAACTAATACACCTTAAAACTAATACAGCTCCTCAACCGAATACTGCATTTCAAACTAATACACCTTAAAACTAATAGAGCACCTCAACCTAATACTGCATTTCAAACTAATACACCTTAAAACTAATACAGCTCCTCAACTTTATACTGCATTTCAAACTAATACACCTTAAAACTAATACAGATCCTCAACCTAATACTGCATTTCAAACTAATACACCTTAAAACTAATAGAGCACCTCAACCTAATACTGCATTTCAAACTAATACACCTTAAAACTAATAGAGCTCCTCAACCTAATACTGCATTTCAAACTAATACACCTTAAAACTAATACAGATCCTCAACCAAATACTGCATTTCAAACTAATGCACCTTAAAACTAATAGAGCACCTCAACCTAATACTGCATTTCAAACTAATACACCTTAAAACTAATACAGATCCTCAACCTAATACTGCATTTCAAACTAATACACCTTAAAACTAATACAGCTCCTCAACCGAATACTGCATTTCAAACTAATACACCTTCAAACTAATACAGCTCCTCAACCTAATACTGCATTTCAAACTAATACACCTTAAAACTAATAGAGCACCTCAACCTAATACTGCATTTCAAACTAATACACCTTAAAACTAATACAGCTCCTCAACCTAATACTGCATTTCAAACTAATACACCTTAAAACTAATAGAGCACCTCAACCTAATACTGCATTTCAAACTAATACACCTTAAAACTAATACAGCTCCTCAACCTAATACTGCATTTCAAACTAATACACCTTAAAACTAATACAGCTCCTCAACCTAATACTGCATTTCAAACTAATACACCTTAAAACTAATACAGATCCTCAACCTAATACTGCATTTCAAACTAATACACCTTAAAACTAATAGAGCACCTCAACCTAATACTGCATTTCAAACTAATACACTTTAAAACTAATACAGCTCCTCAACCTAATACTGCATTTCAAACTAATACACCTTGCAACTAATACAGCTCCTCAACCTAATACTGCATTTCAAACTAATACACTTTAAAACTAATACAGCTCCTCAACCTAATACTGCATTTCAAACTAATACACCTTAAAACTAATAGAGCTCCTCAACCTAATACTGCATTTCAAACTAATACACCTTAAAACTAATAGAGTTCCTCAACCTAATACTGCATATCAAACTAATACACCTTGCAACTAATACAGCTCCTCAACCTAATACTGCATTTCAAACTAATACACCTTTAAACTAATACAGCTCCTCAACCTAATACTGCATTTCAAACTAATACACCTTAAAACTAATACAGATCCTCAACCTAATACTGCATTTCAAACTAATACACCTTTAAACTCATACAGCTCCTCAACCTAATACTGCATTTCAAACTAATACTCCTTTAAACTAATACAGCTCCTCAACCTAATACTGCATTTCAAACTAATACACCTTAAAACTAATACAGATCCTCAACCTAATACTGCATTTCAAACTAATACACCTTAAAACTAATACAGCTCCTCAACCTAATACTGCATTTCAAACTAATACACCTTAAAACTAATAGAGCACCTCAACCTAATACTGCATTTCAAACTAATACACCTTAAAACTAATAGAGCACATCAACCTAATACTGCATTTCAAACTAATACACCTTAAAACTAATAGAGCACCTCAACCTAATACTGCATTTCAAACTAATACACCTTAAAACTAATACAGATCCTTAACCTAATACTGCATTTCAAACTAATACACCTTAAAACTAATAGAGCACCTCAACCTAATACTGCATTTCAAACTAATACACCTTAAAACTAATACAGCTCCTCAACCTAATACTGCATTTCAAACTAATACACCTTAAAACTAATAGAGCACCTCAACCTAATACTGCATTTCAAACTAATACACCTTAAAACTAATACAGATCCTCAACCTAATACTGCATTTCAAACTAATACACCTTAAAACTAATACAGCTCCTCAACCGAATACTGCATTTCAAACTAATACACCTTAAAACTAATAGAGCACCTCAACCTAATACTGCATTTCAAACTAATACACCTTAAAACTAATACAGCTCCTCAACTTAATACTGCATTTCAAACTAATACACCTTAAAACTAATACAGATCCTCAACCTAATACTGCATTTCAAACTAATACACCTTAAAACTAATAGAGCACCTCAACCTAATACTGCATTTCAAACTAATACACCTTAAAACTAATAGAGCTCCTCAACCTAATACTGCATTTCAAACTAATACACCTTAAAACTAATACAGATCCTCAACCTAATACTGCATTTCAAACTAATGCACCTTAAAACTAATAGAGCACCTCAACCTAATACTGCATTTCAAACTAATACACCTTAAAACTAATACAGATCCTCAACCTAATACTGCATTTCAAACTAATACACCTTAAAACTAATACAGCTCCTCAACCTAATACTGCATTTCAAACTAATACACCTTAAAACTAATAGAGCACCTCAACCTAATACTGCATTTCAAACTAATACACCTTAAAACTAATACAGCTCCTCAACCTAATACTGCATTTCAAACTAATACACCTTAAAACTAATAGAGCACCTCAAACTAATACTGCATTTCAAACCAATACACCTTAAAACTAATAGAGCACCTCAACCTAATACTGCATTTCAAACTAATACACCTTAAAACTAATAGATCACCTCAACCTAATACTGCATTTCAAACTAATACACCTTAAAACTAATAGAGCTCCTCAACCTAATACTGCATTTCAAACTAATACACCTTAAAACTAATACAGATCCTCAACCTAATACTGCATTTCAAACTAATGCACCTTAAAACTAATAGAGCACCTCAACCTAATACTGCATTTCAAACTAATACACCTTAAAACTAATACAGATCCTCAACCTAATACTGCATTTCAAACTAATACACCTTAAAACTAATACAGCTCCTCAACCTAATACTGCATTTCAAACTAATACACCTTAAAACTAATAGAGCACCTCAACCTAATACTGCATTTCAAACTAATACACCTTAAAACTAATACTGCTCCTCAACCTAATACTGCATTTCAAACTAATACACCTTAAAACTAATACAGCTCCTCAACCGAATACTGCATTTCAAACTAATACACCTTCAAACTAATACAGCTCCTCAACCTAATACTGCATTTCAAACTAATACACCTTAAAACTAATAGAGCACCTCAACCTAATACTGCATTTCAAACTAATACACCTTAAAACTAATACAGCTCCTCAACCTAATACTGCATTTCAAACTAATACACCTTAAAACTAATAGAGCACCTCAACCTAATACTGCATTTCAAACTAATACACCTTAAAACTAATACAGCTCCTCAACCTAATACTGCATTTCAAACTAATACACCTTAAAACTAATACAGCTCCTCAACCTAATACTGCATTTCAAACTAATACACCTTAAAACTAATACAGATCCTCAACCTAATACTGCATTTCAAACTAATACACCTTAAAACTAATAGAGCACCTCAACCTAATACTGCATTTCAAACTAATACACCTTAAAACTAATACAGATCCTCAACCTAATACTGCATTTCAAACTAATACACCTTAAAACTAATACAGCTCCTCAACCTAATACTGCATTTCAAACTAATACACCTTAAAACTAATACAGCTCCTCAACCTAATACTGCATTTCAAACTAATACACCTTAAAACTAATACAGCTCCTCAACCTAATACTGCATTTCAAACTAATACACCTTAAAACTAATACAGCTCCTCAACCTAATACTGCATTTCAAACTAATACAACTTAAAACTAATACAGCTCCTCAACCTAATACTGCATTTCAAACTAATACACCTTAAAACTAATACAGCTCCTCAACCTAATACTGCATTTCAAACTAATACACCTTTAAACTAATACAGCTCCTCAACCTAATACTGCATTTCAAACTAATACAACTTAAAACTAATACAGCACCTCAACCTAATACTGCATTTCAAACTAATACACCTTAAAACTAATACAGCTCCTCAACCTAATACTGCATTTCAAACTAATACACCTTAAAACTAATACAGCTCCTCAACCTAATACTGCATTTCAAACTAATACACCTTAAAACTAATAGAGCACCTCAACCTAATACTGCATTTCAAACTAATACACCTTAAAAATAATACAGCTCCTCAACCTAATACTGCATTTCAAACTAATACACCTTAAAACTAATACAGCACATCAACCTAATACTGCATTTCAAACTAATACACCTTTAAACTAATAGAGCACATCAACCTAATACTGCATTTCAAACTAATACACCTTAAAACTAATACAGCTCCTCAACCTAATACTGCATTTCAAACTAATACACCTTAAAACTAATACACCTCCTCAACCAGATACTGCATTTCAAACTAATACACCTTAAAACTAATCCAGCTTCTCAACCTAATACTGCATTTCAAACTAATACACCTTTAAACTAATAGAGCACATCAACCTAACACTGCATTTCAAACTAATACACTTTCAAACTAATACAGCTCCTCAACCTAATACTGCATTTCAAACTAATACACCTTAAAACTAATACAGATCCTCAACCTAATACTGCATTTCAAACTAATACACCTTAAAACTAATAGAGCACATCAACCTAATACTGCATTTCAAACTAATACACCTTAAAACTAATAGAGCTCCTCAACCTAATACTGCATTTCAAACTGATACACCTTAAAACTAATAGAGCTCCTCAACCTAATACTGCATTTCAAACTGATACACCTTAAAACTAATAGAGCACCTCAACCTAATACTGCATTTCAAACTAATACACCTTAAAACTAATAGAGCACCTCAACCTAATACTGCATTTCAAACTAATACACCTTAAAACTAATAGAGCACATCAACCTAATACTGCATTTCAAACTAATACACCTTAAAACTAATAGAGCTCCTCAACCGAATACTGCATTTCAAACTAATACACCTTAAAACTAATAGAGCTCCTGAACCTAATACTGCATTTCAAACTGATACACCTTAAAACTAATAGAGCACCTCAACCTAATACTGCATTTCAAACTAATACACCTTAAAGCTAATAGAGCACCTCAACCTAATACTGCATTTCAAACTAATACACCTTAAAACTAATACAGCTCCTCAACCTAATACTGCATTTCAAACTAATACACCTTAAAACTAATACAGCTCCTCAACCTAATACTGCATTTCAAACTAATACACCTTAAAACTAATAGAGCACCTCAACCTAATACTGCATTTCAAACTAATACACCTTAAAACTAATAGAGCACATCAACCTAATACTGCATTTCAAACTAATACACCTTAAAACTAATAGAGCACATCAACCTAATACTGCATTTCAAACTAATACACCTTCAAACTAATAGAGCTCCTCAAACTAATACTGCATTTCAAACTAATACACCTTAAAACTAATACAGCACCTTAACCTAATACTGCATTTCGAACTAATACACCTTAAAACTAATAGAGCACCTCAACCTAATACTGCATTTCAAACTAATACACCTTAAAACTAATAGAGCTCCTCAACCTAATACTGCATTTCAAACTAATACACCTTAAAACTAATAGAGCTCCTCAACCTAATACTGCATTTCAAACTAATACACCTTAAAACTAATAGAGCACCTCAACCTAATACTGCATTTCGAACTAATACACCTTAAAACTAATAGAGCTCCTCAACCTAATACTGCATTTCAAACTAATACACCTTAAAACTAATAGAGCACATCAACCTAATACTGCATTTCGTACTAATACACCTTAAAACTAATAGAGCTCCTCAACCTAATACTGCATTTCAAACTAATACACCTTAAAACTAATAGAGCTCATCAACCGAATACTGCATTTCAAACTAATACACCTTAAAACTAATAGAGCACCTCAACCTAATACTGCATTTCAAACTAATACACCTTAAAACTAATAGAGCACATCAACCTAATACTGCATTTCGAACTAATACACCTTAAAACTAATAGAGCTCCTCAACCTAATACTGCATTTCAAACTAATACACCTTAAAACTAATAGAGCTCCTCAACCTAATACTGCATTTCAAACTAATACACCTTAAAACTAATAGAGCTCCTCAACCTAATACTGCATTTCAAACTAATACACCTTAAAACTAATAGAGCACCTCAACCTAATACTGCATTTCAAACTAATACACCTTTAAACTAAAAGAGCACCTCAACCTAATACTGCATTTCAAACTAATACACCTTAAAACTAATACAGCTCCTCAACCTAATACTGCATTTCAAACTAATACACCTTAAAACTAATAGAGCTCCTCAACCTAATACTGCATTTCAAACTAATACACCTTAAAACTAATAGAGCACCTCAACCTAATACTGCATTTCAAACTAATACACCTTAAAACTAATACAGCTCCTCAACCTAATACTGCATTTCAAACTAATACACCTTAAAACTAATAGAGCTCCTCAACCTAATACTGCATTTCAAACTAATACACCTTAAAACTAATACAGCACCTCAACCTAATACTGCATTTCAAACTAATACACCTTAAAACTAATACAGCACCTCAACCTAATACTGCATTTCAAACTAATACACCTTAAAACTAATACAGCACCTCATCCTAATACTGCATTTCAAACTAATACACCTTAAAACTAATAGAGCTCCTCAACCTAATACTGCATTTCAAACTAATACACCTTAAAACTAATACAGCACCTCAACCTAATACTGCATTTCAAACTAATACACCTTAAAACTAATACAGCACCTCAACCTAATACTGCATTTCAAACTAATACAACTTAAAACTATTACAGCTCCTCAACCTAATACTGCATTTCAAACTAATACACCTTAAAACGAATACAGCACCTCAACCTAATACTGCATTTCAAACTAATACAACTTAAAACTAATACAGCACCTCAACCTAATACTGCATTTCAAACTAATACACCTTAAAACTAATAGAGCTCCTCAACCTAATACTGCATTTCAAACTAATACACCTTAAAACTAATACAGCACCTCAACCTAATACTGCATTTCAAACTAATACACCTTAAAACTAATACAGCACCTCAACCTAATACTGCATTTCAAACTAATACAACTTAAAACTAATACAGCACCTCAACCTAATACTGCATTTCAAACTAATACACCTTAAAACTAATAGAGCTCCTTAACCTAATACTGCATTTCAAACTAATACACCTTAAAACTAATACAGCACCTCAACCTAATACTGCATTTCAAACTAATACACCTTAAAACTAATACAGCACCTCAACCTAATACTGCATTTCAAACTAATACACCTTAAAACTAATACAGCACCTCAACCTAATACTGCATTTCAAACTAATACACCTTAAAACTAATACAGCTCCTCAACCTAATACTGCATTTCAAACTAATACACCTTAAAACTAATAGAGCACCTCAACCTAATACTGTATTTCAAACTAATACAACATAAAACTATTACAGCTCCTCAACCTAATACTGCATTTCAAACTAATACACCTTAAAACTAATAGAGCTCCTCAACCTAATACTGCATTTCAAACTAATACACCTTAAAACTAATAGAGCACCTCAACCTAATACTGCATTTCAAACTAATACACCTTAAAACTAATACAGCTCCTCAACCGAATACTGCATTTCAAACTAATACACCTTAAAACTAATAGAGCACCTCAGCCTAATACTGCATTTCAAACTAATACACCTTAAAACTAATACAGCACCTCAACCTAATACTGCATTTCAAACTAATACACCTTAAAACTAATAGAGCTCCTCAACCTAATACTGCATTTCAAACTAATACACCTTAAAACTAATACAGCACCTCAACCTAATACTGCATTTCAAACTAATACAACTTAAAACTATTACAGCTCCTCAACCTAATACTGCATTTCAAACTAATACACCTTAAAACTAATAGAGCTCCTCAACCGAATACTGCATTTCAAACTAATACAACTTAAAACTATTACAGCTCCTCAACCTAATACTGCATTTCAAACTAATACACCTTAAAACTAATAGAGCTCCTCAACCTAATACTGCATTTCAAACTAATACACCTTAAAACTAATAGAGCTCCTCAACCTAATACTGCATTTCAAACTAATACAACTTAAAACTATTACAGCTCCTCAACCTAATACTGCATTTCAAACTAATACAACTTAAAACTATTACAGCTCCTCAACCTAATACTGCATTTCAAACTAACACACCTTAAAACTAATAGAGCTCCTCAACCTAATACTGCATTTCAAACTAATACACCTTAAAACTAATAGAGCACATCAACCTAATACTGCATTTCAAACTAATACACCTTAAAACTAATAGAGCACCTCAACTTAATACTGCATTTCAAACTAATACACCTTAAAACTAATAGAGCATCTCAACCTAATACTGCATTTCAAACTAATACAACTTAAAACTATTACAGCTCCTCAACCTAATACTGCATTTCAAACTAATACACCTTAAAACTAATAGAGCTCCTCAACCTAATACTGCATTTCAAACTAATACACCTTAAAACTAATAGAGCTCCTCAACCTAATACTGCATTTCAAACTAATACACCTTAAAACTAATAGAGCACCTCAACCTAATACTGCATTTCAAACTAATACACCTTAAAACTAATAGAGCACCTCAACCTAATACTGCATTTCAAACTAATACACCTTAAAACTAATAGAGCACCTCAACCTAATACTGCATTTCAAACTAATACAACTTAAAACTATTACAGCTCCTCAACCTAATACTGCATTTCAAACTAATACACCTTAAAACTAATAGAGCACCTCAACCTAATACTGCATTTCAAACTAATACACCTTAAAACTAATAGAGCACCTCAACCTAATACTGCATTTCAAACCAATACACCTTAAAACTAATAGAGCACCTCAACCTAATACTGCATTTCAAACTAATACACCTTAAAACTAATAGAGCACCTCAACCTAATACTGCATTTCAAACTAATACACCTTAAAACTAATACAGCTCCTCAACCTAATACTGCATTTCAAACTAATACAACTTAAAACTATTACAGCTCCTCAACCTAATACTGCATTTCAAACTAATACACCTTAAAACTATTACAGCTCCTCAACCTAATACTGCATTTCAAACTAATCCAGTCTGTAAGACTAATGCAGCACCTCAACCTTTTAAAGCTCCTCAAACCAATACAGCATCACAAATTAATACAGTAACTCATGCAAATGCACCAACTCAAACTAATAAAGCATCTCAAACTAATACAATATCTCTAATTAATATACCTCAATTAATACAGAATTTCAAACAAATGAAAAGCAATCTTGCACCACTTTCTAATATAGCATCTTGAAGACATAGATCATCTCAAATGAGTGCAGCATCTTAAAGCAATCTGAAATTAATACAACTTCCCAATCGAATCAATGAAGTTTCCAAGGTGCAATAACGTCTTCATTTAGCATGACTAATGGATTCACGTTTCATTACATTTCAATTAAGAAATTATTAAAAGCACAATCAAGTGTAGATCATTCTACTAACTGAAAATATAACAGTGTGTGTAGGATGGTCATCACTGGACCAACATGCTATAATGTTAGTCACAGGACAGAGGCACAAATCAACTTACTCAAGCTTTTCACTTGGTTACAGTTACTTACCAGGAACACCAATGACTGCAAGTATAACATAATATATACTAATGGCACTGAGAAATGATTCAATCATTCTCTGCGAAGCAATTCTGTCCTTTGATGGTGCAGGCACTTTCTCTGAATTCTGAGTCGATACATTCTCGGAGATTAGAGTTTATACCGTCTAGGGTGTCCACTGGGACAGGAAGGTTACAACATCATTGACGCTTGTTCCAGTTGTTTGAAAAAACAGATTACAATAGCCAATTCTGTTCCAGATGTGATAGAATATAGTTACATATTCATTTCCAATACTGATGGAAGATACCCCAAACTGAACAATTTTCATTGCATTTATTAATTAATTATTATTGGAAGATGTACTCTTACGCCAATGATGTAGTTCCTTCAACTACCATCGAGCGCATCTGTAGTTATCATGTTGTCTTCGTGATGGCCTGCACTTTGTTGTGTTAAGTCAATAGTTAAATTCCAAATGTTACACTGTCTCTCTCAGGGCTGCTAAACTGCACCCCAGTATGCAGCTTCCCATTTTAACCATGGGTATTCATTTTTAAATCAAGCTGCAATTTAGAATTCCTGGTTCAGAGAATTCAACACTCTTGTTCTTTCTGACACAATTGGGCCGCCCTAACCTTTGGTATTGTTGACAATTTTAATGTTATCATTTATTTCATCATCAAAATGTAGAATTGGAAAGATATTGTAAACATGGAGAAATGCAGCATCTCAAACTGATAAGGTGCGACAGCACCACAAACTAATATCTCAATTCGAAGCCAATATTCCTTCTCAAAGGATGACAGTTCCTGATAAAAATACAGCACTTCAAACTAATACAACACCTCAAATGAAACCAGTTCCTCTCACAAATACAGACTCTTACAGGGCCTTAAAGTGATACAGTACCTCAAACAATTACAACATCTTATCTCATTATACAGAATTTACAACACAGAGACAGGCCATTTAGTGCAACTGCCTCTGCTTATGTTACACACTAAAGTGCTCAATTTCCAGATGATAGTGTTGGTGTTTGAAAGGTTCAGTTGAAATGTTTCACGAAGAGTTTTCTTCACTGAAATTGTCTCGGGGCAAATTGTCTCTCTGCAATTTTAATGGAACTGTAATCTCGCTCTTATCTGGGTTTACGTCGAATCGCACGTGATACACAGCAAAAATCTTTCTCGTTGCAATTGAGTAGGAGCCCTGAAATAAGAAATTACCTGGATATGAAAGATCCATCACCTAAATCAATCACTTCAAAGAGCTTGAAATTTAAACCAAACAGCTTGACTCTCATTGGTCAAGGCATTGCCCTGAGGAATGAAGCAGCGAATGGCTGTCACTTATTTTGTTTAGCTGAAACATATCTTAAAACACAGGGCCCTGTTCTTTGCAGACAGGAAGAATATGTACAAACATTGAGCTTGTTTCAGTTTGACCAATCAGAGTCAAGCTGCCTGGTTTAAATTTCAACTAAAGCTGAGCAGTTAACTGTCAGTCCCCATAAACTGGTGCATTCTCCATGGCAACGCCTCTACCAATCAGAATTCACTTGCCAACCAATTAGCACTCTGTTCTCATACAGTATAAAATTGTTGCTTTCCTTTACATTGGTATTCTTGCAGATAGTCCTGATGAGTGCAAGATGAAAAGCTTCGAGAACATGTCTCTATTTTCAGCAATACTTAAAATGTAGTAGCTATGAAAAAATGATCAAAACTGGAACTGGAATGTTTGTGTTTGTAACTAGAGGGCTAAAATATAAAGGGGAGGAAGCTTTGACGCAAATATACAAAGTAATAGAACCACATCTGGAATGCTGCGTACAGTTAAGGACACTGCACCTTGGAAAGGATATATTGGGCTTGGGAGAGCAATGCAGATGAACCAGCATGTTAAGAAGGTCCCAAAGCATCGACTGTAAGTGAGAGATTAAATAAACTAGACTTCCATTTCCTGGAATTAAAAAAAATACAATGGGGTGATTTGATTGAGGTTTTTAGCATCTTGAAAGGAATTGTTCGGGTGGATGAGGAGATTTTTTTTCTGCTGCTGGGGGAGTCTAGGAACAATGAACATAACATTAAATTAGAAGCCAGGCCATTCAGGAGAGAAGTTAGGAAATATTACTTCACTCAAGTTTTTGCAGTAGTGAGGAACTCTATCACAACAAAACAGTAGATATTAGGTTGATTAATAATTTTACATTTAAGATTGATAGATTTGTGTTAACCAAGGGCTATGGAGCCAAGGCACGTGGTAGAGTTAAGCATTGAATGGCAGAGCAATCTCCAGGGGCTGAATGGTCTACTCCTGTTCCTTTGTTTCTTTGTGAGTACAAATCAGCCTTTTCCCAATTCGCTCACCAAATCACTTTCAATACAATTATACAATGACATACACTTCCTGTAATACTGGATCACTGGGATCAGGTGTTCCACTCTGCTTAGTGACCCACACTCAGTACAATTACCCAATGGCAGAGTCCACCATTACTTCATGGATACTGGGCTCAGATTGTCCACTCTGGTTAATGACCCACACTCAGTACAATCCCCAATGGCAGAGTCTACCATTACTTCATGGATACTGGGCTCAGATTGTCCACTCTGGTTAATGACCCACACTCAGTACAATTACCCAATGGCAGGCACTCACAATGATACCTGCCCTTAAAGAGTTGTCATTACTGAGGAATGCTTCAGGATTCCAAGGTGTTGCATCAAATGCAATAACAACATTTCGGCGTGTCTAACGAATCCCAATGTAATTAAATATTAGGTAAGACAATTGTTATTGTCAAGTGGGTGATGATGTGGCCGGTGTCCATTTGTATTATTAGTGTTTCAGTTCGAAGATTTCTTAGTTGATTTTTCACAGGTGGGGGAATTTATTTTTGAAAAGTCTTTTCTCTGTTACAATTGGCTTTCAGCTTGTCTCAGCAGGGTTTAAGTGTTAGCTGGAACTTCTCTCTCTCTCTCCATCTCAGCCTGGTATTCAGGATAGCTTTTGAAGTTGACCGTGTGGTTGGAGAGAGACCAGGCTGATGTTGATGACTTGATGGCTGAACTGGAAAGACTCCTTCTCCCCTGCTGCTTCCTTTGAAGTCAGCATTTAAGGATTAAAAAGGAGACACACATGGCTGCCCTGCCATGTGACTTTGCACAGTTCTTTTGCCAAATATGGTTGTGGTCTTAGGTTGATTAGCCACATCCTGGTTCATTGTTGTATGATAATCATCCAGGGGAGGGTGGGGTCGGGGGGAGGTTTAAGAGCACCACATTCTTTGTCTCTGTAGAAACCCATTCAATTCAGGAATATCTACTGATGGTTTCAGGATGGGTGTAGTTGACACCTCTTTGTCTGGAGTGTATCCATTAGTCCTTTTGAGACCGTGAGATAGTTTTTGAATGCACAGGCCAGGTCATCCTTGCAGCACATTGTCAACATTTTAAAGACAAAGTCAATTTCAACGAGTCCACATTGCATAAAGTTTATATCTTCAATGTTGGGAATAGATTATGTCTTTACTGGTCACAACACAATGTATAAAAGGGCAAAAGTATACTGTAATAATGTAGTAAGTCCTATTTATTGAAATTATATCACAGAGCAGGTGATTGCATAGTTGCCAAACTGATACAAAGTAAAGCACTTTGGGAAGGCCTGAGGACATGAAAGACACTCTAAGTGCAAGCCTTTTGTTTTTATTAATTTTTCTTTAACTTCAGTTTAGCACTCTTTATATGCCCCTAACAGTAGTTCGACTGTTGGATCGAGTTTTAATCAAGAAATAAAAGGACTGTGTAACAAAAGCACTGCAATAGTTGTGGGGGATTTTAATCCACATATAGTATGGATAAAGCAAATCGGCAAATGTGGTTTGGAGGACGGAACCGTGGAATGCATTCGAGACAGATTCTTAGCACAATACGTTGTGTAACCAATCATGGAAGAGGCTATTGTAGATCCCATTTCATGTTAATCAGAAATTACATAGCAAGGGATACTCTTGGAAAGAGTGATCATAATATGATGAATTTCATATTGAGTTTGAGAGTAATGGACATGTGTCCGAGGCTAGAGTATTGAACTGAAATAAAGCCAATTGCATACGTATGGAAAGTGTCACCTAAGGTACATTGGGAAATTAGATTAATAGGTATGAAGGTAGATTAACAATGGTGAACACTTAAAGAAATAGTTCATAATTCTCAATGAATATACATTGTATTGAAAAGTAAAAACTACACGGCAGTCACGCATCCTCCGCAAGTCAATGTGACCGCGAGGAGCACGTCATCGGCATAAGCCGAGAGGACGACCCACATGGCCGGCTCGCGCAGAGCCAATCCCATCAACCTCCTGCGAAGCAGGCACAGGAAGGGCTCCACGCAGATGGTATACAATTGGCTGGACATGGGGCATCCCTGACGCACTCCTCTCCCAAAGCGAAGGGGCGCCGTCAAGGACCCGTTAACTTTGACTAGACACTCTGCGGCGGCGTATAAAAGTCGGACACGGGCCACGAAATGCGGCCCGAGTCTGAAAGCGCGCAGAGTCCCGAAAAGGTATTCGTGATCCACCCTGTCGAACGGCTTCTCCTGATCGAGGGAGAGAAAGGCGACCGACTGACCAGTCCTCTGGGAAAGATGGATCAGGTCCCGGACCAGGTGGATGTTGTCCTGGATGGACCGGCCCGGGACCGTGTAGGACTGGTCGGGGTGGATCACGTGGGCCAGCACGGAGCCCAAGCGGGTAGACATAGCCCGGGCAAAGATCTTATAATCCGTGCTGAGGAGGGAGACCGGACGCCAGTTTTTAAGCAGGCGGAGATCGCTCCTTTTCGGCAGCAGGACGATGACCACCCTGCGCCATGAGAGGGGCATCTCCCCGGTTGCCAGGCTTTCCCCCAGGACCCGCGTGTAATCGTCCCCCAGGACGTCCCAGAATGCCCTGAGGAACTCCACGGTCAACCCATCCAGCCCTGGAGAATTGCCCCTTGAGAGCTGGTGGAGGGCGCCAGTCAGCTCCGCCAACCTGAGCGGAGCCTCCAATCCTTCGGCGCCCTCTGGGCTGACCTGCTGCAGGTCCTCCCACAAAACTCTGCACGCATCCTCGCTGGACGGATCCGGAGAGAACAACGCACTGTAATAAGTACAGACCAGGAGGCCCATTGCCTTTGGATCCGTGATGGAGGATCCGTCATCGGCCAGCAGCTCAACGAGCTGCTTATGGACCCTCCGCCATTTTTCCAGCGAGTAGAAGAAGGGTGAGGCGTGGTCCAAATCTTCCAGGATCTGGATCCGCGACCTCACGTCGGCGCCTCGGGACCCTATGAGCTGTAGGTCCCTCAGCGTGCCCTTCTTCTCTTTGTATGCCTGCCACAGGGCTGGGTCCATGACGGCATGACTGAGGCGGGTCTCCAAGTCGAGCACCTCCCTCTCAAGGCACCCGATCTCGGCTTCCCGCCTCTTGGTCGACCCCTTCACGTACTTCTGACAGAAAACACAGTTGTGAGTCTTGACCACATCCTACCACAGTGGAGGGGAAGACCCCCTGCTTCCTTCTCCAGTCGGCCCAGAATTGATGGAATTAGTCCCAGAATCACTCATCCTCCAGCAGCCAGTTGTTTAAGTGCTAGTGCGCAGACCCTGCTCGCATGCTGAGCGGAGCGAACTCCACCCACACTAGGTGGTTGCCCGAGCACGGCACCAGCCGCATGGAGGCTGCCGAGAAGCAGAAACCATCTGCTTGTGAAAAGTAGAGGTGGTCGATTCAGGACCTTCCTCCTCCAGACCTCCACGTGAAGGTGCTGGAGTCGGGATGGAGATTCTGCCAGATGTCCAACATGTTAAGGGAGCTGATCAGTTCCCTCAACTTCTCCACCGACGCTGGGCCATGCTGGGGACTGGAGCGATCCCCCACCCCAAGGGTACAGTTAAAATCCTCCCCCCCAAGTTTGATGCACTCACCTATTGATAGAGCTCAAGAGAGCAGACACTTCTTCAAAGAAGCGCGCTTGCAACGCGCCGGGCCTGGGCGCGTACATGTTCACTAGGTGGAGCGGCACGCTACCCAGGCGACCGGCAAGGTGGAGCAAGCAGCCGGGAACAAACTCCTTGACCCCCAAGATCTCTGACTGAATTATCGGGGCCAAGAGGATAACCACCCCATAGAAATGGGGGTGAGCTGACTCATGTAGACCCTACCCTGCCACTCCAGGAGCCAGGTGGCTTCATCTCCCGGAACGGTGTGGGTTTCCTACAGAAAGCTCACTGCATATCTCCCTTCCCTGAGGACTGAGAGATTGTGAAATCTGTGATGAGACCCCCTGCTGCCGTTGATGTTGAGGCTGGCTATGGTTATCTTCATGTCAAAAGGACTTAGAATCCTGTCACCAACACCTCACTGTGAGGACAGAATGAAAGTGGACCTCGCCTACCACTCCCCCAGCAACTCATTGAGGAACGCATTAAATTGGCAACCCTCAACCAGTTTCACACCCGCGCCCTTTCCCGCTTTCTTTAGGGCAGCATGGACGGACTGAATGATCAGTGCCAGATTCGACCAACGGCCGAGGGCCAGCTGAACTTTATTGCAACAACCTCCGCATGCTGCAAGTAAATCCCGGAGTTCCGCAGTGGAGATGAGAGGAGACTCGGTGGGAGGCACGAGAGACTCCACTGCCTGACTGGTGATGGAATCAAGGTCGTCCTCCGTGCTCCACATCGAGTCCCCATCCTCCTCCGGGTTGTCACTGCCAGCAGCCGACACACCCACCACACACTGTGGGGCGGATGTCCCAGCCGCGCCAGCTGGTCCCACCTCCGTCATGATCCCACCCCCAGGATTGATGGCGGAGGAGTCCTCTCTTGGTTCTACTGTGGATCTGGAGCCTATGGGCGCCAGCAGTTCAGGACCCTCCTCCACCTCCGTCCCCAGGCCAATGAGCAGTCCAGGGGAGATAGAAGTTCTCGACTCCAGCAATCCAGTTAGAGCCGTGATTTGAGGCGGAGCGAAGAGGCCATCTCCCGCCACATCAGTGCCCACAGGCCCAGAAGACAGGGAATTACAGAAATTGGCCTCTGGGTTGGGTACACCCTGGGTGGCAGCATCAGGCTGTTGGGAGGGCGGACCCTCACAGGTCTCACCCCCACCCAGGACACCCTACTCATCGGCCAAATGAATGATTTCTCCCGTGGAGTCCACAGGCTCCCCTACCACGGGCGGGCCCCCTACCTCAGGAGTTGACAAGATTACAGGGGCATCTCCCCCCACCCCTCGGTTCCGAGGGGTAGAGGGTTCCTACTCAGGGCTCGAGGCCCTGAACATACTGGTGGCAGGGGGAGCCTGAGGATCTGTGCTAGGAGATGGATCCTGTGGTGCAGGGTCTTCTTCAGAGGACGGACGTCTCCTCCTGTTATTTCGGGAGGGGAGCAGAGGCTCAGAGACTTCCATCACAGCAGAGAGCTCTGCTTCTCCCTCCGCGCCCCCATGCTCAGGTTTCTCGGGCCCGCGGTCAGCCGTGGGGCAGGTGGGCTCGACTGGACCAGTCACAGGGCTGAGCTCAGGCTCCGTACTTTTGTCCATGTCCAGGGCCCTTCAGGTGTTTTGTTTTGCGCTGTGTCGTCTTTCCACCCAGACCGGTCTCCACCTCCCCACCGGCGGCCGTGAAAATCACGGCCTCAGGAACCGCCTGAGTGGCAGATGTTGGTGGAGTAGGGGAGGTGCAGCGGTGCCAACCTGGGCCGCCGAGTGGGAATTGGCGGCCCGGGGGTTGGGGCAGTTCTTCTGAACATGCTCCGCCCCCTTACAGGCATGGCACTGCACCCCGTCCAAGGTCCAGAAAACTCGGTAGGCCGCCCCCCTGGAACTCGACACTAAATTTGCGCTCTGTGACCTCCTCTCACAACAGCTGCATAAAACACTGGCGGCGGAAGGAGTACACATGCTGCAGGCTGTTCCACCAAAGGCCGAACGGGACTGGGGCAAGCCCCGTCTTTACTTCCTCCCAGATGGTGCAGGTGGGGAAGGAGGGGCTCACCAGGAATGAAGGGCAGGGCATTTGCCAAAATGACCCTTTGCGCAGTGGCCTCCAGGGGGTCCACCGCCAAAAAAAGGTCCCGCCCACAGTGAGACCTTGCTCCAGGCCAGGGACTCCGCCCGCTCAGTCGTTAGGAAAAACACAACCTTCCCATACATTTTAGAGGCCGCAACAATGGCCGAAGGGCCGACAACCTCGGCCATTGCTTTCACACATGTTTCTATTGACATGTTTGGGTGGACGTCGCTCTTGACCCCATGCTTGGATGTTATTAGTGCAAACGGTGATGGGGCAGCACGTGCAGCTGCAGCAGCCACAGCAGCATATGTGTGAGAAGGCCCCGCCACCGGCGAAGAGTGGCTTGCCATGGAGTCGAAGAGCCACGCCCACCCCTAAGAAACAAAGCAAACAACAGTTTCTTTTTTATTAAAACTTAAGCAATATGATGGGGGTGGGTGGGTGTGGAGGAGGCTCGGGGTGAAAAGGAGAGGAGAGGACATGTGGACGAGCTTTGAAAGGGAGAGAAGAGCTAAGAGGATATTGCTGCAGATGCGTGGTTACAGTACCTAACTGCAGAGTCCGCAGTCCAGTCTTCCAGTCAGGGGAGGGTTCTTCGCCCGTGTTGGCTAGAGCCGCCCGGTTCTCTCCTTTCCCTGCTGTTCTATAAAGACTTTCTACAGCCGGGCAGCTCCAGCCTTCCCTAGCCATGCAGTTGGAGTGGGGAGGAAGCCCCCTTCGTGCAGGATGGAAAGAAAACACAAGAGCAAGTATAGAGGCTCCCTATAGAATTTGACAGCCCCACCCCCGGATCTTACAGCGCCTCCTCCCTCCCCCAACAGTCCAAACAAAAAACAGCTCTCTGGTGCTCCAACACCCACCTCTCCAAAATAATTTGCAGGTCTTCCTTGTTCTTGAAAAAGAGCAACAGTTCCACAGTTGAAGTTGTAAATTGCAGCTCTCTCCACTCTGCTCTCTCCTCTCCAGTTCCAGCTTCCACAGCCTGCTCAGGTGCAGCTGGTTCGTCGAAAGGCACACAAGAAGTGCTCCAAGCTCACCAGCCAATCCCGTTTTTTTTTTATTGCAGGCAGGAAATTGCCCAGCCAAACCCGTGCTGTACCTGTCCTGGAGTGTTTGACGGGGACAGTGTCGAGGGAGCTTTACTCTGCATCTAACCCCGTTTTTTTTTTTTCCTTTTTTTTTCCAAGGTGGCCTTTATACCCCAGGCCCTTTTTATATTTTTTCATGTCGAGGGGGCCTTTATTCCTCAGGCCCCCTTTATATACATATTTACATTTTTAAAATAACTTTATTAAAAACAGTTAAATAAACAAAAAACTCAAATTAAAATGCCATTCTCGGCGCCAATGATGCACTCCAGTCCCTGTGGTGCCCACCGGTCGTGGAAGGCCTCAAGCATGCTGGCGGACACCGCATGCTCCTTCTCCAGGGACACCCAGGCGCGAACGTAACCACGGAAGACGGGCAGGCAATCGGGGAGGGTGGACCCCCCCGATGGCCCGCATCCTGGACCTGTGAATTGCCACCTTGGCCAGGCCCAGGAGCAGACCAACGAGGAGATCCTCCTCCTGGCCCACGCTCCTCTGCTCCGGATGCCCAAAGATCAGGAGCGTGGGACTGAAGTGCAGCCAGAACTTGAGGAGCAGCCCCTTCAAATATTCAAAGAGGGGCTGCAACCTCGCACACTCCGTATATATGTGAAACACAGACTCGTCCAGGCCGCAGAAAGTACAGGTGGCCTGGGAGTCCGTGAAAATAATTAAAAGTCAATTGCACGGGACTGCCCTGTGCAACACCCTCCACCCCAATTCCACGATGTAAAGGGGGGAGACCCCCGCGTAGAGAGACCTCCATCGGGGTTTCCCCTCGCTGCCAGGTGGCAACGCAGACTGCCAGGGCGTGTCTGGCTGGCTGACGAGGGCGAGGAAGTGGAGAGTATGCAGCCCGTACAGGAAACCCCTCCGCACCAATTGGAATGGCACGGACGGCATTTCCAAGAGGCGGCTCAGATTGTGCGGGACCGGCTCCTGAGGAGGGTTTCGGGGCCTGGGTCCAATGAGCAGTTCCGGCCGAGCGGGAGTCAGCTCGGCCGGGAGCGCTCCGCACTCCCGAGCCCCCTCACCACCTGCAGTGAGGGGCGTCCCGGGGGTTTCGGATACTCTTCCGCCCGTCGGACCGTCCCCGGAGTCAGCCGCCCAGACAGCCGAGGCACTCTCCTCCGCCAGCGGGGGAGCGCCCTGACTGGAGGCGACCATGTTCCAGATACGAATAGATCACGGTAAAAGACAGGCAACTCCCTCAGAGAGGCACGGCTAATGGACTCCACCGGAAGCTGCGTGTCGTCTTGAAGGCAGTGACACTGGCGGAAAAAATACATCGCCAGCGCACACCATCTGGGAGGACGCTCGACGTACAGGTATCTCTGCAGGGTCCGAAGGCGGAGATTCGCAGCCTGGGTGCGGACGCACACCAGCGACTGGCCGCCCTCCTCAATCGGGAGACTCAGGACCGCAGCAGAGACCCAGTGTTTCCTCTTGCCCCTGAAGAAATCGACGAGTTTCTTCTGGATCTTGGTTGCAAATGCAGGGGGCGGGGCCAAAGTGACCAACCGGTACCACAACATGGAGGCCACCAGTTGGTTTATGACCAGCGCTCGGCCCCTGTAGGAAAGCACTCGGAGCAGTCCTGTCCAGTGCCCCAGCCGAGCAGTGACTTTCCTCTCCAACTCCTGCCAGTTTGCTGGCCAGGCTTCCTCAGCAGGGCGAAGGTGGACTTCCAGATAGAGGAGGTGCGTGGTGCGCCACTCAAAAGGTGTTAACTCCTCTGGTAGGGAGTCCACCCACCACTTACCCACCAGGAGTCCAGAACATTTCTCCCAATTGATCCTTGCGGAGGACACGGCAGAAAAGGTCTGCTGGCAGTCGCGCATCCTCCGCAAGTCAACGTGATCTGTGACCGCGAGGAGCACGTCATCAGCATAAGCCGAGAGGACGACCCGCATGGCCAGCTTGCGCAGAGCCAATCCCGTCAACCTCTTGCGAAGCAGGCACAGGAACGGCTCCACGCAGATGTTATACAATTGGCCGGACACGGGGCATCCCTGACGCACTCCTCTCCCAAAGCGAAGGGGCGCCGTCAAGGACCCGTTAACCTTGACCTGATACTCTGCGGCTGCGTATAAAAGTTAGACTCAGGCCACAAATTGTAGCCCGAGTCCAAAAGCACACAGACTCGCGAAAAGGTATTCGTGATCTACCCTGTCAAACGCCTTCTCCTGATTGAGGGAGAGAAAGGCAACCGACAGACCAGTCCTCTGGGAAAGATGGATCAGGTCCCGGACCAGGTGGATGTTGTCCTGGATGGACCAGCCCGGGATCGTGTTGGGACTGGTCGGGGTGGATCATGTGGGCCAGCACAAAGCCCAGGCGGGTAGACAAAGCCCGGGCAAAGATATTATAATCTGTGCTGAGGAGGGAGACCGGACCCCAGTTACAAAGCAGGCGGAGATCGCCCCTCTTCGGCAGCAGGACGATGACTGCCCTGCGCCACGAGAGGACCATCTCCTCAATCGGCAGGCTTTCCCCCAGGACCCGTGCATAATCGTCCCCCAGGATGTCCCACAATGCACTGAGGAACTCCACGGTCAGCACATCCAGCCCTGGGGATTTGCCCCTTGAGAGCTGGTGGAGGGTGCTGGTCAGCTCCGCCAACGTTTGTGGAGCCTCCAACCCTTCCGTGCCATCCGGGCTGACCTTCGACAGGTCCTCCCACAAAACTCACGCGCATCTTCGCTGGAAGGATCCGGTGAGAACAACACACTATAATAGGTACAGATCAGGAGGCCCATTCCCTCTGGATCCATGATAGAGGATCCATCATCGGCCAGCAGTTCGACAAGCTGTTTATTGCCCTCCCACCCCCCCGCCATTTTTCCAGCGAGTAGAAGAAGGGTGAGGCGCGGTCCAAATCACCCAGGATCTGGATCCGTGACCTCACATATGCGCCTCAGGACCCTATGAGTTGCAGGTCCCTTATCGGGCCCTTCTTCTGTTTGTACACCTGCCACACGGCTGGGTCCCCGACAGCATGACCAAGGCAGGACTCCAAATCGAGCACTTCCCGCTCTCGGCGCCCGATCTCGGCTTCCCGCCTCTTGGTCGACCCCTTTGCGTACTCCTGACAGAAGACATGGATGTGTGTCTTGCCCACATCCCACCATAGCCTCAAGGACGGGAAGCCCCCCTGCTTCCTTCTCCACTTGGCCCAGAATCGACGGAACGAGTCCTGGAATTTCTCGTCCTCCAGCAGCCAGTTGTTAAAGAGCCAGTATGTAGACCCCGCCCACATGCTGAGTGGAGTGAACCAGGTGGTGGTGCTTGCATGGCACCAACCGCATGGAGGCCACTGAGATGTGGGAGACGTACGCCTGCGAAATGTAGAGGCGGTCGATTCAGGACCCTCCTCCTCCAGACCTCCATATGAAGGCGCTGGATTTGGGATGACTCGTCCACCAAGTTGAGGGAGCTGATCAGTTCCCTCAACTTCTCCACCGACGCTTGGCTGCGCTGGGGACCGGAGCAATCCCCGACCTCAAGGGTAGAGTTAAAATACACCCCCCCCTCCCCACCCCGAGGATGATGCACTCACTGCTATTGATGGAGCTCAAGAAAGCGGACAATTCTTTAAAGAAGTGCGCTTGCAATGTGTTGGGCCTGGGCACGTTCACAAAGTGGAGCGGCATGTTACCCCGGTGAATGGCGAGGTGGAGCAAGTGGCCCAGTACAAGCTCCTTGACCCCCAAGATCTCCGGCTGAAAAGTCGGGGCCAACAAGATAAACACCTCATTAGATAAAGGGGTGAGGTGACTCATGTAGACCCCACCCTGCCACACCAGGAGCCATGAGGCTTTGTCTCCTGGAACGGTGTGGGTTTCCTGCACAATACTCACCTTGTATCTCCCTTCCCTGAGGACTGAGAGATTGTGAAATCTGCGGAGAGACCCCCTGCTGCTGTTGATGTTGAGGCTGGCTATGGTTATCTTCATGTCAAAGGTACTTAAAACCCGTCAGCAACACCTCACTGTGAGGAAGGAGCGGAAGTGCACCTCGCCTTCCACTCCCCCAGAAACCCATTGAGCAACGCTTTAAACTGGCGCCTCTGAACCAGTTTCATGCCCACACCTTCCCCCCACTTCTTGAGGGTGGCACGGATGGACCGGATGAACAGTGCCAGATTCGACCACCGGCCAAGGGTCAGCTGAACTTTATTGTGGCAACCCATGCAGGCCGCAAGGAAGGCCTGGAGTTCCGTGGTGGGTATTAAAGAAGACTTGGTAGGAGGCACGAGATAATCTGCAGAGATTCAAGACCATCCTTCGTGCCCCACATCGAGAACCCATCCTCTTCTGGCTTGTCATCACCAGCGGCTGACACACTGTGGAGTCGATGTCCCGGCCGCATCAGCTGGTCCCACCTCCGTCACGATCCCACCCCCAGGTTCGATGGTGGAGGAGACCTCGTTAGGTTCTTCTGTGAAACTGGAGCCTTTGGGTGCCAACAGTTCAGGACCCCACTTCCATCTCCATCCTTGGGCCAGTGAGTGGTCCAAAGGAGATGGTAGTTCCCGACTCCGGAAATCCAGGTGGAGCCGAGGCAGAGAGAGGAGGCTATCACCTGTCTCGCCAGCCCCACAGGCCCAGCAGATGGGGAACTCTGCAAATTGGCCTCTGGGTTGGGTAAATCCTGGGCGGCAGCATCAGGCTGCTGGGAGGGCTGACCCTCACATGTCTCATCCCCATCCAGGACCCCTGACTCATTGGCCAAAGGAATGATTTCTCCCGCGGGGTCCACAGGCTCCCCCACCATGGGCAGGCCGCCCCTCCTCATTCAGAGTTTCCACATTTACAGGGACATCTCTCCCGCCACCCCCCTCCATTCCGAGGGGTAGAGGGTTCCTGTCCAGGGCTCGAAGCCCTGATAGTGCTGGTGGTGGGCGGAGCCCACGGACCCGCACTGGGAGATGGACCCTTCAACTCCTGACCCTCTTCAGAGGAAGGGTGCCTTCTCCTGTCATTCTGGGAGGGGTGTGAAAGCTCACAGACTTCCATCTCAGTAGAAGCCTCTACTTCTCCTTCCATGCTCTCCTGCCCAGATTTTGTGGGCCAGAGCTCAGCCACTGGGCAGGTGGGTTCCCCTGGATCAGCTGTATGGCTGAGCACAGGCTCAGGACTTTTTTCCGTCTCCAGGGGGAAAGGCTGCAAGGATGTTCCTCCTGAATAGACGGTTGAAGCACCTTACTGGAACTGGCACAAAGTCCAGTCCTCCAGCGACTGGCCACCCACCTCAATCAGGAGACTCAGGACCGTGACAGAGACCCAGTGTTTCCACTTGCCCCAGAAAAAATTGACAAGCTTCTTCTGGATCTTGGTGGCAAATGCAGGGGGCGGGGCCAAAGTGATCAACCGGTACCACAGCATCAAGGCCACCAGTTGGTTTATGACCAGCGCTCAGCCCCTGTCGGAAAGCACTCAGAACAGTCCTGTCCAACGCCCCAGCCGAGTGGTGACTTTCACCTCCAACTCCTGCCAGTTTGCCGGCAAAGCTTCCGGAGCAGGGCTGAGGTCTATTGCCAGATAAAGGAGGTGCGTGGTGCTCCATGAAACTCCTCCGGCAGGGAGTCCACCCGCCACTGACCCATCAGGAGAGTGGAACATTTCTCCCAATTAATCCTTGTGGAGGACGTGGCTGAAAAGGTCTGCTGGCACTCGCGCATCCTCCGCAAGTCAACGGGATCTGTGACCGTGAGGAGCACATCATCGGTGCAAGCCAAGAGGATGACCCGCATGCTCACCCCACAAAGAGACAAAGCCGTCAACCTCCTGCGAAGCAGGAACAGGAATTGCTCCATGCAGATGGTTTATAATTGGCTGGACAGAGGACATCCCTGATATACTCCTCCCCCAAAGCGAAGGGGCGCCGTCAACATATGAACATATGAATTAGGAGCAGAAGTAGGCCACTCGGCCCTTTGAGCCTGCTCCGCCATTCAATAAGTTCATGGCTGAACTGATTACTCCACATTTCCACCTACCCCCATAACCTTTCAGCCCCCTTGCTTATCAAGAATCTATCTGCCTCTGCCTTAAAAATATTCAAAGACTCTGCTTCCACCACCTTTTGAGGAAGAGAGTTCCAAAGACTCACGACCCTCTGAGAGAAAAAAATTCTCCTCATTTTTGTCTCAAATGGGTGACCCCTTATGTTGAAACAATGACCCCTAGTTCTAGATTCTCCCACAAGGGAAAACATCCTTTCCACATCCACCCTGTCAAGACCCCTCAGGATTTTTTATGTTTCAATCAAGTCGCCTCTTACTCTTCTAAATTCCAGCGGATACAAGCCGAGTCTGTCCAATCTTTCCTCATAAGACAGCCCCATTCCAGGTATTAGTCTAGTAAACCTTCTCTGTACTGCCTGCAATGCATTTACATCCTTCCTTAAATAAGGAGACCAGTACTGTACACAGTACTCCAGATGGGACTGCACCAATCCCCTGTATAGTCACAACCTCCCTACTTTTGTATTCAATTCTCCTCGCAATAAACTTAACATTCTATTAGCTTTCCTAGTTACATGCTGTATCTGCATACTAACCTTTTGCAATTCATTCACTAGGACACCAAGATCCCTCTGTATCTCAGAGCTCTGCAATCTCTCACCATTGAGATAATATGCTTCTTTTTTATTCTTTCTGTCAAGGACCAGTTAACTTTAACTGGATACTTTGTGGCAGAGTACAAAATTTGGACCCAAGCACAAAATGCGGTCCGAGTCTGAATGTGCGCAGAGTCCTGAAAAGATATGCATGATCTACCTATCTCATTGGCAACAGGTGAGGTCCCAGAGCACTGGAGAATAGCCAATGTTGTTCCTTTGTTTAAGAAGGGTAGCAAGGATAATCCAGGAAATTATAGGCCGGTGAGCCTTACGTCAGTGGTAGGGATATTATTGGAGAGGATTCTTCGGGACAGGATTTACTCCCATTTGGAAACAAATGGACTTATTAGCGAGAGGCAGCATGGTTTTGTGAAGGGGAGGTCATGTCTCACTAACTTGATCGGGTTTTTTGAGGAAGTGACGAAGATGATTGATGAAGGAAGGGCAGTGGATGTTGTCTATATGGACTTCAGTAAAGCCTTTGACAAGGTCCCTCGTGGCAGACTGGTACAAAAGATGAAGTCACACGGGATCAGGGGTGAGCTGGCAAGATGGATACAGAACTGGCTCGGTCATAGAAGACAGAGGTTAGCAGTGGAAGGGTTCTTTTCTGAATGGAGGGCTGTAACTAGTGGTGTTCCGCAGGGATCAGTGCTGGGACCTTTGCTGTTTGTATTATATATAAATGATTTGGTGGAAAATGTAGCTGGTCTGATTAGTAAGTTTGCGGACGACACAAAAGTTGGTGGAGTTGCGGACAGTGATGAGGATTGTCAGAGGATACAACAGGATATAGATCGGTTGGAGACTTGGGTGGAGAAATGGCAGATGGAGTTTAATCTGGACAAATGTGAGGTAATGCATTTTGGAAGGTCTAATGCAGGTAGGAGGTATACAGTAAATGGCAGAACCCTTGGGAGTATTGACAGGCAGAGAGATTAGAAGTCGAATTTTTTTTTAAACATTACAGCGCAGTACAGGCCCTTCGGCCCTCGATGTTGCGCCGACCTGTGAAACCATCTGACCTACACTATTCCATTTTCATCCATATGTCTATCCAATGACCACTTAAATGCCCTTAAAGTTGGCGAGTCTACTACTGTTGCAGGCAGGGCGTTCCACGTCCCTACTACTCTCTGAGTAAAGAAACTACCTCTAACATCTGTCCTATATCTATCACCCCTCAACTTAAAGCTATGTCCCCTCGTGTTTGCCATCACCATCCGAGGAAAAAGACTCTCATTATCCACCCTATCTAACCCTCTGATTATCTTATATGTCTCTATTAAGTCACCTCTTCTCCTCCTTCTCTCCAACGAAAACAACCTCAAGTCCCTCAGCCTTTCCTCGTAAGACCTTCCCTCCGTACCAGGCAACATCCTAGTAAATCTCCTCTGCACCCTTTCCAAAGCTTCCACATCCTTCCTATAATGCGGTGACCAGAACTGCACGCAATACTCCAGGTGTGGCTGCACCAGAGTTTTGTACAGCTGCAGCATGACCTCGTGGCTCCGAAACTCGATCCCCCTACTAATAAAAGCTAACACACCATATGCCTTCTTAACAGCCCTATTAACCTGGGTAGCAACTTTCAGGGATTTATGTAGTTGGACACCAAGATCTCTCTGTTCATCTACACTACCAAGAATCTTCCCATTAGCCCAGTACTCTGCATTCCTGTTACTCCTTCCAAAGTGAATCACCTCACACTTTTCCGCATTAAACTCCATTTGCCATCTCTCAGCCCAGCTCTGCAGCCTATCTATGTCCCTCTGTACCCTACAACATCCTTCGGCACTATCCACAACTCCACCGACCTTCGTGTCATCCGCAAATTTACTAACCCACCCTTCTACACCCTCTTCCAGGTCATTTATAAAAATGAAATATAAAAAGATCTGGGCGTACAGGTCCACCGATCACTGAAAGTGGCTATGCATGTGGATAAGCTAGTCAAGAAGGCATACGGCATGCTTGACTTCATCAGTCGGGGCATAGAGTATAAAAATAGGCAAGTCATGCTGCAGCTTTACAGAACCTTAGTTAGTCACACTTGGAATATTGTGTACAATTCTGGTCGCCACACTACTAGAAGGATGTGGAGGCTTTGGAGAGGGTACAGAACAGGTTTACCAGGATGTTGCCTGGTCTGGAGGGTATTAGCTATGAGGGGAGGCTGGATAAACTCGGATTGTTTTCACTGGAACGACGGAGGTGGAGGGGCGACGTGATAGAGGTTTACAAAGTTATGAGTGGCATGGACAGAGTGGATAGTCAGAAGCTTTTTCCCAGGGTGGAAGAGTCAGTTATTGGGGGACATAGGTTTAAGGTGCGAGGGGCAAAGTTTAGAGGGGATGTTCGAGGCAAGTTTTTTACACAGAGGGTGGTGAGTGCCTGGAACTTGCTGCTGGGGGAGGTGATGGAAGCAGGTCCGATAGTGACGTTTAAGAGACATCTTGACAAATACATGAATAGGATGGGAATAGAGGGATACAGACCCCGGCAGTGCAGAAGGTTTTAGTTTAGACAGGCATCAAGATCGGCACAGGCTTGGAGGGCCGAATGGCCTGTTCCTGTGCTGTACTGTTCTTTGTTCTTTGTACCTTGTCGAATGTCTTCTCCTGATTGAGGGAGAGAAAGGTGACAGACAGACCAGTCCTCTGGGAAAGATGGATCAGCTCCTGCAATAGGTAGATGTTGTCCTGGATGGACCTGCCCAGGACTGTGTAGGACTGGCTGGGGTGGATCATGTCGGCCAGCATGGAACCCAGATGGGTAGACATAGCCCGGACAAGGATCTTATAATCCATTCTGAGGAGGGAGACCGGACGCCAGTTTTTAAGCAGGCGGAGATCACCCTTCTTCGGCAACAGGACATGACTGCCTGCCCCACAAGAGGGGCATCTCCCCAGTTGCCAGGCTTTCCCCCAGGACCAGCACGTAATTGCCCGCCCCCCCGGACGTCTCAGAACACCCTGAGGAACTCCACAGTCAGCCCGTCCAGACCCGGGCATTTTCCCCTTGACAGCTGGTGGTGGGCACTGGTCAGCCCTGCCAACGTGAGCGGAGCCTTCAAACCTTCGCCGCCCTCCAGTCAATCCTTCGGCATGCTCCCCCCCCAAAACTCTGCACGCATCCTCGCTGACGGGTCCGGAGAGAACAATGTGCCAAAGTAGGTATGGACCAAATGGCCCATTCCCTCCGGTCTGTGACAGAGGATCCGTCGTCAGCCAGCAGCTCAAAGAGCTGCTTAGGGATCTCCCACCATTTTTCCAGCGCGTAGAAAAAAGGTGAGGCACGGTCCAAATACTTCCACCTCGGGACACTAAGAGCTGCAGGTCCCTCAGCATGTTTTCTTTGTATGCCTGCCACAGGGCCAAGTCCATGATGGCATGACCGAGATGGGTCTCCAAGTCAAGCATCTTCCTCTCTAGGTATCCGATATCGGCTTCCCGCCTCTTGGTTGACCTCCTCGCATACGCCTGACAGAAGACACAGATGTGAGTCTTGCCCTCATCCCACCATCCCACCATCCCACCATAGCCTCAAAGAGGGGAAGCCCCCCTGCTTCCTTCTCCAGTCAGCCTAGAATCGATGGAACGAGTCCCGGAATCACTCGTCCTCCAGCAGCCAGTTGCTGAAGTGTCAGTTTGCGGACCCCACCCGTGTGCGGAGCGGAGTGAACTCCGCCCACACCAGGCGATGGTCCGAGGATGACACCAGCCACAAGGAGGCCACTGAGATGTGGGAGCTGTACGCCTGCAAAATGTAGAGGTGGTCGATTCGGGACCCTCCTCCTCCAGACCTCCATGTGAAGGCGCTGGATTCGGGACAGAGATTCTGCCAGATGTCCACCAAGTTGAGGGAGCTGATCAGTTCCCTCAACTTCTCCACCAACGTTTAGCTGCGCTGGGGACCAGAGTGATCCCTCACCTTGAGGGTACAGTTCAAAGCCCCTCCTGAAGATGATGCACTCACCGTTATCAATGGAGCTCAAGAGTGCGGACATTTCGTTAAAGAAGTGCGCTTGCTACATACCAGGCCTGGGCACGTACATGTCCACAATGTGGAGTGGCATGCTACCCAGGCAAACAACGAGGTGGAGCAAATGGCCCAGCACATGCTCCTTGACCCCCAAGATCTCTGGCTTAAATATTGGGGCCAACAAGATAGACACCTCACTAGAAATAGGGGTGATGTGACTCATGTAGACCCCACCCTGCTACTCCAGGTATCAGGTGGCTTCGTCTCCCGGAACGGCGTGGGTTTCCTGCAGAATGCTCACCGCATACCTCCCTTCCCTGAGGACTGAGAGATTGTGACATCTGCAGAGAAACCACCTGCTTCTGTTAATGCTGAGGTTGGCTCTGGTTATGTTCATGTCGAAAGTACTTTGATCCCAACACCACTGTGAGCAGGGAGCAGAAGTGCACCTCACCTTCCACTCTCCCAGCAACCCATTGACGAATGCTATAAACCGGTACCTCTTAACCAGTTTCACGCTCGTGCCCTTCCCTCCCTTCTTGAGGGTGGCAGGGATAGACTGGGTGATCAGCACCAAATTGGACCACTGGCCGAGGGCCAGCTGAACTTTATTGTGGCACCCCAGAGTTCCGTGGTGGGGATGAGAGGAGACTCGGTGGGAGGCACGAAAGAGTCCACTGCCTCACTGGTGATGATTCAATGTCATCCTCCATGCCCCACACCGAATCCCCATCCTCATCCGGGTTGTCATCGCTAGTGTCTGACATACCCACCACACACAGTGGGGTGGATGCCCCGGGTGTGCCAACTGGTCCCACCTCCATCACGATGCACCCCCAGGATCGATGGTGGCTGAGTCATCTCTGGGTTCATCTATTTAGCTGGAGCTAATAGGCGACAATGCTTCAGGATCCCCCTCCACCTCCGCTGGCCAAAGAGATTCAAGGGGTTCAGGGTAAACATGCTCCCACAAAGAAAAAGGAGGAGGCAGTCAAATCTAGAGCCTCATGGATGTCAAAGAACCTGCAGGGTAAGATAAAGCAGATAAGGAAAGCTTATGTCCGACACCAAGAACTCAGTACTACAGAAAGCCGAGAGGAGTATAAAAAGTGAAGTGAAATCAAAATGAAAATTACGAAAGCAAAGAGTGGGCATGAAAGAATAATAGCAAGCAAAAGCAAGGTGAACCTGAAGATGTTTTATCAATATAATAAGAGGAAGAGAATAACTAAGGAAAGGGTAAAAGACCAAAGAGGTAACCTATGTGTAGGGGTGGAAGGTGTTGGTATGGTTCTTATAGAATAGTTTGCATCTGTCTTCACAAAAGAGGGGGACAATGCAGATATTGTAGTTAAGGAGGAAGAGTGTGATAAACATCGGGAGAGAGGAAGTATTAGTGGGATTAGCATCCTTGAAAGTTGATAAATCACCAGGGCCGGATGAAATGTACTCTAGGCTGTTAAATGAAGCAAGAGAGGAAATAACAGAAGGTCTGACCATCATTTTCCAGTCCTCACTGTGTATAAGTGTGGTGCTGGAGGATTGGGACGTCTGTTTAAAAAGGGAGCGAAGGATAGGCTGAATAATTACAGGCCTGTCAGTCTAACCTCAGTAGTGGGAAAATTATTGGATTCTATTCTGAGAGACAGGATAAACTGTCACTGAGAAAGGCACAGGTTAATCAAGGAAAGTCAGTATGGATTTGTTAAGGGAAGATCTTGTTTGATCAACTCGATCGAGTTTTTTTGGCAAAGTAACAAGGAAGATAGATAAGGGTAGTACAGTTGATGTGGTCTACATGGATTTTTAGTAAGGCTTTTGACATAGTCCCACATGGCAGACTGATTAAAAAAATAAAATCCCATGGGCTCCAGTGTAATGCAGCAAGGTGGATACAAAATTGGTTCAGTGGCAGAAAACAAAGGGTAATTGTTGATGGTTGTTTTTGCGACTGGAGGGCTGTTTCCAGTGGCGTTCCGCAGGTACTGGGTCCCTGCTTTTTCTGGTATATATTAACGATTTGGATGTCAATGTAGGGGGCATGATTACAAAGTTTGCTGATGACACAAATATTGCCCGTGTAGTAGATAGCGAGGAGGATAGCTGTAGGCTGCAGGAAGATATTGATGGTCTAGTCAGATGGGCAGAAAAGTGGCAAATGGAATTCAACTTGGAGAAGTGTGAGGTCATGCATTTGGGGAGGTCAAACTAGACAAAGGAATGCACAATTAATGGGAAAATACTGGGAAGTGTAGAGGAAGTGAGGGAGCTTGGAGTGAATGTCCACAGATCCCTGAAGGTAGCAGGACAGGTCGATAAGGTGGTTAAGAAGGCATATGGAATCCTTTCCTTTATTAGCCGAGGTATAGTATATAAGAGCAGGGAGGTTATGCTGGAACTGTGTAACTCATTGGTTAGGCCACAACTTGAGTACTGTGTGCAGTTCTGGTCACCTCATTACAGAAAGGATGTAACTGCACTCGAGAGGGTACAGAGGAAATTTACGAGCATGTTGCCAGGACTGGAAAAATGCAGGAAAGTTTGGATAGGCTGGGGTTGTTCTCCTTGGAACAGAGAAGACTGAGCAGAGAGCTGATTGAAATGTACAAAATTTTGAGGACCCTGGATAAAGTGGAGCTGAAGGGTCTCTGAGCAGAGAGGTCAATGATGAGGGGCAGACATTTAAAGTGATGTGCAGAAAAAAATAGAGGGGAGATGAAGAAAAACCTTTTCACCCAGAGGGTGGTGGGGGTCTGGAATTCACTGCCTGAATGGGTAGTTGAGGCAGAAACCCTCAACTCATTCAAAAGGAGTCTGGATACACACCTCAAGTGCTGTCATCTGCAGGGCTACAGCCCAAATTCTGGAAGGTGGGATCAGAATAGATGGATAATTTTTCAGCTGGCACAGACACGATGGGCCGAGTGGCCTCTTTCTGTGCCTTAAACTTTCTATGATTCTATGATTTTAAGTCAGTGGCTCAGTAACAGGAAACAAAGGGTTATGGTCAACATATGTTTTGTGCAAATGGAAAGCTGTTTCCAGTGGCGTTCACAGGGCTCAGTGTTGGGACCCTTGCTGTTTGTGGTATATATTAATGATTTGGACTGAAATGTGGGAGGAATGATCGGGAAATTTGCTGATGATACAAAAATTGCCGTGTGGTTGATATTGAAGAGGATAGCTGTAGACTCCAGAATGATATCAACAGTTTGGTTGAGTGGGTGGGAAAGTGACAAATGGAATTCAATCTGGAGAAGTGTGAGGTAATGCATTTTGGGAGGGCAGATAAAGTGAGGGAATACACAATAAACGGGAGGATATTGAGCGGGGTAGAGGAAGTCAGAGACCATGGAATGCATGTCCATAGGTCCCTGAAGGTGGCAGGACAGGTAGGTAAAGTGGCAAAGTAGGCACATGGAGTGCTTTCCTTTACTGGCCGAGGTATAGAATACAAAAGCAGGGATGTAATGCTGGAACTGTATAAAACATGGTTAGGCCGCAGCTGGAGTATTGTGTACAGTTCTGGTCACCACATTACAGAAAACACAATAATTGCTCTGGAGAGAGTACAGAGGAGATTTACAAGAATGTTGCCAGGGCTCGAAAGTTGCAGCTATGAGGAAAGATTGGATAGGCTAGGGTTGTTTTCCTTAGAACAGAGGAGGCTGAGGGGTAACTTAATAGAGGTGTATAAAATTATGAGGGGCCGAGATAGAGTAGACAGGATGGACCTGTTGCCCCTCGTGGAGAGGTCCATTACCGTGAGGCACAGATTTAAGGATTTAAGGTAGAAGGATTAGAGGGTATATGAGAAAATCTTATTCACCCAGAGGGTATCTGGAATTCACTGCCAGGAACGGTGGTGGAGGCAGAAACTCTCATCTCATTTAAAAGGTACCTGGACCTGCACCTGAAGTGTTGCAACCTGTAAGGCTATGGACCAGGTGCTGGAAGGTGGGATTAGATTGGGCGGCTAGTTTTTCAGCTGGTGCAGACATGATGGGCTGAATGGCCTCCTTCTGTGCCGTAACTTTTCTATGGTTCTTAGTCAGGATGGTGTGTGACTTGGAGGGGAACATGCAGGTGGTGGTGTTCCCATGCGTCTCCTGCCCTTGCCCTTCTAGGTGGTAGAGGTCTTGGGTTTGGAAGATACTGTCGAAGGTGCCTTGGTGAGTTGCAGCAGTGCATCTTGTTTAAGGTAGTGGATTGGGTGCTCATCAAGTGTAATGCATGGTGTCAAATTTCCAGAATGTTTCTGGAACTGCACTCATCCAGGCAAGTAGAACCTATTCCATCCCTTGACTATTGAGTATAGAACAGGGGTCACAATTTCAAAATTAGGTAAACCATTTAGGACTGAGATGAAGAGAATGTTTTTCACTCAGAGGGTTGTGAATCGTTGGAATTCTCAATCCCAGTGCTGTGGATGTTCATTTTTAGAACATTACAGTGCAGTACAGGCCCTTCGGCCCTCGATGTTGCGCCGACCTGTGAAACCATCTGACCTACACTATTCCATTTTCATCCACATGTCTATCCAATGACCACTTAAATGCCCTTAAAGTTGGCGAGTCTACTACTGTTGCAGGCAGGGCGTTCCACGCCCCTACTACTCTCTGAGTAAAGAATCTACCTCTAACATCTGTCCTATATCGATCACCCCTCAACTTAAAGCTATGTCCCCTCGTGTTTGACATCACCATCCGAGGAAAAAGACTCTCACTATCCACCCTATCTAACCCTCTGATTATCTTATATGTCTCTATTAAGTCACCTCTCCTCCTCCTTCTCTCCAACGAAAATAACCTCAAGTCCCTCAGCCTTTCCTCGTAAGACCTTCCCTCCGTACCAGGCAACATCCTAGTAAATCTCCTCTGCACCCTTTCCAAAGCTTCCACATCCTTCCTATAATGCGGTGACCAGAACTGCACGCAATACTCCAGGTGCGGCTGCACCAGAGTTTTGTACAGCTGCAGCATGACCTCGTGGCTCCGAATCTCGATCCCCCTACTAATAAAAGCTAACACACCATATGCCTTCTTAACAGCCCTATTAACCTGGGTGGCAACTTTCAGGGATTTATGTACCTGGACACCAAGATCTCACTGTTCATCTACACTACCAAGAATCTACCCATTAGCCCAGTACTCTGCATTCCTGTTACTCCTTCCAAAGTGAATCACCTCACACTTTTCCGCATTAAACTCCATTTGCCATCTCTCAGCCCAGCTCTGCAGCCTATCTATGTCCCTCTGTACCCTACAACATCCTTCGGCACTATCCACAGCTCCACCGACCTTCATGTCATCCGTAAATTTACTAACCCACCCTTCTACACGCTCTTTCAGGTCATTTATAAAAATGACAAACAACAGTGGCCCCAAAACAGGTCCTTGCGGTACACCACTAGTAACTAAACTCCAGGATGAACATTTGCCATCAACCACCACCTTTCAACTAGCCACTTTCTGATCCAAAGCTCCAAATCACCTTCAACCCCATACTTCCGTATTTTCTGCAATAGCCTACCGTGGGGAACCTTATCAAACGCCTTACTGAAATCCATATACACCACATCCACTGCTTTACCCTCATCCACCTGTTTGGTCACCTTCTCGAAAAACTCAATAAGGTTTGTGAGGCACGACCTACCCTTTACAAAACCGTGCTGACTATCGCTAATGAACTTATTCTTTTCAAGATGATTATAAATCCTGTGTCTTATAACCTTTTCCAACATTTTACCCACAACCGAAGTAAGGCTCACAGGTCTATAATTACCAGGGCTGTCTCTACTCCCCTTCTTGAACAAGGGGACAACATTTGCTATCCTCCAGTCTTCCAGCACTATTCCTGTCGACAATGACGACATAAAGATCAAGGACAAAGGCTCTGCAATCTCCTCCCTGGCTTCCCAGATAATCCAAGGATAAATCCCATTTGGCCCAGGGGACTTATCTATTTTCACACTTTCCAAAATTGCTAACACCTCCTCCTTGTGAACCTCAATCCCATCTAGCCTAGTAGTCTGTATCTCAGTATTCTCCTCGACAACATTTTCTTTCTCTACTGTAAATACTGACGAAAAATATTCATTTAATGCTTCCCTTATCTCCTCTGATTCCACACACAACTTCCCACTACTATCCTTGATTGGCCCTAATCTAACTCTTGTCATTCTTTTATTCCTGATATACCTATAGAAAGCCTTAGGATTTTCCCTGATCCTATCCGCCAATGACTTCTCGTGTCCTCTCCTCGCTCTTCTTAGCTCTCCCTTTAGATCCTTCCTGGCTAGTTTGTAACTCTCAAGCGCCCTAACTGAGCCTTCACGTCTCATCCTAACATAAGCCTTCTTCTTTCTCTTGACAAGCGCTTCAACTTCTTTAGTAAACCATGGCTCCCTCGCTCGACAACTTCCTCCCTGCTTGACAGGTACATATTTATCAAGGACACGCAGTAGCTGCTCCTTGAATAAGCTCCACATTTCTATTGTGCCCATCCCCTGCAGTTTCCTTCCCCATCCTACGCATCCTAAATCTTGCCTAATCGCATCATAATTTCCTTTCTCCCAGCTATAATTCTTGCCCTGCGGTATATACCTGTCCCTGCCCATCGCTAAGGTAAACCTAACCGAATTGTGATCACTATCACCAAAGTGCTCACCTACATCTAAATCTAACACCTGGCCGGGTTCATTACCCAGTACCAAATCCAATGTGGCATCGCCCCTGGTTGGCCTGTCTACATACTGTGTCAGAAAACCCTCCTGCACACACTGGACAAAAACTGACCCATCTAAAGTACTCGAACTATAGTATTTCCAGTCAATATTTGGAAAGTTAAAGTCCCCCATAACAACTACCCTGTTACTCTCGCCCCTGTCGAGAATCATCTTCGCTATCCTTTCCTCTACATCTCTGGAACTATTCGGAGGTCTATAGAAGACTCCCAACAGGGTGACCTCCCATCTCCTGTTTCTACCTCGGCCCATACTACCTCAGTAGACGAGTCCTCAAACGTCCTTTCTTCCACTGTAATACTCTCCTTGAATAACAATGTCACACCCCCCCCCCCCTCTTTTAACATCTTCTCTGTTCTTACTGAAACATCTAAATCCAGGAACCTGCAACATCCATTCCTGTCCCTGCTCTACCCATGTCTCCGAACAGGCCACTACATCGAGATCCCAGGTACCAATCCATGCTGCAAGCTCACCCACCTTATTTCGGATGCTCCTGGCATTGCAGTAGACACACTATAAACCAAGTTCTTGCTTGCCAGTGCCCTCTTGCGTCCTTGTAACCTTATCCCTGACCTCACTACTCTCAACATCCTGTACACTGGAGCTACAATTTAGGTTCCCATTCCCCTGCTGAATTAGTTTAAACCCCCCTGAAGAGCACTAGCAAATCTCCCCCCCAGGATATTGGTACCCCTCTGGTTCAGGTGAAGACCATCCTGTTTGTAGAGGTCCCACCTACCCCTGAAAGAGCCCCAGTTATCCAGGAAACCAAAACCCTCCCTCCTACACCATCCCTGCAGCCACGTGTTCAACTCCTCTCTCTCCCTATTCCTCGCTTTGCTAGCACGTGGCACGGGCAACAACCCAGAGATAACAACTCTGTTTGTTCTCGCTCTAAGCTTCCACCCTAGCTCCCTGAATTTCTGCCTTAAATCCCCATCTCTCTTCCTACCTATGTCGTTGGTGCCTATGTGGACCACGACTTGGGGCTGCTCCCCCTCCCCCTTAAGGATCCCAAAAACACGATTCGAGACATCACGAACCCTGGCACCTGGGAGGCAACACACCAACCGTGAGTCCCTCTCGTTCCCACAGAACCTCCTATCTGTTCCCCTAACTATGGAGTCCCCAATGACTAATGCTCTGCTCCTCTTCCCCCTACCCTTCTGAAAAACAGGGACAGACTCTGTGCCAGAGACCTGTACCCCATTGCTTACCCCTGGTAAGTCGTCCCCCGCAACAGTATCCAAAACGGTATACCTGTTGTTGAGGGAAACAGCCGCAGGTAATACCTGCACTGCCTGCTGGTTCCCTCTCCTTCCCCTGATGGTAACCCATCTACCTACTTCTTTTACCTGAGGTGTGACTACCTCCCCATAACTCCTATCAATAACCCCTTCCGCCTCCCGAATGATCCGAAGTTCATCCAGCTCCAGCTCCAGTTTCCTAACGCAGTCCTTGAGGAGCTGGAGTTGGGTGCACTTCCCGCAGATGCAGTCAGCAGGGACACTCTTGGCGACCCTTACCTCCCACATTCTGCAGGAGGATCATTCAACTGCCTTTACCTCCATTCCCACTATTCTAAATTCTAAATTTGTTGAATATATTCAAGGTTTTGGCGTACTAAAGAAATTAGGGAATATGGGATAGTGTGGAAAGGTGCAGTTGGGGCATGTGGACCAGCCATGAATTTATTGAATGGCAGAGCAGGTGCGAAGGGCTGAATGGCTTCGTCTGGCTCCTATTTCTTATCTTTTTATGTTCTTAGAGAAGGGGAAAGAGAAAGAGATGACAGAAAGAGAGAGAGAGACAGAGAGAGAGAGAGCGAAGGTGTGTAGCAGAGAGACTGAGAGAATGAGAAGTGAGAGACAGAGAGAGAGAGACCAGGAGAGACAGAGGTCTGAATTTTATGCCACCCCAGCGGGTCGGATGGTGGCGTGGGTGTGGTGTAAAATTGAGCGGGAGGCTCCGGGAAGCCTCCCTGGTCCACCTCTGCCTCCAGCCAAGTTTACGGATTCGGGTGGTCAGTGGGAAACCGCCCGCCCGTCCGAGGCCAATGAAAGCCCTTAAGTAGCCACTTAATGGCCACTTAAGGCCCCCGCCCGCTCCACAGGTATTTTACCTGTGGAAAGCGGGCATGCTGGGAACGTGAAGTGGGGGCATGGTAATCAGGCACAGGTTGGCCGATTGAGGGCCGCCTCCCCTCCCAAAACACCCCCGGGACCCAATACGCCGCCTGCCCTCAAACAACTACTCCAGCCTCACCAAGGAAGGACCGCTCCCCCTGGTGAGGCAACACCTACTTACCATCCCTCCTGGATCTATGACATCAGCTGGGCTGCAGTCCCAGCAGTGGCCACTACTCCTGGTGGCTCTGCTGTGAATAAGAGCTACCGGCCCACTGATTGGCCGGCAGCTCACTGAGGCAGGACCTCCTCCCTCAAGTGGGCGGAAGTTCTGCCTTGGGACAATTAAAGCCCGGGAACCCATAAAATGCAGGACGGATCCCCAGGCTAGGCGGAAGCGGGTTTGCCATCGACTTTCACATCGGTGGTGAATTCCCGTCTGCCTAAGGTAAAATTCAGGCCCAGAGAAAAAGGAAGAAAGAGACACAAAGATGCAGAGAGAGACAAGCCTGCAGAGAGGCAGGAAGATGAAGAGACGGAGAAGGACAGATAGAGACAGAGAGGAAGTTACAGAGTGAGAGATGAGGAAAAGACATTGAGAGGAAAAGAGATAGTGAGAATGGGGAGAGGGACAGAGAAGTGTCAGTAGAGGAAGGCAGAGAGTGGGAGGAGGGGTGGCAGATACAATGAGAGAGGCAGAGAGAGTGAGAGGTAGAGATACAGAGATGGAGCGACTGGGGCAGAGGGAGGAAGGGGCAGAGACACAGAGAGAGGAACAAAGAGCGTGACAGGATGAGAGACAGGTAGACAGTGTAAGGTAAAGAACGGATCAGTTCGAGAGATATTCAGAGACGGATATAGAAAAAGAGACAGAGAGAGAAGTAGAAATAGACATAGAGGAAGAAAGTGTGGAGTTAGAGAGTCAGAGTGGGTGAGGGTGTGAAAGAGGGAGGCAGTGAGTGAGATAGTCAGAGAAAGTGAGAGGGTGAGAGAAAAATAGAGAGATGGGAAAGAGAGGTATACTGAGAATGGAGAGAGCAAGGAAAAAGGGGAGAGAGGGAAAGGGAGAGAGAATTGGGGATGTGGACAGTGTGAGAGCAATAGGCAGAGCAAGAGAGAGAGGGATGAAAAAAAGAGAAGTACTTAGTGGGATATAGATAATGAGGGAGACAGAGAAAGAAGCAGAGAGAGAGGGACAGGGACAGCCTTGCTCATCTGCTGCTGAAACCCTCATCCATGTCTTTGTTACCTCGGGACATGATAATTCCAACGCACTCCTGGCTGGCCTCCCACATTCTACTCTCTGTAACTTTGTGGTCACCCTAAATTCTGCTGCCCTATTCTAACTTTCACCAAATTCTGTTCACGCAACATCCCTGTGCTCACTGACCTACATTGTCTCTTGGCCCAGCAACACCTCAATTTTAATATTCTTATTCATGTAATCCAATCCCCTCGTGGCCTCGCCCCTCTGATTATCCCCATCTCCACTTGTGCTGTGGAAGTCTAGAGTCATAAAATGGGGCAAGCTGCACTGCCAGCTACTTCCAGTGTGTCTTGCAGGATACCCATGCTGGCTGAGGCTTTAGGGTGGGCGTAACGTGAATGTGCCTGTAACATGAGGAGTCGTCTTAATATGGGGTCAATCAGCCAATCCAGCAGCTTGGACAAAGGTTTTTGAAACTTGATCTGTACATATCCACTGAGCACCTCTCAGATGAATGTGCGTTCAGCAGCACACGGAACATCCGTCTAGCATTATTGAAAAGGACCAGGTATCCAAATTACACGTCAGGGGCTTTTGATTAACTTCTTCTATTGCAAAGGCAGTGGAGGTGTGGATGGTTTTCTGGAGGCTGCGTTGTGAGCTGCAGCATGCATTCAGGGAGGCCAGTGGATCTGGTGACCCAGCTCTGGCCGAGGTAACGGAAGTGTCGTTACAGTGCTTCTCTGTCCACAAGGGGGTGAAAGGTTATCGTGGGTCGGTGGTAATGTGGAGAAATCAGTTCTGCCATGAACTTATTGAATGTCAGAGCAGGTTCGAGTGGCTGAGTGGCCTACTCCTGCTCCTACTAATGTTCGTAACATGGCCAACACAGGGAGTAGAGGCTGCAGAGAGGGGAAGCTCTGCAAAGTGGGAGGAGGAGAGGGCTCTGCCCTTCCCACCCTCGGTTTTCCAAGAACCAAAAGAGCAGTGGTCCTAATCCCGACCCCTGAGGAACACCACTGTATACCTTCCACCACTTTGTTCTGGTTTCTGTTCCATGGTCACTGTTTCTATCCATGCTGTCACTGCCCCTTTAACCCATAGGGTTCAATTTTGCAAACCTGTCCATTGAATCACAGTTGATCAAATACCTTTTGAAAGTCCCTACACATAACTTCAATTACACAACCCTCATTAACATTCTTCATTGCTTTATCAAAGAACTGCATCAAATCTACCTCATCGTCATCTTTCTCGACTCCTCCACTGTTGCTAAATTATCAGGCTGGTTATCTGACATCCAGTACTGGACAAGCAGAACTTTACTCCACTTAAATATTGGGAAGATAGAAGTCAATTTTTCCACTCCCCACTCCAAACTCCATTCTTTTGTTACTGATTCCTTCTCTCTTCCTCCTCACAGTCTGAGATTAAGCCAGTCTTTTCAGAAGCTTGGTGCCACATTTGAGCATGAAATGAGTTTCCAATCTCATATTCGTGTCATCGCTATGACCTCCTATTTCCACCTCAGTAACATTGCTCAACTTCGTTCCTGTCTCAGCTCATCTGCTGCTGAAGCTCTCATTCATGCCTCCATTACCTCTAGACTGGACTATTCCAATGCACTCCTGGCTGGTCTCCCACATTCTAGTTTCTGCAAACTTGAGGTCATCCAAAACTCTGCTGCCCGTCTCTTAACTTTAACCAAGTCCCGTTCACGTGTCATCACGTGCTCACTGACCTACACTGGGTCTCACTCAAGCAATGGCTTGAGTTTAAAATACTCAACCTTGTTTCCAAATCCCTCCATTGCCTCACCTCTCCCTACCTCTGTAATCTCCTCCAGCCCCTCCAACCCCCAAGATATCTGGCCTCTTGTTCATGTTGATATAAATTTGTCTGCTACTGGTGACCACACCTTAAATTGCCTAGGCCCCAAGCTTTGGAATACCCTCCCTACACCTCTCCACCTCTTCACTTCTCCACCTCGCTTTCTTCCTTCAAGACACTCCTTAAAACCTACCTGTTTGACTAAACTTTTGTTCATCTGACCTTATAGCTTCTATTGTGACTTGGTGTCATACTTTGTTTTATAATGCCTTGGAATGTTTTATTACATTAAAGGTGCTATATAAATATAATTTGCTTTGTTGAAGTTTGCCAGACATGATTTTCCATTTGGATATCCATGCTGCTTGCCGGTTGTTATACCATGTTTTTTCAGGAATGAATACTTTAGTCCTGGATTTTGACCTCTAGAAGTTTCCTCAGCAGCAACGTGAGACTGTTTACTCCATCTCTCCTTTTTTAAACAGGATGTAACATTTGTAACCTTCCAGCCCTCTGTAACCACTCCCATATCCAAGGAGGATTGAAAAATTCTTGTCAGGGCCTCCACGATTTCCAAAACTCCTTCTCTCAGCAACTCTCATATATCGCATTCAGACCAGGCAACTTTATTGTTGTGCAAAGAGTGTTGGAGTGATAAGGGTTAACTTAACCTGATTGTTCAGTGACTGTAATTAATGTCAGTCTTCATGGGCTCTAATTGTGTCACTGGAGGCTTTCCCTCTTCTATTAATAAGGGGCACTTTTCAGTGTGTTATTCCATAGTGTCAAAGGGCGTATAACATCTGGCACTAAAAAGGAATATTGGTCCCAGAGAGTGGGAGAGGATAGTTGGAATCTGAGAACAATAGACTGGAATATCACAAGAATGAGTCAGAATCTGAGAAGAATAGATTGGAATATTACAACAATGGGCAGGAGTTTCTCCTGGGATCTTCACATTCTTTCTACAGATTATGATTCGCTATCATTACAATCTCGGATCCATTACGCACTTATGATTATGCAATACATTTACTATCCAATCCTCGCTATTGTTGGTGTCCCTGGTAAGTCTCTCTATCCTGATATTGATTCTATAAACCATGTTTAACTGCAGTACTGTTATTATCATTTACTCTGCCCACCTTGCTGCTTTTGTTATTCCTGGTAAATCTCTTTCTCCAGCTATTAGCTCTATAAACCATTGTTAACTAGAATAGCATTCTTGTAATTTTCTCCCTCATCTTTGCTGCTGTTGCTGCCCCTGGTAAGTCTGTATTTCCCGCTATTAGATCTGTAAACCCTGTTCCACTGAAATACTATTCTTGTCTTTTAAAACTTTGGGAAGATTGAAGCCAGAGTCATCAATCTCCATCACAAAATCTGCCCCCTATCCATGAACTACACACCCCTCCCTGGCCAATGTCTGAGGCTGAAACAGATTGTTTACAACCTCTGAATTCTATTTTAACCTGAGCTTATATTCCCTCCATGGGCAACCCTGCCGACTACCACCTCTGTAATATTGCCTGCCTCCACTTCTGCCTGTCTATCTGCTGCACAAACCCTTATCTGTACCTTTGTTAAATTCACTCTTGACTATTCCAATTCTATCCTGGCCACCCTCCCAGTTCCAAGCCTCCATAAACCACAGTCCATTCAAAACTCAAGCCTGTATCCTAACTCACACCATACCTGGTTCACTTAACACTCTATGCTAACTGACCTATATTGGGGTCTGATCTGACAACACCTAAATTTTAATATTCTCATTGTTGTGTTTGACTCATTCCAATTCCCTGGTCATTTCCCATATAATTGCAGAACTTTTGCCTTCAAGTCTTTTTCCAAGTCCCCTTTTAAGGTGAATTGCCTTTCCTCAGTATCTCTCCCTGGCCGGGATTTTCAGCTCTAGAGCACCACTGGTGTCGACACTGCGGGAACCTGCATCCATAACATGGTGCAAGCCGAGCGGCTGGCCACTTCTGGCGTGTGCTGCACAGTGCCCCATGCTGGGCAGGGCTCTAGCCTGGGTGAACATTGTGTATTCTGGTAGCATGAGAAGTTGTCAAAAAGTGACATCAAGCATCTGTTTATGAGCTTTGATGCACAACTTTGAAACTTGGTCTGTGCATGTCCACTGAACATCTGTGTTAGTCACTGTCAGTTGAACATGTGTTCAGCAGCACAAGGAGTCCCCTGTCGAGCTATTTAAAAGGACCAGGCATCCAACTTGCAGGTGAGGGGCTGTTGACTTACTTTTCCAATGCAAAGTTAGTAGAGGTGCTGTGGATGGCTTTCTCGAGGTTGCGTTGAGAACTGCTGCAGACATTCGGAAGACCAGAGGATTTGGTGACCCAACACTGGACAAGGTATGGGGACTATAGCCACAGTACATCTAGGTTGGCAATATGAGTAGCAAATGGAGAAGAGGCTGTAGAGAGGGGAAGCTCTGCAAAGAGGGAGGAGGAGGGGGCTTTGCTCTACTCAGCCCGTGTTTTTCAAGAGCACCTACACCTAACCCAGGAGCAGTGTGCGAAGCGACTCTGATTCAATAAGAGCTGTTGCACTTCCTGCAGCACAACCTGGTTCTGCACCAAGTGTCGAATGGCGCTAAGCAGTGGCCGTTAAGGTCACAGTTTCATTGAATGCATCCTGATCTTTCCAGGCTCGAAACGCATCTCCCACTAAAGCTGCCTGTCGAAGCCAGGTGAGGTGAATACACTGTTTTCTCCCACAGAAGGGAGAAGCAGGTTGAGATGTCCCGTGGCTTTGGCAGGATACCGGGGTTCCGGATGGTGTATGTGCCTCCATATCTACGAGGAGAGATACAGGAACTGTAGGCAGTTGGAGTGTGACCAGGCACTGTATGTCACGGTGCTGAATGTCCACCATCGTGGCAGAAGCCACATTACCTTCATTCTGAATCAATCAGTTGTTCCTACCATTTTTGGGCCTTCGCAGGGGAACCAGAATGTGCACCTTGGAGACAAAGGATGCCCCCTCTATACACAGCTCATAAACCCCACCTACTGACCCACGCAATAATAACACATCATAATGTGAGCAATGGAGACACCAGGAACATTGTGGAGCAGATCATCGGCGTGATGAACCAACGCTTCTGATGCCTGAACCACTCGGAAGGACACACTGGAGTCCAAGGTCGTGCTCAGTCCTTCATATCATCGCCATCATAAGAACACAGGATGTCAACAATGTGCTGATGATTTTACAAAAATGAGGCTCCTGGAACTGGAGTGTCAGAAAGCAGCAAGTCATGGTAGACACTGGTGTTCCCCAAGGTTCAGTGCTGTGACCTACTTTTTGTGATAAATGTAAATGACTTTGCGATTGGGGTTCAATGCGCAGTCCATTATAAACTTTCCCAGTATATGAAATCAATTGTAATAGTATTCCCCTGTCATAGAGTCATAGAGCCATTATGGCACAGAAGGAAACCATTTGGCCCATCGAGTTCATGCTAGCTCTCTGTAGAGCAATCCAGTCAGTCTCATTCTGCCACTCTGTTCCCATAGCTCTGCAAGTTTATTTCCCTCAAATATCCATCCAAAATCCTTTCAACATCATTGATCATCTCTGCTTCCGCCACCCTCGTAGTTAGTGAGGTCCAGGTCACGACAACTCACTGCATAAAAACAAGTTCTTCCTCACAATTTGTCAAACTTTCAAACTGGGGCTTAGGGCTGTCCACATAAGACCGTCTTATCAATTATTACACTGTGGTAGCTCATGTGATCGGTTGCAAAATGTGTTATCAATATTTTACAGTGCGATGAGGTTTGTGACTTTTTAGGAGTGAATCCTTCTTATCAGAAGCTGCCTCGAGGCAAGTCCTTCACCATAGGGTCGAGGCATGTCGATGAAATTCTTTTAACCTTTAAGGAAGATGAAATCTGCTTTTAATTTTTAGTTCCTAATGCATAGGAAAATAACTTTTTAACCTTATAACCCCCATATTATGGCCAGATTCCTTCACAATGAGGGATAGGGAGAAACTGTTCCCATTGGCGGAAGGGTCGAGAACCAAAGGGTGCAGATTTTAGGTGACTGACAAAAGAACCAAAGGCGACATGAGGAAAAACCTGTTTATGCAGTGAATGGTTCGGATCTGAAATGCACTGCCTGAGAGTGCAGTGGAGTCAGATTCAATTGTGGCTTTCGAAAGGGAATTGGATACTTATCTGAACAGAAAAAAGTAACAGGGTGACAGGGCATGGACAGGGGAGTAGCAAGAACTGAACTGCTTTTGCAGAGATTCAACATGGACACAACAAACTGAATAACTTCCTTCTGCGCCTTCTGTTCTGCAACAATCCTGTGTCACTGTGACTCGCCAGGTGCAGATCCCAACTCTATACTCGCCTCTAAGGTACACGCAGTGTTAGTATTCAAGTTGGTGACAGCAGTGTTAGATCAAGTGACAGGGGATATAAGTCAGTGCTGTGCTGATGCTCTGTCTCTCTTTGCCTCCTGGAGCTGCTGTGGCTGGGAATCTGGCAGTCTTTAGGTATTATTGGGAAGCATAAAATCAGAAGGGGAGCTTTGGGGTGAGGGACTGGGGGTGAGATGGATTGCTGGAGGTCCGTGATCCCACCAATGTAAGCTTCCACATAACTCCAGACTGCAGGATGAGGGTGAGGTGGGAGTTAGGAAGGAGCATAAGCAGGAACATAGCATCATCCTGAATACTCTCCGTGATGCCGGATGCTACGGGCTCTGTCACAGCCAGTCCCATGATTTGGAGAACCATCTCCTCCCTCAGGCTCAGGGGATGAAAGTATGCCTGGCCACTGCCAACTCTCTGCTGCTCCCTGTGATTATGAACTAACTTGTCCTGCAAGAGAGAGGGCAGAATGTCAGTGATTGTGTTGTACTGTGCTTGGGTGATGCATCCGCCATAGCTGAATGGCTGGAGTTAAGTCTAGGCAACGAGATATCGGTGTGAGGCCAGCATTAGTGGAAGGTGCGTGGGGGTGAGGTGGAGTATGTCAATGAGCTCATTAAAAATCTTCTGGCAAAGCACCCATGTCCAATGAGGAGAGGTTGGATAAACTCAGATTGTTTTCACCGGAACGACGGAGGTGGAGGGGCGACACCATAGAGGTTTACAAAGTTATGAGTGGCATGGACAGAGTGGATAGTCAGAAGCTTTTTCCCAGGGTAGAAGAGTCAGTTAGTAGTGGACATAGGTATAAGGTGCGAGGGGCAAAGTTTAGAGGGGATGTGCGAGGCGAGTTTTTTTACACAGAGGGTGCTGAGTGCCTGGAACTTGCTGCCGGGGGAGGTGATGGAAGCAGGTACGATAGCAACGTTTAAGAGTCATCTTGACAAATACATGAATAGGATGGGAATAGAGGGATACGGACCCCGGAAGTGGAGAAGGTTTTAGTTTAGACAGGCATCAGGATCGGCGCAGTCTTGGAGGGCCGAATGGCCTGTTCCTGTGCTGTACTGTTCTTTGTTCTTTGTTCCTCAGAGTCAGACTTCTTTCATTGACCTCCCTGGTCACCTACGACCATTCCCCTCGGAGCGTGCTCCTTGAGGGTCTCTGTGCCCTCCCCATCACCACACTGATGGAAACATGACCTCTCATCCCCTGTTAACCTCCATGACTAAGGTCTCCAGTGCCACATGTGGAGCCCTTTCCCTGCACTAGTGTTTTATTTGCCTTGCCTCCAATTGCAGCATTCACTGTTGGCATCTTCATCGTGAGCAACAGCAGAATCCTATGCTTCAGTGCAGCTTCCCTTTAAGAGGGACTGACTGCCTTGAAGAGTTGGGTGCCGACTGAAACACATGCCAGCCTCTCAAGCAGCTAGGCTCCCTGCTGATAATCCAGAAAGACAGCAGAGTGGGTGACCCTTGGCTGCATATAGAATTCATGGAAATGAGGAAGTAGTATGGAGTTTGTGTGCTGCCTGCCTTAACGGGAACAAGCATGAGCAGATCACAAATTGCAACTCCTATGCCCAAAAAGCAGCACAAACCTATCTTTCACACTGTCTCTTTTCCTCTCTCTCACACTCTCTGTCTCTTGCTCATACAATCAGAGATTGGTTCTTCACAGAAGGAGGCTATTCGGCCCAGCGTGTTAGTGCTGTCTTTTTGAAAGAACTATCTAATTAGGGTGTAAGGGTCACACAGAGAGGAGACTTCACCTGAGTGAGACGCAGTCAGAGCATGGAGGTGGGAATTCGGCGCAGAAGGGGAAAGAGTTGCTACTTTTTCCAGCCTCCAGTAGCTGTACAAGACACAAGTTGCTGCCCAGAAATAGAGGGTAACCTAGAAACAGCGATGACTGTTTAAACAAAGGTGTTGAGTCTGTGGGTTCAAGAGCACTCCAAAGAAAATGGATGTGTGACATACAGCAAACAAGGCAAGTGATTGGTCGGTGGACATTTTCTCTTTGTCTCACATCTAAACTGAGGAATTTTAATTGTGGTTAGTATAATATTAATTAAAATAAAAGAATAAGAATCTTCTGAAACTCAGGTAATTTATTGGTAAGTTTTTGATTGTAGTAGTAAGGTTTATTGGCAGTTGTAAAGCTTATTAGTGGTAGTGGGATTTATTAACTGAAAATTAACTAAGACAAATAAATAATTTAACACATAATCAAGATAACGGGGATGGTGATGTGTTGCTGCTGTAGTCTGTGCGAACTGGTGGACACCAGTGTGATCCATGGCAAATACATCTGTAGTAAGTGTGGCTCAAAGAGCTTTGGTTCAGAGTCAGTGAGCTGGAAATTGATCTCTAGACACTGCGATGCATCAGAGGGACAGAAAGTTACCTGGACACTTCCATTAGGATAGGGTCTTCTGGTTTAATCAGTGGGCAGGGACAGGAGGGCGTAACTGCCAGTGAGACAGGTAAGGGGATCGAAAAGATAGAAATGGAGGAGGCTCAGCCCTTGCAATTGTCCAACAGTTTCGAGGTTCTTGCAGCTTGTGTCGATGAGAGCGGGGGCTGCAAGGTGGACGAGCAAACTGAGCATGGCAGCGTGGCACAGGAAGTCATTCAAGCGGTGGGAGTAAATAGGTATGTTGTGGTAGTAGGGGACCTTATAGTCAGTGGGATAGACACAGTTCTCTGTCGCCAACAGCGAGAGACCAGAAAGCTGTGTTGCCTGTCCAGTACCAGGCTCTGCTGTGAGCTGCAGAGGAACTTGCAGTGGGTGGGGGAGAATCCACGTTGTCCACGTGGGTACCAACGAAATGGATAGGATGAGGAAAGAGGTTCTGCAAAGGGAACATGAGCAGCTAGTGGCTAAACCTCAAAGGTAATAATCTCTGGGTTACTACCGGAGCCATGAGCAAATAGGAGTAGGGTAAATAAGATTAGAGAGATGAATGTGTAGCTCAAAGATTGATGTGGGAGAAATGGTAGAGAGGGCTTTAAAATAAATAGTAGGGGGAAGGGAGCATGTGAGGGGAGATACAGTAAATTAAAGGGAAATGACAGGTTAATAGAGCAGGGGAGCAATTTGGATAATAATAACCAGTGTGTGGAAGTAAGGGACGGAGTATACAAATACAAGCTTGCACTGGTAAATCAAGTCAGAGATTTCAAAAATGGTAAAAAGGACAGAGTTAAAGGCTCTGTACCTGAATGCCTGCAGCATTTGTAACAATATGGATGAATTGTTAGCACAGATAGAAATAAATATGTATGACCTGATAGCCATTACGGATACATGGTTGCAAGGTGACCAAGGATGGGACCTGAATATTGAAGGGTATTTGACATTTTGAAAGACAGGAAGCTAGGAAAATGTGGTGGGGTTGCTCTGTTTATTAAGGATGACATTACCACAGTAGTGAGAGATGACCTTAGCTTGGGTAGAGATAAGAAACAGTAAAGGTAAGAGGTCACCTGTGGGTGTAGTTTATAGGTCCCTAGCAGTTGATATGGGACAAAGTATACAGGATGAAATAAATGGTGCATTTAAGAAAGGTACTGCAATAATCATGGATGACCTTAATCTACGTGTCGATTTGGGGATGAGATTGGCGAAGTTAGCCTGGAAATTTTTTTTATTTTAGGGATACAACACTGGAACAGGCCCTTCAGCCCACTGAGTCTGTGCCACACAACAACTACCTTTTTATACTAACCCTGCAGGAATCTGATATTCCCTACCACCTACCTACACTAACAGGCCCTTCAGCCCACTGAGTTTGTGCCGCCCAACAACCACCCTTTTATACTAACCCTGCAGGAATCCCATATTCCCGACCACCTACCTACACTAGGGGCAATTTACAATGGCCAATTTACCTAGCAACCTGCAAGTCTTTGGCTGTGGGGGGGGGGGGGGGGGGGGCGGGGAACTGGAGCACCTGGCAAAAACCCACACAGTCACAGGGAGAACTTGCAAACTCCACAAAGGCAGTATCCAGAATCGAACCTGGGTCCCTGGAGCTGTGAGGCTGCGGTGCTAACCACTGCACCACTGTGCTGCCCCACATACATTTAGAGAGTATATTTGGGACAGTACATTCCAGCACAGGCCAGGGAGCAGGCTATTCCATAACTGTTAATCCGCAGACAGAATTAATCAATAACCTGGTAGTAGGGAGCCTCTAGGCAACAGCGATCATAGCATGATAGAATTTCACGTTCAGTTTGAACTGAGAAGTGTGGGTCTAAGAGCAGTGTTTTAAACTTAAATAAAGGTAATTATAAGGGTATGAAGACAGAGTTGGCTAAAGTGAACTGGGAAACTAGGTTCAAAGCTAGAGATGCATTGGTGTATTTAAAACTTACTGAGGAGAACTGGGAAACTAGGTTCAAAGCTAGAGATGCATTGGCAAAGTATTAAGGAGATATTTAATAACTCGCAGCAAAGATTTCTCACAGTGAGAAAGAAAGACTCTTTGAGAAGGAGACTTGATCCATGGCTAAATAAGGAAGTTAAGGAGAGTTTCAAATTGAAAGAAACATTGTACAATTCTGTGAAGATTAGTGGTAGGTCAGAAGATGGGACCAATTTTAAGAACCAGCAATGAATATCTAAAATAAAAATATGTGGATGGAGAAATTAGAGTATTAGAAATTCGAGAAAACTAGCTAGTAAAATAAAAAAAGCAAGAGTTTTACAAGTATTTAAAAAGGAAAAGAGTAACTAAAGCGAGTGTTGGTCCTCAAGAGATTGAGTCTGGGGAATTGATAACGAAAAGCAAACAAATGGCGGGGACATTGAACAGGTATTTTTTTTTGTCTGCTTTGACTGTAGAAGACTTAGAACACTTCCCAAAGTTACTTGGAAGACAAGAGGTAAAGGGCAGGGAGAAAATTAAAACAATCACCATCACCAGGGAAAAGGTACTGGGAAAACTATTAGAATGAAAGGCTGACAAGTCCCCAGGACCAGATGGCCTGTACCCTAGGATCTTAAAATAAGTGGTTGCAGAGATAGTCGAGGCATTGGTTATAATCTTCCATAATTCCTTAGTTTCTGGAAGGGTCCCAGTGAATTGGAAAATAGCATTCAAGAAAGGAGGGAGGCAGAGAGAAGGAAACTATAGGCCAGTTAGCCTAATATCTGCTGTAGGGAAATTGCTGGAACCCATTATTAAAGAGGTTATGGCAGGATGCATAGAAAATCATCATGGGTCAGGCAGAGTCAATATGGTCTGCTACCTCCCCCTCTCTCCCCTCTTTCTCTTTTCTCTCCCCCTTCTCTTTCTGTCTGAGAGTTACAGTCAGCATTAGTGCTTAGCACAGCAGCTTTGTGGTTGGTCATTTTCAAAAAAAAAATCACATGTCAATTGTCACAGCTGACAGCTACTAGGAGCGGGAGCAGCGATTTCTGAACTCTGGACCGAGTCAGGGTTTTCTGGGAGCTTTTAAAAAAAAAGTCGCAACCCACTGGAAAACCCTGAATGTGTATGAAGTTCGGAAACCGCGGTTCCTGCTCCCAGCACCTGTCAGCTGTGAAACCAACTGGGCTTTTTAAAAAAAAAAAACACTGGTCTGGACAAACAAGACAACAGAAAATTTCTCATCTCTAAAATACAGCCACGGGCCGGATGGAAACTTTGGCGGGCTGTATCCTGGTCTGTGGGCCGTATGTTGGACAACCCTGGTTCAGAGGGAGCTGTGCTCTTTATCTAATCCCATGCTGTACCTGTCCTTGGAGTGTTTGATGGGAAAGTATAGAGGGAGTTTTACTCTGTATGTAATCCATGCAGTCCCTACCCTGGGAGTGTTTAATTGAACAGTGTAGAAGGGAGCTATATTCTGTATCTAAACTGTGCTATTATCCTTGCAGCAGCCACAATACTTTCAATTTGAAACAGTCTGCTGTTCCCACCATCTTTGATCCTCCATGACAAACTAGAATGTAGCTTCTCTAAGACAAAGGCTACCTCTATACATGGCTCACAACCTCCACCCCTGCTGCCAATGAAAATAACACGTGTATAACGAGAGCAACGGAGCCACCAGGAACACCATGGAGCGGACCATCAGCGTGATGAAGCAATGCTCCCAATTCCTGACCCTCTCGGTGGTGGGGGAGGGGGGGGGGCGGGGGCAGCTCTCCAGTACACACTCGAGCAGGTGTCCAGGTTTACCCTTCATATCATTGCCATCATCAGGACACAGGCATTACCACCAGGAATCCGGAGGTCAACATAGGAGGAGGAAGAGGAGGAGCAGGGGAGGGAGGAGGAGGAGTCAGGCAGTCTAGTTGCTGGATGCCTTTGACCCAGACAGGTTGCCGGAGCATGTCTGTGAAAACTCTGGTTCCAAAAAGACAACTTCCCTTTCACACCATGTATTCCCCATTCTCCCCCGTTACATTCATCTGAGGCATCCAATCACAGCCTCTGCTTGGTGACAATCCTGCAATAAAAACCACCAATAAAAACCTTTTCACTAACATCTTTATCCAACAACACATCCAATATGCACACAAAACTGAGCCTTTGGGTCTTCCCTCGGTGGCTGTCTCGTGGGTTCCCTTGACTTGCCGAGTGCTCTGACACAGTGTTACGCCAGTGGCTGCAGGATGGCTCGGGGAAGGCAGTTGACTTTCACGGGGTGGGGGGGGGGGAACTTCAGATGACCTTGCAGGATGCCGTGGAGCAGCTCTGGGCCTTGAAGGCCCGGATTCGGACTGCACCACCTCGACATGGCTGCAGCAGCCTGGGCTGGCTGATGGGCAACAACAAGGACACTGCTGGAGTGGCAGTGAATGGAGAACAAATGCTGTCATCCTGAGAGCGGACAGCAGGTTCGTACTCCATGGAGCCTCTGCCACTCCCACGGGGTGTCACCTCAACAATCCTAGTAATCCGTTGGAGCACAGATTGCGGGACTTCTGAGAGAGCCTGCAAACCTCTTTGAGCACTGAGATCCACAGCCATGACAGCAATCCTGCATGGCAGCATAGATCTCATAACCTCAGTCTGCAGCACTGAGACATTGGGTATCTACTGCCTGTGGTTGATGGTTGTTGATATGCAATGGTTTATCATGGCTGGGTCTGCTGGTGCCATCACAGAGTTAGCGACTACCTCAAAGTGGAAAGAATGGGCTTTTGGCCCTGCACAATGTGCTCTGCCAAGTTTGAGAAGGACTTCTCCATGCGCCTTGACAGTGACACCAAACTGTCCAGCAGGCAAGTCATATTGGGAACATGTAGATTTCATGGGAATGAGGAGACAACACAAAGTTTGTGCGTCATCTGCCTCAACAGGAGCGGGCACGGGTGGATTGCAATTCGCAATCCCTACATTCAAAAAGCATTGCAAACTTCTCTTTCTCTGGGTCTCTATCTCCCTTTCTCTCTTTCACCCTGTCTCTCTCACTTGCTCTCGCCCTCTCTTCAATCTCTGTCTGTTGCTCACAGAATCAGAGGTTCATGTACCTAGAACACCCTCTCCGTAAATATCACCCGCCTTACCCTTTAATCTAACATTATCAATCGATATTAGGGTATTAAGGTCCCCTGATATCACAACTCTATAGTTCCCGCAGACCTTTGTGATTTCCCTGCAGATTTACTCCTCTCTCTCTCTCTCTCTCTCTCTCTCCCTCTCACTATTTGAAGGCCTATAGAATACCCCCAGTAATGTGATCATCACCTGTTTTTGCTTCAAGCTCTAACCAAATAGATTCTGTCTTTTCCCCCTCAAGGACATCCTCCCTTTTCAACACTGCAATGTATTCCCTGATCAGTACAGCCACCCCATTGCCCTTCTTTTCTTCCATGACTTTTCTGAACACTTTATATCTTTGAATATTAAACCTCTAGTCCTCACCATTTTGAAGCCATGTTTCCATCATTACATCATATCCCTACAAGGCTATTTGTGCTTGTAGCTCACCAGCCTTATTCACAACAATCTGTGTATTTCCATGCATGTATTTTGAACCTGTCTCTTTATTTCTTGTAATCCTTCTTAGTCAGCTCTTATTGAATATGTACTACCTCCTTCTCCAGGATGATCTAACACTCTCACTCCTTTATGCACCTTATCCTCTTTTCTACTTCCCAATGCTGGTGCCCAACCCCCTTCCAATTTAGTCTAAACCCTCCTCAATCACACTGGTGAATTGATACCAGTCCTGTTGAGGTGCAACCCATCCCTTTTGAATAGGTGCCCCCCCCCCCGACAGAACTGCTCCCAATGCCCCAATAATCTGAAACCGTCCTTCTTGTGCCATGCTTCAAGCCATGCATTGATCCTCCCTATCATCCAATTTCTATACTTGCTGCTGCAATGCACTGGGAGTAATCTCCAGATTACTACCTTCGACCTCTTACATTGCCACTTCCCCCCTAACTCCTGAAAATCTGACCATAAGACATCAGAATCTGCCCGTGCTATGTCGTTGGTGCTGACATATGTCACAACTTCTGGCTCACTCCTTTAGTCCTGAGGAATATCCTACACCCCCTCTGTGATGTCCTTTACCCTGGCACCAGGAGGGACTAACAATTATTTTTCTTTTGTTTTCTTCTTTCAAGGGATGTGGGTGTCACTGGCCAGGCCAGCATTTATTGCCCATCCCTAATTTCCTTTGAGAAGGTGGTGGTGAGCTGCCTTCTTGAACCGCTGCAGTCCATGTGTGGTTGGTACACCCACTGTGCTGTTAGGAAGGGGGTTCCAGGATTTTGACCCAGCGACAGTGAAGGAGCAGCGACATAGTTCCAAGTCAGGATGGTTTGTCACTTGGAGGGGAATTTACAGGTGTTGGTGTTCCCATGCCCTTGTCCTTCTAGGTGGTAGAGGTTGCGGGATTGGAAGGTGGTATCGAAGGAGCCTTGGTGAGTTGCTGCAGTGTATCTTGTAGATGGTACACACCGTGTACCTGTGCATCCTGCAGAATACCCTGCCCCCTCTCTGTGATGTCCTTTATCTTGGCACTGTGCGTCGCTGGTGAAGGGAGTGAATGTTAGTGGATGGGGTGCCAATCAAGCAGCTGCTTTGTCCTTGATGGTGTTGAGCTTCCTGAGTAATGTTGGAGCTGCATCCGTCCAGGCAAATGAGGAGTATTCCATCACACTCCTGACTTGTGCCTTGTAGATGGTGGACAGGCTTTGGGGAGTCAGGAGGTGAGTTACCTACCACAGGATTCCTAGCCTCCGACCTGCTCTTGTAGCCATGGTATTTATATGGCTACTCCAGTTCAGTTTCTGGTCAATGGTAACCCCCAGGATGTTGATAGTGGGGGATTCAGTGATCGTAATGTCATTGAATGTCAAGGCGGGATGGTTAGATTCTCTCTTGTTGGAAATGGTCGTTACCTGGCACTTGTTTGGCATGAATATTACTTCCCACTCATTAGCCCAAACCTGGACATTGTCCAGTTCGTGCTGCATTTCTACACGGACTGCTTCAGTATCTGAGGAGTCACGAGTGGTGCTGCACATTGTGCAATCATCAGCGAACATCCCCACTTCTGACCTTATGACTGAAGGAAGGTCATTGATGAAGCAGCTGAAGATGGTTGGGCCTGGAACACTACCCTGAGGAACTCCTGCTGTGATGTCCTGGAGCTCAGATGAATGACCTCCAACAACCACAACCATCTTCCTTTGCGCTAGGTATGACTCCAGCCAGCGGAGGGTTTTCCCCCTGATTCCCATTGACTCTAGTTTTGCTAGGGCTCCTTGATGCCATACTCAGTTAAATGCTGCCTTGATGTCAAAGGCAATCATTCGGACCTCGCCACTGGGATTCAGCTCTTTTATACATGTTTGAACTAAGGCTGTAATGAGGTCAGGAGCTGAGTGTCCCTGGTGGAACCAAGCTAAGTGTCATTGAGCAGGTTATTGCTGAGCAAATGCCGCTTGATAGCACTGTTGACAACACTTTCCATCACTTTACTGATGATCAAGAGTAGACTATTGGGCTGGTAATTGGCTGGGTTGGTTTTATCTTGCTTTTTGTGTACAGGACATAGCTGGGGAAATTTCCATATTGCCGGGTAGATGCCAGTGTTGTAACTGTAATGGAACAGCTTGGCTAGGGGCTTGGCAAGTTCTGGAGCACAGATCTTCAGCACTACTGCCAGAATATTGTCAGGACCCACAGCCTTTGCAGTATCTGGTGCCTTCAGTCAGTTCTTGATATCATGTGGAGTGAATCGAATTGGCTGAAGTCTGGCATCTGTGATGCTGGGGACTTCAGGAGGAGGTTGAGATGGATCATCCACTTGGCACTTCTGGCTGAAGATTGTTGCAAATACCTCAGCCTTATCTTGACGGTCACAGAAATGCCTGTGAATTTCCTATAACCACTGCTTTTCTACTTTTTGCTATTTTCTGCTGTGCAGTTCCTTACCCATTGGTTCCATGGTCCCTCCTTGAAGGTGTCATCTCTCCCAGCAGTCTCCAATGCTGAGTACATGTACATACCCCAAAGTCACCTGCACCTCCAGCTGCTTGCTAGTCTTCCGGATAGTCAGCCGTCTCCTATCCTGAACTCTCACTGCCTGTGGAGTGCTGGAACGTATGATCCAGCAAACCCTCCTCCTTCCTGATGCTCTGTAATGACTCCAGATGCCCTTCAAGCTCGGATATCCTGAGCTTGAACACAGGCAGCTGGAGACACTTCCAACAGACGTGATCCCCAAGAAACGTGAGGGGTCCTGTAGTTCCCACTTGGTGCTGTAATTGAAAGCAACAGGTCTCAGCTAGCAATCCACGATCGGAAAAGAAATCTCGATGGCCTCATTTAGAAATTAGTTCATCATGTTTACAAACCATTAATTTAATTATTGCCTTTCGGGAAGCTCTGTGCCTAATTCTCCAATTACAGATTCTTGTGTATTGCTGTAAATTGTATTGTTGTCGAAGATTTTTGTCTTTCATCAGGAGAATGGCAAGAATAACCAACGTAAGGGAAAAGAACAACAGCAATTACAGATTCCCTTACTGTTATACTTGATCTGATTGAAATTAATAATTTCCTGGTTCACAGTTTAAAGAATGCCCTAAGTTTAGAGAGAGTAAAAGAGAATTATTCACCAAGCAAACACTTCGCTGCTGTTCTGTGATGTCATACATTGATGTGTTTATCTTTCTTTTCTAACATGTTCTGCCATCAGCTCTTTAGACCCCGACCCACCTTGCTCTCACCCTCACTGCTGGTCTTGGGCCATCTCTAGCCCCCACTCTTCATCCCACCAACCCCCTCTCGCTGGCCCCCCACCAGTCTCCCTCAGCTCTCACTCTCACTGCTATTCACAAGCCTGCTGTGCTGCCACTCTACATTAGCTGTCAGTCCCACCCTGATCTCACTCTCGCTACTGGTTCCGGGCCTGCTCAGCCACTACTCTTTATTACCCACTGCTTTGACTCTCTGTGCTGTTTTTGGGTCTGCTCTGACTGTGCTCTTTATTTACAGAAGAATTCCATTTCAACCATCAAGTCTGTGATGGCTTTCCATGGAGCTATGCAGTCAGTCCCACTTACCCTCTCGATCCCCGCAGCCCTTCATTTCTATTTCTCTCAGGTGGTCACCAACTTCCTCTTGAAGTCATTGATCATCTCCGCTTCCAGCACCCTTGTGGGCAGCGAGTTCCAGGTCATTATAACCCACTGTGTAAAAAAGTGCTTCCTCATATTCCCCCTACATCCTTTGCCCCCAACCTTCAATCTGTGTCCCCGAGTCCTTATACCATTTGTTAATGGGAACAGCTTTTTCTTGCCCAACTTATCTAAGTCTGTCATAATCACATACACTTTCATTAATTCTCCCGTCAATCTCCTTTCTTCTAAGGAGAACAAACTCAGCTTTTCTAACCTAACCTTATAACTGACATCCCCCTTCCCTGGAACCATTCTGGTAAATCTCCTTTGTACCCTTTCAACAGCCCTCACATCATTCCTAAAGTGTGCCACCAGAACTGGACGCTGTGCCCACGTTGGGTCTGACCCAGAGCTTTATAAAAGGTCAGCACAACTTCTCTACTTTAGTACTCTATGCCTCTATTTATGAAGCCAAAGATCCCAAATGCTTTAATAACCACACTCTCAATATCTCCTGCCATGTTCAAAGATCTGTGCACATGCATGTACCCACAGACCCTCCTGTTCCTGTACACTTCTTAGAACTGTGCCATTAAGTATAGATTACCTCTCCCTATTCCTTCTGCCAAAATGCATCACCTCACACTTGTCAGTATTGAATACCATCTGCCACTCTCTGCCTTCTCCACTCGCCTACCTATGTCCTGTTATATGCTATTCATATCATCCTCACTGTTTGCCACAACTCCAAGTAGGGTGTCTTCAGCAAATTTTGGGATTCTACTTTGTATTCCAGGATCCAAGTCATTTATATATAGCAAAAAAGTTTAAAAAAAAACTGTGGTCCCGGCACTGACTGTTCGGGAACATCACTGTCTACCATCCTCCAGAGTGAAAAGAACCATGTACTATGACTCGATGTTTTCTGTCCTTAAGCCATTTTTTAAAATCCAATAGTCATTTGGTAGTACAGAACTTGAGTATTGCTGAAAATAGAGATATGTTATCGAAACTTTTCATCTTGCACTCATCAGGACAATCCACAAGAAGATCAATGCAAGGGAAAACAACCACTTTATACTGTATGAGAAGAGAGTGCTAATTGGTTGCAAGTGAACGTTGATTGGTAGAAGCATTGCCATGGAGAATGCACCAGTTTATGGTGACTGCCAGTTCACTACCAAGCTTTGTTTGTAATTTAAACTAGGCAGCTTGACTCTGATAGGTCAAGCCATTGCCTTGAGGAATGAACCAGTGAATGGCTATTACTTATTTTGTTTAGCTGAAATAGGCGCAATGTGTGTACATGTTCTTTCTCTCTGTCTTCACGTGTTGTTTCATCCCAAATATAATCCTCTATTCAGGAAAGGGGGCAACAGAAGCAGTTAGCCTAGCATCTGTCATTGAGAAGATGCTGGAATCCTCAGTAAGGAAGAAGCGGCAGGACATTTAGAAAATCATAATGGAATCAGGCAGAATCAACAGAGTTGTACAACAGGGAAATATTATTTAACAAATTTATTAGAGTTCTTTGAGGATGTAACAAGCAAGGTGGATAAAGGGGAACTAGTAGATGTAGTTTATTTGGATTTCCAAAAAGCATTTGATAAGGTGCCACATAAAAGGTTATTGCACAAGATAAAAGCCCTTGCTTTTGGAGGTAATACATTAGAAAGGATAAAGGTTGGCTATTTAACAGGAAACAGAGAGTTGGGATAAAGAGGTCATTTTCAGGTTGACACACTGTAACGGGGACCTCAGCTATTTACAATCTCTATAAAGGCCTGGATGAAGGGACAGAGCACATTGAAGCCAAATATGTTGAGGATACAAAGATAGGTAGGAAAGAAAGTTGTAAGCAGAATGCAAAGAGTCTGCAAAGGCATATAGATAGGTTAAGTGAGGAAGCATAAAATCGGTAGATGGAGTAAAATGTGGGAAAATTTGAGGTTGTCCACTTTGGCAGTAAGACTTGGAAAGCAGAATATAATTTAAAGGGAGAGAAACTGCACAACACTGTGGTGCAGGAGGACCTGGGTTTCCTTGAATCGCAAAAAAGTCAACCTGAAAATGACCTCAGCAAGAATTAGGAAATGCAGCAAGAATTAGGAAAGCAAAAAGAATGTTGCCCTTTATTGCAAGGCGAATGAAGTATAAAAGTAGGGAAATCTTGCTAGAACTGTACAGGACATTGGTGAGACCGCACCTGTGTACAGTTTTTGTCACCGTATTTAAGAAGGGATATACTTGCATTGGAAGCAGTTCGGAGAAGGTTCACTAGGCTGAATTCTGGGATGAAGTGGTTGTCTTATGAGGAAAGGTAGAGCAGGTTGGGCCTATACTCATTAGAGTTTAGAAGAATGAGGAGTGACCTTATTGAAACATATAAGATTCTGAGGGGGCTTGACAGGGTAGGTGTCAAAAGGATGTTTGCCTTTTAGGGGAATCTACAACTATGGGGCACAGTTACAAAATAAGGGGTCTCCCATTTAAGACGGGCATGAGGAGGAATTTCTTCTCTCAGCGGGTTGTTAGTGTTTAGAATTATCTTCCACAGAGCTCAGAGGAGTCTGGGTCATTGAATGCTATACAGGCTGAGTTATATAGATTTTTAATGGACAAGGGAGTGAAGGGTTATGGGGAGTGGGGGTGGTGTGGCTGACAGGAAAATGGTGTTAAGGCCCCAATCAGATCAGCCATGATCTTATTAAATGTCGGAACAGGGCTCGAGGGGCCGAATGGCCTACTCCTGCTCTTATTTCCTAGGTTCTTAATTTCGATATATTGGTGGATTTCGTTTCAAGGTAATCCCTGTTTTCAGCAGATAAACCTGTCAAAGGTGCAATCCTTTCAAATCATCACTGGATACAGTAACATGTTTGAAAATCTCAATAATTTCTCAATCAAATTGGCAACTTTGCTCCCTGCCTGATGTATAATTTTCTTGTTTATCTCCCACCCTCACAGCTAACTTGGTGACGATGGGGATCCTGTCTCAGGGAAAGTGCGGTCTGTCCAAATGTGTCACTCGTTACCTGGTGGCGATGTCAGTGGCGGATCTACTGGTCGTTTTCCTTGACCTGATATTGAGGCATATTCCCATTGTTTATGCGGAACAGTTTATTTTCCTGGAGTCCATCCCCGTGTGTAATATCCATGCTGTCCTGCTTTACGCAGCCACAGACTGTTCTGTCTGGTTCACTGTCACTTTCACCTTTGATCGATTCATGGCCATTTGTTGCCAGAAGCTGAAAAGTAAATATTGCACCGAGAAAACTGCAGCCATTGTTCTGGGAACAGTGACTGTCCTGAGCTGTTTAAAGAACATTTTCTGGTATTTTATGTTTACAGGTCTGTACTGGCTGGCGAACATCCCCTGGTTTTGTGGTGTAACATGGGATGTTCGGTTCTCTCCAGTCTGGGGAACAATCGAGTTCCTCCATCACATTCTAACCCCGTGTGTCGCATTTGTAGTCATTCTGCTACTCAATGTTTTCACCATCAAACACATTTTAGTAAGCAGCAGAGCACGCAGGAGACTCCGGGCTCACAGCAGTGGGGAGAGTCGCAGAGACCCAGAGATGGAGAGCCGAAGGAAATCCATCATTTTACTGTTAGTTATCTCAGCTAATTTCATATTGTTATGGACACTGTTTATGGCGTATTCATTATGGTCCCGAATGTGGGAATTGGGGTATAAGTCTGTATTTCTGCCTGTTTATCTGCTGGAAATGGGCTTCATGCTGCAGCTCCTGAGTTGCAGCACCAATACTGCGATTTATGCTGTGACTCAGACTCAGTTCAGAGAGCAGTTGAAGAATGTGCTGAAATATCCTTTTACTCCAATTGTTAAATTCATTCAATGATGAGAGGAACTGAGTCACTGACATTTCCACATCTTCTCATTTTACATGGCATTTCCAACAGCTGGTGGAGAGCAGTTGCTATGGTGACAAAGTGGGGATAGGGCCTGCCGCTAGCGTGACAGAAGCAGTAGGGTATGATACTATGGTGACAGAGGGAGGGTGGGCATGTTGGTACAGTGGCAGAGTGGGGCCGGGGCCTGTTGTTATAGTGACAGAGCAGTGGCAGGGCAACTTCCCCTTGGTGCCGGGGCAGGGGTGGGGGGGGGGGGGGGGGTTGCGGCCCTGTCGCCATGGTGAGAGAGCGGGACGGGGCCTAACACTAAGGCGACAGAGCAGGGGTGTGGCCGGTCACAATAGTGACGGAGTAGTGGTGCTTGTTTCCCATGGCGACAGGGATTTGGGGCAAGGCCGGTTCCCCATGGTGACAAGAGGGGTTGCCTGTTTCCCGTGCTGATGGGGTAGGTGTGGGGTCTGTTCCCCATGGTGACGGGGGTTAGGGGGGTTGAGGTGTGTCCCTCATAGTGATGGGGCATGAGGGAAGGCCCTGTTTCCCCATGGTGATGTAAGAAATGAGGCCTTTAATAACTGATACTTCTCATAATAATATAGAATTCTGATAGAAATAATTCTCTCTCTTACTATGAAAGATTTTATAGTCGACAACCAGGAGAGCATAGGCCTGCTGTCTCTGCCAAGGACATAACTCTAAGACAGGGTATGAAACACGACAATTCGAAAGCTGATAAGGTGGAGCCTTGCACGCTCTCTATACAAGTATCTGGCAGAAATTAACCACAGTGGCACAGTGGTTAGCACCGCAGCCTCACAGCTCCAGCGACTAGGGTTCAATTCTGGGTACTGCCTGTGTGGAGTTTGCAAGTTCTCCCTGTGTCTGCGTGGGTTTTCTCCGGGTGCTCCGGTTTCCTCCCACATGCCAAAGACTTGCAGGTTGATAGGTAAATTGGCCATTATAAATTGCCCCTAGTATAGGTAGGTGGTAGGGAAATATAGGGACAGGTGGGGATGTGGTGGGAATATGGAATTAGTGTAGGATTAGTATAAATGTTTAGTTGATGGTCAGCACAGACTCAGTGGGCCGAAGGGCCTGTTTCAGTCCTGTATCTCTAAACTAAACGAAACTAAATACCAAGCACGAGATAAGGTCAAAGGTGACTTCGGGGGCAAAATGATGGACAAGGAGTAGCAGATGACCCATGACACCTTGGGTACCTGTCCTATATTCATTGATTAGAAGGGTTCAAACAAGTGATTAACATAGGGTGAACTCCCAGCTCTCAAAAATAAGGCATATCAATAGATGCTCAGAGGAGCAGAGACCATAGCCCCCACCTGGCAGAAGATAGAAAGCTTCCAGACATCTCAGCTAATAAGGCTTTTAAAATCATTGTAATCCTTTATAACCATTTACAATCCTTTCAGATGCATTATGGCCCTTAATAACACTTTATAATACTTTATAGGTCTTTATAAATCTTCATAAAACTTTATAATACTTTATAGGGCTTTATAAGTCTTTATATCGTTTTATAGTCCTTTATGATCATTTCTAACCCTTTGTAACCCTACATAATCCTTTCTAACCCTTCATAATACTTAATATTTTAGACAAACATACAAACAATCGAATTTGGAATGGGACTAAGCTATTACACCCCTCGAGACTGCTCTGCCATTTGATAAGATGATGGCTGATCTCTTTGTAGCCTTGACCCTACTTGCCTGTCTACCTCCCTACTATGTTTCACTCCCTTGTCAATCAAGAATTTATCCAGCACATCCTTTAAAAATATTCAATTGTCCTGCCTCCTCTGCTCTCTGGGGAAGAGAATTCCACACACTGACGACCCTTAGAGAGAAAACATCTCTCCTCATTCCGTCTTAAATGGAAGACCCCTTATTGGTAAACTGTGTCCCCGAGTTCTAGTCTCTCTAATAAGGGAAAACATCCTCTCCGCAACCACCCTGTTAATTCCCCTTAGGATTTTTCAATAAGATCACATCGCATTCTTCTAAACTCCAATGGATACAGGCCAAAACTGTCCATCCTTTCCTTCATCGCAGGAATCAATCGAGTGAACTGAACTTCTCTGAACTGCTTCTAATGCAATTAAGTCCTTTATTAAATAAGTAGACTAAAACTGTACATAGTACTCCAGATGTGGTCTCTCATGCTCTGTCTCTCTCAATCACTCTCTTTCTCTCTGTCTCATCCCATGTCTATCTCTCTCTCTCATGCTTAGTCTCACTGTCACTCGCCCTCACTTTCTCTCTGTCTCTCTCTTTCTCTCATTCCCTGTTTGTTCATCTTTCACATGCTCTGCCTGTCTCACTCTCTCTCCCCCTTTCTTTGCCTGTCAAGATCTCTCACTCATGCTCCATCTCTCCCTTACTCACTCCCTCTTTCTATCTCTCTTACTCATACAAATATACAAATTAGGAGCAGCAGTAGGCCACTTGGCCCCTCAAGCCTGCTCTCCCATTCTAGAAAACCATGGCTGATCTGATTGCAACTCAACTCCACATTCCCACCTACCCTAATAATCTTTCGCCCCCTTGCTTATCAAGAATCTATCTACCTCTGCCTTAAGTATATTCAAATACTCTGCTTCCACCGCCTTTTTATGGAGAGAATTCCAAAAACTCACAACCCTCTGCACTGAGTTCTGCTGGACGGCACAGAGTACGAAGAAGGGAGTTTGGTAATTGAGGGAGTTCGGGAAGGAGGGGGAAAATAAATTAAGAAGAAAATAAATTTGAGTGCACAGAGTGTAAAGTGGGAGTTTGGTCTGTGAGGAAGGGGCTCCTTTCTTTATTTCTTTGGTCTACCCTTTTCAGCCTCCCGTAGCTGCCTCTCTCTTCGGTACAGGGGAAGAAGTTGATTGGTGAGTAACTGGCAAGCTATTTTACTTCTCATGTAATAAAAAGTTTTTAAAGTTTTGTTATGGCAGGTCAACTTGGTCAAGTGGAATGTACATCCTGTGGTATGTGGGAAGTCATGGATGCACCACATGTCCGAGACAAACACATCTGCAGGAAGTGTCACCGGCTGCAGAAGCTTGAGCTCCGGGTTGCGGAACTTGAGCAATGGCTGGAGTCACTGCTGTGCATCTGCGAGGCGGAGGACTACGTGGATAGCATGGGTAGGGAGGTGGTCACTCTGCAAGTTAGGAGCATGCAGGCAGAGAGGGAATGGGTGACCACCAGGCAGTCTATGAGAACCAGGCAGGCAGTGCAGGAGTTCCCTCAGTCTATCTTGCTTGCTAATCGGTTTTCCATTTTGAATACTGGTGAGAGCAATGGTTCCTCGGGGGAGTGCAGCTAGAGAAAAGTCTGTGGCACCACGGGTGGTTCAGCTGCACAGGAAAGGAAGAAGAAGAGTGGAAGAGCAATAGTGATAGGGTATTTGATAATTAGGGGTTCAGAGAGACGTTTCTGCAGCAGTAAATGTGACTCCAGGATGGTTCATTGCCTCCCTGGTGCCAGGGTCAAGGATGTCAAGGACATCCTTCTGGGGGATGGTGACCAGCCAGAGGTCATGGTTCACATTGGTACCAATGACATAGGTAGCAAAAGGGATGAGGTCCTGAAAGCAGATTTTATGGAGTTAGGAAGGAAATTAAAAAGCAGGACCTCTAGAGCAGAAATCTCAGGATTACTCCCAGTGCCATGTGCTTGTGAGCATAGGAATAGGAGGATTGATCGATTGAACATGTGGCTGGAGAATTGGTGTCGGAGGGAGGGCATCAGATTCCTGAGGCATTGGGACTGGTTCTGGGGTAGGTGGGACCTGTACAAGATGGACGAGCTACACCTTAACAGGACCGGAACTAATATCCTCGCAGGGAGATTTGCTAGTGCTATTGGGGAGGGTTTAAACTAGCTTGTCAGGGGGATGGGAACCTGAGGGGTAGCTCACATTGGAAGGAAATAAAACTGGTAAAAGGAAGTAGAAAAGTAGCAAGTGACATTAGAAGGCAGGCGAAACAAAGGCGAGAATCAACTCGTCTTAAAACACCAAATAATGTCAAGAAGACAAGGTTAAGGGCACTCTACCTGAATGCATGCAGCATTCGCAACAAGGTAGATGATTTATAGGCCCAAATTGAGGTAAATGGGCATGATCGAATTGCCATAACGGAAACATGGCTACAGGGTGACCAAGACTGGGAACTGAATATTCAAGGATTGACATTTAGGAAGGACAGGCAAAAAGGAAAAGGAGGTGGTGTTGCGTTGATAATAAGGGAGGGGATCAGTAGCATTATGACCAGGTGAGGAGGAGGTCTAGGGTTCACTTTCAGCCTTCACCTGGTCTTACCATAACAGGGTTTAGTTTTAAACACTCCGTGTTCTTAGCTCTCCCTTAGTGAATCCTTGCTCACCGCTTTCCAATTATAAGGCAAAGAAACCAGCACAAATATGCTTTCTTAGGTTTAAAGAAGAAAAGTTGACATTAATTAAAATTAAACTCTAATTCAATTAACACCTACAGATACATGACACGCCCACGTTAGCATGCATATACAATACACACATCTAAATAAAGACAGAAAAGAGCAGAAGAAAATACAGTGGAAAAGTTTGAGGCAATATCTTAAGAGTTTTTGTTCTGGTTCTTCGAGCTCGCTGTATAGTTCTTGATTGTAGGTAGATCTTACTTTTTATTGGGGACCAGTATTCTTCTTAAACCTTGTTTGCTGGAGGAGACTTTTCTCTCTTGGGGTCCATGTGTTTTCAATGGATTCAGAGGTTTGTGAGAAAGAGATGGGATCAGACAGAGCAGATCTTCTCAGTTCCAGGAGCAAACAGTTTTTTTTCCCTTCAAACTCTTTGTACAATTCAGAAAAAACCCGGCTGCCAAGCAGATTAGTCATGTGACTAACTGGTCTGACCACGTCTTGGATTGCATCACCTTAGCAGTCTCTGCGATGTTCCTGCAACACACAATACCTGGTGATCCAGTTCCATTGTGGGTTGAATGTGTCAGGGAGGGGCTCTTTGTCCTTCCAAGCATGGTCTGTTAATTTGAAAATGTCTTTTGCAGCCACGGCTGATCTGTTTAACAAGTCCTTTCTTCACTCCAGTAACAGCTTAAAATCAATGTTCATGACAAAATTAATGTGCCTCATTCTTGGCAGGTGGGGGCCTAGCATGACAGTATGTTAGTAGGGGAGGATCTCTGATTGGAAGAACAAAATGTGGAATCATTTTGGATGGAGCTAAGAAAGAGCAAGGGGCAGCAAACATTGGTAGGAGTTGTTTATCGGCCACCAAACAGTAGTGGTAGTGTGAGGCATGGTATTAATCAAGAGATTAGAGAAGCATGTGGCATGGGTAATACAAGTAATCTTGGGTGATTTAAATCTGCATATAGACTGGGTAAACCTAATGAGGACTAATGCTATGGAGGACGACTTTCTGGACTGCATTAGGGATGGTTTTCTAGAGCAGTATGTTGAGGAACCGACGAGAGAACAGCTATTTTAGATGTAGTTTTATGTAATGAGAAACGCTTAATTAATAATAATAACAAAAACAAAACATGCTGGAAATACTCAGCAGGTCTGCAGCATCTGTGGAGAGAGAAGCAGAGTTAACATTTCAGGTCACACTAATTAATAATCTTGTTGTAAAAGAACCTTTAGGGATGAGTGACCATAATATGATAGAATTTTACATTATGTTTGAAAGTGAGGTAGTTAAATCTGAAGCCAGTGTGTTAAATTTGAACAAAGGAAATTATGAAGCTATGAGGTGAAAATTGGCTGAGGTGGATTGGGAAAATACATTGAAAGGTATGACAGTACATAGGCAATGGATAGTCTTTAAAGCAATATTAGACAGTTTACAGCATACATTCCTCAAGGCACAAAAACCCAAAACCCAAAAGTAAAGGCAGTCAAGCGTGGATAACAAAGGAAGTTAAGGATTGTATAAGATTAAAAGCCTATAAAGTTGCCAGAAATAGTAGTAAACTGAGGATTGGGAGGATTTTAGAATACAGCAAAGGAGGATGAAGAAACTGATAAAGAAAGGGAGAATAGAATACGAATGTAAGCTAGCAAAACATATAAAAACGGACTGTAACAGCTTCTATAGGTACGTAAAAAGGAAATGCTTGGCAAAGGCAAATGTGAGTCCATGTTTGACGAGCCTGCTGGAGTTTTTTGAGGTTTTACTAACAAAATTGTTAACGGGGAGTCAGTGGACGTGGTATACTTGGATTTTCAGAAGGCTTTTGTTAAAGTTCTCCACAGGAGGTTGGTTAGCAAAATTAAAGCACATGGGATAGGAGGTAATATATTGGCATGAATTAAGGATCAATTAACAGGCAGAAAGCAGAGAGCAGGAATGAATGGGTCATTCTTGCGTTGGCAAGCTGTGACTAGTGGGGTACCGCAGGGATCAGTTCTTGGGCCCCAGCTGTTCACAATATATATCAATGATTTGGATGTGGGGACCAAATGTAGTATTTCCAAGTTTGCGGATGACACAAAACTATGTGGGAATGTGTGTTGTGAGGAAGATGCAAAGCGGCTTCAAGGGAATTTGGACAGACTCAGTGAGTGGACAAGAATGTGACAGATGGAATATAATGTAGAAAAATGTGAGGTTACCCACTTTGGTAGGAGGAACAGATGTGCAGAGTATTTCTTAAATGGTAAGAGATTAGAAAGTGTAGATCTACAAAGGGACCTGGGTGTCCTTGTCAATAAATCACTGAAAACTAACATGCAGGTGCAACAAGCAATTAGGAAGGCTAATGGTATGTTAGCCTTTATTGCAAGAGGATTTGAGTGCAGGAGTAGTGAAATCTTGCTTCAATCGTATAGAGCCTTGGTTAGACCGAGCTTGGAGGACTGTGTGCAGTTTTGGTCTCCTTACCATCGGAAGGATATTACTGACATTGAGGGAGTGAAACCAAGATTCACCAGACTTGTTCCCGGGATTGTGGGACTGTCCTACAAAGAGAGATTGGGGAAACTGGGCCTGTATTCTCTAGAGGTTTGAATGATGAGAGCTGATCTCATTGAAACCTAGAAAATACTTAAAGGGATAGACAGGGTAGATGCAGCTGAGATGTTTCCCCTGGTTGGGGAGTCTAGAACCAGGGGACACAATTTCAAAATAAGGGGGACTAGGACAGAAATGAGGAGAAATTTCTTTACTCAGAGGATTGTGAATCTTTGGAATTCTCTACCCCAGAGGGCTGTGGAAGCTCAGTCATTGGGTATGTTTAAAGCAGAGACTGACAGATTTCTAAATACAAATGACATCAAGGGACATAAGGATAGTGTGGGGAAAAGGCATTGAAGTGGATGATCAACCATGATCATATTGAATGGCAGGGCAGGCTCGATGGGCTGAATGGCCTACTGCTCCCATGTTCCTACATTCCTCTGTTCCTATGTTCCCCGAGAGAGAAACATTCTTCTTATCTGTGTCTTAAATGGGCAATCCCTTATTTGTAAACAGTAACCCCTAGTTGTAGATTTTCACACATGGGGAAGCATCCTTTCCACACCCACCTTGTCAAGACCCCTCATGATAGAATATGTTGCCTCTTACTCTTCTAAACTCCAATGGATACAAGCCTAGCCTGTCCAATCTTTCCTCATAAGACAACCAGGCATTAGTCTAGTAAATCTTCTCTGAACTGCTTCCAATGCATTTACATCCTTCCTTAAATACGGAGACCAATACTGTACACAGTACTTCAGATGTGGTTTCACAGATGCCCTGTATAGATGAAGCATTATCTCCCTACCTTTGTATTCAATTTCCCTCACAATAAACGATAACACTCTATTAGAATTCCTAATTACTTGCTGTACCTGCATTCTAAACTTTTGGAATCCATGCACTCGGACACCCAGATCCCTCTGCATCTCACAGCTCTGTAGTGTCTCACCATTTATGTAATATGCCTCTTTTTTATTCTTCCTGCCAAAGTGGACAATTTCACATTTTCCCACATTATACTCCATTTGCTAGATCTTTGCCCACTCACTTAATCTATCTATATCCATTTGTAGCCTCCTTATGTCCTCTTCACAATTTACTTTCCTACCTATCTTTGTATCTCAGCAAATTTAGCAACCATACCTTCGATCCCTTCATGCAAGTTATTTATATAAACTGTAAAAAGTTGAGGCCCTGTGGCACACCACTCGTCACAGATGGCCAACCAGAAAATTACCCATTTATGCCTGCTCTCTGTTTCCTGTTAGCTAGCCAATCCTCTATCCATGCCAAAATGTTACCCCCTACACCATGAGCTTTTATTTTCCACAAATATAACCTTATCAAATGCCTTCTGGAAATCTAAGTACAATACATCCACCAGTTCCCCTTTATCCACATTCTTCAAAGAACTCCAATAAATTTGTTAAGCATGATTTCCCTTTCACAAAACCATGTTGACCCTGCCTGATTGCCTTGAATTTTTCTAAATGCCTTGCTATACTGTCTTTAATTATAACCTCTAACACTTTCCCTATGATAGATGTTAAGCTAACTGGCCTGTAGTGTCCTGCTTTCTGTCTCCCACCCTTTTGGAATAAAAGAGTTAAAATGGCTATTTTCCAATCTAATGAAACCTTCCCCGAATGTAGGGAATTTTGGAAAATGAAAGCCAGCACATCAACTATCTCACTAGCCACTTTTTTAACACCCTAGGATGCAGTCCATTAGGACCTGTGGACTTGTCAGCCCGCAGCTCCAACAATTTGCTCAGTACTTTTACATTTACTCCAAGTCTATCTCTCTCTCATGCTCTGTCTGTCACACTCTCACAGCCTCCTCTTTCTCTCTCAAACTCTCTCTCTCCTACTCCCTCTCTTTCCCTCTCTCAGTCCCTGTTTCTCTCATTCCCCCCTCTCTCTTTCTTATTTCCTGTTTCTCTCTAAGTCACATTTCCTGTCTGTCACTCTCTCTCTCTCATGCTCTGTCTCTCGTTCGCCCTCACTGACGCTCTTTCTTTTTCTCTCACTCCATGTCTGTCTCTATCTCATGCTCTGTCTGTCTCACTCTCACTCCCCTCTCTTTCTTTCTCTATCACTCCCTCTCTTTCTTTCTCTCCCATTCCCTGCTTCTCTCATTTATCTGGCTCTCTCTCTTTATCTTATTTCCTGTCTCTCTATCTCTCGTTCCATGTCTGTCTCTCGCATGCGCTGTCTATCCCTCTCTCACTCCTTCTCTCTTTCTGTTTCTCCTTGTCTTGCTCTCTCATCCCTGTCTGTCTCTTTCTCTCTCTCAGTCCCTGGATGGAATATTACGCACAAGAACAAAGAACAGTACAGCACAGGAACAGGCCATTCGGCCCTCCAAGCCTGCGCTGATCTTGATGCCTGTCTAAACTAAAACCTTCTGTACTTCCGGGGACCATATCCCTCTATTTCCATCCTATTCATGTATTTGTCAAGATGCCTCTTAAACGTTGCTACCGTACCTGCTTCCACCACCTCACCAGCAGCAAATTCCAGGCACTCACCACCCTCTGTGTAAAGAACTTACCTCGCACATCCCCTCTAAACTTTCCCCCTCTCACCTTAAACCTATGTCCCCTAGTAACTGACTCTGCCACCCTGGGGAAAAGCTTCTGATTATCCACTCTGTCCGTGCCACTCATAACTCTGCAAACCTCTATCATGTCGCCCCTTCACCTTTTTTTTTACAAGTCAAAAAGTAAAAAAAGTCACCTCCGTCGTTCCAGTGAAAACAATCCGAGTTTATCCAACCTCTCCTCATAGCTAATACCCTCCAGACCAGACAACCTCCTGGTAAACTTCCTCTGTACCCTCTCCAAAGCCTCCACATCCTTCTGGGAGTGTGGCGATCAGAATTGCATGCAATATTCTAAGTGTGGCCTAACTAAGGTTCTGTACAGCTGCAGCATGACTTGCCAATTTTTACGCTCCATGCCCCGACCGATGAAGGCAAGCATGCCGTATGCCTTCTTGACTACCTTATCCACCTGCATTGCTACTTTCAGTGACCTGTGGACCTGTACGTCCAGATCTTTCTGCATGTCAGTACTCCAAAGGGTTCTGCCATTTACTGTATACTTCCCACCTGTATTAGACCTTCCTAAATGCATTACCTCACATTTGTCCGGATTAAACTCCATCTGCCATTTCTCTGCCCAAGTCTCCAACCGATCAATATCCTGCTGTATCCTCTGACAAGCCTCATCACTATCCGCAACTCCACCAACCTTTGTGTCGTCTGCAAACTTACTAATCAGACCAGCTCCATTTTCCTCCACGCGGTGGCGTAGTGGTATTGTCACTGGACTAGTATCCCAGAGACCCAGGGTATTTCTCTGGGGACATGGGTTCGAATCCCACCACAGCAGAAGGTGGAATTTGAATTTAATTAATAAATCTGGAATTAAAAGCTAGTCTAATGATGGCCATGAAACCATTGTCGATTGTTGTAAAAACCCATCTGGTTCACTAATGTCCTTTAAGGAAGAAAATCGGCTGTCCTTACCTGGTCTGGTCTACATGTGACTCCAGACCCACAGCAATGTGGTTAACTCTTACATGCCCCCTGAAATGGCCTAGCAAGTCCCTCAGTTGTACCTAACCGCTACGAAGTGAATAAAAAGGAATGAAACCGGACGGACCAACCGGCATCGACCTAGGCACCGGTAACGACAACGGCAAACCCAGCCCTATCGACCCTGCAAAGTCCTCCTTACTAACATCTGGGGGCTTGTGCCAAAGTTGGGAGAGCTGTCCCACAGACTAGTCAAGCAACAGCCTGACGTAGTCATACTCACAGAATCATACCTTACAGACAATGTCCCAGACACTGCCATCACCATCCCTGGATATGTCCTGTCGCACCGGCAGGGCAGACTCACCAGAGGTGGCGGGACAGTCGTATACAGTAGGGAGCGAGTTGCCCTGGGAGTCCTCAACATCGACTCCGGACCCCATGAAGTCTCATGGCATCAGGTCAAACATGGGCAAGGTAACCTCCGACTGATTACCACCTACTGCCCTCCCTCAGCTCAGTACTCCACCATGTTGAACTCCACTTGGAGGAAGCACTGAGGGTGGCAAGGGCACAAAATGTACTCTGGGTGGGGGACATCAATGTAGCACCACTACTGACCGAGCTGGCCGAGTCCTAAAGGACATGGCTGCTAGACTGGGTCTGCGGCAGGTGGTGGGGGGACCAACATGGGGGAAAAACAGACTTGACCTCGTCCTCACCAATCTGCCTGCTGCAGATGCTTCTGTCCATGACTGTATTGGTTGGAGTGACCACCGCACAGTCCTTGTGGAGATGAAGTCCCGCCTTCACATTGAGGATACTGTCCATCGTGTTATGTGGTACTATCAGTGTGTCAAATGGGATAGAATTCAAACAGATCTAGCAATGCAAAACTGGGCATCCATGAGGCGCTGTGGGCCATCAGCAGCTGCAGAATTATACTCAACCACAATCTGTAACCTCATGGCCTGGCATATCCCCCACTGTACCATTACCATCAAGCCAGGAGACCAACCCTGGTTCAATGAAGAGTACAGGAGGGCATGCCAGGAGCAGCACCAGGCATACCTCAAAATGAGGTGTCAACCTGGTGAAGCTACAACACAGGACTATCTGCATGCCATACTGTGTAAGCAGCATGCGATAGACAGAGCTAAGCAATCCCATAACCAACGGATCAGATCTAAGCTCTGCAGTCCTGCCACATCCAGCCATGAATGGTGGAGAACAATTAAACAACTAACTGGAGGAGGTGGCTCCACAAATATCCCCATCCTCAATGATGGGGGAGCCCAGCACATCAGTGCGAAAGATAAGGCTGAAGCATTTGCAACAATCTTCAGCCAGAAGTGCCAAGTTGATGATCCATCTCGGCCTCCTCCTGAAGTCCCCAGCATCACAGATGCCAGACTTCAGCCAATTCGATTCACTCCACGTGATATTAAGAAACGACTGAAGGCACTGGATACTGCAAAAGCTATGGGCCCTGACAATATTCCGGCAATAGTACTGAAGACCTGTGCTCCAGAACTTGCCACACCCCTAGCCAAGCTGTTCCAGTACAGCTACAACACTGGCATCTACCCTGCAATGTGGAAAATTGCCCAGGTATGTCCTGTACACAAAAGGCAGGACAAGTCCAACCCGGCCAATTACCACCCCATCAGCCTACTCTCAATCATCAGTAAAGTGATGGAATGTGCCATCAACAGTGCCATCAAGCGGCACTTGCTTTGCAAAGTGACGCTCAGTCTGGGTTCCGCCAGGGACACTCAGCTCCTGAGCTCATTACAGCCTTGGTTCAAACATGGACAAAAGAGCTGAACTCAAGAGGTGAGGTGAGAGTGACTGCCCTTGACATCAAGACAGCATTTGACCGAGTATGGCATCAAGGAGCCCGAGCAAAACTGAGGTCAATGGGAATCAGGGGGAAAACCCTCCGCTGGCTGGAGTCATACCTAGCGCAAAAGAAGATGGTAGTGGTTGTTGTAGATCAATCATCTGAGCTCCAGGACATCACTGCAGGAGTTCCTCCTGGTAGTGTCCTAGTCCCAACCATCTTCAGCTGCTTCATCAATGACCTTCCTTCAATCATAAGGTCAGAAGTGGGGATGTTCGCTGATAATTGCACAATGTGCAGCACCATTCGTGACTGCTCAGATACTGAAGCAGTCCGTGTAGAAATGCAGCAAGACCTGGACAATATCCAGGCTTGGACTGATAAGTGACAAGTAACATTTGCGCCACACAAGTGCCAGGCAATGACCATCTCCAACTATAGAGAATCTAACCATCTCCCCTTGACATTCAATGGCATTACCATCGCTGAATCCTCCACTATCAACATCCTGGGGGCTACCATTGACCAGAAACTGAACTGGAGTAGCCATATAAATAGCATGGCTACAAGAGCAGGTCAGAGGCTAGGAATCCTGAAGCGAGTAACTCACCTCCTGACTCCCCAAAGCCTGTCCACCATCTACAAGGCACAAGTCAGGAGTGTGATGGAATACTCTCCACTTGCCTGGATGGGTGCAGCTCCAACATCACTCAAGAAGCTGGACACCATCCAGGACAAAGCAGCCCGCTTGATTGGCACCCCATCTACAAACATTCACTCCCTCCACCACCGACGCACAGTGGCAGCAGTGTGTACCATCTACAAGATGTACTGCAGCAATGCACCAAGGCTCCTCAGACAGCAACTTCCAAACCCGCGACCTCTACCAACTGGAAGGACAAGGGCAGCAAATGCATGGGAACACCACCACCTGCAAGTTCCCCTCCAAATCACACACCATCCTGACTTGGAACTATATCGGCCGTTCCTTCACTGTCGCTGGGTGAAAATCTTGGAACTCCCTTCCTAACAGCACTATGGGTCTACCTACGCCAAATGGGCTTCAGCGGTTCAAGAATGCAGCTCACCACCACCTTCTCAAGGGAAATTAGGGATGGGCAATAAATGCTGGCCTGGCCAGCATCGCCCACATCCCATGAATGAATAATTCTTTTTTCATATATACTACAAACAGCAAAGGTCCCAGCACTGATTCCTGCAGAACACCACTAGTCACAGCCCTCCATTCAGAAAAGCACCCTTCCACTGCTTTTGAATACATTTGAATGTACTTTCCCAATCCATGACAGCCAATTTGCCTCATACCTTCGTCATTTCCTATGTTTAGATTTCAGAACCTAGTTTCGGACTGAACTACATCACCTTCAAACTTAATGTAAAATTCTATCATATTATGGCCAGTCTTCCCTCGAGGGTCCTTTGCAACAAAATTATTAATTGGCCCTTTTTCATTGCACAATACTAGATCTAAAATAGCCCATTCTCTAGTCCATTCCTCAACATGCTGTTCTGGAAAACCATCTCGATACATTCCAGGAATTTGTTCTCCACAGCATTAGTGCTAATTAGGTTTACCCAGTCTATATGTAGATTGAAGTCCCCCATGATTACTCTGTTACCCCTGATGCAGGCACCTCTAATTTCCTGATTTATATCGTGTCTTACATTACAACTACTGTTTGGTGGCCTATAAAGAACTCCTACTAATATTTGCTGCCCCTTGATGCTTCTTAGCTCCACCCAAACTAATTCTAAATCTTGATCCTCTGAACTAAGATTCTCTCTCACTAATGCACTGGTCTCATCCTTTATTAACAGCATTATACCACTTCCTTTTCCTTTTTGCCTATCTTCTTAAATGTTGAGTACCCTTGGTCATTCATTTTACACCCTTGGTTACCCTGCAGCCACGTCTCCATAATGACAATTAGATCTTACCTATTTTATAGAGAGATACAGCACTGAAACAGGCCATTCGGCCCACCGAGTCTGTGCCGACCAGTAACCACCCATTTATACTAATCCTACATACTAATCCTATTTACTTCCATTTGTGCCGTCTATTCATCTACCTTGTTGTGAATGCTGTGTGCATTCAGATAGAATGCCTTTAATTTTATCTTGTTTATTATTTTCACTACTTATAGCCTTATCTGCTGGAACATTTCTAAGTATCTACACTCTGTTCATTCCTGCCACACTCAGATTATCAATTCCCTTATTGTGTCCGTGCTCTCTTGCTTTCTCTTCTCTCTTTAATTTATCACATCTTTTCTCCCATGACCTTCCCCCTCTGACTATATAGTTTAAAGCATTCTGCACCACCCTCGTTAGATGACTCACCAGAACATTGGTCCCAGGTTCAGGTGAATACCACCCCAACGGTATAGCTCCCACTTTGCCCAGTACTGGTGCCAGTGCCCCATGAATTAAAACCCTTTTCTCCCACATCAATTTTTGAACCACGCATTTAACTGTCTGATCTTATGTACCCGACTCCAGTTTGCTCGTGGCTCAGGTAATAACCAAGAGATTATTACCTTTGAGGTTCTGCTTTGTAATTTAACCCCTAGCTGCTCATACTCTCTAAGCAAATCATCTTTCCTAGTCCTACCTATGTCATTGGTACCGACGTGGACCACAAGAACTGGATCCTCCCCCTCCCATTGCAAGTCCCTCTCCAGCCCAGAGATGTCCCAAACTCTTGCTCCGTGCAGGCAACTGTTGGAGAATTTTCTGAGCTTTGCTAATTATTACTTAACTTTGTAGAAATAGAAAAACAGGACACAGCTTGTAGCTAACCTAACCAACGGTCATAAAATGTAGACAGAGCAACTGACCACAACCCACTGTCTTAGGAAGGGGCAGAGCTCATGATGGATTTTGGGGAAGTGAACTCAGACTGTTCGTTGCTGACTCTTCCGCTTTTATCATGTTTGTGCAACCTAGCCAGAAGTAACGGCCAGATATAGTATCTGGAGTGGGCATTGAATTAAGGAACTAGCTTGTTATTGTTGAAACTGATGTTTTGCTGACCTCGGACTCTGCATGGTGCACAGTCACGTAGGCGGTGTTGTGATCATCTTGTGGGCGTTTATCTAATTGTGAAATTGTTAGCTCTGCCTCTGTTATACTATATAAATCCACGGCGATCTGTAGCTCTTTGGAGTAGCACTGGACCGCCTTTAGGTAAGGTGTGCACTCCCATGATATCATGCAATAAAGTGTTTGTTCTCAACGTCTGAGTCCAGAGAATTTGTTCAACAATTGGGCACAATCTGGATTTTCTCCAACAGTTTTTGGCGTAGTCGGCAGGATCCCTGAGTTCACGGGATCCAAAAGAACCTAGTGAAAAAACTAATCAACAGGATCAGGGCTAAGTCAACTTTTCTGCGACCCTAGTGTCTCAATCACCCAGCCTGAGCCGGAATTAAGAGGGCGACTGGGCCCCACGTGAAGGCCAGATAACTGGGAGAGGGGGACAAGAGGGGTCAAGGAAGAATTGGCTGAAACCTGATCAGAAAAGATCTAAAATTCCGCAAAGGGAAGTTGAAAAGGAGATAAGTAGCAAATCCAGTAAAATGTGGCGAATTCGGTGTAGTAATACCAAATTCCGGGAATTTGGTGATCCTAATTTGAGTTTGCATGAGCTGTTCCTCCACCGGGTGGAGTAAAGAGGCTGTGGGACAAAAGGAGTTAGGACAACCGTCTGGGACGGTGAACGACTGGGGCTGTAACTAAACTACCAAATTGACCCGACAGGCACGTGATCGTTGCTCCTGAGTACACGAGCCGGAATCTGGCCCTAGAGAGAGAGGCTGTGGGACGGAGGGAGAACGAAAGAGCGTTGGCCTGAGAGACAGGGGTGTGCCGGTTAGCTGACCTTGAGAATTTAACATTAACTGCGCCTGTTCGTATCCTTGTGTCTATTCGTTTTGTTGTGTCTTGTTTGTTTTCCTTTGATTTAATGCTACTTGATTCATAGAAAAGAACTCGTAAATTTAGAAGGTTTTGAGAAAGTAGAAGTAAGAGTGGACTCAACGGCTTCCAAGAAGGAAGGGTTGCCCCTGGGGACAAGTAAACCATGTCCTCTGGAGAAAGGCGACCCACGTCCGTTTACCCCCTCGAAGGAGACGCAGAAGCGCCACGGTAAATATGTGTTTTAAATATGTTTTAGGGTAAAAACAAGTAACTGTGTCTTTGATTCGACTGTGAGAATGTCGGACGCTTCCGCGAATGAATTGAATATCTGGGAAGAACAGCTTGTGTTCTGTACAGATTGTGTTCTGTAGAACTGACTGTCGTTATCTCTTTGTTGTCTGGCTTTAATGTTGAAAATTGAATTCTATTAAGTTGTTTGGAATTGAGTGAGTGTGAAAAGTGATTGTTGAGTGTGTTCATTTCGATTTAGTGTTGTGCACCCAGGAATGGGATATAAAATTGAATTATATTTTAAGTTAAAGTTTTATTTTTAGTTGGTTTTGCAACTGTGAAAATTCAATGAACAATTTTCTGAGGGATAAGCTTCAGCCTTGAAGGTCTGAAGATGTCTGGCAGAAATCTAATTTGGGGTTTGGAACATTGTTTTAATTGGAAACTCCGCTATTGTTTTATTTTACAGTCTAAATTTGAAGACATGTTTTACTGTCTGTTATATTGTTTTAATGGAAAGAAAGGATAGAAAAGGAGATATAGGAAAGATTCTGTCTGTTTAAAAAGATTCTGTTTGTGTAAGGACCTAGTGTTAAGTCTTTTGTTGTAAGAATGTTAAATAACTTTTTCTTTAGTTTTTGGTTTTATTACAGTCATTTGAAAAGGCGCCTGAAGAAAGAACAAGAAAATGATGTAATTTACCTATCTTTTAAAATAAGCATGTGCTATTCTGTTCTGTTGTGTGTAGTTAATAAGTATTATAAGTTAATAAGTCTGAATTGAATTAATACTGTTAAGGTTAATTGACCTGTTTAAGTTGAAGAACTGGAAATTTCATTTGCTGCAACAATGAACTTTCAAGTTTATTATGTCATGTTTTGGAGGAGTCTTAAGTTCCGGACGTGGGACTCTCTCATATAACATCGGCAGTTTTGATTTTAAAAATATTATAGCAGTGAATTGGAATTGGAATCATTTTTGTAATAAAAATCCTTGGATCAGGAACCTCTTACAAAATATACTAAAAGTTTGGAAACAATTGGAGTTTAATCTAAAATGCTGTCTTTCCTGATGGAGATGCTTTCCTTTGAAGTTGAAAATGTTACACATGATTTTGTTGTTTTTTTAAACCCTAAGGATACCAAAAGGATTGAAAAGGTTTAAAATAGATAGTTCTTTTCGATCAGAGAAAAAAAAGTTTCGTAAAGTAACGTAGCTGAGAATGTTTTGCTCCGCCCCCTTGGAGACAATCAAAGAACTTAACCCGCTGCAGCTTCTTGCATTGCTGAGAGTCAAATTTATAGATATTGGACATAGCCAAATTTTAAATTCCTAACTTGACAGATAGAATTGGACAAATTAACCCATTGGGCTCAGGGGCAGTGGATTCTTTTTAAGCAGGTGACGGCAGGTTCCAAGGCCACATGAGAACTGATGCCACAACAAGAGTTCCAGCAGCTTTGAGAATTTAAAACTTAATTGCAGACATCAAATATCATAGCATCTTTATCAATGAGACAAAATGCTTGAGAAGGAAAGATAGTTGCAAGCATTTCTGTCCTTAACGTACAAAAAGTACAACCAAGTCTGGGCATAAGAAATTGGTATCAATAAACAAAATTTAATTGATAGGAGTGGTTATTTAAAGCACTCAAAGGGAAATCTATCTGATATTTAAGAGGACAATCAAAGTTTTAGAAAATAACAAATCAGTGGTTTTACTGTGTTGGACATTAGCAATGGGTTCTGGTCCATACAGTTGGCACAAGAGTGTCAATATAAATTTGCGTTTACGTTCAAGGGACAACAGTACATCTGGACGTGTCTCTCCCAGGGACTTTATAATAATCCATCGATATTCCACCTTCCTTCAGAAGGTCAGAGTGAAAGTTAGGCTGAAAATGGCACTGATAATGAAGGAAAAGGTTTCATATTTGGACATAGTAATAACACAGGGAAAGCATGAGACAGAGCAAAAGTGAGTGCAGACAATCCTCGAACTCCCCCTAGCGCAAGATATTAAAGCTCTAAGAGACAAAAAGGACAGTTCCTATTTCAGGTTGTGAGATTAAACAGACAAGAAGCACCAACTCCACGGTTAACCCCATATCCGAATTACCGACGAGTAAGGTTACGACCTAACAGCCACAAGTGACTGGTCTCCCTTGCCCAGTCTTGACTACAGGACTAGAACATGGACTTGCGATAATAAAAACTAATAAAATTGTATATGATAATGTAAAGCTTGAGTTGGTACTGGAAATATTGATTTTCTCAGATATCCAGCTACCTGACTGGTGCCCTGAGAAGACCCGAGAGTTGTACAAGGTATTACTGTGACAATTGTTGAGACAGGAATTTGGTAATGAGAAAATGATAAATAGATTATATAAAATACAATGATATTTTACCCTATGTTATGGAAATTGGAAAAGAGGTAATTGGAGCAACATTGTTCATTGTCTGAGTGTAGTCTGGAAAACCAGGTGATCATATGTCCTCATCCTATATAGAAAACGGCAGAATCAAAATATGGATTTAATACCACTGTAAATTGCACCATGGAAACGAGGAAAGCATTGTCAGGACTAACCCATGTGGCCTATATGGGAAAGGGGAGATATTGCTTAACCACCACAGCGAAGGAGTACCAGTATGGACATAAATGGACTTGTCCGGTGAGCAACAGTACATTTTGGTTCAACCCACAAATACCAACCCGAGTAGGGAAGATGGAGTTGGTACAGATACATGAACAAAAGACAGAAACGATAACTGTGACAGAAAGTATTAAGGAGGATTTGACAAATTACCTCCGGGACTATGAATATACTATTCAGCCATTGCCCACACGCTTGGGTAAAGAGAAATAGCAGCTAGAAGCCATTGCAAGCTGGAACAACAGTCGAAGATGCTACAAGATGAGATTGACGAGATAAATGATTCTACCTGGCAGGAGGACTTATGGAATTGGGGGTCAGACGTGCAGATACACCCCTGGTTTAGAATTATCTCCCATGTCCTGATAGTGGTTTTGGGTATCATGGTGTCAGATGTGACTTACTTAATTTGGCAACTTAAGAAATTAATTAGGCAATGCAAGAGGATGTATGAACACAGGTTGGACAGCTACCCGAAAAGCAATTAGTGTTTGAACTTGCTCTGTCAAAGGAGGGACAATTAGTTATGCCATAAAAGGGGTAATTGTATAACCTTTTCATATATACTTAAAGTGAGTAAATGAATGATCAATGTACTTTATGAAATTGTATTATGTTTGTACAATCGATTATGTAACAGTGATGCTTAAATGAGATGGTAATTGTACAAGTGTACCACCTTTTATGTTGTAAACAAGTATTTGAAGCCCCTGCAAAACTTATGCCTTCACAGAGTTCCCGCTGCCCCCTTGTGATATAAGCAGGCAACTATTGAGCGTGACCCCTCCGGGTGTTGAAGGATGTTTCTAGACAAATAGAGACCATTAAAGGCACCTAGGTGGGATCAAGGGAAGGATTCTTAAAAGGGTTGTAGAAGAGTCAAGAGGGGACTGTGAGAACGGAATTTTAGAATTTTAAGAACAGAATTTTATGGGAACATTTAAGCTGAGATTAATCAATCATGTATTGCTCGCTTGGCCTTGCAGCTGGTACAGCGCGATGGCAGGAAAGATATTATGCTTCAATGACTACTTTAAGCCCCATACCTCTCCCCTCTACTCATGATGATGTTGCGTTATCATGGTATGATAAAAGGAGGGATTGTTGGAGAATTTTCTGAGCTTTGCTAATTATTACTTAACTTTGTCGAAATAGAAAAACAGGACACAGCTTGTAGCTAACCTAACCAACGGTCATAAAATGTAGACAGAACAACTGACCACAACCCACTGTCTTAGGAAGGGGCAGAGCTCATGATGGATTTTGGGGAAGTGAACTCAGACTGTTCGTTGCTGACTCTTCCGCTTTTATCATGTTTGTGCAACCTAGCCAGAAGTAACGGCCAGATATAGTATCTGGAATGGGCATTGAATTAAGGAACTAGCTTGTTATTGTTGAAACTGATGTTTTGCTGACCTCGGACTCTGCATGGTGCACAGTCACGTAGGCGGTGTTGTGATCATCTTGTGGGCGTTTATCTAATTGTGAAATTGTTAGCTCTGCCTCTGTTATACTATATAAATCCACGGTGATCTGTAGCTCTTTGGAGTAGCACTGGACCGCCTTTAGGTAAGGTGTGCAACCCCATGATATCATGCAATAAAGTGTTTGTTCTCAACGTCTGAGTCCGGAGAATTTGTTCAACAATTGGGCACAACCTGGATTTTCTCCAACTGCAACACAGCCTTCTGGACTCTCACTCTCGGTTGCAGAGAACTGTGTCTATTCCCCTGACGCTAATGTTCCCTGCGACTGTTACTTTCCTATTAATTCCCCCCCGATTGAATTGTTTTCTGTACCGCTGAACCATAGTCAGTTCGTTCACTCACTCTGCAGCCCCATTAACCAGCTTCCTCTCACTTGCCAGGTTTATCAGTAAATCCTCTGACGAAAGCCCCAAATTGTGATATATTCATCTCACTCATCCAGAATAAAATGTCATCTTTCGCTCTTTTTACATTAAAACATTGACATCCATTCTGCTCAGCATTTATTTCAGTCTTCTTTCTATTTTGTACATTTCCGAATAAAAATATTATTTCAATTTTCTCACGATGGAGGAAGTGAATAGAAAAGATTTTCTGCAGTGACACGGAGTGTAAAACAGTAATGGCTTTACTCAAATTCACGTCAAGTTGAACCTTGGCCATGTTCATCATCGCACCCTGCAAAGAACCAGTGAACTGTGCTGAGAGAATTTCTTGTTTTAATTTAAAATGCCTGCTCTGTGGCAGGAACAACAATGAACCAGATAACGTCATTTGCAAGGTACAGAGACTTTCTAACTAACGGTGAGATATGTCCAAATTAATCAGTTATGAGGCCTCGAGAAACCTTACAAGACTGAGATAATACAGACCGAATGATTTGTTGACTTCTTCTGCAAAACATCTTTTTCTGAAATAAATGCAAAATACTGCAGATTCTGGAAATCTGAAATCAAACGTGCTGGAAATACTCAGCAGGTCTGGCAGCATCTGTGGAGAGAGAAGCAGAGTTAACGTTTCAGGTCTTCCGAAAGGTCACCTTGATCTAAAAGTTAGCCATCTCAATTGATGAAGTTTGCACCCAATCCTCACTGAAGGAGGTGCACAGATGATGGACAGGAGCAGAGCAGGCTTTCTCAAACAAAGGGGTCAGCATGCGGTTGGACATTTTGTCCGAAGACAAATGTCAATTGTACAATAAGCCGCTGTCAGTGTGATGTCTTGTCCCTCCCTTAAATGTATGTGATCAAAGAAATTGCTGGAGGAAACTTTGTGTTGCAACCGAAGGGGAAGGAGTGATTGGTCAGTCACTAGGAAACTACAATCAACGTGAGGTTGACTGCTCTCAGGTGATTTATGTATTTTGCTTGCTTTGTATTTCAGAATCAATAATTAGATGTGTTAACTATTCTATCGTATGACAGTGCATTGTAATGCATGACTTTTAGATATATGTAGTAACACAATAAATTTGATATCTGACTCAGTGTATTGAGAGTATTCCATTATTTCTGTAATTCTCGTGTCTGAACCAGAATAAGTGGATTAAAAAGTCCTACATACCGCCTCAGTACTGGCCCTCTGAGAGTGCAGTGCTCCCTCAGTACTGCCTCTTCGACAGTCCAGCGATCTCGAAGCACTGATCCTCTGGCAGTGCAGCATTCCCTCAGAGCTGAGTAACCGGGGGTACTCTCTGTTTGAGATTTTGTGGCTGGAACCCCTGAGTGTTGTGGGACCACTTTAGGAGCTGAACCACCCTAAGAGCTATAAGTGAGGATCACTAGAGGAAGTGATGCCATGCCACACATGACCAGGATTTATGGGTGTAGCCCGGCGGAGTGACATGTGTTTAGATGCAGCTCGTGCAGTAGCTGTTTGTATATATATGTTCCGGTTGATTTATAATAAAACCCACATTTTCTCTGGGTATTACTTGGAGTCCAGCGAATCTTACGATAGTTTCCACACCAAAAGAATAAATAATATTACACTGAGCCATCTGCTAACATGGGGAATAGGCAAGAGCTAGACCACATCCGTCAGAGCAGGCACCAAGCTCAGGCACCATAGCTGCTGGATCCTGTGCAGAGTATGTCCATGCTCCCTCATCCCTGGTCCAGTCTCCCCGCCAAAGCCCCTCAGCTGCACTTGTTCTGAGGTGAACGCCATTTCCCTAACCCGTACCATCTGACTCAGAGACAGAGAGAGAGGGATCACAGTGACCAGGCTGGGGGCACGGACGGAAGGCAGACATAATGGGCTGGATTTAGTTCTCGCCCAGGCCTCAGGGTCCGTGGCATAGAGACCTGAAGATGACTCCGGGAGAGGGTACAAGGCACCCTGATTCCCGGAGGGCCCAGCCCCATGTTGCCGGCGGCAACAAGGCCTTGTGGCGCAGCCCCCCGCCGCCTGGTGACAGGACCACCATTTAAATGCATTAAAATTAATGAATTAATTAAGTTACGTTCCCGCGGTCTGTCCTGGTGGTGACCTTTGTGCCGCTGGGCAGCACTCCCACGCCTTCAGATCCTCCTCTGGGGAAACGAGGTGTCACACTGGTGGGGAGTGGGGGAAGGAGGTAAGCTTCTCAGTGTGTGGGAGGAGGGGCATGGGAAGTGAGGTCAAAGTTACTTCATTGGTGTAGGGAACGGTGGGAAGGGTTTTAGGTTAAAGTTTATGCAGTTTGCGAGGGGGAAGGTCAGGTGACGGTTTTAGGGGTAGAGGGCAAGTATTAATTTGATAGCTGTTGGAGGGGACTGCATCTTTAAACAGCCAATAGCTGATGCCATTGCTGGGGACGGACAGCCCATCCCCTCCATGTGAACTGGGTGGGGGGATATGGGGCGGGGCAGCCCACCCCGGCAATTCCAATGAGCCGCCGCAGGGCTCTGGTCCCTGGCGTAGCGGAGAGGCTTCGCGCACTGACACTACCTTCAGCACCGGGGAACTGGCACCGGACTACCTGCAGACAGCCAGTAGTCAGGCTACACCAACAGCAGCAGTCGCCGGGGCACGCAGATAGTCCTACCCGCCCCGGCCGGGACACAGTCGGAGATTACCCCGGTGTTGCACACCCGGGGACATCGCAGAGGCGCGGGGAGGATGTGTGGGCCCGCGGACTGGTTACAGGCCCTGGATCGGCAGAGCCCCGAACTGGAGATTCCCGGAGTCAGCGACTCGCATCGACATCAGCATCAACAACGGTTTCTTCCCTGAGGTAAAATCCGAAAGCGCGATTAAAGATCCGAGAGCGGCCATCTTTGGGAGGGGCTGCGAGGTCGCAGTCCTGCTGGTAAGGTCAAAGGTCGGGCTTTGGTGTATGTCGGGCTTCTGTGAGGAGGGTGAGTATTGACCAGGTAAGGCTTAGTTTTTTTAAATTACTAATTTCTGTCTTTCTTTCTTTCTTTTAAGCCAGAAGTAACGCGGGGGGGGGGGGGGGGGGGTGGAAATCACAGTCAGTGGGGTAGTATATTCCTCCTGTGAAATGTGGGCAATCAGGGAGAAGTCAAAGGTCCCTGATGACTACGTTTGTAGGAAGTGTGTCCAGCTTCAGCTCCTTTCAGATCGCATGGATCGGCAGTTGGACTCACTGAGGACCATACAGGAGTCAGGAAGTATCATAGATAGGAATATCAGGGAGGTGGTCACACCGCAGGTTCAGCCAGGAGGGGCAGGCAAGTTGTGCAGGAGTCCCCTGTGGCTATTCCCCTCAATAACAAGTATGCCGTTTTGGATACTGTTGGGGGGGGGGGCGGTGGTGGCCTCTCAGGGGAAAGCAGCAGCAGCAACAGCCGGGTCAATGGCACTATGACTGGCTCTGTTGTACAGCAGGGAAGGTCAAAGTATCAGCGATCGGTAGTGATGGGGGACTCCACAGTCAGGGGCACAGAGAGGCGTTTCTGTGGCCGCGAGCGAGATTCCAGGATGGTGTGTTGTCTCGCTGGTGCCAGGGTCAAGGATGTCTCCGAGCGGTACAGGGCATTCTGAAAGGGGAGGGTGAGCTGCCAGAGGAGGTGGTGGAGGCAGGAACAGTAGCGACATTTAAGAGGCATCTGGACAGGTACCAGAATGAGCAAGGCATAGAGGGATATGGAATTAATGCAGGCAGGTGGGATTAGTATAGATAGGCATTATGGTCGGCATGGACGCGGTGGGCCGAAGGGCCTGTTTCTATGCTGTACGACTCTATGACTCTAAGATTGCGGTGGCTCCGTGACATGTATCCAGCGTGGGCGGGCTGCCGTTTGTCCAGATTCAGCCCAATAAATGAAGTAAAAGTTCAATTGACACAAAGAGATTTCTAGCATCTGTAGCAAAGAACAAAGAACAGTACAGCACAGAAACAGGCCATTCGGCCCTCCAAGCCTGCGCCGATCTTGATGCCTGTCTAAACTAAAACCTTCTGCACTTCCGGGGTCCATATCCCTCTATTCCCTTCCTATTCATGTATTTGTCAAGATGCCTCTTAAACGTCGCTATCGTACCTGCTTCCACCAGCTCCCCCGGCAGCAAGTTCCAGGCACTCACCACCCTCTGTGTAAAAAACTTGCCTCGCACATCCCCTCTAAACTTTGCCCCTCGCACCTTAAACCTATGTCCCCTAGCAACTGACTCTTCCACCCTGGGAAAAAGCTTCTGACTATCCACTCTGTCCATGCCGCTCATAACTTTGTAAACCTCTATCATGTCGCCCCTCCACCTCCGTCGTTCCAGTGAAAACAATCTGAGTTTATCCCACCTCTCCTCATAGCTAATACCCTCCAGACCAGGCAACTTTTTGGATTGTGTGAGAATAATGTTTTTTTTTTATTGATTCAGAGCAGTTTTGAGGAACTGAGAATTGCACCAGTCGAGGTGGAGAAGGGTCTTTGACTGCTGTTTCCCCTCCTGGCCTGAAGGGGGGCACTCTGACTCTACACCAGCCCACTCCCCGCACCCCCGAGCTGAGATCTTCTCCCTCCCCACGTTCCCCCAACACTTGGGGTAATTTCAGATCTCCAGTGATTCCTGTAATTCAGTTGATGAATTCTGGGGATAAATATTCCATTCATGGACTGGAATCACTGGGACACACCTTTGGACTGTTCTCAGTTGTTTTGTTTATGAATTAATTGAATAATTGATGTAACCGGATATTTAAGCACACCCTTGAACTGCTCTCTGAACTTGGACTGAGTCACCACATAAATTATCGTGTTTGTGCAGCAACTTAAAAACTGCAACATCAACCCGACTTGTTCAAATATATATTCAGAATTGTTATAATCCTTCGGATCTGTTCCTGTAATGCTATAATATAAAAATTCCATAACAGTCACCGACCACAGAAGTATGAAGCTGCCGGAAACAGTGAAGAGTAAAATCACAGACTTCCTTCTGCTCTCCATCTCTGGGTCACTGCGATTCTCTCCCTCTCTCTGACCCCTCAGTCCCTTACGGACTCGACTGGCCACTAAAATGTGTCTGACTGTCAGAGCGTTGAGCAGCAGAATTAAAGGGAATGGGAGCAATGGGGTTAAAACCATATCTAACCAGTCAAATCCCATCCACCCGGGCTCAGTATAATAGCTTGGCTTATCACGACAGCCCCATGGTACATTGTCGATTATCTCTTCAGGTTCAGTTATAAAGTAGAAGGGGATGTTTTTTGAACAGAGCAGAATGCAGGTTGTTGCGAGAACCACAGCCGCAGTTTTCTCGGTGCAATATTTAGTTTTCAGCTTCTGACAACAAATGGCCACAAATCGATCAAAGGAGAATGTGACGGTGAACCAGACAGAACAGTCTGTGGCTGCACGATGTAGGACATAGTTAACACGACACACAAAGGTGATGCTCAGTAAAGATCCCGGGAAATAATAATGACTGATCCGAAACACAAAAACCTCAGTGACAATGACCATGAGATCTGCCGTTGCCATGGCCACCAGGTAGCGAGTGATGCAAGTGGAGAGTCCGCACTTCCGCCGGGACAGGATCACAATCGCCAGGAAATTAACTGGAAGAGAGAGAAGGGAAAAGAGACTGGAAATTACTGATCAAACATTCTCCGTGTCTGACCCAGACAGTAAGGGCAGGATTTTAGCACCAAAAACAGGTGGGTTGGGGCTGGGTCAGAGGTTAAAATTTAAAAGCCTCAACCCTGACCCCAGCCCACCTCCAACCCGCCCACTTCCGGGTTTAATGGAGTCGGGACAGGGGGCAGGTCAGACAACTGCTCCCAGGGGGCAGTTTGTTAATTTAAATATTGTGCTGAGACTGGAAGTCTGTGATTTAATCTGTTATCAGGTTTAACTTTGGCTGACTCGGTTTCTCCGACAAACCACACAAAGAAACCTGGGATTGGCGACAGGAACCCCTCTCCCAGAATGGGACACTCTCCCCTGTATCAGAACACCCCAGGATCGGACCCCTCCTCAAGGATCAGACCCCACCGAGATCAGACCCCCTGGGATCGGATTTCCTGGAATAGGAATCCTCCCCAAACCCAGGAGTTGGGGATCGGACATCTCTGGGATCAGACTGCCCGCCATATCCCGGGGTCATGGTTTTGTGCTGCACTGGTCCTGAGGCCTACTCCAGAGACCCCCTCCCCGACAGGAAGCCAAGTCTGTCAATAAGACGGATGTCAGGGGAACGTGCCCGTGCAAGGCTTTTGTGAGACCACACCTAGAATAATGTGCCCAGTTTTGGGGCTGAATTTAGTGAGCCCACCGCCAGTCGCCATTCCTGATTGGCACATGGGTGGCCACCCCGCTACGATCATGTGACAGGGGCAGGGGGCCAGATGCTGAATACAGAGTCTAATGGCCCCGTAACAGGTTCTGGTGAAATATTATAAAGGCCTACCAGTACTGCATTCATTCCTGCCTGGTTTAAAAGATTGTCCTCCAGAGTGTGTCAGCTGCCCCAGGACCCCTTCTGCTGTCTGATTGGCAAGGAGTTGATGGGTGGGCCCACAATGCAGCAGCATCTCCCTCGAGAATCTCCTCCAGGCTGCAAAGGAAAGGTGCAGGTCCTCTTCCCCAGCGATGGCAGGATGAGGGCCTTCTACCCAACCAAGCAAGCCTGGCCGGAGGTCGCAGAGGAGGTCAGCAGCCGCGGGGTCAACCCCCCTGAACAAGATGGAGAATGATCTCCTGCATTCTGGCAAAATGATTGTTCCTTATGTCACATTAAGGAGGAAGCGGGACATAGGGAGGGAGGTACCACAGAAGGGGGTTAAGCATCACTTCATCCTTACAGACAGCCTGGTAGATGCAGGAAGGATGTTCTGGATGATGGTAAAGTCCAGAACCAGAGGTCATAGTCTAAGGATGCGGGTAAACCTTTCAGGATGAAGATGAGGAGAAATTTCTTCACCCAGAGAGTGGTGAGACTGTGGAATTCACTACCACAGAAAGCAGTTGAGACCAAAACATTGTATGTTTTCAAGAACAGATGCATGGCTGCATTTTGACCACAGGCCACCCTCTTTCACAGCTCACCCCCATTAACTCTTACCTGAGTAACATAGAAAATAGGAGCAGGAGTAGGCCATTCGGCCCTTCGAGCCTGTTCCGCCATTCATTATGATCATGGCTGATCATCCAACTCAGTAACGTGTTCCCGCTTTTGCCCCATATCCTTTGATCCCTTTCGCTCGAACAGCTATATCTAACTCCTCTTGAAAACATACAATATTTTGCCCTCAACTGCTTTCTGTGGCAGTGAATTCCACAGGCTCACTACTCTCTGGGTGAAGAAATTTCTCCTCATCTCAGTCCTGAAAGGTTTACCCCGTATCCTTAGACTATGACCCCTGGTTCTGGACTCCCCCACTGTCGGGAACATCCTTCCTGCATCTACCCTGTCAAGTCCTGTTAGAATTTTATAGTTTTCGATGGGATCCCCCATCACTCTTCTGAACTCCGGTGAATATAATCCTAACCGACTCAATCTCTCTTCATATGCCAGTCCCGCCATCCCGGGAATCAGTCTGGTAAACTTTCACTGCATTCCCTCGATAGCAAGAACATCCTTCCTCAGAAAAGGAGACCAAAACTGCACACAGTATTCCAGGCCCTGTATAATTGCAGCAAGGCCAACATACCATTTGCCTTTTTTACCGCCTGTTGCACCTGCATGCTTACCTTCAGCGACTGGTGTACGAGAACACCCAGGTCTCATTGCATATTCCCGTCTCTCAGTTTATAGCCGTTCAGATAATAATCTGCCTTCCTGTTTTTGCTACCAAAGTGGATAACCTCACATTTATCCACATTATACTGCATCTGCCATGCATTACCACTCAACGTTCCAAATCACTCTGAAGCCTCTCTGCAGCCTCCTCACATCTCACCCGCCCACCCAGTTTTGTGTCATCTGCAAATTTGGAGATATTACATAGAACATAGAACATTATAGCGCAGTACCGGCCCTTCGGCCCTCGATGTGCGCAGACCTGTGAAACCATCTGACCTACACTATTCCATTTTCATCCATATGTCTATCCAATGACCACTTAAATGCCCTTAAAGTTGGCGAGTCTACTACTGTTGCAGGCAGGGCGTTCCACGCCCCTACTACTCTTCGTTCCCTACTACATTTAGTTCCCTCATCTGAATCATGAATCTATATTGTGAATAGCTGGGATCCTAGCACCGATCCCTGTGGTACCCCACTAGTCACTGACTGCCATTTGGAAAAAGACCCATTTATCCCTACTCTTTGTTTCCTGCCCGCCAACTAATTTTCTATCCATCGCAATACACTACCCCCAATCCCATGCGCTTTAATTTTAGACGCTAATCTCTTATGTGGGACTTTGTCGAAAGCCTTCTGAAAGTCCAAATAAACCACATCCACTGGCTCCCCCTCATCAGGGCGGCACAGTGGCGCAGTGGTTAGCACCGCAGCCTCACAGCTCCAGCGACCCGGGTTCAATTCTGGGTACTGCCTGTATGGAGTTTGCAAGTTCTCCCTGTGTCTGCGTGGGTTTCCTCCGGGTGCTCCGGTTTCCTCCCACATGCCAAAGACTTGCAGGTTGATAGGTAAATTGGCCATTAGCAATTGCCCCTCGTATAGGTAGGTGGTAGGGAAAATATAGGGACAGGTGGGGATCTGGTAAGAATATGGAATTAGTGTAGGATTAGTATAAATGGGTGGTTGATGGTCGGCACAGACTCGGTGGGCTGAAGGGCCTGTTTCAGTGCTGTATCTCTAAAAAAAAAACTCTACTAGTTACATCCTCGAAGAATTCTCGCAGATTTGTCAAGCATGACTTCCCTTCCGTAAATCATGCTAACTCTGTCCGATTCTACCACTGTTTTCTCAGTGCTCTGCTATAAAATCTTTGATAATGGACTCTAGAATTTTCCCCACTACTGACGTCAGGCTGACTGGTCTATAATTCCCTGTTTTCTCTCTACTTCCCTTTTTAAATAGTGGGGTTACATTAGCTACCCTCCAATCTGTAGGAACTGTTCCAGAGTCGATAGAATCTTGGAAGATGACCACCAATGCATCCATTATTTCTAGGGCCACTTCCTTAAGTACTCTGGGATGCAGACCATCAGGCCCTGGGGATTTATCGGCCTTCAATTCCATCAATTTCCCCAACGCCATTTCTCTACTAATACTGATTTCCTTCAGTTCCTCTCTCTCACTAAGCCCTGTGTTCCCCAACATTTCTGCTATGATATTTGTGTCCTCCGTCGTGAAGACAGAACCAAAGTATTATTTAGTTGGTCAGCCATTTCTTTATTCCCCATAATAAATTCCTCTGTTTCTGACTGTAAGTGACCTACATTTGTCTTCACCAATCTTTTTCTCTTCACGTACCTATAGAAACTTTTACAGTCAGTTTTTATGTTTCCCGCAAGCTTGCTCTCGTACTCTGTTTCCTCCTTCTTAATCAATCCCTTGGTCTTTCTTTGCTGAATTCTAAACTGCTACCAATCCTCAGGTCTGTTGTTTTTCCTGGCAAATTTATATGCCTCTTCCTTAGATCTAATGGTATCTCCAATTTCCCTTGTAAGCCATGGTTTGGCTACCTTTCCCGTTTTACTTTTGCGCCAGACAGGGATAAACAATTGTTGCAGTTCATCCATGTGCTCTTTGAATGTTTGCCATTGCCTATCCACCGTCATCCCTTTAAGTAACGTTTCCCAATCTGTCATGGCCAACCCGCACCTCATACCTTTGTAGTTTCCTTTACTAAGATTCAGGACCCTAGTCTCAGAATCAACTACATATTCTATCATATTATGGTTGCTCGTCCCCAAGGGGTCTCGCACCACTAGATTGTCAATTATTCCTCTCTCATTACACAATACCCAATCTAGAATGGCTTGTTCTCTGGTTGGTTCCTCAACGTATTGGTCCAGAAAACCATCCCATATACACTCCAAGAATTCCTCCAATATGGTATTGTGACTAATTTGATTTGCCCAATCTATATGCAGATTAAAGTCACCCATAATTACAGATGTTCCTTTATCGCATGCAGCTCTAATTTCCTGTTTAATGCCATTCCCAACACCACCACTGCAGTTTGCGGGGGTGGGGGTGGGGGGGTGGTCTATGTACAACGCCCACTAATGTTTTTTGCTCCTTAGTTTTTCTCAGCTCTGCCCATACAGATTCCACATCATCAGAGCAAATATCCTTCCTGACTATTGCATTAATTTCCTTTTTAACCAGCAATGCAACTCCACCACCTTTTGCTTTTTGTCTGTCCTTCCTAAATACTGAATATCCCTGGATGTTCATTTCCCATCCCTTGTCACCTTGCAGCCATGTTTCCATAATCCCAACTATATCATACCCGTTTACATCTATTTGCGTGATTAATTCATCCATTTTATTGCGAAGGCACAAAGCCTTAAGGCTGTTTTTTTTTAACATTACTTGTCCCCTTTCCACTGTTTTTCACTGTGGCCCTGTTTGATTCTGGCCCTTGATTTCTCTGCCTATCACTTTTCTTATTCCCCTTACTGTCTTTTGTTCTTGTCTTTGATCCCCCCTCCTCTGACTCCTTGCAAAGGTTCCCATCCCCCGACCATTTTAGTTTAAACCCTCCCAACCACTCTTTCAAATACTCCCCCGAGGACATCAGTCCCGGTCCTGCCCAGGTGTAACCCATCCAGTTTGTACTGGTCTCACCTCCCCCAGAACCGGTCCCAATGTCCTAGGAATCTAAAACCCTCCCCCTCACACCATCTCTTCAGCCATGTATTCATCCGCTATATCTTGCTATTTCTACACTGACTGGCACGTGGCACTGGTAGTAATCCTGAGATCACTACCATTGAGGTCCTACTTTTCAACTTACTTCCTAGTTCCCTATATTCTGCTTTTAGGACCTCATCCTTTTTTTTTAACCCATGTCGTTTGTACCAATGTGTACCACGACCACTGGCTGTTCACCCTCCCCTTTCAGAATGTCCTGTAACCGCTCTGAGACATCCTTGACCCTAACACCAGGAAGATAACATATCATCCTGGAGCCTCTTTCATGGCCACATAAACGCCTGTCTATTCCCCTTACAATTGAATCCCCCATAACTATTGCATTCCCACACTTTTTACTCCTCCCCTGTGCAGCAGAGCCAACCATGGTGCAACGAATTGGGCTGTTGCTGCTTTCCCCTGAGAGGCCATTCCCCCCAACAGTATCCAAAGCAGAAACAAAAACAAGAAATGCTGGATTCACTCAGCAGGTCTGGCAGCATCTGTGGAAAGAGAAGCAGAGTTAACGTTTCGGGTCAGTGACCCTTCTTCGGAACTGACAAATATTAGAAAAGTCACAGATTATAAACAAGTGAGGTGGGGGTTGGGCAAGAGATAACAAAGGAGAAGGTGCAGATTGGACCAGGCCACATAGCTGACCAAAAGGTCACGGAGCAAAGGCAAACAATATGTTAATGGTGTGTTGAAAGACAAAGCATTAGTACAGATTAGGTGTGAATATACTGAATATTGAACATCAGCAAGTGCAAACCTGAAGTATCCAAAGCAGTATACCTGTTTTGCAGGGGAATAGCCACAGGAGATTCCTGCACTGTCTGCCTAGTCCTCTTGCTCTGTCTGGTGGTCACCCATTCCCTTCCTGCCTGTGAGATCTGAGCGTGCGGTGTGACCACCTCTCCATACGTGCTATCCACGATACTCTCCGCCTCGTGGATGCTCCACAGTGTCCCCAGCTGCCGCTCCAGCTCCGAAACCCGGGCTTCCAGGAGCTGCAGCTGGACACACTTCCTGCACACATGCTGGTCCCGGGCACTGGAAATGTTCCCGGCTTCCGACATGGAGCATGAGGAGCACACCTTGGCATGACTTAACCCTTTAAATTAAATTAAACCTTCTGGAAGATCTTAATGTCCAATTCTCTCAATTATTCTAGGGCCCGTCTTTCCTGGTCCTCATTACCACAGAACTCCCTAAAAAAAACACTACTTACTATATTTGAAATAAACTTTAAACTTTTAAACTTTTCTTACCTGAGATTGTTACCCAGCTATTTAGAGATATTCCCTAACAGCAGTGACACACCACCCAATCACCTTGCAGCTCTCCTGTGACGCCACTGATGGCTTTTTTTTCCCAAAACTCTTGTGCACTGGAAGAGGTCCGACTGCACTTGGCATTCTCCCCACAGGTCCGACTGCTCTCCGCTCCACTCCTGAAGGTGAGAGACTGGGCCTCGATCCTTGGGTTCGATTTATAGTCTTCACTCTCAGTATTCTCCCCACAGGTCCGACTGCTCTCCGCTCTGCTCCTGAAGGCAAGAGATTGGGCCTCGATCCTCGGGTTCGATTTATAGTCTTCACTCTCGGTGTTCTCCCCACAGGTCTGACTGCTCTCCGCCCCGCTCCTGAAGGTGAGAGACTGGGCTTCGATCCTTGTCACCGGAGCGGCGGCAGGTGGAACTGGGAGGAACCGCATCCTGAGTGGGACCTGAAAAGCAGAGAGTGGGGCTCAAGGACCTTACTCACCTAAAGGCAGGAGCAGCGGCTGGCTCTCGCTCTCTGTGGCAGCATGCGCTTAGATTCAAAAGAGGAGAAAAAGACTTACAGTGACATCACAGGAAATGTGTGCAGGAAGTGTATCCATCTGCAGCTACTGGCTAGCCGCATTATGGAGCTGGAGCTGCGGGTGGATTCACTGTGGAGCATCCGTGATGCTGAGGACATCGTGGATAGCACGTTTAGCGAGGTGGTCACACCGCAGGTAATGGATACACAGGCAGAAAAGGGATGGGTGACCACCAGATGGAGTAATAGGTGCAGGCAGGTAGTGCAGGAGTCCCCTGTGGCTATCCCCCTCTCAAACAGATATACCGATTTGGATACTGTTGGGACGGGGGGGGGGGTGGGGGGTGGAGGATGGCCTCCTAGGGGAAAGCAGAAACAGCCAAGTTCGTAACACCACGGATGGATCTGCTACACAGCAGGGGAGAAAAGACTGAGAGAGCCATAGTGATAGGAGATTCAATTGTAAGGGGAGCAGACAGCCATTTTTTTTCTTTTGCAGCGGCGACAGGGAGAGCGAGGTGGCAGCTGGGTAAGTAAGTCCCATATATTTGGGCAGCGGCTGAACCCGAGACACTACACCTGTCGTGTCTCCCACCTGCCCTCCTCCTCTAACCAAAAGAAAAAGGACTCGGTGGTGTGCAGATAAGGTAAGGCTTTTTCTATTTTTTTTTCTGTTTGATTGGTAAAAACTTTTCGTTCCTTTTTCATTTATCTAAATTGAGACTAAGTTAAGCTTAAGATTGAAAACGGCAGGAGATCTCAGACAACAAAAACAAGAAATGCTGGAATCACTCAGCAGGTCTGGAAGCATCTGTGGAAAGAGAAGCAGAGTTAACGTTTCGGGTCAGTGACCCTTCTTCGGAACTGACAAATATTAGAAAAGTCACAGATTATAAGCAAGTGAGGTGGGGGTGGGGCATGAGATAACAAAGGAGAAGGTGCAGATTGGACCAGGTCACATAGCTGACCAAAAGGTCACGGAGCAAAGGCAAACAATATGTTCATGGTGTGTTGAAAGACAAAGCATTAGTGCAGATTAGGTATCAATACACTGAATATTAAACAGCAGCAAGTGCAAACCTGAAAAAAAAAACCTGAAAAACACAGTGGGTAAGCAAACTGAACAAACTAAGATGAAATGAAATAAATGCAAAAAAAGATTGTAAAAAATGTAAAAAAGAATGTAAAAAAAAAGGAAGAAAAAATAACTAAAAATGAAAGTAAAATGGGGGGCTGTCATGCTCTGAAATTATTGAACTCAATGTTCAGTCCGGCAGGCTGTAGTGTGCCTAATCGGTAGATGAGATGCTGTTCCTCGAGCTTGCGTTGATGTTCACTGGAACACTGCAGCAATCCCAGGACAGAGATGTGAGCATGAGAGCAGGGGGGAGTGTTGAAATGGCAAGTAACCGGAAGCTCAGGGTCCTGCTTGCGGACTGAGCGGAGATGTTCCGCAAAGCGGTCACCCAGTCTGCGCTTGGTCTCCCCAATGTAGAGGAGACCTTACTGTGAGCAGCGAATACAGTATACTACATTGAAAGAAGTACAAGTAAATCGCTGCTTCACCTGAAAGGAGTGTTTGGGGCCTGGGATAGTGAGGAGAGAGGAGGTAAATGGGCAGGTATTACACCTCCTGCGATTGCAGGGGAAGGTGCCCTGGGACGGGGACGAGGTGGTGGGGGTAATGGAGGAGTGGACCAGGGTGTCGCGGAGGGAACGATCCCTTCGGAATGCTGACAGGGGAAGGGAGGGGAAGATGCGACTGGTAGTGTCATCACGCTGGAGGTGGCGAAAATGGCGGAGGATGATCCTTTGGATATGGAGGCTGGTGGGATGAAAAGTGAGGACAAGGGGAACCCTGTCACGGTTCTGGGAGGGAGGGGAAGGGGTGTGGGTAGAGGTGCGGGGAATGGGTCGGACACGGTTGAGGGCCCTGTCAACCACAGTGGGGGGAAATCCTCGGTTGAGGAAAAAGGAGGTCATATCAGAAGCACCGTCATGGAAGGTAGCATCATCAGACCAGATGCGTCGGAGACGGAGAAACTGGGAGAATGGAATGGAGTCCTTACAGGAGGTAGGGTGTGAAGAACTGTAGTCGAGGTAGCTGTGGGAGTCGGTGGGCTTATAATGGATATTGGGAGACAATCTATCCCCAGAGACAGAGAAGTCGAGGAAGGGAAGGGAAGTGTCAGAGATGGACCATGTAAAGGTGAGAGAAGGGTGGAAATTGGAAGCAACAGGAGATCTCAGACCCGTGTTATGCTCCTCTTGCTCAATGTGGGAGCTCAGGGACACGGCTGACGTCCCTGACTCCTTCACGTGCTCTAAGTGTGTCCAGCTGCAGCTCTTGTTAGACCGCATGACGACTCTGGAGCTGCGGATGGACTCACTTTGGAGCATCCGCGATGCTGAGGAGGTCGTGGATAGCACGTTTAGCGAATTGGTCATACCGCAGATTAGGATTGCTGAAGGAGAAAGGAAATGGGTGACCAAAAGGCAGAGAAACAGCAGGAAGGCAGCGCAGGTGTCCCCTGCGGTCATCTCCCTCCAAAACAGGTAAAACGTTTTGGATACTGTTGGGGGAGATGGCTCGCCAGGGAAAGGCAGCAGTAGCCAGGTTCATGGCACCGTGGCTGGATCTGCTGTTCAGAAGGGCTGGAAAAAGAGTGGAAGGGCGATAGTCACAGGGGATTTGATTGTAAGGAGAGTAGATCGGCGTTTCTGTGGTCAAAAACGAGACTCCCGAATGGTATGCTGCCTCCCAGGTGCACGGGTCAGGGATGTCTCAGATCGGCTGCAGAACATTCTGAAGGGGGATTGTGAACAGCCAGTTGTCCTTGTGCACATAGGCACCAATGATATAGGTAAAAAATGGGATGAGGTCCTACAAGCAGAATTTAGGCAATTAGGAGCCAAGTTAAAAAGTAGGACCTCAGAGGTAGTAATCTCAGGATTGCTACCAGTGCCACGTGATAGTCAGAGTAAAAATGAAAGAATAGTCAGGATGAATGCGTGTCTTGAGAGATGGTGCAGGAGGGAGGGGTTCAGATTTTTGGGACATTGGAACCGGTTCTGGGGGAGGTGGGACTATTACAAATTGGACAGTCTACACCTGGGCCGGACTGGAACCAATGTCCTTGGGGGTGCTTTTGCTAACGCTGTTGGGGAGGGTTTAAACTAATGGGCAGGGGGATGGGAACCAAATGAGGAGGTCAGTGGACAGTAAGGAGGTCGTAACTAAAGCCCGTAAGAAACTAGATAATGAAGTCAGCGTGACTAAGGGGAAGAGTAGGCAGGGAGAAGATGATGAAAGCAAAGGGACTGGTGGTCTGAGGTGTATTTGTTTTAATGCAAGAAGTGTAGTAGGTAAGGCAGATGAACTTAGGGCTTGGATTAGTACCTGGGAGTATGATGTTATTGCTATTACTGAGACTTGGTTGAGGGAAGGGCATGATTGGCAACAAAATATCCCAGGATATCGATGCTTCAGGCGGGATAGAGAGGGAGGTAAAAGGGGTGGAGGAGTTGCATTACTGGTCAAAGAGGATATCACAGCTGTGCTGAAGGAGGGCACTATGGAGGACTCGAGCAGTGAGGCAATATGGGCAGAACTCAGAAATAGGAAGGGTGCGGTAACAATGTTGGGGCTGTACTACAGGCCTCCCAACAGCGAGCGTGAGATAGAGGTACAAATATGTAAACAGATTATGGAAAGATGTGGGAGCAACAGGGTGGTGGTGATAGGAGATTTTAATTTTCCCAACATTGACTGGGATTCACTTAGTGTCAGAGGTCAAGATGGAGCAGAATTTGTAAGGAGCATCCAGGAGGGTTTCCAGAGCAGTATGTAAATAGTCCAACTCGGGAAGGGGCCATACTGGACCTGGTGTTGGGGAATGAGCCCGGCCAGGTGGTTGAAGTTTCAGTAGGGGACTACTTTGGGAATAGTGATCAGAATTCCGTAAGTTTTAGAATACTCATGGACAAAGACGAGAGTGGTCCTAAAGGAAGAGTGCTAAATTGGGGGAAGGCCAACTATACCAAAATTCGGCAGGAGCTGGGGAATGTAGATTGGGAGCAGCAGTTTGAAGATAAATCCACATTTGATATGTGGGAGGCTTTTAAAGAGAGGTTGATTAGCGTGCAGGAGACACATGTTCCTGTGAAAATGAGGGACAGAAATGGCAAGATTAGGGAACCATGGATGCCAGGTGAAATTGTGAAACTAGCTAAGAGGAAAAAGGAAGCATACATAAGGTCCAGGCGGCTGAAGAAAGACGAAGCTTTGGAAGAATATCGGGAATGGAGGACAAATCTGAAACGAGGAATTAAGAGGGCTAAAAGGGGTCATGAAATATCTTTAGCAAACAGGGTTAAGGAAAATCCCAAAGCCTTTTATTCATATATAAGGAGCAAGAGGGTAACTGGAGAAAGGATTGGCCCACTCAAGGACAAAGGAGGAAAGTTATGCGTGGAGTCAGAGAAAATGGGTGAGATTCTAAACGAATACTATGCATCGGTATTCACCGAGGAGAGGGACATGACGGATGTTGAGGTTAGGAATAGATGTTTGATTACTCCAGGAAGTGTTGGGTATTCTAAAAGGCATTAAGGTGGACAAGTCCCCAGGTCCGGATGGGATCTATCCCAGGTTACTGAGGGAAGCGAGAGAGGAAATAGCTGGGCCCTTAACAGATATCTTTGCAACATCCTTAAACATGGGTGAGGTCCCGGAGGACTGGAGAATTGCTAATGTTGTCCCCTTGTTTAAGAAGGGTAGCAGGGATAATCCAGGTAATTATAGAGCAGTGAGCCTGACGTCAGTGGTAGGGAAGCTGCTGGAGAAGATACTGAGGGATAGGATCTATTCCCATTTGGAAGAAAGTGGGCTTATCAGTGATAGGCAACATGGTTTTGTACAGGGAAGGTCATGTCTTACCAACTTAATAGAATTCTTTGAGGAAGTGACAAAGTTGATTGATGAGGGAAGGGCTGTAGATGTCATATACATGGACTTCAGTAAGGCGTTTGATAAGGTTCCCCATGGTAGGCTGATGGAGGAAGTGAAGTCGCATGGGGTCCAAGATGTACTAGCTAGATGGATAAAGAACTGGCTGGGCAACAGGAGACAGAGAGTAGCAGTGGAACGGAGTTTCTCAAAATGGAGACGTGTGACCAGTGGTGTTCCACAGGGATCTGTGCTGGGATCACTGTTGTTTGTGATATACATAACTGATTTGGAGGAAAGTATAGGTGGTCCGATTAGCAAGTTTGCAGACGACACTAAGATTGGTGGAGAAGCAGATAGTGAAGGGGACTGTCAGAGAATACAGCAGAATATAGATAGATTGGAGAGTTGGGCAGAGAAATGGCAGATGGAGTTCAATCCGGGCAAATGCGAGATGATGGATTTTGGAAGATCCAATTCAAGACTGAACTATACAATAAATGTAAAAGTCCTGGGGAAAATTGATGTACAGAGAGATTTGGGTTTTCAGGTCCATTGTTCCCTGAAGGTGGCAACGCAGGTCAATCGAGTGGTCAAAAAGGCATACGGCATGCTTTCCTTCATCGGACGGGGTATTGAGTACAAGAGTTGGCAGGTCATGTTACAGTTGTATAAGACTTTGGTTCGGCCACATTTGGAATACTGCGTGCAGTTCTGGTCACCACATTACCAAAAGGATGTAGATGCTTTGGAGAGGGTGCAGAGGAGGTTCACCAGGATGTTGCCTGGTATGGAGGGCGCTAGCTATGAAGAGGGGTTGAGTAGATTAGGATTATTTTCATTAGAAAGACGGAGGTTGAGGGGGGACCTGATTGAGGTGTACAAAATCATGAGAGGTATAGACAGGGTGGATAGCAAGAAGCTTTTTCCCAGAGTGGGGGATTCAATTACTAGGGGTCACGAGTTCAAAGTGAGAGGGGAAAAGTTTAGGGGGGATATGCGTGGAAAGTTCTTTATGCAGAGGGTGGTGGGTGCCTGGAACTCGTTGCCAGCGGAGGTGGTAGACGCGGGCACAATAGCGTCTTTTAAGATGTATCTAGACAGATACATGAATTGGCAGGAAGCAAATTGATACAGACCCTTTGAAAATAGGCGACAGGTTTAGATAGAGGATCTGGATCGGCGCAGGCTTGGAGGGCCGAAGGGCCTGTTCCTGTGCTGTAATTTTCTTTGTTCTTTGTTCTTTGTACTCCAGGATGGTATGTTGCCTTCCTGGTGCTAGGGTCAAGGATGTTTCAGAATGGCTGCAAGACATTCTGAAGGGGGAGGGTGAACAGCCAGTGGTCGTGGTACATGTCAGTACCAACGACATAGGTAGCAAAAAAGATGAGGTCCAGCAAGACAAATTTAAGAAGTTAGGAGCAAAATTAAAAGGCTGGGCCTCAAAGGGAGTAATCTCAGGATTACTTCCTGTGCCACGTGTTAGTGAGTGCAGGAACAGAATAGACCAGATTAATGCGTGGCTGGAGAAATGGTGCAGGAGGGAGGTATTTAGATTCCTGGGACATCGGGACCGGTTCTGGGGAAGGTGGGACCTGTACAAGCGGGACAGGTTACACCCAGGCAGGACCAGAACCGATATCCTCTAGGGGGCATTTGCTGGTGCTGTTGGGGAGGATTTAAACTCGAATGGCAGGGGGATGGGAACCTGAGCGGGGAGATTGAGGAGGAGTAAACAAGGATAGAAACGAAAGACAGGAAAGAAAAAGGCAAAAGTCGAAGGCTTAGAAATCAAGGGCAAGAAACAAATAGGGCCATAGTTTGAAATAATGCTAAGATGACTAAGAATGTTAAAAATACAAGCCTAAAGACATTGTGTCAATGTGTGGAGTATCGCAATAAGGTAGGCAAATTAACCACGCAAATAGATGTAAATGGATACAATATAGTTGAGATTACAGAGACATGGCTGCAGGGTGACCAAGGATGGGAACTGAACATCCAAGGTTATTCAATATTTAGGAAGGACAGGCAAAAAGGGAAAGGAGGTGGAGTAGCATTGTTAGTAAAAGAGGAAATCAATACAATAGTGAGGAAGGATATTAGGTCAGAGAATCCTGTTGTGGAATCTGTATGGGTGGAGCTAAGAAACACCAATGGCCAGAAAACATTGGTGGGGGTTGTATATCGACCCCCAAACAGCAGTGGAGATGTAGAGGATGGCATTAAACAGGAAATTAGAGACGTATGCAATAAGGGTGCAACTGTAATTATGGGTGACTTTAATCTACATCTCGATTGAGAAGCCAAATTACTTAAAGGGCTGACAGTGGATAGGCAATGGCTAGCATTTAAAGAGCACATGGATGAATTACAACATTTGTTCATTCCTGTCTGGGGCAAAAATAAAGCAGGAAGGGTGGCTCAACTGTGGCTTACAAAAGAAATTAGGGCTATTATTAGATCCAGGAGGAGAAATATAAAATGGCCAGAACAAGCAGCAAACCTGAGGATTGGGAGCAGTTTGGAATTCAGCAAAGGAGGACAAAGGGATTGATTAAGAAGGGGAAAATAGAGTATGAGAGTAAGCTTACAGAGAACATAAAAACTGACTGTAAAAAGCTTCTATAGATATGTGAAGAGAAAAAGATTAGTGAAGACAAATGTGTGTCCCTTACAGTCAGAAACAGGGGAAATTATTATGGGGAACAAAGAAATGGCAGACCAATTAAATACATACTTTGGTTCTGTCTTCACAAAGGAGGACACAAATTACCTCCCAGAAAGGTTGGGGAACAGAGGATCTAGTGAGAAGGAGCAACTGTATGAAATCAGTATTAGTAGGGAAATGGTGTTGGGGAAATTGGTGGGATTGAAGGCCGATACAACCCCAGGGCCTGATAATCTCCATCCCAGAGTAGTAAGGCAGTGGCCTGAGAAATAGCGGATGCATTGCTGGTCACTTTGCAAAATTCTATAGACTCTGGAACAGTTCCAATGGATTGGAGGGTAGCTAATATCAACCCACTATTTAGAAAAGGAGGTAAAGAGAAAGCAGAGAATTATAGACCGGTTAGCCTGACATCAGTAGTGGGGAAAATGCTAGAGTCCATTATAAAAGATGGAACAGCAGAGCACTTGGAAAACAATGACAGGATCGGACAACATGGATTTATGAAAGGGAAATAATCATGCTTGACAAATCTACTAAAATTCTTTGAGGGTATAACTATTAGAATAGATAAGGGAGAACCAGTGGATGCGGTTTATTTGGACTTTCAGAAGGCTTTCGATAAGGTCCCACATGAAAGCTTAGCGTGCAAAATGAAAGCACATGGAATTGGGGGTAGTGTATTGCGATGGATAGAAAATTGGTTGGCAGGCACGAAACAAAGAGTAGGAATAAACGGGTCTTTTTCCAAGTGGCAGGCAGTAACTAGTGGGGTACTGCAGGGATCAGTGCTCGGACCCCAGCTATTCACAATATATATTAATGATATAGATGAGGGAATTCAATGTAATATATCCGAATTTGCAGACAACACAAAGCGGGGTGGGTGTGTGAGCTGTGAGGAGGATGCAGAGAGGCTTCAGGGTGAATTGGACAGGTTGAGTGAGTGGGCAAATACATGGCAGATGCAGTATAATGTAGATGAATGTGAGGTTATCCACTTTGGTGGCAAAAACAGAAAGGCAGGTTATTATTTGAATGGCGATAGTTTGGGAAAGGAGGAGGTGAAGTGAGACCTGGGTGTCCTTGTGAACCAGTCGCTGAAAGTAAGCATGCAGGTACAGCAGGTAGTTAAGAAGGCAAATGGTATGTTGGCCTTCACAGCGAGAGGATTCGAGTACAGGCGCAGGGATGTCTTGCTGCAATTATACAGGGCCTTGGTGAGACCACATCTGGAATACTGTGTGCAGTTTTGGTCTCCTTATCTGAGGAAGGATGTTCTTGCTATGGAGGGAGTGCAGCGAAGGTTCACCAAGCTGAATCCTGGGATGACAGAAATGACTTTCATTGCAGCAGCTTTTTCGGGAGCAGCGAGTGAGCAGCTGGGAAGGTCAGTTTGAAAGTAAATTTAATTTCCTTTTGTTTTTCGGCGGTGGCCAGGGGGCTGCTGGGTAAGTAAAACACTATATATTTGGGCGGTTTAAAATAACTTTCCTTTCATTGCAGCAGCTTTTTTCGGGAGCAGCGAGTGAGCAGCTGGGAAGGTCAGTTTGAAAGTAAATTTAATTTCCTTTTGTTTTTCGGCGGTGGCCAGGGGGCTGCTGGGTAAGTAAAACACTATATATTTAGGCGGTTTAAAATAACTTTCCTTTCATTGCAGCAGCTTTTTTCGGGAGCAGCGAGTGAGCAGCTGGGAAGGTCAGTTTGAAAGTAAATTTAATTTCCTTTTGTTTTTCGGCGGTGGCCAGGGGGCTGCTGGGTAAGTAAAACACTATATATTTGGGCGGTTTAAAATAACTTTCCTTTCATTGCAGCAGCTTTTTTCGGGAGCAGCGAGTGAGCAGCTGGGAAGGTCAGTTTGAAAGTAAATTTAATTTCCTTTTGTTTTTCGGCGGTGGCCAGGGGGCTGCTGGGTAAGTAAAACACTATATATTTAGGCGGTTTAAAATAACTTTCCTTTCATTGCAGCAGCTTTTTTCGGGAGCAGCGAGTGAGCAGCTGGGAAGGTCAGTTTGAAAGTAAATTTAATTTCCTTTTGTTTTTCGGCGGTGGCCAGGGGGCTGCTGGGTAAGTAAAACACTATATATTTGGGCGGTTTCTGAACCCGAGACACCACACTTGTCGTGTCTCCCACCCGCCCTCCTCCTCTAACCAAAAAAAAAAAGGACTCGGTGGGGTGTTTATAAGGTAAGGCTTTTTCGATTTCTCTGGTTTTATTGTGATTGGTAAAAACGTTTCGTTCCTTTTTCATTTAACTAAGTTAAGCTTAAGATTAAAAATGGCAGGAGATCTCAGACCCGTGTCATGCTCCTCTTGCTCAATGTGGGAGCTCAGGGACATGGCTGATGTCCCTGACTCCTTCACGTGCAGGAAGTGTGTCCAACTGCAGCTCTTGTTAGACCGCATGACGGCTCTCGAGCTGCGGATGGACTCACTTTGGAGCATGCGCGATGCTGAGGAGGTCGTGGATAGCACGTTTAGTGAATTGGTCACACCGCAGATTAGGATTGCTGAGGGAGAAAGGGAATGGGTGACCAAAAGGCAGAGAAAGAGCAGGAAGGCAGCGCAGGAGTCCCCTGCGGTCATCTCCCTCCAAAACAAGTATACCGTTTTGGATACTGTTGGGGGAGATGGCTCACCAGGGGAAGGCAGCAGTAGCCAGGTCCATGGCACCGTGGCTGGCTCTGCTGTTCAGAAGGGCGGGAAAAAGAGTGGAAGGGCTATAGTCGTAGGGGATTCGATTGTAAGGGGAGTAGATAGGCGGTTCTGTGGTCGAAAACGAGGCTCCCGAATGGTATGTTGTCTCCCAGGTGCACGGGTCAGGGATGTCTCAGATCGGCTGCAGAACATTCTAAAGGGGGAGGGTGAACAGCCAGTTGTCATTGTGCACATAGGCACTAATGATATAGGTAAAAAACGGGATGAGGTCCTACAAGCAGAGTTTAGGGAGTTAGGAGCCAAGTTAAAAAGTAGGACCTCAGAGGTAGTAATCTCAGGATTACTACCAGTGCCACGTGATAGTCAGAGTAAAAATGAAAGAATAGTCAGGATGAATGCGTGGCTTGAGAGATGGTGCAGGAAGGAGGGGTTCAGATTTTTGGGACATTGGGACCGGTTCTGGGGGAGGTGGGACTATTACAAATTGGACGGTCTACACCTGGGCCGGACTGGAACCAATGTCCTTGGAGGTGCTTTTGCTAACGCTGTTGGGGTAATTATAGACCTGTGAGCCTGACGTCAGTGGTAGGGAAGCTGCTGGAGAAGATACTGAGGGATAGGATCTATTCCCATTTGGAAGAAAATGGGCTTATCAGTGATAGGCAACATGGTTTTGTGCAGGGAAGGTCATGTCTTACCAACTTAATAGAATTCTTTGAGGAAGTGACAAAGTTGATTGATGAGGGAAGGGCTGTCGATGTCATATATATGGACTTCAGTAAGGCGTTTGATAAGGTTCCCCATGGCAGGCTGATGGAGAAAGTGAAGGCGCTTGGGGTCCAAGGTGTACTAGCTAGATGGATAAAGAACTGGCTGGGCAACAGGAGACAGAGAGTAGCAGTAGAGGGGAGTTTCTCAAAATGGAGACGTGTGACCAGTGGTGTTCCACAGGGATCCGTGCTGGGACCACTGTTGTTTGTGATATACATTAATGATTTGGAGGAAAGTATAGGTGGACTGATTAGCAAGTTTGCAGACGACACTAAGATTGGTGGAGTAGCAGATAGTGAAGGGGACTGTCAGAGAATACAGCAGAATATAGATAGATTAGAGAGTTGGGCAGAGAAATGGCAGATGGAGTTCAATCAGGGCAAATGCGAGGTGATGCATTTTGGAAGATCCAATTCAAGAGTGAACTATACAGTAAATGGAAAAGTCCTGGGGAAAATTGATGTCCAGAGAGATTTGGGTGTTCAGGTCCACTGTTCCCTGAAGGTGGCAACGCAGGTAAATAGAGTGGTCAAGAAGGCATACGGCATGCTTTCCTTCATCGGACGGGGCATTGAGTACAAGAGTTGGCAGGTCATGTTACAGTTGTATAGGACTTTGGTTCGGCCACATTTGGAATACTGCGTACAGTTCTGGTCGCCACATTATCAAAAGGATGTGGATGCTTTGGAGAGGGTGCAGAGGAGGTTCACCAGGATGTTGCCTGGTATGGAGGGCGCTAGCTATGAAGAGAGGTTGAGTAGATTAGGATTATTTTCATTAGAAAGACGGAGGTTGAGGGGGGACCTGATTGAGGTGTACAAAATCATGAGAGGTATAGACAGGGTGGACAGCAAGAGGCTTTTTCCCAGAGTTGGGGTTTCAATTACTAGAGGACACGAGTTCAAAGTGAAAGGGGAAATGTTTAGGGGGGATATGCGTGGAAAGTTCTTTACGCAGAGGGTGGTGGGCACCTGGAACGCGTTGCCAGCGGAGGTGGTAGACGCGGGCACGATGGAGTCTTTTAAGATGTATCTAGACAGATACATGAATGGGCAGGAAGAAAAGAGATACAGAACCTTAGAAAATAGGCGACATGTTTAGAGAGAGGATCTGGATCGGCGCAAGCTTGGAGGGCCGAAGGGCCTGTTCCTGTGCTGTAATTATCTTTGTTCTTTTGTTCTTTGACTTATGAAGAGAGATTGGGTCGATTAGGCTTGTATTCGCTAGAGTTCAGAGAAATGAGAGGGGATCTCACACAAACCTACAAAATTCTAACAGGACTTGACGGGGTAGATGCAGGAAGGATGTTCCCGATGGCGGGGGAGTCCCTGGGATCATAGTCCAAGGATAAAAGGTAAGCCCTTTAGGACTGAGATGAGGAGGGATTTCTTCACCCAGAGAGTGGTGAACCTGTGGAATTATCTACCACAGAAAGCAGTTGAGGCCAAATCATTAAATATATTCAAGAAAGAGTTAGTTATCGTTCTCAGGGCTGAAGGGATCAAAGAATACGGGGAGAAAACGGGAACAGGGTACTGAGTTTGGATGATCAGCCCTGATCATATCGAATGTTGGTACAGGCTCAAAGGGGCCGAATGGCCTACGCCTGCTCCTATTTATCTATGTTTCTATGTTTCTAACTCCCCTGAAAGCTGACGGGAGGATGAGCTATATGGGGAAGCCTCAGTAGGGGAAGAGGAGCTGCCACTAGCAAAATTGTCATGTTGATGTCTCTGTGAAGTGTAACTATTGCCTTCTTTCCACTTGCAGGACAGGAGAACCCATAATGACAGGGAGACATCATGGACTGACAGAGGCATCTCAGATACCAGACTTCTCTCCACAGCTGAGGAGGAGGCACTTGAACAACAGGGAACCAGGGCAGTCCCTCAAATGTGGGTGGTGAGACTGGAGTCTCAGGACAAGAGAGTGAGAATTGGCTCCACTGACATATAGTTCACTTCTGGAGAACCCTCTCCCTCCCCCCATGGTTGGTATGAGAGCTGCTTATCCTAACCTACACATGTTTGTGTTCTCTTATGTCGGTCAGCATCTACATGAGACTCCACGTGATGGCGACAAACCTCTACCTATGAGGTGGATCAGGACTCAGAGGAAGCACTGTCCCATGACTCTCCAACACCTTCCAGCAGCACAGATACTTTCACCTCGGTGGGTTTAAGGTCAGCTGTATGGGCAGGGTCACAGACTGGTGAGAACACTGTGCATGCGCCCGAGTAGCTGGCTGAGGCTGGTACAGCCGAGGCCACTAACAGTCGGAGGATTGAGGGTGGCCAGGTCCAAGCTGAACCCCAAGCTGTTGACAAGCCTCTGGTCTTGACAGCACAGGACATGATGGAGTTGCAAAGAGAGGTAAGGCAACAACTGGCAGAGCTGCCAGCGGCAATGCACAACCATCATCGGGCGATGGAGGACTCCATCATGGCATGAGTACTGCCATGTCCCAGGCATATAAGTGAATGGCTTCCTCCATCGAGAGGTTAGTGACCCTCATGGAGAACCAGATCCCATAGATGCACGCAGACATGCACACCATGAGCTTGATTCACCCAATTGGCAAGACTCGAGAAGGATGAGGCCCCAAAAGGCTTTTGCAGCTCCTCGTCTTTCTCTGTTCAGCAGGGAGGTTCAAGTGAGCCTTGATAGGGAGGAGGAGAGGCCTCCGTGGTATATTGTAACATCTTTTGTATACTGCCTCTCTGCTGCCCTCTCTGTTGGGAGGTGTGAATAAAAACTTCCAACATGGCTGCTCCCAGTTAAGAACTCATGTTAGTTTTACACTGAATATACAACGGAAACATAACGAAAGGGAGGGGTTGATTTATTTTTTATACTTTATTCAAAATATTACGGTCTGAAGAACATTTGGACACAATTTTTGGAACTCCCAATAAACTCATTGTGAGGCAGTTTGAGCAATTTGAAAGATTGCTTTGTGTATCTGCAATTCATGTAAAACTGCAAATCAACGAGTGCGTGATTTTTAAAAAATATGGCACTGGAGGCACATTTTGGGGCAATGAAGCAATTTAACACGAACAAAGATAACAGGGGTAATTATGAAAGAAGCTTACACATTTGGCTGCAAGCTAACAAACTCATAGATGAGGATGAAGTGAATGTTTTCCTCACCATGATGGGGCCAAATGTGTTTGAGGTTGTGTTTAACCAATGTTGCCCAAGAGACCCCAGTACTTTGGACTATTCTGATATAAATGAGATTCTGGACTCATATTATGGCTCAACTAAGAATGAAATTACACTCCAAGTTACACTCTGTGAAAGGAAGCAGTTGCCAAGTGTGTTTATTACATATTATATCCTTGAATTAAATAAACTGTCTTGTCACTCTGCTTATGGTGCTAACTTAGAAATCAACCTTGGAGACACATTCGTTGGAGGTCTAAAGAACAGTAAAATCCAGGCCAAGCTTTCTTGTAAAGGCAATAAACTGATGTGGAAGGAGGCCTGCGATGAGGCCACAGTCATGGAAATAGCAGGAAGAGATAGCAGCCGATTTCAAGGAAGTTCTTTTCTAAGCCGTCAGGGAAGATCTCAGCAGGAACCAGGCAGCCGAATACACAGACTCAGAGTTAGTAATTAAGATGCTGTCACTGCCATGGTAGTCACCAACCATCCAAATGCTCCCATTTCCTGTAAACGTGCTAAGCCTGTGGGAAAGTCAGTAAAAAGCCAGACGGCATGCAGAAGTCAAATAAACAATAATGCACCAGGTCGAGGTCGTGGTAGACCTAAAGCTAGATTGGGCTCCTGGAAGCCCTCAAATGTCAGAAAGCAAGGGAAACAGAACATGGAAATTGATAGAAAAATGGCTGAAGATATAATTTCAGCACCCGCTGTAAAAATAAAAATCCAGGATTCACAACTTATGTTCATCATCAATACAGCCACAGCATTGTCTGTTATCACAGGAGGAGAATACAAGAAGTCACTAAGTCACATTCCTTTATGACAAACTGGTTTGAAAATGACTAGTTATTGCAATAACAGTATTCCAGTATTAGGTGAAGTGAGTGTTAAGGTGGAATACATCCTATTAATTGCTATTAGTGGTAGTAGGAGGGATAAAAGTCTCCCTGATGGAAAGAAATTGGCTTAAGGATATACGTTTAACCGAGGCTGTGGTATTTACAGTAGGGATCAGTAACAGTACGTTTAAGATTGAGGAAGTGAAGACAGATTCATTTTTTATCCCATGAGTTACCTAGAAATTACTTTACATAATAACTGACATGCCAATGTCCGCCAGAGACATTTCCGAAGAAACTCATAAGGATGTAAAGTCGTCAATTATGTCATGAATGGTTGGTCTAAAAAGAGTGCGATGATGAGAAACTGCCGGAGTATTTTGCCTGTAGAAATGAACGAAGTATAGAACAAGGTTGTCTTTTATGGGGTTTAAGAGCCATTATTCCATTGAGGTTTAAGGAGAGATTGAGGAACTTCATCAAGAGCGCTCAGGGATAGTCTGTATGAAATTTGTAGTAAGAAGCTATTTTTGGTTAAAAAGGTAGATAGAATTCTTGAAGAGTTGGTGAAAAGTTGTGAAAGTGTGTCTCAGAATGAGAGATCCAACCAAAGTTCCTTGGTCAAACACAAGAAAACAGTGCGAATGAATGAATACATGTTGATTTCTTTGAAGGGGAAGCTATAGCAAGTGAATAAATGTAGAGTTTATGCCCAATACAAGTGTCAAAATGATTCAGGTTTTGAGTAGTTGGTTTACTTATATATAGGGTGCCACAAGTATTGGTGTCAGATGATGGTCAACAGTTTACATCAGAAGCATTTGAATAACTCTGAATAAGAATGGAGACAAACATAGTCTAATACCACCATCGAATGGTGCTGCAGAAAAAGTGTACAAATTGTGATGAGTTCTTTTCAGAAGTGTCTGCTGGGCTACAACCAAGGCAGGAATTTCTATGTTTCTCTTTGACACAGGATAAACAATTTCCTGTGCTGTTATGGAATATCTCCGCGGTCTACAACAGGTTATTCACCTTACGAGTTAGTGTTTAAACACACCCCTAGGCCAAGGTTCAGCTTTCTTAAGCCTAAAGTCAATAGCAAAGTAAGGATAAAGCGAGACAGAGTGAAGATGAGTCATGATACTTTAAGCATGAAACCTAGAGAGTTTAGTGTTGGTCAGAAGAGGTCAAGGTGAAAAACAACCAAGGTAATAAGTCGAAGTATGGGTTTGGAGTTGTAAAAAGATGAGGTGTATTCACATATCCAGTGAAGATTAATGAGAGACTCTGTCAGTGTCATGGAGATCATTTGCTTGAAGGAGGAAATCAGACGATGGGAGAGCATGAGAAACCTCCGATCGTCCAAATTCCTACAGTTCCAAGTGAAAGTCAGTAGAAAGGTACAAGCCAGAAAGAAACGGAAAGATTGCCAGTATCACAGAATCCACCAGGAGAGCAAAATGATTCAGGGTCTCTGGTTAAGATGAATCAATCATTTTCACAGTCCCAACCAAGTGGAATTGGAAGTCTATGTCAAAGTTCAGGGTCGACACAGTCTGAGATGTTGGGAGAGCAGTCAAGCTGATGAAAATGGAAGAAGATACCCAGACAGAAAGAGAACGAATCCAGATAGTTTAATTGAAAGTATGCAGGAAGAAAGAAGAAATAATTTGTTTCTTTTCGTTACTCTTTGTCAATGATGATATTTTTGTCAAAGATATACTGGTGTTAAGAAAAACAATTTTTTTACATGTAAATTACTCCGGAAATATTGATCATTTATGTTTTAGTTGCAATTACAGAAATAAATGTGTAACTCAAGCTGTTAAATTTCAGGGTATTGTTGTATTCTGGAAAATTATGTCCCATTTTACAGTTACTGGAGAAATTATTTTTTAAGTGGGGAGGGTGTATGGTATATTGTAACATCTTTCATATACTGCCTCTCTGCTGCCCTCTCTGTTGGGAGGTGTCAGTAAAAGTTTCCAACACGGCTGCTCCAGTTAAGACCTGCTGTTAGTTTGACTCTGAATACACAATAGCCTCCACAGATGGGACCTCCACTCAGGGCGCTCTGAGTGTGGCTCCTCAGCCCCTTCTCCAGTGATGCCAGCTCCAGCAGCCACGATGCCTGAGGAGAGTCCTGCACCAAGCCTCAGGCAGTCAGAGGATGCCTGCAAAGTTAGCACAGGGGCAGCTTGATCAGCAGCTGCCTCCAGTTCAGCTGCTAGCGCAGGGTCAAACTGTGCAGGAGCACCCGCAAATGTACTAAGAAAATCACCGAGCCACACTTGGGGATTCACGGGTGTCTGACATAATGATTAACATAACATTCTTTTATTCAAATTATTCGCAATCATTGTGTAAAATTCATCATTCCATTGTGCCATAATTTTGAGCGTCTGACTTCCCCCTTCCCCCATAGTACAATGCCAATGTTACCACAGCCATCATTAATATATGATCTTCCACGGGCACTGGTGTGGTCTGCAGCTGGCTGCAGATCAGTGAACACAAATGAAAAGGAGGCGACAGTCTATAATGCATTGAGATGACTATTGGATTCTCTGTGAGTGTCCATCAGGCTGACTGGAAGCAGCTGATTATGAGGTTGTTTCTTGCCCCCTTAACACATCGCTCAACCTGCCTGGCTGTGGTGCAAAGGCTTCACCATCCATTGCTGTTTGCCCCTCTTCCTCCTCTGCATCCTGCTCATTGGCGGAGGAGTGTAGCTCAGGAATCTCATCATCATGAAAAGCCTCCCTCCTCTGCAGTTCTAGATTGTGCAGAGCACCACAATACATGAGATGCTCGCTGTCGGGCTCCACCGGATCGATCCAGGCACCGGAATCTCATCTTCAGCAGCCCAATAGTCTGCTCAATGGTCGCTCGGGTGGAGCCGTGGCAAGTGTTCTAACTTTCCTCCTCTGCGAGAGGTCCTCACGGGTGTCAGCAGCCATGTCTTCAATGGGTAGTTTTTGTCTGCAAGAAACCATCCCTGAAGGCGAGTGGGTGGGAGGAGGAGGGCCTGAAAAGCTGTGGCACCTGAGACTGTCGAAGTATGTAGGTGTCGTGGCTGCTTCCCAGGTAGCGAGCACACACCTGCAGCAAACACTTTCTGTGGTCGCATACCAGTTGCACATTGACTGTCAGAGCACACATAGTCGTCGGCCCTCTTGATGCAGCGGTGGACTGCTGCCTGAGAGAACCTACACACATCCCTGGTGGATCCTTCGAATGACACGTACAAGTTCAATGCCACTGGGTTCTTTAAGGTCACTGGCATAGGGTGATCCCCAATCACATAGGCCACAATTCATTCTGCCACAGGGCGCATAGGTTGGCAATGGCCTCCCTGGAGAGCTGTAGACTTCACTGCGAATGGTGTTCGGAGGATTGGAGAGAGCTAATTAGAGTCCAGTATACTCTGTCGTGTAGGTGGGCCCTTCTTGGCAACTGCCTCTTGGCCTGCCCTCTGTCGGTTGGACCGTATTGCGCTATGGGGGTCCAAAAAGGCAGGATGTATGAGACCCAGGTCAAGCATCAAGGAGGTGGCAATGCCCTGTTCAAGGTGAAAGATGTGGGTGCGGTTCTTTAACTTTGAGTCTGTCTTCACAAAACAGGGAGACAATGTAGGTATTGAAGTTATGGAGGAGGAGTGTGAAATATTGGATGTGATAAACATGAGAGAGGAAGTATTAAGGGGATTAACATCCTTGAAAGTGGATAAATAAGCAGGGCTGGATAAAATTAACCCCAGGCTGTTAAAAGAAGTCAGGGAGGAAATAGCAGATGCTCTGACCATCATTTTCCAATCTTCACTGGATGCAGGTATGGTGTCGGAGGATTGGAGAACTGTAAACGTTGTGCCTTGTAGTGCAGATGATGTGATCTACACGGATTTTCGCAACGCTTTTGACAAAGTTCCACATGGCAGACTAGTTAAAAAAATAAAATCCCATGGGATCCAGCGGGATGTTGCAAGGTGGATACCAAGATTGGCTCAGTGGCAGGAAACAACAGGGAATGGTTGATAGGTGTTTTTGTGCATGGAAGGCTGTTTCCCGTAGGGTTCCAAGGGGCTCAGTACTAGGTCCCTGCTTTTTGTGGTATATATGAATGATTTGGACTTCACTGTCGGAGGCATGATCAAGAAGTTTGTGGACAACACAAGAATTGGTCCCATGGTTGATAGCGAGGAGGATAGCTGCAAACTGCAGGAAGACATCAATGGACTGCTCAGGTGGGCAGAAAAGTGGCAAATGGAATTTAACCCAGAGAATGCATTTGGGAGGTCAAACAAGGTAAAGGAATACACAATAAATGGGAGGATACAAAGAGATGTAAAGGAAGTGAGGGACCTGAGAGTGAATGTCCATAGATCCTTGACGGTAGCAGGGCAGGTTGATAAGGTGGTTAAGAAGGCATATGGAATACTTTCCTTTATTTGCTGAGGCATAGAATATAAGAGCAATGTGTTGGAACTATATAAAACACTAGTTAGGCCACAACCTGAGTGCTGTGTGCAGTTCTGGTTAGCTCATTACAGAAAGGACTTAATCACACCAGAGAGGTAACAGAGGAGATTTATGAGGATGTTGCCAGGACTGGAAAACAGCAGCTATGAGGAAAGATTGGATACGCTGGGGTTGTTTTGGAACAGGGAGAGGCTGAGGGGAGATTTGATTGAGGTGCACAAAATTGTGAGGGACCTGGATAGAATGGATGTGAAGGGCCAATTTACCTTAGCAAAGAGGTCAGTTACTAGGGGGCATAGATTTAAAGTGATTGCCTAAAGGATTACAGGGGAGATGAGGAAATCCTTTTTCACCCAGAGGGTGGTGGGGGTCTGAAACTCACTGCCTGAAAGGATTTGAGAGGCAAAAACCCTCAATTCATTTGAAAGGAGTCTGGATGTGCACCTCAAGGGTGGGAACCTGCAGGCTGTGTGCTGGAAAGTAGGATTATGCTGGGTGTTTCAGTTTACACTCGGCATAGACACGATGGGCAGAGAGGCCTCCTTCTGTGCTGTAAATGTTTCTACATTTTCTAAATATTGAAGAGGATAAATGTGCAGGGTTGTGGGGAGATTGCGGGGGAGTGGCAGTCCGTAAATTACTCCATAGGAGGACCAGCACGGACATGATGGGTAGAATGACGTTATCTTGTGCTGTAATGATTCTATTTTATGACGTGTGGGCCTACAGAGCATTTCCCTGCTCTTATATTCTATGCCTCAGCTAATAAAGGCAAGTATCCCATATACCTTCCTAACCACCTTATCTACCTGTGCTGCTGCCTTCAGTAGTCTATGGGCAAGTACACCAAGGTGCCTCTGACCCTCTGTATTTCCTAGGGTCCTATCATCCAATGTATATTCCCTTGCCTTGTTAGTCCTCCCAAAATGGATTACCTCACACTTCTCAGAAATAAATTGCATTTGCCACTGCTCTGCCCATCTTACCAGGCCATCTATATCGTCCTGTAATCTAAGGCTTTCCTCCTCACGATTTACAACACCACCAATTTTCGTGTCATCAGTGAACTTCCTTATCATACCTACAATATTCATGTCTAAATCATAAATGTATACTACAAACCTAAGAGTGAAGACCAAAGTACGGAAAGTCCTCATCAGTGAACTCTCCTTTGCTGACGATGCTGCATTAACATCTCACTGGAGAGTGTCTGCAGAGACTCATCGAAAGGTTTGTGGCTGCCTGCAACGAATTTGGCTGAACCATCAGCCTCAAGAAAATGAACATCATGGGACAGGACGTCAGAAATGCTGCATCCATCAATATTGGCGACCACGCTTTGGAAATGGTTCAAGAGTTCACCTACCTAGGCTCAACTATAGTAGTAACCTGTCAGTAACCTGTCTCTCGATGCAGAAATCAACAAGCGTATGGGAAAGGCTTCCACTGCTATGTCCAGACTGGCCAAGAGAGTGTGGGAAAATGGCGCACTGACACGGAACACAAAAGTCCGCGAGTATCAAGCCTGTGTCCTCAGTACCTTGCTCTATGGCGGCGAGGCCTGGACAACGTATGCCAGCCAAGAGCGACATCTCAATTCATTCCATCTTCGCTGCCTCCGGAGAATCCTTGGCATCAGGTGGCAGGACCGCATCTCCAAAACAGAAGTCCTCGAGGCGGCCAACATCCCCAGCTTATACACACTACTGAGTCAGCGGCGCTTGAGATGGCTTGGCCATGTGAGCCACATGGAAGATGGCAGGATCCCCAAGGAGGCATTGCACAGCGAGCTCGCCACTGGTATCAGACCCACCGGCCGTCCATGTCTCCGCTTTAAAGACATCTGCAAACTCGACATGAAGTCCTGTGACATTGATCACAAGTCGTGGGAGTCAGTTGCCAGCGATCGCCAGAGCTGGCAGGCAGCCATAAAGGCGAGGCTAAAGATTGGCAAGTCAAAGAGACTTAGCAGTTGGCAGGAAAAAAGACAGAAGCGCAAGGGGAGAGACAACTGTGTAACAGCCCTGACAACCATTTTTTTCTGCAGCACCTGTGGAAGAGTCTGTCACTCTAGAATTGGCCTTTATAGCCACTCCTGGCGCTGCTCCACACACCACTGACCACCTCCAGGCGCTTACCCATTGTCTCCCGAGACAAGGAGGCCAAAGAAGAAGAAGAAGACACGACAAATTGCAAGGGTCCCAGCACCGATCCCTGCAGTACATCACTGGTCACAGGCTTCCACTCACAAAAACAACCCTCGACCATTACCCTCTGCCTCCTGCCACTAAGCCAATTTTGGATCCAATTTTGGATCCAAATTGCCAAATTGCCCTGGATTGCATGGGCTCTTACCTTCTTAATCAATCTCCCATGCGGGACGTTATCAAAAGCCTTACTGAAGTCCATGTAGACGACATCAACTGCGTTACCCTCATCTACACATTTAGTTACTGCCTCGAAAAATTCAATCACGTTAGTTAGACATGATGTCCCCCGGACAAAGCCATGCTGACTATCCCTGATTAATCCCTGCCTCTCCTAGTGGAGATTAATCCTGTCCCTCAGAATTTTTTCCAATAGTTTCCCAACCACTGATGTTAGACTCACCGGCCTGTAATTACCTGGTTTATCCCTGCTATCCTTCTTAAATAATGGTACCACATTCGCCAGTCCTCTGGTACCTCCCCTGTGGCCAGAGAGGATTTGAAAATTTGTGTCAGAGATCCTGAAATCTCCTCCCTTGCCTCACATAACAGTCTGGGATACATCTCAACTGGTCTTGGAGATTTATCCACTTTTAATCTCGCTAAAACAGCTAATACTTCCTCCCTTTCAATGCTAATATGTTCAAGTATATCACAATCCCCCTCCCTGATCTCTGCACCTACATTGTCCTTCTCCATAGTGAACACAGATGAAAAGTAATCATTTAAGACCTCACCTATGTCCTCCAGCTCCACACACAGATTGCCACTTTGATCCCTAATGGGCCCTACTCTTTCCCTGGTTATCCTCTTGCCCTTAATATACTTAGAAAATGCCTTAGGAGTTTCCTTTATCTTGCCCACCAGTGTTTTTTTCATGTCCCCTCTTCGCTCTCCTAATTACTTTATTAAATACCCCCCGACACTTTCTATACTCCTCTAGGGCCTCCGCTGTTTTTAGCACTCTGAATCTGCCATAAGCCTCCTTTTTTTTCCTGTTCCAATCCTTGAAATCCCTTGACGTCCAGGGTTCCCTGGACTTGTTAGACATACCCTTCACCTTAACGGGTAAATATTGGCCCTGAACTCTCAATATTTCCTCTTTGAATGACTCCCACTGATCTGATGCAGACATTCCGAGAAGCAACTGCTCCCAGTCCACTTTAACCAGATTCTGTTTTATCATATTGAAATCGGACTTCCCCCAATTCAGTACCTTTATTTCTGGTCCATCTTTGTCCTTTTCCATAACTACCTTAAATCTTACAGGGTTATGGTCACTATCCCTGAAATGCTCCCCCACTGACACTTCTACCGCTTGCCTGGCTTTATCCCCTAGGATATCCATCTCTCGCAGGACTTTCTACGTACTGGCTCAAAAAGCTCTCCTGTATGCATTTTACGAATTCTGCCCCCTTTAAGCCTTTTGCACCAAGACTATCCCAATTGATACTGGGGAAGTTGCAATCCCCAACTATTATTACCCTATTATTTTTACACCTTTCTGAGATTTGCCGACACATCTGTTCCTCTACCTCTCCCTGACTGTTTGGAGGCCTGTAGTACACTCCCAGCCAAGCGATTGCCCCCTTTTTGTTTTTAAGTTCTACCGAAATGGCCTCATTTGAGGAACCTCCTATGATATCATCCCTCCTTACTGCAGTAATTGACTCCTTGACCGACAGTGCAATGCCACCTCCTCTTTTGTTCCCGCCCCTGTCACGCCTGAAGATTCCATACCCTGGAATATTGAGTTGCCAGTCCTGCCCCTCCCTCAACCATGTCTCTGTGATAGCAATAATATCATAATCCCATGTGCTAATCAACGCCCTCAATTCATCTGCCTTATTAGTAAGACTCCTTGCATTGAAATAAATGCAATCCAGCCTTGCATTTTTCACTTGTGCCTTAACAGGTCTATATTTGCTCTGCCTTCCAGACTGACTCAGTTTCTCTTCTATATTTGACTGTGCATCACCCCCTACTGTACCTCCACTCTGTATCCCATCCCCCTGCCAAATTAGTTTAAACTCCCCCCTTCCCCCGCCAACAGCACCAGCAAACCTCCCAGCAAGGATGTTGGTCGCGTTCTGGCTCCGGTGCAACCCGTCCAATTTGTACAGGTCCCACCTTTGCTAGAAACAGACCCAGTGATCCAGGAAACTAAAGACCTCCCTCCTGCACCACCTCCTCAGCCACGCATTCATCTGCTCTATCCTCCTATTCCTTTGCTCATCAGCACATGGCACCGGGAGCAATCCAGAGATTACAACCTTTGAGGTCCTGCTTTTCAATCTGCTACCTAGCTCCCTAAATTCTTGTTGCAAAATATCATCCCTCTTTCTACCGATGTCGTTGGTACCAATTTGTACCATGACCTCTGACTGTTCGCCCTCTCCCTTCAGAATGTCCTGCAGCCGCTCCGAGACACCCTTGACCCAAGCACCGGGGAGGCAACATACCATCTTGGAATCTCGTTTGCGGCCACAGAAACGCCTGTCTGTTCCCCTTACAATTGAATTCCCTATCAGTATGGGTCTCCTACTCTTTTTCACCCCCTCCTGTGCAGCAGACCCATCCGTGGTGGCACGAACTTGGCTGTTGCTGCTTTCCCCTTGGAGGCCATCCCCCCCCAACAGTATCCAAAGTGGTATATCTGAGAGAGGGATGGCCACAGAGGACCCCTGCACTACCTGCCTGCGCTTACTACTCCTCTTGGTGGTCACCCATTCCTTTTCTGCCTTTGCTGCCATTACCTGCGGTGTGACCCTCTCGCTAAACGTGCTGTCCATGACGTCCTCAGCATCACGGATGCTCCACAGTGAGTCCATCCACAGCTCCAGCTCCGTAATGCGGGTAGCCAGTAGCTGCAGCTGGACAGACTTCCTGCACACATGGTCACCAGGAACGCTGGAAGCCATGATCGCAGTGAATCACACAGCAGGCTCAAAGGGCCGAATGGTCTACTGCTCCTATTTCTTATGTTTTATGTTCTTTTGAATCCCCCACCCCAAGCTCCAGCCCACACTCCCTCCACTCCCAGTGACTCTGGTGTAGCCATCCTCCAGTGAGAACAGTGGTTATAACTTGAAAAGTTTAATCTCAGTGTTGAGTCCAACAGGTGATTAAAATGCCTAATTTATAAATATGGTGCTTTTCCTCACTGAGATTTAGTGGAAGCAGATCGGAGAGGCTGGATTGGGATTGGGATGTAGAATTAAAGTTATAAATGACTGGAAGCTCAGGGTCACACTTTCAGACTGAACGGAGCAATTCAGCAAAGCAATCACCCAATCTGTGTTTACTCCTCTTCCAATGTACAGGAGACTCCATCGTGAGCAGTGAATACAGTTACTGAATTGGAGGATGTGCAAGTAAATGGCCGTTTCAAGCGAATGGAGTGTTTGAGGCTGTGGGAGATGGTGGGCTTGTGGTAGACATTGGTGGATAGACAATCCTCTAAAGTGCAGGTAGAGAAATCGAGGAAGGCAGGGGAAGTGTCAGAGATGGACCTTGTGAAGATGAGTGATGGATGGAAATTCAAAGCAAAGTTGATGAAATGTTCCAGTTCAGAATGAAAGAAGGAAGTGGTCCCTAGCACAGTCATTAAGGAACCAGAAACATGATGTGAAGGGCAGGACCTGTCAGATTGGAAAACAAGACTGGTCGAAAAGCAGTGCAGATAGGACCACACACTTATAACTTTACCACAGGGTCCCTGCACAGGGGTCAGGTTCAGGGAACTGTGAGGGTTTTTAATCCCAGATCAGAGCAAGTGGGGAAGAGAGGAGTTCCAATGGGAATGGTGAATGAATGAAACAAAACAATTCAATTCCAACTGGGGCCCTCGGAATGTCCCAGCAGGAGATGGTGGAGGGAAACTGGCTGGGCAACGGCCTCATGGTGTCTGTCAGGGAAGATCCCATCCACCGTGAGTTCAAGGCTAGCTCAAGTTTACTGGACTTTGGACCACACGGGGACAGGTTGACATGGACGGAAATGTAAATAGACTTCTGGAGTGCAGCTCCGAGCTCAGAAGGAAGGAAGGCTTGTATGGTTTCTGATAGTCAGAGAAGAATGAGTCAGTGGCTGAGGATTCAGAGCCGAAGGGAGGGAAAGAAATCTCCGAGTGGAGGAACTCAATTGTCAAATAATACTGAATAAATTCAACATAAACGTTAAGACATTTCAGGTAGAAAGGGCATAACTATTTGATAAAGTGATCAAAGCAAGGATAAACTCTCTAGTACAGATGGATTGCATCCACACAATACTAATAAGATCAGGAAGAGATAGCAGAGGCAAGATATGTGTTCCTTAATAATTATCAGAATAGGGAATAGTGCCAGAGGACTCTTGGAGAGCTAATGTTAATTATGCATTTTAAACAGTAAATAGAACAAGCTCAAAGGACTATAGACCAGTTAGTATAACGTCAGTGGGAAGAACGATAATGGAATTCTCATGAAAAGTTGTAATTGAGAAACATCGAGAAACACATAATATATTACAGTGACAGATACTCCCAGAAATACATGGCTACTCAGATCAAGTGTTCAACTCCGGTTAGTGACCCACACTCAGTACCGCACTATAGTGACATATACTCCCAGTAATTGCTTCCTCAGACAGTTGCCTGCTCCGAGGCCTGATTCAATAGTACATGATATTCCACTGAAGAAATAACATGATAATTCAGTGAGTCTGTGAGTTACTAACAGAGACTTATTTTGAGTTGAGGCATTAGAATAAAACCACAGAGATAATTCAGGACATTTCAGCTTTTAACATTATCAGTTCATAGTGTAAAACCAGAGACCAGCTCACACACAGAGTTATACAATTTCAATGATGATAGGCACTTACCAGGAACACAAATGACGGCGAGGCTTGTGTAGTAGATTTTCTCGATATTGTCCAATGTATCATACATTTTCTGTGCGACGTGATCTGAAGTGATTGGAGCTGCAGGCAATCTCTCTGTATTAAATATGTGAGTCAGTACACTCCAGGATCCCTTAATTTATATGCGGTGAGATCTCCATGGGGGATATTGAGGTTGCAACATCGTTCAAATTGTTTTCTTGCATTTGAAAAAAAAAACATTTTACGACATTGAGTTCAGTCTGTGTTGTGACAAAATATATTTAGTTCTGAGGTTGAATTGGAAAACTCCAAAGACTGGACAAATCTGATCACATTAACTAACTAATGAAAATTAGAAGCAATATTCTCCCAGTAATGAGATTGTTCCTTTAAACACCATCAGTCCCATCTCTAGATCTCATGTTGTTTCAGTGATGTCCTTCACTCCACTGTGACCATTCAATCATTAAATTCTGAAAGTTTCAGTTTCTCTCTATTGGCTGTTATACTGCTCTCTGGGGTGTAGCTGCCCTCTTTAACCATGGACAGTCAGTTCAGTGATTAAAGTGGGTCATTTGTCAGTCTGCATTGCAGAATTCAACCAATACATTATCTGAAACAAATTCACCACCACAAACTGATACAGCATCTCAATCTAACACAGCACCTGAATCTAATACAATGCTTTCAACAAATTCTCCTGATGCGGAGAATACTTGGCATCAGGTGGCAGGACTATATCTCCAACACAGAAGTCCTTGAAGCGGCCAACACCCCCAGCTTATACACACTACTGAGTCAGCGGCGCTTGAGATGGCTTGGCCATGTGAGCCGCATGGAAGATGGCAGGATCCCCAAAGACACATTGTACAGCGAGCTCGCCACTGGTATCAGACCCACCGGCCGTCCATGTCTCCGTTATAAAGACGTCTGCAAACGCGACATGAAATCGTGTGACATTGATCACAAGTCGTGGGAGTCAGTTGCCAGCATTCGCCAGAGCTGGCGGGCAGCCATAAAGACAGGGCTAAATTGTGGCGAGTCGAAGAGACTTAGTAGTTGGCAGGAAAAAAGACAGAGGCGCAAGGGGAGAGCCAACTGTGCAACAGCCCCAACAAACAAATTTCTCTGCAGCACCTGTGGAAGAGCCTGTCACTCCAGAATTGGCCTTTATAGCCACTCCAGGCGCTGCTTCACAAACCACTGACCACCTCCAGGCGCGTATCCATTGTCTCTCGAGATAAGGAGGCCCAAAAGAAGAATTGCAGAATTCAACCAATACATTATCTGAAACAAATTCACCACCACAAACTGATACAGCATCTCAATCTAACACAGCACCTGAATCTAATACAATGCTTTCAACAAATAGAACACCTCATTTTTAAATTCATTCATGGGATCTGGGTGTTGCTGGCCAGCATTTATTGCCCATCTCTAATTGCCCTTGAGAAAGTGGTGGTGAGCTGTCTTCTTGAACCGCTGCAGTCCTTGTGGTGTTGGTGCACCCACAGTGCGGTTAGGACCCAGTGACAGTGAACCTTGAAATAATTCCAAGTCAGGATGGTGTGTGGCTTGGAGGGGAATTTACAGCTGGTGGTGTTCCCGTTCATCTGCTACCCTTGTCCTTACACACAATAATATGAATTAGGAAGAGGGGTAAGCCACTCAGCCCCTCCAGCCTGCTCCACCATTCAACAAGATCATGGCTGATCTGATTGTAACCTCAACTCCACATTCCCGCCTATTCCCAATAACCTGTCACCCGCTTGCTGATCAAGAATCTATCTACCTCTGCCTTAAAAAATATTCAAAGACTCGTCTTCCACCAACTTTTGAGGAAGAGGATTCCAAAGAGTCATGATCCTCTAGGAGAAAGAAGCTCTCCTCATCTCTGTGTTAAATGGGTAACCCCTTATTTTTAAATAGTGACCCCGAGTTCTAGATTCTCCCAAAAGAGGAAACATCCTTTCCACATCCACCCTCCAAAGACCCCTCAGGATCTTATATGTTTCAATCAAGTTGCCTCGTATTCTTCTAAACTGAAATGGATACAAACCGAGGACTGGGCTAATGGGAAGATTCTTGGTAGTGTAGATGAGCAGAGAGATCTCGGTGTCCAGGTACATAGATCCCTGAAAGTTGCCACCCAGGTTAATAGGGCTGTTAAGAAGGCATATGGTGTGTTAGCTTTTATTAGTAGGGGGATCGAGTTTCGGAGCCATGAGGTCATGCTGCAGCTGTACAAAACTCTGGTGCGGCCGCACCTGGAGTATTGCGTGCAGTTCTGGTCACCGCATTATAGGAAGGATGTGGAAGCTTTGCAAAGGGTGCAGAGGAAATTTACTAGGATGTTGCCTGGTATGGAGGGAAGGTCTTACGAGGACAGGCTGAGGGACTTGAGGTTGTTTTCATTAGAGAGAAGGAGGAGGAGAGGTGACTTAATAGAGACATATAAGATAATCAGAGGGTTAGATAGGGTGGATAGTGAGAGTCTTTTTCCTCGGATGGTGATGGCAAACACGAGGGGACATAGCTTTAAGTTGAGGGGTGATAGATATAGGACAGATGTTCGAGGTAGTTTCTTTACTCAGAGAGTAGTAGGGGCGTGAAACGCCCTGCCTGCAACAGTAGCAGACTCGCCAACTTTAAGGGCATTTATGTGGTCATTGGATAGACATATGGATGAAAATGGAATAGTGTAGGTCAGATGGTTTCACAGGTCGGCGCAACATCGAGGGCTGAAGGGCCTGTACTGCGCTGTAATGTTCTTTGTTCTATGTTCAATGTTCTATCCTTGATTGGCCCTAATCGAACTCTAGTCATTCTTTTATTCCTGATATACCTATAGAAAGCCTTAGGGTTTTCCTTGAACCTATCCGCCAATGGCTTCTCGTGTCCTCTCCTCGCTCTTCTAAGCTCTCCCTTTAGATCATTCCTGGCTAGCTTGTAACTCTCAAGTGCCCTAACTGAGCCTTCACGTCTCATCCTAATATAAGCCTTCTTCCTCTTGACAAGTGCTTCAACTTCTTTAGTAAACCACGGCTCCCTCGCTCGACAACTTCCTCCCTGCCTGACAGGTACATACTGATCAAGGACACGCAGTAGCTACTCCTTGAATAAGCTCCACATTTCGATTGTTCCCATCTCCTGCAGTTTCCTTCCCCATCCTACGCATCCGAAATCTTGCCTAATCGCATCATAATTTCCTTTTCCCCCAGCTATAATTCTTGCCCTGCGGTATATACCTGTCCCTGCCCATTGCTAAGGTAAACCAAACTGAATTGTGATCACTATCACCAAAGTGCTCACCTACATCTAAATCTAACACCTGGCCGGGTTCATTACCCAGTACTAAATCCAATGTGGCATCGCCCCTGGTTGGCCTGTCTACATAATGTGTCAGAAAACCCTCCTGCACACACTGGACAAAAACTGACCCATCTAAAGTACTCGAACTATAGTATTTCCAGTCAATATTTGGAAAGTTAAAGTCCCCCATAACAACTACCCTGTTACTCTCGCCCCTGTCGAGAATCATCTTCGCTATCTTTTCCTCTACATCTCTGGAACTCTTCAGAGGTCTATAGAAAACTCCCAACAGGGTGGCCTCTCCTCTCCTGTTTCTAACCTCGGCCCATACTACCTCAGTAGACGAGTTCTGAAACGTCCTTTCTGTCGCTGTAATACTCTCCTTGATTAACGATGCCACACCCCCCCCTCTTTTACCATCTTCTCTGTTCTTACTGAAACATCTAAATCCTGGAACCTGCAACATCCATTCCTGCCCCTGTTCTACCCATGTCTCCGAAATGCCCACTACATCGAGATCCCAGGTACCAACCCATGCTGCAAGCTCACCCACCTTATTCCGGATGCTCCTGGCGTTGAAGTAGACACACTTTAAACCAAGTTCTTGCTTGCCAGTGCCCTCTTGCGTCCTTGTAACCTTATCCCTGACCTCACTACTCTCAACATCCTGTACACTGGAACAACATTTTAGGTTCCCATTCCCCTGCTGAATTAGTTTAAACCCCCCCGAAGAGCACTAGCAAATCTCCCCCCCCCCCCAGGATATTGGTACCCCTCTGGTTCAGGTGAAGACCATCCTGTTTGAAGAGGTCCCACCTACCCAAGAAAGAGCCCCAATTATCCAGGAAACCAAAACCCTCCCTCCTGCACCATCCCTGCAGCCACGTGTTCAACTCCTCTCTCTCCCTATTCCTCGCTTCGCTAGCACGTGGCACGGGCAACAACCCAGTGATAACAACTCTGTTTGTTCTCGCTCTAAGCTTCCACCCTAGTTCCCTGAATTTCTGCCTTAAATCCCCATCTCTCTTCCTACCTATGTCGTTGGTGCCTATGTGGACCACGACTTGGGGCTGCTCCCCCTCCCCCTTAAGGATCCCAAAAACACGATCAGAGACATCACGAACCCTGGCACCTGGGAGGCAACACACCAACCGTGAGTCTCTCTCGTTCCCACAGAACCTCCTATCTGTTCCCCTAACTATGGAGTCCCCAATGACTAATGCTCTGCTCCTCTTCCCCCTTCCCTTCTGAGCAACAGGGACAGACTCTGTGCCAGAGACCTGCACCCCATTGCTTACCCCTGGTAAGTCGTCCCCCCAACAGTATCCAAAACGGTATACCTGTTGTTGAGGGAAACGGCCTGCTGGTTCCCTCTCCTTCCCCTGACGGTAACCCATCTACCTACTTCTTTTACCTGAGGTGTGAATACCTCCCTATAACTCCTCTCAATAACCCCCTCCGCCTTCCGAATGATCCGAAGTTCATCCAGCTCCAGCTCCCTAACGCGGTTCTCGAGGAGCTGGAGTTGCGTGCACTTCCCGCAGATGCAGTCAGCAGGGACACTCTTGGCGACCCTTACCTCCCACATTCTGCAGGAGGAACATTCAACTGCCTTAACCTCCATTCCCACTATTCTAAATTCCCAACAAATCTACTGAAAATCAAAGAAAACTAAAGCAACCGCCCAAATATGTAACCTCACTTACCCAGCAGTCCCGCGTGCGCTCCGCCGATGCACAAGAAATGGCTTCCGATTTCTTGGCGCGCTTTTCAAAGCTCTGCTCCCGCTGTTCTCTCTCTCTCTCTGTGTATCTTTTGCGATTCAGACATTAGGACACCCAGCTCCCTCTGTATTTCACCGCTCTGTTGTAACATTTTTAATAATAACTTCTAACATTTTCCTTATGTCAAATGTTAAGCTAGCTGGCCAGTCCAGCAGCTATATCCTCCAGGACCCGGCCAGGTCGGTCAGTAGTGCTGTCACTGAGCCAATCCCGGTGATGGACATTAAAGTCTCCCACCCAGAGTATATTTTGTGCTCTTGATATCCTCAGTGCTTCTTCAAATTGGTATTCAACATGGACAAGGGCTGATTGATCAGCCGAGGGGTGGGTTGGGGGTTGGATGGGGAGATAGGTGATAATCAGCAAGAGGTTTCCTTGCTCATGCTTGACCTGATGCCATGAAACTTCATGGGGTCTGGAGTTGATGTTGAGGATGCCCAGGGCAACTCCCTCCTGACTTTGTGCCACTGTGCCACCACATGTGGTGGGTCTGTCCTGCCAGTGGGATAGGACATACCCAGGGATGGAGATGGTGGCGTCCGGGATATTGTCTGTAAGGTATGACTCCGTGTGTATGACTTTGTCAGGCTGTTGCTTGACGAGTCTGTGGGACAACTCTCCCAATTTTGACACATGCCCCAGACCTTAGCAAGGAGGATTCTGCAGGGTCAACAGGGCTGGGTTTGTCATTGACATTTCCAGTGCCTAGTTCGATATAGTTCCAAGTGAGGATGGTGTGTGGCTTGGAGGGGAACTTGCAGGTGGTGTTCCCATGCGTCAGCTGCCCTTGTCCTTCTAGGTGGTAGAGGTCCCGGGTTTGGAAAGTGTTGTCGAAGGAGCCTTGGTGAGTTGCTGCAGTGCATCTTGGAGATGGTACACACTGCTGCCACTGTGCGTCGGTGATGGAGGGAGTGAATGTTTGTGGTTGGGGTGCCAATCAAGTGGGCTGCTTTGTCCTGGATGGTGTCGAGCTTCTTGAGTGATGTTGGGGCTGCACCCATCCAGGCAAATGGAGAGTATTCCAGCACGCACCTGACTTGTGCCGGGTAGATGGTGGACAGGCTTTGGGGAGTCAGGAGGTGAGTTACTTGCTGCACGATTCCCAGCCTCTAACATGCTCTTGTAGCCATGGTATTTAAATGGCTACTCCAGTTCAGTTTCTGGTCAATGGTAACCCCCAGGATGTTTATAGTGGGGGATTCGGCGATCGTAGTGCCATTGATTGTCAAGGGGAGGTGTTTAGATTCTCTTTTGTTGGAGATGGTCATTGCCTGGCATTTGTGTGATGCGAATGTTACTTGCCACCTCTCACCTCAAGCCTGGATATTGTCCAGTTCTTTCTGCATCTGGACACAGACTGCTTCAGTATCTGAGGAGTTAGGAATTGTACAAACATCAGTGAACGTCCCTACTCCTGACCATATGATTGAACAAAGAACAAAGAACAAAGAAAATTACAGCACAGGAACAGGCCCTTCGGCCCTCCAGGCCTACACCGATCCAAATCCTCTATCTAAACCTGTCGCCTATTTTCTAAGGGTCTGTATCTCTTTACTTCCTGCCCATTCATGTATCTGTCCAGATACATCTTAAAAGACGCTATCGTGCCCGCGTCTACCACCTCCGCTGGTAATGCGTTCCTTGCACCCACCACACTCTGCGTAATGAACTTTCCACGCATATCCCCCCTAAACTTTTCCCCTTTCACTTTGAACTCGTGTCCCCTTGTAATTGAATCCCCTTCTCTGGGAAAAAGCTTCTTGCTATCCACCCTGTCTATACCTCTCATGATTTTGTACACCTCAATCAGGTCCCCCCTCAACCTCCGTCTTTCTAATGAAAATAATCCTAATCTACTCAACCTCTCTTCATAGCTAGCGCCCTCCATACCAGGCAACATCCTGGTGAACCTCCTCTGCACCCTCTCCAAAGCATCCACATCCTTTTGGTAATGTGGCGACCAGAACTGCACGCAGTATTCCAAATGTGGCCGAACCAAAGTCCTATACAACTGTAACATGACCTGCCAACTCTTGTACTCAATACCCCGTCCGATGAAGGAAAGCATGCCGTATGCCTTCTTGACCACTCTATTGACCTGCGTTGCCACCTTCAGGGAACAATGGACCTGAAAACCCAAATCTCTCTGGACATCAATTTTCCCCAGGACTTTTCCATTTACTGTATAGTTCACTCTTGAATTGGATGTTCCAAAATGCATCACCTCGCATTTGCCCTGATTGAACTCCATCTGCCATTTCTCTGCCCAACTCTCCAGTCTATCAAAATTCTGCTGTATTCTCTGACAGTCCCCTTCAGTATCTGCTACTCCACCAATCTTAGTGTCGTCTGCAAACTTGCTAATCAGACCACCTATACTTTCCTCCAAATCATTTATGTATATCACAAACAACAGCGGTCCCAGCACGGATCCCTGTGGAACACCACTGGTCACACGTCTCCATTTTGAGAAACTCACTTCCACTGCTACTCTCTGTCTCCTGTTGCCCAGCCAGTTCTTTATCCATCTAGCTAGTACACCTTGGACCCCATGCGCCTTCACTTTCTCCATCAGCCTACCATGGGGAACCTTATCAAACGCCTTACTGAAGTCCATGTATATGACATCTACAGCCCTTCCCTCATCAATCAACTTTGTCACTTCCTCAAAGAATTCTATTAAGTTGGTAAGACATGACCTTCCCTGCACAAAACCATGTTGCCTATCACTGATAAGCCCATTTTCTTCCAGATGGGAATAGATCCTATCCTCAGTATCTTCTCCAGCAGCTTCCCTACCACTGACGTCAGGCTCACCGGTCTATAATTACCTGGATTTTCCCTGCTACCCTTCTTAAGCAAGGGGACAACATTAGCAATTCTCCAGTCCTCCGGGACCTCACCCATGTTTAAGGATGTTGCAAAGATATCTGTTAAGGCCCCAACTATTTCCTCTCTCGCTTCCCACGGTAACCTGGGATAGATCCCATCCGGACCTGGGGACTTGTCCACCTTAATGCCTTTTAGAATACCCAACACTTCCTCCCTCCTTATGCCGACTTGACCGAGAGTAATCAAACATCTGTCCCTAACCTCAACATCTGTCATGTCTCTCTCCTCGGTGAATACCGATGCAAAGTACTCATTTAGAATCTCACCCATTTTCTCTGACTCCACGCATAACTTTCCTCCTTTGTCCTTGAGTGGGCCAATCCTTTCTCTAGTTACCCTCTTGCTCCTTATATCTGAATAAAAGGCTTTGGGATTTTCCTTACCCCTGTTTGCTAAAGATATTTCATGACCCCTTTTAGCCCTCGTAATTCCTCGTTTCAGATTGCGCCTACAATCCCGATATTCTTTCAAAGCTTCGTCTTTCTTCAGCCGCCTAGACCTGATGTCTGCTTCCTTTTTCCTCTTAGCTAGTCTCACAATTTCACCTGTCATCCATGGTTCCCTAATCTTGCCATTTCTATCCCTCATTTTCACAGGAACATCTCTCTCCTGCACGCTAATCAACCTCTCTTTAATAGCCTCCCACATATCAAAAGTGGATTTACCTTCAAACAGCTGCTCCCAAACTACATTCCCCAGCTCCTGCCGAATTTTGGTAGAGTTGGCCTTCCCCCAATTTAGCACTCTTCCTTTAGGACCACTCTCGTCTTTGTCCATGAGTATTCTAAAACTTACGGAATTGTGATCACTATTCCCAAAGTAGTCCCCTACTGAAACTTCAACCACCTGGCCGGGCTCATTCCCCAACACCAGGTCCAGTATGGCCCCTTCCCCAGTTGGACTATTTACATACTGCTCTAGAAAACCCTCCTGGATGCTCCTTACAAATTCTGCTCCATCTAGACCTCTAACATTAAGTGAATCCCAGTCAATGTTGGGAAAATTAAAATCTCCTATCACCACCACCCTGTTGCTCCTACAGCTTTCCATAATCTGTTTACATATTTGTACCTCTATCTCACGCTCGCTGTTGGGAGGCCTGTAGTACAGCCCCAACATTGTTACTGCACCCTTCCTATTTCTGAGTTCTGCCCATATTGCCTCACAGCTCGAGTCCTCCATAGTGCCCTCCTTCAGCACAGCTGTGATATCCTCTTTGACCAGTAATGCAACTCCTCCACCCCTTTTACCTCCCTCTCTATCCCGCCTGAAGCATCGGTATCCTGGGATATTTAGTTGCCAATCATGCCCTTCCCTTAACCAAGTCTCAGTAATAGCAATAACATCATACTCCCAGGTACTAATCCAAGCCCGAAGTTCATCTGCCTTACCTACTACACTCCTTGCATTAAAACAAATGCACCTCAGACCACCAGTCCCTTTGCTTTCATCATCTGCTCCCTGCCTACTCTTTCCCTTAGTCACGCTGACTTCATTATCTAGTTCCTTACAGGCTTTAGTTACTACATCCTTACTCTCCACTGACCTCTGTCTCTCTGTCTGTCTCTCTCTCTCTTTGTCTGTCTGTCTGTCTGTGTGTTTCTCGCTGTCTCTGTCTCTCTCTCTCTCTGTTTCTCTCTCTGTTTCTCAGTTTCTCTCTCTCTCTCTTTGTCTCTCTATCTTTGTCTGTCTGTCTCTCTGTGTTCGTCGCTGTTCCTGCTCTCACTCTCTGTCTCTCTGTATCTGTCTGTCTTTTCTCTGTCTCTCTCTCTCTGTCTGTCTCTCTCTGTCTCCCTCTGCCTCACTGTCTCCCTCTGCCCCACTGTCTCTCTTGGTCTCTCTGTCTGTGTGTGTCTCTCTCTGTCTCTGTCTGTCTCTCTCTCTGTCTCTCTCTCTCTGTCTATCTCTCTCTGTCTCCCTCTGCCTCACTGTCTCTCTTGGTCTCTCTGTATCTTTCTCCCTGTCTGTGTCTCTGTCACTGTCTCTCTCTTTCTCTCTCTCTCAGTCTTGATGTCTCTCTGTTTCTCTGTCACTTTTGGTCACTCTTTCTCTCTCTGTCACTCTTTCTCTGTCTGTCACACTCTCTCTCTGTCACTCTCTCTCTCTGTATCTTTGTCTCTCTGTATCTGTTTCTCTTTGTATCTCTTTGTAGCTCTCTGCATTACTCTTTCTCTCTCTCTCTGTCTCTCTCTGTTTCTCGGTGTCTCTCTGTCTCTCAGTTTCTCTGTCTCTCTTGGTCTCTTTGTCTCTCTATCTTTGTCTGTCTGTCCCTCTCTCTGTTTTTCGCTGTTCCCGCTGTCTCTCTCTCTCTCTCTGTCTCCCCTGCCTCTCCGTCTCTCTCTCGGTCTCTTTCGGTCTCTCTCTCGGTCTCTCTCTGTCTCTCTCCCTCTGTCTCTCTCTCCCTCTGTCTCTTTCTCTGTCTCTTTCTCTCTCTCTTTCTCTCTCTCTGTCGCTCTCTCTGTTTCTCTGTCTCTCTGTCTCACTGTCTCTCTCTCTCTCTCTCATTGTCTCTCTCTGTCTCACTGTCTCTCTTTCTCTGTCTCACTGTCTCTCTCTCTCTCTCTCTCTCTCTCATTGTCTCTCTCTCTCTGTTTCACTGTCTCTCTTTCTCTGTCTCACTGTCACTCTCTGTCTCATTGTCTCTCTCTGTCTCTCTGTGACTCTCTGTCTCTTTGTCTATCTCTCCCTCTCTCTTTTTCTCTCTCTGTGTTTCTCTGTCACTCTCTGTGTCTCACTGCCTCTCTGTCTCTGTCTCTCTGTCTCCTTCTGTCCCTGTTTCTCTTTGTATCTCTCTGTCGCTCTCTTTGTCTGTCTGTCTCTCTGTGTGTTTCTCGCTGTCTCTGTCTCTCTCGCTCTCTGTTTCTCTCTCTGTCTCTCTTTGTCTCTCTCTCTCTTTGTCTCTCTGTCTTTATCTGTCTGTTTCTGTGTTACTCACTGTTCCTGCTGTCTCTCTCTGTCTCTGTCTCTCTCTCTGTATCTGTCTGTCTTTCTCTCTCTGTCTGTCTCTCTCTGTCTGTCTGTCTATCTCTCTGTCTCTGCCTCTCTCTGTCTCCCCTGCCGCTCTGTCTCCCCTGCCTGTCTGTCTCTCTCTGTCTCTCTGTCACTGTCTCTCTCTTTCTCTTTCTCAATCTTGCTGTCTGTTTCTGTCTCTCTGTTTCTCTGTCACTCTTGGTGTCTTTGTCTCTCCCTGTCTCTCTGTCTCTCTCTCTCACTCTCTCTCTCTGTCTCTTTGTCTCTCTGTCTCTCTTTGTATTTCTCTGTCGCTCTTTGCAGCACTCTTCCTCTCTGTCTCTCGGTCTATCTCTGTCTCTCGGTTTCGCTGTCTCTCTTGGTGTCTCTGTCTCTGTCTCTCTCTCTCTCTGTCTCTCTCTCTCTCCCTGTCTCTGTCTCACTCTCTCTCACTGTCTCTTTGTCTCTCTGTCTCTCTTTGTATCTCTCTGTCGCTCTTTGCAGTACTCTTTCTCTCAGTCTCTCGGGCTATCTCTGTCTCTCAGTTTCTCTGTCTCTCTTGGTGTCTCTGTCTCTGTCTCTGTCTGTCTCTCTCTCTCTCTGTCTCTCTCTCTCTCCCTGTCTCTGTCTCACTCTCTCTCACTGTCTCTTTGTCTCTCTGTCTCTCTTTGTATCTCTCTGTCGCTCTTTGCAGCACTCTTTCTCTCTGTCTCTCGGTCTCTTTCTGTCTCTTGGTTTCTCTGTCTCTCTTGGTGTCTCTGTCTCTCTCTCTGTCTCTTTCTCTCTTTGTCTGTCTGTCTCTCTCTCTGTGTTTCTTGCTGTTCCTGCTGTCTCTCTCTGTCTCTGTGTCTCTCTCTCTGTCTGTTTGTCGATGTCTCCCACTGTCTCTCCCTCTCTCTCTCTGTCTCTCTCTGTCTCTCTCTATCTTTGTTTGTCTGTTTCTCGCTGCTCCCGCTGTCTGTCTGTCTGTCTCTCTCTCTCTCTCTGTTTCTCTGTCACTCACTCTCTGTATCTCTCTCTCTCTCTCTCGCTCTCTCTCTGTCTCTCTCAGTTTTTCTCTCTCGCTGTATCTCTCTCTGTGTCTCACTGTGTCTCTCTCTATCTGTCTGTCTCTCTGAATCTCTCTCTCTGTCTCTTTGTCTCTCTCTCTCTGCTTCGTCTCTCAGTATCTCTCTGTCTCTCTGTTTCTGTCATTCTTTCTCTATTTCTGTCTCCTCTGTCTCTCTGTCTGTCTCCCGTTTGTCTGTTTCTCTCTGTCTCTCTGAGTTTCTTTGTCACTCCCTCTATCTCTGTCTCCTCTGTCTCTCTCTGTCTCTCTGTCTCTCAGTTTCTCTGTCACTCTCTCTCTCTCACTCTACCTCTCTCTGTATCTGTGTGTGTGTGTCTCTCTCTATCTCTCTCTGTATCACTCGACCTCTCTCTCTCTCTGTCTCTAGCCTCCTCCAGCCCCTTCAACGCTCCCTATCTCTGGAACCTCCTCCATTGCCTACAACCCCTCTCTATCTATGGAACCTCCTCCAACCCTGTTGGAGAAAATCCAGTTAAAACCCAATGATTCAACAAATTCTCCGGACTCAGATTTTGAGAATAAACAGACTTTATTCATGATATCATGGAGAGCACACCTTACCTAAAAGCGGTCCAGTGTTACTCTCCAGAACAAAGGAAATCCACAACGGATATACAGTTACTCAGCGCATCCCGGCTGGACACAATCCAATCAGAATGGTTATTGATTACATATATTACACATAGTACCAATGAAATCACTGATTCGGCATCATGGGGCAACCTGATCAGTTTATGCCCGCCCTGATCATCAATTGATGAGCTCAGGTCCCATCCATTGTCCTGAAGTCTCCCAATTGTCACTTTAAATGGGCCTGCATTCCTGAAGGTGCCGGGCAGTCTGCAGATTCACTGATAAGAGGGGCCCCCTCTCCTTATCTGTGTTATGCTGTACCAAGCTCCAACTGTGAGCTCACTAAATCTGTCCCACAGTGCCTCGGGCTAAAACTATATTTTGTATCAATATGTGGCTATACTTTTAACTCATATAAGAGAGAATATATATATACGTTCTCACTAGGATTATATTAATCTACTTACAAAATAATAGGTAGAGAAGCAAAACTCAGCCAAATTGCTCCTGCAAGCCCCTACAAGCCCTCTCTATCTCTGTAATCTCCTCCATTGCCTACAACCCCTCCCAATCTCTGTAACCTCCTCCAGCTCCTACAACTCTCCCTTTCTCTGTAACCTCCTCCAGCCCCTAAAACCCTCCCCATCTCCGTAACCTCCTCCAGCCCCGACAACCACCCCTATCTCGGTAACCATGGATTCTGTTGAATTGTTGAATGTGACCTTTCAGTAATTGTTGCAACTTCCAGAAATCTCTCTTCTAAAATGCTGACTGGTTTAAGATGTGGTTTGTGTGTACAATAATATTGATTCCGGAGTTGCAGGATGGTGCAGGGAGCAATGCAGCGCAGGGGAGGAAGCAGAGAGCTGGCAATCGCCTTTTGGTTTGGTTTGTTCTGGTTTTTGTGATCAATTGAGCGCCGCCATCTTTGTTACTGGCAGCTGCCGAAAAGCGTCGCAGAGAGTGACACTTCAGTGCATCTGCACATGTGCAGGTCCTGCACCACACGTGGTTGCGTTGTCAGCAAATGCAGCCTTTTGCTCCTTTGCTGTGTCTCTGAAACCATCTCCATCCATTGCTGTCTTTCACCTCTGCCCTCCCCAGTAACCTCTCTGTAATTGTGTAAATGTCACCTCCCTCTAATAATGCCTGTATTTTAGACAGATTTGATATTTTACTGTTACTTCCCACTGACCATGCATTGCTTGATTCCCAGCTTTATCTTCCCACAGTATCTTTCATCATCAGCAATTGTTTTTCCTGAACTCTAGTCCATTTCTCTTCCATGTCTCAGCTTTCTTGTCCATCAAATTCTGCACCATTTTTATTCCCGATAATTCATTCTGCACACCCTGAAAGGTTAACTTTCTTTTCTGCACACATGCTGTCTGACCGGCTGAGTATTTCCAGCACTTTCTCTCTCTCTTTCATATTTCCAGCATCCACAGTATTTTGCTGTTGTTTTATGACAAGTGCTGCTCACAGAACCCAGTCCAAAAGCAGAGACGGACCAGGTAAGAGTTGGTTTATATCAGGGTGGGCATTGGATGTAATAAAATAAAAGCAAAATACTGCAGATGCTGGAAATCTTAAATAAAAACGAGAAATGCTGGAAATACTCAGCAGGTCTGGCAGCATCTGTGGAGAGAGAAGCAGAGTTAACATTTCAGATCAGTCTTCATCAGAATGGAGAGGGTTTTTGTATCATGACTTTGAGCTGGAGTGAAGATGAAGGAGAATCTTCTCAGTTTCACCCCAGAACTTGTGAGCACAGTCCAGCCCAACACTACAATGTAGGTATGTGGGCAGCACAGTGGTGCAGTGGTTACTACTGCAGCCTCACAGCTCCAGTGACCTGGGTTCAGTTCTGGGTACTGCCTATACGGAGTTTGCAAGTTCTCTCTGTGACCGTGTGGGTTTTTGCTGGGTGCTCCGGTTTCCTCCCACAGCCAAAGACTTGCAGGTTGCTAGGTAAATTGGTCATTGTAAATTGCCCCGAGTGTAGGTGGGTGGTAGGAGAATTGAGGGAAGATGGGGATGTGGTAGGGAGTGTGGGATTAATGGAGGATTAGTATAAATGCGTGGTTGATGGTCGGCACAGACTCGATGGGCCGAAGGGCTGTATCTCTCCATGATTCTTATGTCAAGGGGAGATTAGCTTGTGAAAGAGTATTTATTTAGGGACAAATATTTCTGTAGAGGCTTTTAATCCATTTTACAAATACAGATTGTTTTTACTTCATTCTCAGGATATAGACATCACTAGCAAGACCAACATATATTGTGAATCACCAGTTGCCCGTTGAGAAGGTGACGCTCGGCCGCTTTCTTGACCCGTTGCCGTTGGTGTGGTGAAGTTGCTCCCACAATGCTGTTAGGTAAGCACTTCCAGGATTTTTACCCAGTGACAATGAAGGAATGGTGATAAAGGTCCAAATAACAGCAACACCTTGTATTTATATAGCACCTTAAATGAAATAAAACATTCCAGGAAAAGTTACGGCACAGAAGGAGGCCATTCAGCCCAACCTGTCTGCACTGGCTGAAACAATCTGGCCACCCAATCTAATCCCACCTTCCAGCACCTGGTCCATAGACTTGCAGGTTACAGCACTTCAGGTGCACGTCCAGGTACTTTTTAAATGAGTTGAGGGTTTCTGCATCCACCACTGATCCAGGCAGTGAATTCCAGACACCCACCACCCTCTGGGTGGAAAGGTTTTTCCTCATGTCCCCTTTAATCCTTCTACCAATCACCACAAATCTGTGCCTCCTGTTAATTGACCTCTCTGCTAGGGGAAAACAGGTCCTTCCTGTCTACTCTATCTCAGCCCTTCATAATTTTATGCACCTCAATTCAGTCACCCCTCAGCATCCTCTCTTCAAAGGAAAACAACCCTAGCCGTACCAGTCTTTCCTCATAACTGCAACTTTCAAGCCTGGCAACATTCTTGTAAATCTCCTCTGTACTCTCTCCAGAGCAATTATTGTCCTTTCTGTAATATGGTGACCAGAACTGTCCACAATACTCCAGCTGTGGCCTAACCAGTGTTTTATACAGTTCCAGCATTACATCCCTGCTTTTGTATTCTATACCTCGGCCAATAAAGGAAAACATTCCATATGCTGCCTTCAACTCTATCTACCTGTCCTGCCACCTTCTGGGATCTGTGGACATTCACTCCAAGGCCCCTCACTTCCTCTACACTTCTCAGTATTTTCCCATTAATCATGTATTCCTTTGCCTTGTTTGATCTCCCCAAATGCATCACCTCACACTTCTGCAAGTTGAATTCCAATTGCCACTTTTCTGCCCATCTGACCAGAGCATCAATATCTTCTTTCAGCCGACTGCTATCCTCCTCACTATCTACCACACGGCCAATCTATATGTCATCCGCAAACTTCTTGATCATGCCCCCTACATTTACATCAAAATCGTTTACATACACCAGAAAAAGCTGGGGACCCAGTACTGAGGCCTGCGGAATGACACTGGAAAGAACACTCCAGGCCCTAAAGCACCCATCAACAATAGCGGAGGCTGTGGCATAGTGTTATTGTCACTGGACTAGTAACCCAGAGGCACAGAATATTGCTCTGGGGACATGGGTTCAAATCCCACCACAGCAGAAGGTGGAATTTGAATTTAATTAATAAATCTGGAATTAAAAACTAGTCTAATGATGGCCATGAAACCATTGTCGATTGTTGTAAAAACCCATCTGGTTCACTAATGTCCTTTAGGCAAGGAAATCTGCTGTCCTTACCTACATGTGACTCCAGACCCACAGCAATGTGGTTGACCCTTACATGCCCTCTGAAATGGCCTAGCAAGCCACTCAGTTGTACCTAACCGCTCCGAAGTCAATAAAAAGGAATGAAACCGGCCGGACCACCCAGCATCTATCTAGGCACCGGAAACGACAACGGCAAACCCAGCCCTGTTGAACCTGCAAAGTCCTCCTTACTAACATCTGGAGGCTTGTGCCAAAGTTGGAAGAGCTGTCTGTCCCACAGACTAGTCAAGCAGCAGCCTGACATAGTCATACTCATGGAATCATACCTTACAGACAATGTCCCAGACACTGCCATCACCATCCCTGGATATGTCCTGTCCCACTGGCAGGACAGACCCAGCAGAGGTGGTGGCACAGTGGTATACAGTAGGGAGGGAGTTGCCCTGGGAGTCCTCAACATCGATTCTGGACCCCATGAAGTCTCATGGCATCAGGGCAAACATGGACAAGGAAACCTCCTGCTGATAACCAGCTATCGCCCTCCCTCAGTTGATGAGTCAGTATTCCTCTATGTTGAACAGCACTTGGAGGAAGCACTGAGGGAGGCGAGGGCACAAAATGTACTCTGGGTGGGGGACTTCAATGTCCATCACCAAGAGTGGCTCGGTAGCACCACTACTGACTGAGCTGGCCGAGTCTTAAAGGACATAGCTGCTAGACTGGGTATGCGGCAGGTGGTGAGGGAACCAACAAGAGGGGAAAACATACTTGACCTCGTCCTCACCAATCTGCATGCTGCAGAGATGCATCTGTCCTTGACAGGATTGGTAGGAGTGACCACTGCACAGTCCTTGTGGAGCCGAAGTCCCGTCTTCACATTGATGATACCCTCCACCGTGTTGTGTGGCATTACCAATGTGCTAAATGGGATAGATTTCGAACATATCTAGCAATGCAAAACTGGGCATCCATAAGGCGCTGTGGGCCATCAGCAGCAGCAGAACTGTACTCAACCACAATCTGTAACCTCATGGCCCGGCATATCCCCCACTCTACCATTACCATCAAGCCGGGAGACCAACCCTGGTTCAATAAAGAGTGCAGGAGGGCATGCCAGGAGCAGCACCAAGCATACCTCAAAATGAGGTGTCAACCTGGTGAAGCTACAACACAGGACTATCTGCGTGCCAAACTGCGTAAGACAGAGCTAAGCGATCCCATAACCACCGGATCAGATCTCAGCTCTGCAGTCCTGCCACATCCAGCCATGAATGGTGGTGGACAATTAAACAACTAACTGGAGGAGGAGGCTCCACAAGTATCTCCATCCTCAATGATGTATCCAGTGAGGACTGGGAAATAATGGTCAGACCCTCTGCCATTTCCCCTCTTGCTTCTTTCAACAGTCTAGGATACATTGAGTTCCGAAGAAGGGTCACTGACCCGAAACGTTAACTCTGCTTCTCTTTCCACAGATGCTGCCAGACCTGCTGAGTGAATCCAGCATTTCTTGTTTTTGTTTCAGATTTCCAGCATCCGCAGTATTTTGCTTTTATATTAGGATACATTTCATCTGGCCCTGGTGATTTATCAGCTTCCAAGGATGTTTTCAAGTTTCCAAAATGGAAAATCGAAAACCCAATTAGCAAGCAAGATAGACTTAGGGGACTCCTGCACTGCCTGCCTGTTCTCTTTGGCTGCCTGGCAATCATTCATTCCCTCTCCGCCTGCGTGGTCGTAAATGCGATGCGACCACCTCCCTAAACATTCTATCGACGTAGTCCTCTGCCTCGCGGATGCACAACAGTGACTCCAGCCGCAGCTCAAGTTCTGAAACCCGGAGCTCCAGCATCTGCAGCCGGTGACACTTCCTCTGGATGTGTTCGTCTGGTACACCTGTTGCGTCCTTGACTTCCCACATAGCGTAGGATGTACATTCCACTTGGCCGAGCTGACCTGTCATACCGTAACTTGAAAAACAATTAATTACAATTAGAAGTAGAATAACTCAACAGGTCCATGGAAGAGGAATACAAATTCACCAGAAGAAACAACAGACCTGAGGATTGGGAGCAGTTTAGAATTCAGCAAAGGAGGACCAAGGGATTGATTAAGAAGGGGAAAATAGAGTACAAGAGCAAGCTTGCGGGGAACATAAAAACTGATTGTAAAAGTTTCTATCGGTATGTGAAGAGAAAAAGACTGAAGACAAATGTAGGTCCCTTACAGTCAGAAACAGGGGAATTTATTATGGGGAACAAAGAAATGACTGACCAACTAGTGGGTGGGACCCAAAGTAGCAGCCTCTCCAATGAGATAGTTGAGGCAAATGTAGAGGTTAAAGCAAGAAAGTCCAGTAGGCAGGCCGGACAGGGGCATGACAGGGAGCGTGGAAGGTCTAATAGGGTAAACTGCATTTACTTTAATGCAAGAAGCTTTACAGGAAAGGCAGATGAACTCAGCATGGGATTGTGATATTATAGCTTTTACGGAAACGTGGTTGAGGGATGGGCAGGACTGGCAGCTCAATGTTCCGGGGTAGCGATCCTTCCAGCGTGACAGAGGTGGAGGTAAGAGAGAAGGGGGAGTTGCACTATTGATTAGGGAGGACATCAGGGCAGTACTTCGAGAGGATATCCCGGGGGGAATGTCCAGCAAGGCCATATGGGTAGAATTTAGAAATAAGACAGGGGTGATCACTTTGATGGGATAATACTATAGGCCCCCCAATAGTCAGAGGGAAGTGGAGGAACATATATGTAGGGAAATCACAGATAGGTGTAGGAATTATAGGGTTGTAATTGTAGGTGATTTGAACTTCCCTAATATTGACTGGAACTGCCTTAGTGCTAAGGGATCAGATGGGGAAGAATTTGTTAAGTTTGTCCAGGATAGTTTTCTGAAGCAGTATGTGGATGGCCCTACTAGAGAAGGGGCTACACTCGACCTCCTCTTAGGAAATGAGGCTGGGCAGGTGGTTGATGTGTCAGTGGGGGAGCACTTTGGCACCAGTGACCATATCTCTATTAGCTTCAAGATAGTTATGGAAAAGGATAGGACTGGTCCTCAGGTTGAAGTCCTAAATTGGGGGAAGGCTAATTTCGATGGCATCAGACAGGAACTCTCAAAAGTTGAATGGGAGAGGCTGTTTCCACGTAAAGGGATATCTGGCAAGTGGGAGGCTTTTAAAAGTGAGATAGGAAGAGTTCAGGGCTGGCACGTTCCTGTCAGATGGAAGGGCAAGGCTGACAAGTTTAGGGAAGCTTGGTTGACAAGGGATATTGAGGGTCTGGTCGGGACAAAGAAGGAGGCATATGTCAGGTATAGACAGCTGGGATCAAAGAACAAAGAACAGGACAGCACAGGAACAGGCCATTCGGCCCTCCATGCCTGCGCCGATCTTGATCCCTGCCTGAACTAACGCCTTCTGCACTTCCAGGGCCCATATCCCTCTATTCCCTTCCTATTCATATATTTGTCAAGATGTCTCTTAAACGTTGCTATCGTATCTGCTTCCACCACCTCCCCTGGCAGCAAGTTCCAGGCACTCACCACCCTCTGTGTAAAAAAAACTTGCCTCGCACATCCCCTCTAAACTTTGCCCGTCACACCTTAAACCTATGTCCCCTGGCAACTGACTCTTCCACCCTGGGAAAACGTTTCTGACTATCCACTCTGTCCATGCCACTCATAACTTTGTAAACCTCTATCATGTCGCCCGTCCACATTCCTCGTTCCAGTGAAAACAATCCGAGTTTTTCCAACCTCTCCTCATAGCTAATATCCTCCAGACCAGGCAACATCCTGGTAAACCTCGAGGAATATAGGGGATGTAGGAGTACACTTAAGAAGGAAATTAGGAGGGCGAAAAGGGGCCATGAGATTTCCCTGGCAGATCAGTTAAAGGAGAATCCTAATAGATTCTATAAGTATAGTAAGAGTAAAAGGGTAGCTCGGGAGAGAGTAGGTCCCATTAAGGATCAGTGTGGCAATCTATGTGTGGAGCCACAGGAAATGTGCGACGTCTTAAATGCAATGCAGCTATGGCAAGTCGGCATGGAAACCACAAACATTCCATCTAGTAAACACAAGCGGACCAGTAGTGATAGGACTACCAGTGTGTAAGGACCTCAACATCATAACTATCCACAAGAGCATTGCCAAGGGGAAATTTCCAAGGATCGGAACCCATTCACAGGCTCTGGCCAGCATCAAATGGTGCAGTCTGGAAACCCAGCTTCACTTCTGCTCTCTAGAGAACTGCCAGCACCACAACAAGCCAGAATGGACAGGTATCTCCAAAAGACCAAGTACTCTTCCCCCAACAAGTCCTCAACCTGGAGCCCCAAGCCTTCAGGCGCAGAGGATTAGGAGAGGCAAAGGACACGCAATGTCCTGAAGAGGCAGAGGAGGCATGAGTTGAAGCATTGTGTATTGGAATGCCAGAACTCTCCAAGAATGACAAGACCCCAAAAGTGGTCATCTTGAGAAAAGCAACAGAATATATTGGCAGACTGAAGGCACAGAAACAGAAACTGAATACAGGGAGGGAGAAACTTCAGAAAGAACAGCAACAGATGAGACACAAACTCCCCGAGCAAGAGTTGTTAAACCACCAAGACAACGTATGGACTTTTGAGCCTCTATATTTGTAAAGTTCATAATCTCTATCCATGTGTGAATAATTTTGATGTGTTTGTACTTTTAGCATACGAGACTTATCTTTGGATAGAAGGAGGATGTTGTGTGGTTGTCATTAAGAGCGATGTCCCTTTAAGATCTTAGTATGCTAATAAGCCAAGTACCAAGATGTAGTCATGTGACTCAGAGCCAGACTCTCTCTGTAATTGTAACACCAAGAGGCAAGACCTGTAAATAGATAGCTCTGTACCGTATATACTTGTTAGCTGTTAATAAATCTGTTTGAGATCTTCAATCAACTGACCTCCACACATCTCATTTATGTCGCATCAGACAACACAAAAAGCTTCTCATTACAATGGCCTTCTGGCCCAGAGTCATATTGAGGCCCTTAAGTAGCCTATTAAGGGCCAATTAAGGGCCTCTTCCCACTGCTGCTGGGATCTTACCAGCAGTTGGGGGGGGGGGTGCTCTGCCATGCAGGAGGATGCCTTGTAAAATGAGGTGCCTTTCCTGCAGGCTTGAGGGGGCTCCCTCCTTGGTGGGCAATTTGTGGCCCATGGAGGACCTCCACTGGGAACAACTTTACCCCCCGGGACACCCCTCCCCCTGGACTGAATGACCATCCCCCCTCGTCGCGGCCTTCCGGACTGGCCCCGGCAACTCCGCCTCACCTACATCTGGTCTGGGGTATCACTGCTGGGTCTGGGTCCGAGGCCTCTGCAGCACTGGCACTGGCCACTGCTTAAAGGGACAGGGATCCCGCCTCCTAAAACCTTGACACAAAAAGACCGGAGGACCACTCTGGGATAGGGGTGGTGAAAGGCAGAGACGGGATCACCCCACCCTTTTGGCCCGGCGCTGGGAGCCCACCTCCAGCACAAAATCCAGCCCACTAAGAGCAATGCAGTGAAAAACTGCACTGCAGCCCCAGACACTGTTCCATGGAATTTAGGGCACATCCCCAAACCTGTGATCTTCTTGCAAGCAAAATTGCCTGATACAGCCATACCAGTGTAGCAAGACTCTAAGGCGGGGTAAGAAGCTATTCCACAAAAAACAGAGGGCATAATTTTGATTTTGTGTGACAGTGTAAAATGGGTTTAAGTGAATCAGCAGCCTATTTTACATCTGTCCTGACTTTAATTCTATTGAAGGCAAAATTACCCTCCAATGAGTTACAGGAGAGTTTCTACTATGATGTTCCTAAACCTGATCCAGGATCTGACAGTGCCTGAAACACTCCAATGAATATTTCTCGTCCGTATTTACCGTGGAGAAGGTCATGGAAACTAGTGAGTTCAAGGGAGGCAACACCGATATCCTGGAGCATATCAACATTACAAAGGAGGAGGTGTTGGAGGTTTTGAAGTGCATTAAGGTGGATAAATCCCCAGGGCCTGACCAGGTGTATCCTAGGATGCTGTGGGAAGCAAGGGAGGAGATTGCTGGGGCCCTGGCAGAGATTTTTGTATTATCAATAGCCACGGGTGAGGTACCGGAAGGCTGGAGGATAGCTAATGTTGTGCCTTTATTTAAGAAGGGCAGCAGGGATAAGCGAGGGAACTACAGGCCGGTGAGCCTTACATCAGTGGTGGGGAAGTTACTGGAAGGGATTCTGAGAGACAGGATTTATATGCATCTGCGTCTGATTAGGGATAGTCAGCTTGGCATTGTAGGCTGGTCCAGAAGGTTCGAACACATGGGATCCAGGGTGAGCTAGCAAATTGGATACAAAATTGGCTTGGTGATAGGAGGCAGAGGGTGGTAGTAGAGGGTTGTTTTTCAGATTGGAGACCGGTGATCAGTGGTGTGCTGCAGGGATCGGTGCTGGGCCCTCTGTTGTTTGTCATATATATTAATGACTTGGATGTGAATGTAAGGGGCATGATCAGTAAGATTGCAGATGACACCAAAATTGGTGGTATAGTGGACAGTGAAGAAGGTTGTCTAAGGTTACAACAGGATATAGATCAACTGGGAAAGTGGGAAAGGGAGTGGCAAATGGAATTTAACGCAGACAAGTGTGAAGTGATGCATTTTGGGAAGTTAAACCAGGGCAGGACATATACAGTGAATGGCAGGGCCCTGGGGAGTGTTGTTGAGCAGAGAGACCTTGGGGTGCAAGTACATAGTACCCTGAAAGTAGCAACACAGGTCAACAGGATGGTGAAGAAGGCGTATGGCATATTTGCCTTCATCGGCCGAGGCATTGAGTACAAGAGTTGGGACATCATGTTACAGTTGTACATACCGTTGGTTCGGCTGCATTTGGAGTACTGTGTGCAGTTCTGGTCGCCACACTACAGGAAAGATGTGATTAAGCTAGAGAGGGTGTAGAAAAGATTCACAAGGAAGTTGCCTGGTTTGGAGGGCTTGAGTTATAAAGAGAGATTGGGTAGGCTGGGTCTGTTTTCCCTGGAGTGAAGGAGGCTGAGAGGGGACATGATAGAGGTGTATAAAATTATGAGAGGCATAGATAGGGTAGATAGCCAGAGTCTGTTTCCCATGGTAGGGGTGACTAAAACTAGAGGGCATAGATTTAAGGTGAGAGGGAGGAGGTTTAAAGTGGATCAAAGGGGTAAATTTTTCACACAAAGAATAGTGGGTATCTGGAATGAGCTTCCAGAGGAGGTGGTGGAGGCAGGAACAGTAGCGACATTTAAGAGGCATTTGGACAGGTACTTGAATGAGCAAGGCATAGAGGGATATGGAATTAATGCAGGCAGGTGGGATTAGTATAGATAGGCATTATGGTCGGCATGGAGGCATTGGGCCGAAGGGCCTATTTCTATGCTGTACGACTCTATGACTCTAATCGCAGAAAAACTGAATCTGGCTGTTTATTGATTAATGATTCCATTTGGGCCTGAGCAGGAACCAATGTTGAAATGGTTCCACATGAATCAGTTAAAAACTGTAAAGAAAGAATGCTAAACTTTGTTTTCTTTTGTTACAAAGGGAAACAAGATGAAGTGCCTGCCAGTGTTCTACCTCTTACTTGTAATTGCAACTGACAGTCTGGGACAATTGCAGAGAGGTCACTCTGCATCCTGGTCAGGAGCAAGCAGGAAAAACGTTGACTGGAACTGTTATGTTTATGCTGGGTTATTGGGTTTACTTTGTAATATCTGATTTAACTCAGAGCAATGCAGATATCACAGGAGTGTTAAAGAACCAACTGGTTTATTACAAGACATTAACTACAAAGATCCTTGCAGGATTACAGGACAATCAGTGCAATGTGCTCTGCAGAAGCTTCCAGCTGTGTGTCTGTCTTAGTTTCATTTTTGCTCTGCAGCGCCATCCGGAGGCAATCAAAGACAGTGAACACAGATCGTGGACAGACTGATACAATCAAACCCTGATCAATCAAACACTACAGGAAGAACAAAGATGACATTGATATCTATGTCCCTAAAGACACGCCAGTGATCAAGGGGCAGAGGAACTATGTAATTTTACAGGACAAATGAGAGGTCCCGAAGTTGTATGTACTCAGGAAGTGGTAAAAGACCCCTCGAATCTTGCACCATTTACTGCACACTGAGAGGTTCTATTTATACATGGGATGTTAAAGAAGGACATGGAGTAAAAATTGAGTGTGAGTTTAAATGGGAAACTGATAAGAATTATGCCAAAATACCAAGTAATGAGGTATTTTTCTTCAGACAATAACATGGGAAAGGTGAATGGGAATCAGTAGGAAACCCATGGGATCCTAACACCACTCCAACTCAAATTGCAATGTCCTCCCCTAATCGTTGCAAACTATGTTGGCATCGTTGTTGGTCCCAATTACATTCTGGTAATGACATGTGTTTGCTTAGCGATGGTTTAAAACAATGGGTGCTGTTTCCTCTGTTACCTGATAAATGGACAATATTCAATGGAACACCTACATTTGACAAGATGATATGAAGGGGCAGATGGAGTGTGAGCAGTTTAAGGCCCCTGCCTTTGAGTGGCCTGTGGTAAGTGATAGCCCCATCTCAGCCAGAATAGCCATCTATAGTCATGAAACAGGAGGAGCACCTCCACCCCCCCCCCCCCTTACCCCTTCTATGGTGATCCACGCATGAGGATTTGTGCATGGGCTTTACCTGTCTGTAACCTCTCTTCATGGGTGGCACAGGTAGTAAAGTTAGTAGCAGAAATGAAACAATCAGCAGGAGAGGAACAGAACACTGTTAGTAATGAATACATCCAATGTCCTGAACATCAACCTTGTCCCCAAGAAGGGTTATTGTTATCCCCACACAAAAGGTGTTATATCATAACGTAGGGTATGAAGGTGTGCCTGTCACTGTCAATTTGACAACCCTGGGCCTACTAAGTCGGTTCCATTGGGAAACTAACCAGCTAGTGGATAAAATAGGCATAGTGGAAGAGGAAGATAAAGTAAAAGACAAAGATAGTGTGTATCAATAGGATAAACATAGTAACGAGTGGGTTAAATGTCACCATAGTGACTGGAACTAATAGAGTATGAAGAGGTCTTGTAAATGTTGTGGACAAAGCCTTTAATACCGGAATTTCAGTATTTTATAGCTGAAATATAGCATTATTAGATTATTCAGGTAAAGAAGTGAGGAAAGATTAAAGAAGGTATTGACAAAAATGAATAAGGTAGAAAATAAGTAATTGATTGAGGATCGAATCATGATGAATCATTTAATAAATATTCTGGAAACTCGAGAGTCCCATGTGCAAACAATCAATGAATTAATAAGGAGAGACAGAAATTCATCAGATAAAGCAGCAAAACGTGACACGTGCAGAACGAATGGGTCATGGTTGATGGCAAAGACACGTTCGAAGTCTTTCGAATTCTCTTCCTCAAAAGGCGGTGGAAGCAGAGTCCTTGAATATTGTTAAGGCAGAGGTAGATAGATTCTAAATAAGCAAGGTAGTGAAAGGTTATTGGGGGTAGGCAGGAATATGGAGTTGAGGTTACAATCAGATCAGCTACGATCTTGTTCAAAGGCAAACCAGGCTCGAGAGACCGAGTGGCCTATCATGCTCCTGATTCGTATGTTTGTACATAATGGTGACCCATACCACTGTCTACACCTGCAGTATCAGCAAGGCAGAGGAACAGTGACCCATACCACTGTCTACACCTGCAGTATCAGCAAGGCAGAGGAACAGTGACCCATAACACTGTCTACACCTGCAGTATCAACAGGTAGGGGAACAGTGACCCATACCACTGTCTACACCTGCAGGATCAGCAAGGCAGAGGAACAGTGACCCATACCACTGTCTACACCTGCAGTATCAACAGGTAGGGGAACAGTGACCCATACCACTGTCTACACCTGCAGGATCAGCAAGGCAGAGGAACAGTGACCCATACCACTGTCTACACCTGCAGTATCAACAGGGAGGGGAACAGTGACCCATACCACTGTCTAGACCTGCAGTATCAGTAAGGTAGGGGAACAGTGACCCATATCACTGTCTACACCTGCAGTATCAGCAAGGCAGAGGAACAGTGACCCATACCACTGTCTACACCTGCAGGATCAGCAAGGCAGAGGAACAGTGACCCATCCCACTGTCTACACCTGCAGTATCAGTAAGGCAGAGGAACAGTGACTCATACCACTGTCTACACCTGCAGTATCAACAAAGCAGGGGAACAGTGACCCATACCACTGTCTACACCTGCAGTATCAGTAAGGCAGGGGAACAGTGACCCATAACACTGTCTACACCTGCAGTATCAACAAAGCAGGGGAACAGTGACTCATACCACTGTCTACACCTGCAGTATCAACAAAGCAGGGGAACAGTGACCCATACCACTGTCTACACCTGCAGTATCAACAAAGCAGGGGAACAGTGACCCATAACACTGTCTACACCTGCAGGATCAGCAAGGCAGAGGAACAGTGACCCATCTCACTGTCTAGACCTGCAGTATCAACAAAGCAGGGGAACAGTGACCCATACCACTGTCTACACCTGCAGTATCAACAAAGCAGGGGAACAGTGACCCATACCACTGTCTAGACCTGCAGTATCAGCAAGGTAGAGGAACAGTGACCCATACCACTGTCTACACCTGCAGTATCAACAAAGCAGGGGAACAGTGACCCATACCACTGTCTACACCTGCAGTATCAACAAAGCAGGGGAACAGTGACCCATCCCACTGTCTACACCTGCAGTATCAACAAAGCAGGGGAACAGTGACCCATACCACTGTCTACACCTGCAGTATCAGTAAGGCAGAGGAACAGTGACCCATCCCACTGTCTACACCTGCAGTATCAACAAAGCAGGGGAACAGTGACCCATACCACTGTCTACACCTGCAGTATCAACAAAGCAGGGGAACAGTGACCCATACCACTGTCTAGACCTGCAGTATCAGCAAGGTAGAGGAACAGTGACCCATAACACTGTCTACACCTGCAGTATCAGCAAGGTAGAGGAACAGTGACCCATAACACTGTCTACACCTGCAGTATCAACAAAGCAGGGGAACAGTGACCCATACCACTGTCTACACCTGCAGTATCAACAAAGCAGGGGAACAGTGACCCATACCACTGTCTACACCTGCAGTATCAGCAAGGCAGAGGAACAGTGACCCATACCACTGTCTACACCTGCAGTATCAACAAAGCAGGGGAACAGTGACCCATACCACTGTCTACACCTGCAGTATCAACAAAGCAGGGGAACAGTGACCCATACCACTGTCTAGACCTGCAGTATCAACAAAGCAGGGGAACAGTGACCCATCCCACTGTCTAGACCTGCAGTATCAGCAAGGTAGAGGAACAGTGACCCATACCACTGTCTACACCTGCAGGATCAACAAAGCAGGGGAACAGTGACCCATCCCACTGTCTACACCTGCAGTATCAGCAAGGCAGAGGAACAGTGACCCATACCACTGTCTACACCTGCAGTATCAACAAAGCAGGGGAACAGTGACCCATACCACTGTCTACACCTGCAGTATCAACAAAGCAGGGGAACAGTGACCCATACCACTGTCTAGACCTGCAGTATCAGCAAGGTAGAGGAACAGTGACCCATACCACTGTCTACACCTGCAGTATCAACAAAGCAGGGGAACAGTGACCCATCCCACTGTCTACACCTGCAGTATCAGCAAGGTAGAGGAACAGTGACCCATACCACTGTCTACACCTGCAGTATCAACAAAGCAGGGGAACAGTGACCCATACCACTGTCTACACCTGCAGTATCAACAAAGCAGGGGAACAGTGACCCATACCACTGTCTACACCTGCAGTATCAACAAAGCAGGGGAACAGTGACCCATACCACTGTCTAGACCTGCAGTATCAGCAAGGTAGAGGAACAGTGACCCATACCACTGACTACACCTGCAGTATCAACAAAGCAGGGGAACAGTGACCCATACCACTGTCTAGACCTGCAGTATCAACAAGGTAGAGGAACAGTGACCCATACCACTGTCTAGACCTGCAGTATCAGCAAGGTAGAGGAACAGTGACCCATCCCACTGTCTACACCTGCAGTATCAACAAAGCAGGGGAACAGTGACCCATACCACTGTCTACACCTGCAGTATCAGCAAGGTAGAGGAACAGTGACCCATAACACTGTCTAGACCTGCAGTATCAACAAAGCAGGGGAACAGTGACCCATACCACTGTCTACACCTGCAGTATCAACAAAGCAGGGGAACAGTGACCCATACCACTGTCTAGACCTGCAGTATCAACAAAGCAGGGGAACAGTGACCCATACCACTGTCTACACCTGCAGTCTCATCAAGGCAGAGGAACAGTGACCCATACCACTGTCTACACCTGCAGTATCAACAAAGCAGGGGAACAGTGACCCATACCACTGTCTACACCTGCAGTCTCATCAAGGCAGAGGAACAGTGACCCATACCACTGTCTACACCTGCAGTATCAACAAAGCAGGGGAACAGTGACCCATACCACTGTCTACACCTGCAGTATCAACAAAGCAGGGGAACAGTGACCCATACCACTGTCTACACCTGCAGTATCAACAAAGCAGGGGAACAGTGACCCATACCACTGTCTACACCTGCAGTCTCATCAAGGCAGAGGAACAGTGACCCATACCACTGTCTACACCTGCAGTATCAACAAAGCAGGGGAACAGTGACCCATACCACTGTCTACACCTGCAGTCTCATCAAGGCAGAGGAACAGTGACCCATACCACTGTCTACACCTGCAGTATCAACAAAGCAGGGGAACAGTGACCCATACCACTGTCTACACCTGCAGTATCAACAAAGCAGGGGAACAGTGACCCATACCACTGTCTAGACCTGCAGTATCAACAAAGCAGGGGAACAGTGACCCATACCACTGTCTACACCTGCAGTCTCATCAAGGCAGAGGAACAGTGACCCATCCCACTGTCTACACCTGCAGTATCAACAAAGCAGGGGAACAGTGACCCATACCACTGTCTACACCTGCAGTATCAACAAAGCAGGGGAACAGTGACCCATACCACTGTCTACACCTGCAGTATCAACAAAGCAGGGGAACAGTGACCCATACCACTGTCTACACCTGCAGTATCAGTAAGGCAGAGGAACAGTGACCCATCCCACTGTCTACACCTGCAGTATCAACAAAGCAGGGGAACAGTGACCCATACCACTGTCTAGACCTGCAGTATCAAGAAAGCAGGGGAACAGTGACCCATCCCACTGTCTACACCTGCAGTATCAACAAAGCAGGGGAACAGTGACCCATACCACTGTCTACACCTGCAGTATCAACAAAGCAGGGGAACAGTGACCCATACCACTGTCTACACCTGCAGTATCAACAAAGCAGGGGAACAGTGACCCATACCACTGTCTACACCTGCAGTATCAGTAAGGCAGAGGAACAGTGACCCATACCACTGTCTACACCTGCAGTATCAACAAAGCAGGGGAACAGTGACCCATCCCACTGTCTACACCTGCAGTATCAACAAAGCAGGGGAACAGTGACCCATACCACTGTCTACACCTGCAGTATCAACAAAGCAGGGGAACAGTGACCCATACCACTGTCTACACCTGCAGTATCAACAAAGCAGGGGAACAGCGACCCATACCACTGTCTACACCTGCAGTATCAGCAAGGTAGAGGAACAGTGACCCATACCACTGTCTACACCTGCAGTATCAACAAAGCAGGGGAACAGTGACCCATACCACTGTCTACACCTGCAGTATCAGCAAGGTAGAGGAACAGTGACCCATACCACTGTCTAGACCTGCAGTATCAGCAAGGTAGAGGAACAGTGACCCATACCACTGTCTAGACCTGCAGTATCAGCAAGGTAGAGGAACAGTGACCCATACCACTGTCTACACCTGCAGTATCAACAAAGCAGGGGAACAGTGACCCATACCACTGTCTACACCTGCAGTATCAGTAAGGCAGAGGAACAGTGACCCATACCACTGTCTACACCTGCAGTATCAGTAAGGCAGAGGAACAGTGACCCATCCCACTGTCTACACCTGCAGTATCAACAAAGCAGGGGAACAGTGACCCATACCACTGTCTACACCTGCAGTATCAACAAAGCAGGGGAACAGTGACCCATACCACTGTCTACACCTGCAGTATCAGTAAGGCAGAGGAACAGTGACCCATCCCACTGTCTACACCTGCAGTATCAACAAAGCAGGGGAACAGTGACCCATCCCACTGTCTAGACCTGCAGTCTCATCAAGGCAGAGGAACAGTGACCCATACCACTGTCTACACCTGCAGTATCAGTAAGGCAGAGGAACAGTGACCCATCCCACTGTCTACACCTGCAGTATCAACAAAGCAGGGGAACAGTGACCCATCCCACTGTCTAGACCTGCAGTCTCATCAAGGCAGAGGAACAGTGACCCATCCCACTGTCTACACCTGCAGTATCAACAAAGCAGGGGAACAGTGACCCATCCCACTGTCTACACCTGCAGTATCAACAAAGCAGGGGAACAGTGACCCATACCACTGTCTACACCTGCAGTATCAACAAAGCAGGGGAACAGTGACCCATACCACTGTCTACACCTGCAGTATCAGTAAGGCAGAGGAACAGTGACCCATCCCACTGTCTACACCTGCAGTATCAACAAAGCAGGGGAACAGTGACCCATCCCACTGTCTAGACCTGCAGTCTCATCAAGGCAGAGGAACAGTGACCCATACCACTGTCTAGACATGCAGTATCAGTAAGGCAGGGGAACAGTGACCCATACCACTGTCTACACCTACAGAGTCATCACCACACTCACTCGCTTGTCTGCCTCCTTGTCTGCTATTGCTACTTCTCCCTCTGCTTCCACCCCACTCCCACCCTCCTTCATTTGCCCAGTCACTCGCTTACCTGATTTGTGACTCCCAGCAGGACACTGTTCTCATGGTGACATCACGGTGCATGCTGACATCAAGGTGTGCATGCACAAGTTGTTCTGGGCAAGTTGGTGCATTTTTAGACATGCTCCAATGATCTCTGAACTGTCACCTGCAATTTCTGTTTTGGTACTGTTGGAACATACACTCCGAATGAGAAATGCTCCAGAGTGGAGAAGCCTCCAATCTTCCCTACATATGGAAGAGGTGCCAGAGGATTGGAGGTTGGCAAATGTGACATCCTTATTCAAGAAAGGTCTTCACAGTGGAGGACACTGTAAACATCCCACAGATATCAGATAAGAAAGGAGCTAATGGGAGGAAAGATCTTGTAACAGTCTCTCTCATGAGGGGCAAAGTATGACAAACTAATGGGGCTAAAGGCAGACAAGTTGCCAGGACCTGATGGCCTGCATCCAAGGGTTTTAAAGGAAGTGACTGCAGAGATAGTGAAGGCATTGGTCGAAATGTTCCAGAACTCACTGCATTCTGGGCGGGTCTCAGCGGATTGGAAAACCGCTAATATGATGCTCCTGTTCAAGAAGAGAGGGAAATAAAAAAGTAGGAAACTATAGGCCAATCAGCCTCACATCGGTCGTTGGGAAAATGCTCGAGTCCATTATTAAGGAAGGAAAAAAGGACTTTAAGAAAAGCTTAACGCAATCAAACAGAGTCAACATGGTTTTGTGAAAGGGAAATCATGTTTGACAAATTTGCTAGAGTCCTTTGAGGAGAAAACAAGCATAGTTGATAAAGGGGAACCAATAGATGTAGTGTATTTGGATTTCCAGAAGGCATAAGATTATTGCACAGGACAGGAGCTCACATTATTGGGGGTAATATATTAGCATGGACTGAGGATTCATTAACTCACAGAAGACAGAGAGTTGGGATTAATGGGTCTTTTTTCAGTTTGGAAAGACATAACCAGTGGAGTGTCACAAGGATCAGACATAGGGCTTCAATTATTTACTATCTATATTAAAGACTTGGAGGAGGGAGCAAAGGGTCATATATCCAAATTTACTGACAATACAAAAATAGGTGGGAGGGCATGTTGTGATGAGGACATTAGGAATCTGCAAGAGGATATAGATAGGTTGAGTGAGTGGTAAAAATACTTGGCAGATGGAGTTTAAGGTAGGAAAGTATGAGGTCATGCACTTTGGTAGGAAGAATCAAAAGGCAGACTATTATTTAAATGGAGAGAGACTCCAAAAAAAGTGCATCTCAGCGGGATCTGGGAGTTCTTGCGCATAAAACACAAAACGTTAGCATGCAGGTGCAGAAAGTAATTAAGGTGGCAAATGGAATTTTGGCCTTTATTGCGAGGGAGTTGGAGTTTAGAAATCGGGAAGTCTTGTTACAATTGTACAGGGTGTTGGTGAGGCTGCACCTGGAGTACTGTGTGCAGTTTTCGTTCCCGTCTTTAAGAAAGGATATACTGGCATTGGAGGCAGTTCAAAAGAGATTCACGAGGCTGATTCCTGGGAGGAAGGGGTTGAGTTCGCAAGAACGGATAAACAGGTTAGGCCTTTATTCAATAGAGTTTAGAAGTATGAGCAGTGATCTGATTGGAATGTACAAGATTGTGTGGGGACTTGACAAGGTAGATACTGAGAAGATATTTCCACTAGTGGGGGAATCTCAAACTAGGGGACATAGTTACAGAATAAGGGGACATTCATTTAAAACTGAGATGCGAAGGAATTTCTTCTCTCAGAGGGTAGTAAATGTCTGGAATTCTCTACCCCAGAGAGTTGAGGAGGCTAGATCACTGAAAGTATTTAAAGAGGAGGTAGATAGATTTTTGAAATATTGGTAAGTTGAGGGCTATGAGGAGCTGACCAGAAAGAGGGGTTGAGGTCTGGGGCAGATGAGCCATGATCTTACTGAATGGCAGGGCAGGCTTGAGGGGCCGAATGGCCTACTCCTGCTCCTATTTCTTATGTTCTTCTAATGTAAGGGCCGTCTTACTAACTACAGGCCAGATTTTTTTTATTCGGTCATGGGATGTGGCACTGCTGGCAATGGCATCATTGTTGCCCATCCATAACAATGGCAACTGAGAGGCTTGCTAGGCCACTTCAGAGGGCATTTAAGAGTCAACCACATTGCTGTGGGTCTGGAGTCACATGTATCCAGATCAGATATGAATGGCAGATTTCCTTCCCTAAAGGACATTAGTGAACCATGTGTTTTTTGTGCAGCAATCGATGATAGTTTCATGGCACCATTCCTGAGTCTGGATGTCAATGCCAGATTGTTGGTAATTAATTAATTTAACGTCAGTAGTGAGAAAGGTTTGAGAAACAATAATCAGGGGGAAAAAATCGAGATGCATTTGGGGAGGTTTGAGTTAATTAAGGATAAACCAGTACAGATTTATTAAAGGCAGGTCATGCTTGACTAATCCAATTGCATTTTTTGATGAACTAACAGTGAAGGCTGCTGAAGGGAATGCGGTGGACATTATCTGCATGGATTTTAAGAAAGTATTTGATGAAGTACCACATAGCAGGCTGGTTCGCAAAAGTGAGGGTCAGAGCCCAATTGGATTTAAAAAATTGGCTTTAGGACAGAAAACAGTGAGTCACATTAAATGGTTGTTTTTCAGACTGGAGAATGGCAGACAGTCGTGTTCCCCAAGGACCAATACCTGACCACTGTTTTTTTGCTCTGTGTAAAGGCTGTGTTTGCTGGCAATGCAACCTCTAGGTGGCGCAGTACTGGCACAGGCACAAATGCAGCCTCATCCACTGAAACGTCTCTGTCCACCATGTTCAGGCAACTGCCAGTAATAAAGATGGCACTGCTCAATTTATGACAAAAATCAATTCAACCTAAAAATTCCCTCAGTGGCTGTGACCACCACCTCCAGCCCACCCCAACAGTACCCTGCTCCCTCCTGTCAGCATGCTTCTCTTTGCTGCTCCCTCGAATGCCCAATTGCTCAGTGCTTGCTCCCTACCTCGCCATTGCCTCCCCTCAGCCACTCACTCCCCGCCTCACTTCGGTTGCTGCTCCTTGTGTCGCCCCAGCACTCCTCAGTCATTTGTTGCCCACCATTTCTCTGGCAGCGCAGCGAGGAACGATTGGTCAAGCTGAGTGAAGTGACGAGTGACTAACTGAAGTGGTGAGGCCAGGAGGGAGCAGCTGGCGGGGAGCGAGCGGCCAGGGGAAAAGTGGCGAGCTGGGGAGCGAACGGCCAGTGGGGGAGGGAGATGCATCAAGGACGAGAGGCAGTGGCTGGTGGTGGGGCGGGTGGTGGGAGAAGGGGCGAGGCGGGGAGCGAGCAGCAGGGGAGAAGCGACCAGACAGAAATGAGTAGCCAGGAAAGAAGTGGCGAAACAGGAGCAAACAGCCAGGGGAGAAGCGGCGAGATGGGAGCAAGCTGGGAGGGTGCGGCCAGTGGAGAAGTGGCAAGTCCGAGAGGGAGCAGCCAGGGGAGAAGCAGTGAGGCCAGAGCGAGTGGCCAGGGGAGAGGCAGCGAGGTGGGAGCGAACGGCCAGGGGAGAAGCAATGAGGCCGACAGGGAGAGGCTAGGGAAGAAGCAGAGAGGCAGGGAGTTAGCAACCAGGGGAGTGGAGCAATGAGGCAGGGATTTGCAGCCATTGAAGCAATGCTCGGATTTCATTACCTCTGATGTTATCGCATGATGATGTCTGTGTTTGCTCTGTGCATGCTCTGCATTGTCAAGAAACACTCCTTTTAAAAATTGGAGTAAAGGGATATTTCAGCATGTTCTTCAACTGTTCTCTGAACTGAGTCTGGGTCACGGCATAAATCGCAGTGTTTGTGCAGCAACTCAGGAGCTGCAGCATGAAGCCCAATTCCTGCACAAAATGTGGTAACATGACAGACCGATAATTTAATCGGTCCATGCGCCGCCATATGGAATACACCATTATTACTGCCCATAATAGTATGAAATTGGCAGAGATAGATAACAATAAAATGATGGATTTCCTTCGGCTCTCCATCTCTGGGTCTTTGCGACTCTCCAGACTGCTGTGAGCCCGGAGTCTCCTGCGTGCTCTGCTGCTTACAAAAATGTGTCTGACAGTGAGAGTATTGAGCAGCAGAATCACAGCAAATGGGAACCCTGGGGTTAGAATATGGTGGAGAAACTCAATTATTCCCCAGAACCGAGAGTCATAAACACCAATTTTTGGCTGACAAAACCAGGGTTCATTCAGCAACCAGTACCGACCAGTAAAAATAAAATACCAGGTGATGTTCTTTAAGCAGCTCAGCACAGTCACTGTTCCCAAAACCACAGCCGCCGTATTCTCAGTGCAATATTTACTTTTCAGCTTCTGGCAACAAATGGCTATGAATCGATCAAAGGTGAACGTGATGGTGAACCAGACTGAACAGTCTGTAGCTGCATAAAGCAGGACAGCGTGGATATTACACACGGGAATACCCCACAGCAGGGGATAAAACTGTTCCTCATAAACAATCGGGATGTGCCTCAATATCAGGTCGAGGATAACGACCAGTAGATCCGCTGCTGCCATGGCCACCAGGTAACAAGTGACACATTTGGACAGACCGCACTTTCCTCGAGACAGGATCACAATGGTCACCAAGTTGACTGTGAGGAAGGGAGATAAAGAGAGAAGTTATACATCAGGCTGGGAGTAAAGTTACCAGTTTGACTGAGTACTGATTGAGATTTACAAATGTGTTACAGTATCCAGTGATGTATGGAAAAAATGATTGCATCCGTGATGGGGTTATCTGTTGGACACAGGGAATACCATTCAATAAAATCAAGTATTAAATGGGAATTTATAATCGGGATGAAATTAAATATGAGCAACAGCAGTTTATAAAAGATCAGACAAAGGTCACTTCAGATCTGACAATTTATTTCATTTTCAGTAAAAAGATATGATGGTTTCAGCAAATAATAAAGACAAAAAGAAACATTTATTGTCAAGGAAAGACCAGATAGAAAGTGAAGTGTTGACCTGAGTGAGAGATTCCCTCACCTGTGACAGGCAGCACAAAGTTCAATTATTTCAAAACTGTGATTAGAACTGAGTCCACTGAAAAGATAATGAAATCATTCAAGTTACATTTGGAAGATGAATCATGCTTGTTGTGATATCAAACTATCGAGAAAAAGAAACATTGGTGTGAAGCTGGAAATGGTGAAAACTGAGCTGGACAACGAGAACTGGATTCTGAGGCATTAGAACAAAATATTTAACATTCTATCTGTGATCTATCTGCGCAAACAGGTTTCTGAAACTCGGTAAAATTATCTATATCCAACTGAATCTGATTTCTGAATGTTAATCTCTCTTGGAGACTGAAAGAACCTTTTATACTGAAAAAGAATACATCAGGTGAGAAAGATAGTGAGAGTGAGGATATGACATTCATTGAACTATTAGAATTAGAACATTACAGCGCAGTACAGGCCCTTCGGCCCTCGATGTTGCGCCGACCTGTGAAACCATCTGACCTACACTATTCCATTTTCACCCATATGTCTATCCAATGACCACTTAAATGCCCTTAAAGTTGGCGAGTCTGAGAACAATAAATGGGTTATTATCCAATAATCAAATCAGGGGAAATTAAAGGACCTCACACTCGGAGCAAATAATACTAATAACTGGATCTATAAACTTAAAATGGGAAAAATGTGATACAATGAAACATAGTTTTATGGAATTTATACCTGGATGCAGAGACTTACCAGGAACAGCGGCAGCAGCAAGTAAAGGATAGTAAATCTCTTCAACTTTCAAGAACAAATGCAGTATCCTCCATGAATTCATCCTGTCCCTCTCTCCAGAGCCGTTGATCCCTGTTAGTGCTGAGGTTGTTGCTCCCACTGCCCCGATGGGATAACACATGGAAAGGAGTCCCTTATCAATCGAATAGGAAAACTCTGCAGTGACACTATTAGGCTCTATGCAGACAGACATTAATTATAGTCACAAACAACAGGTTCAGTTAACCTCTTTCAATCCAGCAGTTATTACCGCAATATACTTTTCACCATATATGAAATTTCCACCACGCCTATCCCTTAAAGTGGCTGCCATGCAAATTCCTTAAAACAGATGGTATGCATATCATTTAAAGTCGTCACGCCACCCCATAATATCTCTTAAAATGGCCTACATTCAAATCATTAATATGAGTTGTGGCACTGTCAATAATAAGGGTCGGTGTCCCTGTCGTAGCACATGTTGCATAAATTGGACACATCCCCACTAAATACCACTTAGAATTCCATCACAAATGGCTCACATTTAAAATAGCCATCACGAATCAATAAGACTTAAAATGGCCTCCATGCATATCATGAAAAATGGATGTGCCCATATCATTTAAAATCATTGTCACTGATATTGATTAAAACAGCATGACCAAATATTGCAGAAAATGTCCACTGTGAATACCACCGAAACCATCAAATAGATTGCACTGTCCAGAAACAGAAGCAGTATTCCAGAATCATAATATGTTTCGACATAGATTCGCGTTGATGACTTTAATTATCTGGGTATTTAAATACCCTCTATTTTGAATGCCCTTGCACCCGGAGTTAATGTGTTTGTGTCACATTACAGGGCCTGAGCTACTCAGACAGCAGGTGTCAAACCTATTCAACAATCAAGACCAGCAAACCAACAGGAACAATTTCACCGGAGACATGAAACGCCAGGGTCTGGGTGACGGAATAAAACCCGGGGAAATGAATAGTCAGAACCACATCAACCCTGCAAAGTCCTCCTTATTAACATCTTGGCATTTTGTGAAAATTGGGGGAGCTGTCCCACAGATTAGTCGAGCATTGCCTGACATAGTCATATTCATGGAATCATACCTTACAGACGATGTGTCGGACACCATCATGTCCTGTTCTACTGTCAGGACAGACCCAGCAGAGGTGGCGGCACAGTGGTATACAGGCTGGGGGGAGTTCCCCTGGAGTCCTCAACATTTGACGCTGGACCCCATGAAGTTTCATGGCATCAGGTCAAACATGGGCAAGGAAACCTCCTGCTGATTACCACCTATTACCATTCTCAGTCGTCCTCCATGTGGAACACTAATTGGAAAAAGCACAAAATGTACTCTGGGTGGGGGACTTCAATGTCCATCACCAAGAGTGGCTCGGTAGCACCACTACTGACTGAGCTGGCCGAATCCTAAAGGACATAAAAAATTTAATACCAATCTTAACTTTCTTAGTTCGTCATGGATGGTGCATGCTTCTCCTGGAGTCTTGACTTCTCAATGGGATATATCTTTGCTGAGAATATCCGCTTAAAAGTCTGCCACTGCTTCTCTGTTCTCCTACCTTTTAACCTACTTTCCCAGTTCACTTTAGCCAACTCTGTCCTCATCCCCTGGTATTTTCCTTTATTTAATTTTAAGGCACTAGTCTTAGATCTTCTCACACGCAAACCTAATGTGAAATTCTATTCTATTATGATCACTGTTACCTCAGGTTATTTTTTAATCCTGTCTCATTGCACATTACCAGGTCAAAAATAGCCTGCTCCATGGTTGGCAATAGAATGTACTGCTCTAAGCAATTGTTTCACATACACTCAATGATCTCATCTTCTAAGCTATCTTTGATTTGCCCAATCGATACGAAGATTAAGATTGCCCATGACAGTATCTTCCTTACAAGGCCTCATTATTTCTTCAATTATACTGTGTCCTACAGAGTAGCTCCTGTTAGGGTGGCCTATAAACTACTCCCGCAAGTGAATTCTTACCTTTGCTATTTTTATCTTTACTCAAACTGATTCTACATCTTGATCTTCTGAACTAAGGTCAACTCTCATTGCTGTACTAATGTCAGCCTTAATTAACAGCGTTACTCCACCAGCTTTTCTTTTCTTTCTGTCCTTCCAAAATGTCAAACATCCTTGAATATTTAGGTTCTGCCTTGGTCACCTGGCAATCACGTCTCTGCAATGGCAATCAGGTCATCCATATTTATTTCTATAGCTCCTATCAATTCATCCGTGTTGTTATGAATGTTGCATGCCTTTGATTCTGTCTTTTGTCATTCTTGCAAACTCTGTCCTTATGTCCTGGTTTGAAAGTGAAAAGCACGAATCATCTGCTAGAATTTTAGGCTTGGGTAAGGTTGACTTTACTGGGATGAGACAGAGACTGTCCACGATAAACTGGTGAGATCTGTTAATGAGTCAAAACGACTGAAGAACAGTGGAGAATATTTAAAGAAACAGTTAATGAAATACAGAGTGAGTATATACCCGAGAGGAAAAAGGTCCACTTCACAGAAAAAACAGCCATGGACAACTAAAGAGATTAGGGATAGCACAAAACTAAAAGAAAGGGCTTACAGAAATGCAAAACGCAGCACAGATCCAGCTGAATGGGATCGATACAAAGACCAGCAAAGGGTCACAAAGCAGCTTATAAGAGCTACTAAAAGAGATTATGAAAGGAAACGTGCAAGGGACATCAAAATCAACAAGAAGAAATGTGATAGTTACATAAAGGGAAAACGGATGGTCAAGAGCAATGTAGGCTCACTAAAAGCTGAAACTAGAATCCCCAGGACCTGATGGTTTCCATCCGAGGGTGTAAAAGGAAGTAGGCGAGCACATTGTAGATGCCCTAACTATAGTCTTTCAGAGTTCCCTGGATTCAGGACTGGTCCCTCTGGATTGGAAAGTTGCACATGTCACTCCACTTTTTAAGAAGGGTGAAAGGGGGAACCAAGGAAATTACAGACCAGTTAGCCTGACATCTGTGGTGGGCAAGTTGCTGGAGTCTATAATCAAGGATAGGGTGACTGAACATCTAGAAAAATTTCAGTTAATCAGGGACAGCCAGCATGGATTCATGACGGGAAGGTCATGCCTGACAAATCTCATTGAATTTTTTGAAGAGATGACTAAGGTAGTGGACAGGGGAGTGTCCATAGATGTTATTTATATGGACTTCCAGAAAGCATTTGATTTAGTCCCACATAAGAGACTGTTAACTAAGGTAGAAGCCCATGGAGTTGAGGGCAAATTATTGACATGGTTAGAAAGTTGGTTGAGTGGTAGGTGATATAGAGTGGGGATAATGGGTAAGTACTCCGATTGGCAGGATGTAACTAGTGGTGTCCCACAGGGATCTGTGCTGGGGCCTCAATTATTCACATTATTCATGAACGACTTGGATGATGGCATAGTAAATCGTATATCCAAATTTGCTGATGATACAAAGTTCGGCAGCATTGTAGACAGTCTAGATGATAGTATAAAATTGCAAGGAGATATTGACAGACTAGGTGAATGGGCAAAACTGTGGCAGATGGATTTCAATATGGGCAAGTGTGAGGTTATCCATTTCGGACCAAAAAAGGATAGAGCAGGGTACTTTCTAAATGGGAAGAGGTTAAGTACAGTGGATGTCCAAAAAGACTTGGGGATTCAGGTGAATAGATCTTTAAAATGCCATGAGCAAGTGCAGAAAATAATCAAAAAGGCTAATGGAATGCTAGCCTTTAAATTTATAGGATTGGAGTATAAAGACACAGAGGTTATGCTGCAGCTGTACAAAACCCTGGTTAGATCCCACTCGCAGTACTGTGAGAAGTTCTGGGCACCACACCTTAGGAAGGATATATTGGCCTTGGAGGGAGTGCAACGTAGGTTTACAAGAATGATTCCTGGACTACAGGGGTTAAATTACAAGGAGAGATTACACAAATTTGGCCTGTTTTTGCCAGAATTTAGAAGGTTAAGGGGTGATCTGGTTGAAGCCTGTAAGATAGTAACAGGAAAGGATAGGCTAGATAAAGATAAACTATTTCCACTGGTTGGAGATTCTAAAACTAGGGAACATAGTCTAAAAATTAGGACCAGACAGTTCCGGAGAGATGTTCGGAAGCACTTCTTCATGTAAAGGGTGGTAGAGGTTTGGAACTCTCTCCCACAAACAGCAGTTGAAGCTAGAACAGTTATTAATTTGAAATTTGAGATCGATTTTTGTTAAGCAAAGATATTAAGGGATATGGGCCAAAGGCCGCGGATCAGCCATGATCTCATTGAATGGCGGGACAGGCTCGAGGGGCTGAATGGCCTACTCCTGTTCCTATCTTCCTATATTCCTCTGGTATATTCTCTCCCTTCCTGCCACACTCTGGTTCTCATTACCTATACAATACCCTGTTTTAATGCCTCATTTTTAGCTTTAATTTGCCACATCCTGCCTCACCAGATCCCACCCCCACCCCCGCCCCACACACCCCCAACCCCAAATATTTAGTTTAAAGTTTTCTCTCCCACTCTAGTCGTTAATGAATAATGTGAATACAAGAAAACTGATCAGGTGAAGACTGTCCCATCGGTACCTCTCCCACTTTCCCCAGTAATGGTGCCAGTGCCCCATGAATCAAAACCCATTTCTTCCACACCAATCTTTGAGCCACACATTCAACTCTCTGATCTTAGTTACCCTTTGTCAATTCGTTTGTGGCATAGGTAGTAATCCACAGGTTATAACCTACAGGGCGACACAGTGGCGCAGTGGTTAGCACCGCAGCCTAACAGCTCCAAAGACTTGGGTTCAATTCTGGGTACTGCCTGTGTGGAGTTTTCAAGTTCTCCCTGTGTCTGCGTGGGTTTCCTCCGGAAGCTCTGGTCTTCTCCCACAAGCCAAAGACTTGCAGGTTGATAGGTAAATTGGCCATTATAAATTGCCCCTAGTATCGGTAGGTGGTAGGGAAATATAGGGACAGGGTGGGGATGTGGTAGGAATATGGTATTAGTGTAGGATTAGTATAAATGGGTGGTTGATGGTCGGCACAGACTCGGTGGGCCGAAGGGCCTGTTTCAGTGCTGTATCTCTAAACTGAAAAAACTAAACTTTGTGGGTCTACATTATAGTTTAGCCCCTAGTTGGTCATAATCCCTAAGAAGAACCTCTTTCCTCGTCCTATCTATGTCGCTGGTACATACGTGGCCCATGACAATTGTATTCTCTCCACCCACTGCAAGTTTCTCTCCACTGGAGAGCAGATGTCCCAAGCCCTGGCGCTGGGCAGGCAACACAGTCTTCTGGACTCTTGCTCTAGGCTGCAGAGAAACTACATATATCCCTCTGACTATACTATTCCCTACAACCACCACATTCCTATTTACTCCCCACACTTGAATGGCTCCCTGCACCATGATGCCATGGTCAGTTTCCTCATCCACCCGACAGCTCCCACTGTCGTCCATACAGGCACCTCAAACCTGTTGGACAATTGCAAGGGCTGAGGCTCCTCCATTGTTACCTTCTGGGTCCCCGTTCCTGCTTCACTTGCAGTCACACCCCCTGCCCTCCCCCCCACCCCCCCACTCCCTGTCCATGACAATAGACCAAATTCAAAGTTTTTAACCTAAAGGGTGTGACAGCCACCTGGAACAAAATGTGCCCCCTCCTTTATGAATCACAGTGCCCGAAGCTCAGAGTCTAGCTCATGAACTCTGAGCTGAAGTTCCTCAGGCTGCAGATGTGGATGATGTAGATCACATAGCTGCCCACCAGCTCCCACAGGCTACACCTGGAACACATCACCTGCGCTCTCATATTTTTGTGTTCTATTTACCTAATAAATTTGAAAAATATCACTCAACAGTTGTCAATAGTTATATCAAATGCCTTACCAAGTGAAGCTATGAATTGACTACAATATTTATATCTCTCCAGTACCAGTTTAAACTACTGTCCCCATTTAGAGAGGACAAAGCTTAAAACTCACCAACCACTCACCTATCTGCTCATCTTATTAATGATTCCAGGTTTCAGCTCTCATGTCCCACTGCTGGCTTATGGCACTCTCACTCGGCCCACTCCTTTCCTCTAAAAGGTCCGAACAGCATCTCCTCTCTCACTGCGCCATATTCCCACTCTGTTTTGAGCTGCATTCAGTCGCTAGCTGCTACCTTCGTGCCTGCTTCAAACCGTTTCTAGTGTCGGAACGTTTGGCAGTAAGAAGACACAGACATAATGTAGTTGACAAAGAACCAGAGGCGAAATCAGAAGAATTGCAGCACACAGTGAGTTGTTGGGATCTACAATTCACTGCCTGAAAACATTGTGGAAGCAGATTTAATAATATCTTTCAAAAGGGAACTTAAATACTTGAAAAGGGAAAAATGCAGGAGCCTGAGGAAAGAGGAGGGAAGTGGAAATAATTAGATAGCTCTTTCAAAGAGACAGCACTGATACAATGGGCCGAAAAGCTTCCTTCGGTGCTACATCAATCTCTGATTGGATGAGCAAGAGACAGAGTGAAGGTAGTGAGGATCAGGTTGGAAGAGAGAACAGGAAATGGTGAGAGAGGGAACGAGAAGCTTGCATAACTTTTCGGGCAAAGGGGTCACGATCAGATATCTGCCCATGCCCGTTCCTGTTTATTCAGGTGGCACACAACCTTCATGCTGTCTCCTCATTTACATGAAATCTACATGCTGTCTGCATGACCCGTCTGACAGACAGCTTGCTGTGACCGTCAAGAAGCATGGAGAAGTCTGGCTCCAATGTGGAACAGGGAGTTTTTCCTGTTCCTATAGCTCTCCCATTGACATGGAGGCCCACAGCCATGTGCACCATCGGGAATCCAGCTATCTCAAAAGCCATTTAACTTCACATCTTGCTCCGGAGAAAATTATGTATTTACCTGACCTGGCATAGATGGCCCCTGTCACCTAGTGGATACGTCAATGGACGGCATCCTGGGAGATGATGGATATGTTGCCTGCTCCTGCCTGGATAGTTCCAGACGCCTGGAAGTTCAATTGAACTGTGACCTTAATGGCCACCGACAGCGCTATCCTCATCCTGGTGTGAGGCTGCAGCTCGTGTTGCAGGAGGTGCCACAGCCCTGTGACAACCTGCTTATTAAATAAGAGTCACCTCACACCCTGCTCCTGGGTTAGGTATGGGTAGGAAAGGTGCACTTGGAAACCCAGGGTGGGTTGGACCCAGGGAGGGGGGGTCCCCTTCTTCATTGCAGAGGTTCCATTTCTACATCCTCTGCTCCATTTCTGAATCATGTTGAAGGCTCAAATGTATTGTAATTTCAGTCCCCATGTTTCGTCCAGAGTTGGGGTCCCAAATCCACTGACCTCCCTGACTGTATCCAACAGCTCTAAGCACAACGTCCATTAAATCATTCACAGAACCTCCACTAATTTTGTGATGACAGACGTTAAAAGCCCCTCACCTGCCAGTTGGATGCTGATTCTTTAAAATAACGCTATGGGGAATTTCTCGCGCTGCTGAATGCATGTTTGGCTGAGAATGACTAACACAGGGGATCAGTGAACATGCACAGACCAAGTTTCAAAGACTTTCATCAAAGCAGCTGGAACGTCTGTTTCATGTCACGTCCAGACATCTCCCCATACTACCAGTGCATGCTGGGCACTCCCAGATTAGTGCCCTGTCCAGCATGGTCACAGCACTGGCACCAGTGCCTACTGATCCCAGAATCACGGCAACACAGAAGTACACAGGGAAAGAAATTCCCCTTTAAAAGGAATAGGATAAATTATTTAAAAGGACCAAGTGGCAAGAATATGGGAAATGGACAGGGGAATGAGACTAATTGGAGAATTGAGGCCAGGGAGGGATTTTCACACAAGAATGTGTACATTAAAATTGTGGCATTGCTGTAGAGGGAGCCAGTGTAAAATGAAACCAGAAAGCACTGCAAGTATTCAGCAGATCTGGCAGCATCTGTGGAGAAAGAAGCAGAGTTAATGTTTCAGGTCGGTGTCCTTTCATTATGTTCTCATCATGTTAACTCTGTTTCCCTCTCCACAGATGCAGCCAGACCTACTGAGTTACGTCCAGCACTTTCTGTTTTAATTTCAGATTTCCAGCATCTGCGGTATTTTGCTTTCATTATTAGGAGCCAATGTAGGTCGGTGAGCAAAGGGATGATCTGTGAACTGGACTTGGTGTGTGTTAAGATATGGGCAGCAGAGTTTTGGATGAGTTGAGATTTGAAAAGGTTTGTAACTCTGAGGGTGGCCAGTGAAACATTGGGATAGTCGGGTCGAGATTTAACAAGAGCACGAATGAGGGTTTATGCAGCAGTTAGAAACATAGAAAATTGGAGCAGGAGTAGGCCATTCGGCCCTTCTGGTCTGCTCCGCCATTCAAAAAAGATCATGGCTGATCATCTAATTCAGTACCCTGCTCCCGCTTTCTCCCCATATCGCTTGATCTCTTTGATATTAAGAAATATATCTATCTCCAGCTTGAATATATTTAATGACTTGGCCTCCACTGCCTTCTGCAGTAAAGGTTCACCACCCACAGAGTGAAGACATTTCTCCCCATCTGGGTTCTAAATGGCATACCCCATATCCTGAGACTGTAACACCTGGTTCTGTACTCCCCAGCCATCAGGAACATCCTGCCTGCATCGAGCCTGTCGAGTCCTGTTAGAATTTTATAGGTTTCTTTGAGGTTCCCTCTCAGTCTTCTAAACTCTAGTGAATATAGGCCTAGTCGACCCAATCCCTCCTCATACGTCAATCCTGCCATCCCAGAAATCAGTCTAGTAAATCTTCTTTGCACCCCCTCCATGGCAAGAACATCGTTCCTCAGATAAGGAGACCAAAGGTGCACACAATACTCCAGCTGTGGTCTCACTAAGGCCCTGTATAACTGCAGTAAGACATCCTTGCTCCTGTACTTAAATTCTCTTGCAATGAAGGCCAACATACCATTTACCTTCCTAACTGCTTGCTGCTTGCTTTCAGCAACTGGTGTACAAGGACACCCAGGACTCGTTGCACCTCCCCCTTTCCCACCTATCACCATTCAGATAATAATCTGCCTTTCTGTTTTACAACCAAAGTGGATAACCTCACAGTTATCCACGTGATACTGCATCTGCCATTCATTTGCCCACTCACCCAACTAGTCCAAATCACATTGGAGTCATTTTGCATCCTCCTCACAGCTCACATTCCCCGCACCCCCATCCTCCAGTTTTGTGTTGTCTGCAAACCTGGAAATGTTACATTTAGTTCCCTCACCCAAGTCATTAATATATATTGTGAATAGCTGGGACCCAAGCACCGATCACTACGGTACCCCACTAGTCACTGCCTGCCACCCAGAAAGAGACCCGCTTATTCCTATTCTGTCTTTTCTGTCAGTCAACCAATTCTCAATCCATGCCAATATATCACCCCCAATCCCATGTGCTTTAATTTTGCACACCAATCTCTCATGTGGGTCCTTATCAAAAGCGTTCTGAAAATCCAAATACACCACATCCACTGGTTCTCCCTTATCTATTCTACTCGTTACATCCTCAAAAAACTCCAGTAGATTTGATAACCATGATTTCCCTTTAATAAACCCATGCTGACTTTGTCCAATCACGTTTATGCTTTCTAGGTGTTCTGCTATCACATCCTTGATAATAGACTCAGGCATTTTCCCCACTACTGATCTAAGGCTGTAGTTCCCTGTTTTTCTCTCCCTCCCTTTTTAAATAGTGGGGTTACATTTGCCACCCTCCGATCTGTAGGAACTTCTCCAGAGTCTGTAGAACTTTGGAAGATGACCACCAATGCATCCACTATTTCCAGGGCCACTTCCTTTAGTGCTCTGGGATGTAGATTCTCAGGCCCTGGGGATTTTTCAGCCTTTAACCCCATTAATTTCCCTTGCAAAATTTTTTTATGAATAAATTATTTCCTTCAAGTCTCCCTCTCATCAGACTCTTGGTTCGCTAACATTTCTGGGAGGTTATTTGTGTCCTCCTTTGTGAAGATAGAACCAAAGTATGTGTTTAATTGTTCTGCCATTTCTTCGTTCCCCATTATAATTTCCCCCGTTTCTGACTGTAAGGGACCTACATTTGGCTTCACTAATCTTTTTCTCTTCACATATTTATAGAAGCTTTTACAGTCAGTTTTTATGTTCCATGAAAGTTTACTCTCCTACTCTATTTCCCCGCTTAATCAACCTCTTTGTCCTCCTTTGCCGAATTCTAAACTGCTTCCAATCCTCAGACATGCTGCTTTTTCTGTCAATTTTATATGCCTCCTCTTTGGATCTAATACGATCCCGAATTTCTTAAGTGAGCCACTGTTGAGCCACCTTTCTGGTTTTATTTTTGTACCAGACAGGCATGAATAATTGTTGTAATTCAGGGACACGTTCTTTAAATATTATCCCATTGTCCATCCACCATCAACCCTTTTAGTAAAGTTCCCCAATCTACCATAGCCAAAGATGAGCTGAGGGAGGGGTGACGATGGATAATATTATGGAGGTGGTGGGAGACAGGATTGTTGATGGACAGGATATGGAGTCAGAATTTAGGATTAGGGGAATCACCAAGCTTGCAAAGAATCTGTTTCAGTCTCAAATGTTGGCCGGGGAGCAAGATGGAATCAGTGGATAGGGAACAGAATTAGTGATGTAAATCGATGAAAATGGATGCGGTCTTTCCAAAATTTAAATGCAAAGAACAACAATAGAGTGAAACATGATTTGTGGATCTAATAGCTGGATACAGAGACTTACCAGGAACAATAACATCATCAAAGAGGGCAGAGTACATGACAAGAACAGCACTGCAATTAAACATGGTTTCTAGAATTAATAGCTGAATAGAGACTTCCCAGGGACACCAACAATAGCGAGGATGGGATTATAAACTGTTTGAATCATCAAAAGGTCCACAATTCTAATGGTGCAGATCATAATTTGCAGAAAGATAGTCAAACACCCAGGATTAACTCTTTCCCATTGCTATAAAATTCAAATCTACTGTCCTCACATTCTGACCTAATGTAACATTCCAATATATTGTTCTCAGAGTCTGATCCATTGTCCGAATATTCCAATTTAGTGTTCTCAGATTCCGATCTATCTTCTCCTTCTCACTAGAGCCACCTTTTGAAAGAGTGCCAACGACGCACGACGCTCTGAGAGAAAAATAATTCTTCTTGTCTCTGTCTTAAATGGGCACCCCCTTATTTTTAAACAGTGACCCTCTCGTTCGAGATTCTTCCACAAGAGAAAACATACTTTCCACATTCATCCTGTCAAGACCCCTCAGAATCTTATATGTTTCAATCAAGTCACCACTTACTCATTTAAATACCAGCAGAAACAAGCCTAGCCTGTCCAACCCACCCATTACAGGTTCTAGGCTAGTAAACCTTCTCTGAACTGCTTCAAATGCATTAACATCCTTCCATAAATACAGAGACCAATACTGTACATAGTACTTCAGATGTGGTCTCACCAATGCCCTGTATAACTGTAGCATAACCTCCCCACATTTGTATTCTATTCTCCTTGCAATAAATGATAGCATTAACATACAAACATATGAATGAGGAGCAGGAGTCGCACACGCAACACCTCCAGCCTGCTCCACCATTCATTAAGTTCGTGGCTGAACGGATTACCCCACATTTCCACCTACACGTGATAACTTTTAACACCAATCATTCTATTAGTCTTCCTAATTACTTGTTGTACCTGCAAACTAACCTTTTGCAATTCATGCACTCGGATACTCAGAGCCCTCTGCATCTCACAGCTCTGCAATCTCTCACCATTATGCTTTTTTATTCTTCCTGCCAAAAGGGACAGTTGCATATTTTCCAACATTATATTCCATTTGCCAGGTCTTTGCCCACTCATTTAACCTATATATATATCCTGTTGCATCCTCCTTATGTCCTCTTCACAACTTACCTTCCTGCCTATATTTGTGTCTTCAACACATGTCGCAACCATATCTTTGCTCCCTTCATCCAAGTTATTTATATAAATTGTAAAAAGCTATGGCCCAGCACTGATCCCTGTGGCACACCACTTGTTACATCTTGCCAACCAGAAAATGATCCATTTATGCCTCCTCTCTGTTTCCTGTTCGCTAGCCAATCTTCTATCCATGCCAAAATGCTACTCTCTACAACATGAGCTTATTTATTAATAGAATAGGGAAAACCTCCAGAGACACAATTAGGGTCCATGGAGACAGGCATTAGTTACAGTTATTGAACAAACAGGTTCAGTTAACCACTTTCAATCCGACACTTTTTGTTCCACAATAAAGTAGAGTATTTACCAGGTCGGGATGGGATGTATGAGGGTTGCTGAGGAAAAGAAAGTTGGAAACAGCAGAGGCACTAGCCTGAACTTTCAATCCTCCTTGGATCGGGGAGTGATGCCAGAGGACTGGAGGGTTGTACCTGTTAAACTCTGTTTAAAAACGAGAGGGCTAAACCCTGTAAGGACAGACCTAGCCAGTCTAATGCTGGTGATGGGGAAATTATCGAGGCCATATTCCAGGAGAAATATCGGTTGCTTGGGAAATCATGGATTTATACATGCCTGAGTGATTGATGAGGTAACAGAGGTAGTTGATAAGGTTAATGCTGTTGATGTGGTGTTCATGTACTTCCAAAAGGCACTTGATAAAATGCCACATAACAAGTATGTCAGCAAAGTTTGAGCCCATTCATAAAAATAACAGTAGCAGCATTGTTACGAAGTTGACTGTGTGACAGGAAACAGAGAGTGGTGGTGAACGGTTGCTTTTCAGGTTGGAGGAAGGTTTACAGTGGGGTTCCCCAGGGGTCCCATGTTAGGAACCTGTCTTCATTGATACATACTAAAGATCTTGACTTGGGGATACAGGGAATAATGTCAAAAATTGCAGGTGACATGAAACTTGGAAGCATTGTGAAATGTGAGGAGAATATTGAGAACATTCACGAGGACACAGATAGGCTGCTGGAATTGGTGAACACATGGCAGATGAATTTAATGCAGAGAAATGTGAAGGGATTCATTTTGGTAGAAAGAATCTTCTTCTACTTTGGCCTCCTCGTCTCCAGAGACAATCGGTAAGCGCCTGGAGGTGGTCAGTGGTTTGTGAAGCAGCGCCTGGAGTGGCTATCAAGGCCAATTCTGGAATAGTACTGAAGACCTGTGCTCCAGAACTTGTAGCTCCAGTACAGCTACAACACTGGCATCTACCCTGCAATGTGGAAATTGCCCAGGTATGTCCTGTACACAAAAAGCAGGACAAATCCAACCCGGCCAACTACCGCCCCATTAGCCTACTCTCAATCATCAGTAAAGTGATGGAAGGTGTCATCAACAGTGCCATCAAGCGGCACTTGCTTAGTGACACTCAGTTTGAGTTCCGCCAGGGCCACTCAGCTCCTGACCTCATTACAGCCTTGGTTCAAACATGGACAAAAGAGCTGAACTCAAGAGGTGTGGTGAGAGTGACTGCCCTTGACATCAAGGCAGCATTTGACCGATTATGGCATCAAGGAGCCCTAGCAAAACTGAGGTCAATGGGAATCAGGGGGAAAACCCTCCGCTGGCTGGAGTCATACCTAGCACAAACGAAGATGGCTGTGGTTGTTGGAGGTCAATCATCTGAGCTCCAGGACATCACTGCAGTAGTTCCACAGGGTAGTGTCCTAGGCCCAACCATCTTCAGCTGCTTCATCAATGACCCTTCAATCATGAGGCAAGGTTAGCCTCAAACCAAAGAAGCTGCATCACTCCAAGCAGAAAGGCCGCCCGCGCATCAACACTAGCAGAATTTCACATCCACAGCTGTTACATAGGTTTCTAAATTCACTTGAAAAAGCCCTTCAAAACACTCCTACAGGGGATGCAGAGACCAAGTAGGCCATACTGGACCTGGTGTTGGGGAATGAGCCCAGCCAGGTGGTTGAAGTTTCAGTAGGGGACTACTTTGGGAATAGTGATCACAATTCCGTAAGTTTTAGAATACTCATGGACAAAGACGAGAGTGGTCCTAAAGGAAGAGTGCTAAATTGGGGGAAGGCCAACTACACCAAAATTCGGCAGAAGCTGGGGAATGTAGATTGGGAGCAGCTGTTTGAAAGGTAAATCCACATTTGATATGTGGGAGGCTTTTAAAGAGAGGTTGATTAGCGTGCAGGAGAGACATGTTCCTGTGAAAATGAGGGATAGAAATGGCAAGATTAAGGAACCATGGATGACAGGTCAAATTGTGAGACTAGCTAAGAGGAAAAAGGAAGCATACATAAGGTCTAGGAGGCTGAAGAAAGACGAAGCTTTGAAAGAATTTCGGGAATGCAGGACCAATCTGAAACGAGGAATTAAGAGGGCTAAAAGGGGTCATGAAATATCTTTAGCAAACAGGGTTAAGGAAAATCCCAAAGCCTTTTATTCATATATAAGGAGCAAGAGGGTAACTAGAGAAAGGATTGGCCCACTAAAGGACAAAGGAGGAAAGTTATGCGTGGAGTCAGAGAAAATGGGTGAGATTCTAAACGAGTACTTTGCATCGGTATTCACCGAGGAGAGGGACATGACGGATGTTGAGGTTAGGGACAGATGTTTGATTACTCTAGGTCAAGTCGGCATAAGGAGGGAGGAAGCGTTGGGTATTATAAAAGGCATTAAGGTGGACAAGTTCCCAGGTCTGGATGGGATCTATCCCAGGTTACTGAGGGAAGTGAGAGAGGAAATAGCTGGGGCCTTAACAGATATCTTTGCAGCATCCTTAAACGCAGGTGAGGTCCCGGAGGACTGGAGAATTGCTAATGTTGTCCCCTTGTTTAAGAAGGGTAGCAGGGATAATCCAGGTAATTATAGACCGGTGAGCCTGACGTCAGTGGTAGGGAAGCTGCTGGAGAAGATACTGAGGGATAGGATCTATTCCCATTTGGAAGAAAATGGGCTTATCAGTGATAGGCAACATGGTTTTGTGCAGGGAAGGTCATGTCTTACCAACTTAATAGAATTCTTTGAGGAAGTGACAAAGTTGATTGATGAGGGAAGGGCTGCAGATGTCATATGCATGGACTTCAGTAAGGCATTTGATAAGGTTCCCCATGGTAGGCTGATGGAGAAAATGAAGTCGCATGGGATCCAGGGTGCACTAGCTAGATGGATAAAGAACTGGCTGTGCAACAGGAGACAGAGAGTAGCAGTGGAAGGGTGTTTCTCAAAATGGAGACGTGTGACCAGTGGTGTTCCACAGGGATCCGTGCTGGGACCACTGTTGTTTGTGATATACATAAATGATTTGGAGGAAAGTATAGGTGGTCTGATTAGTAAGTTTGCAGACGACACTAAGATTGGTGGAGTAGCAGATAGTGAAGGGAACTGTCAGAGAATACAGCAGAATATAGATAGATTGGAGAGTCGGGCAGAGAAATGGCAGATGGAGTTCAATCAGGGCAAATGCGAGGTGATGCATTTTGGAAGATCCAATTCAAGAATGAACTATACAGTAAATGGAAAAGTCCTGGGAAAAATTGATGTACAGAGAGATTTGGGTGTTCAGGTCCATTGTTCCCTGAAGGTGGCAACGCAGGTCAATAGAGTGGTCAAGAAGGCATACGGCATGCTTTCCTTCATCGGACGGGGTATTGAGTGCAAGGGTTGGCCGGGCATGTTACAGTTGGTTCGGCCACATTTGGAATACTGCGTGCAGTTCTGGTCGCCACATTACCAAAAGGATGTGGATGCTTTGGAGAGGGTGCAGAGGAGGTTCACCAGGATGTTGCCTGGTATGGAGGGCGCTAGCTATAAAGAGAGGTTGAGTAGATTAGGATTATTTTCATTCAAAAGACGGAGGTTGAGGGGGGACCTGATGGAGGTGTACAAAATCATGAGAGATTTAGACAGGGTGGATAGCAAGAAGCTTTTTCCCAAGTGGGGGATTCAATTCCGTAATTACTAGGGGTCACGAGTTCAAAGTGAGAGGGGAAAAGTTTAGGGGGGATATGCGTGGAAAGTTCTTTACGCAGAGGGTGGTGGGTGCCTGGAACGGGTTGCCAGTGGAGGTGGTAGACGCGGGCACGATAGCATCTTTTAAGATGTATCTAGACAGATACATGAATGGGCAGGAAGCAAAGAGATACAGACCCTTAGAAAATAGGCGACATGTTTAGACAGAGGCTCTGGATCGGCGCAGGCTTGGAGGGCCGAAGGGCCTGTTCCTGTGCTGTAATTTTCTTTGTTCTTTGTTCTTGTGCAGAAGGGTTCACCTGGACCCAACTGCTCTGAGTAATTGGATGAAAGGAAGGGGGTTGTGTGAGCCTGTCCTAACAGCTGGAAGCTAATACCTGTGGTCATTGCAGCTGGTCTGCTGTATAACAATGGGAATCGTTCACTCTGGAGGTGGATCATCAGATGTGAAGGACGATGCCCCAAGGACGGACAGAAGGATAGATGGGCAGGGAAACATGCAACCAGCTGGCCCAGTGCATCCTCGTAATGTGGGAGGGAGAGCAGGTGGCAGAGTGGGCCGGGTGCGAACACATGTCAGGAGATGTGCCTACCCAGCAGACAGGGCCTACCGCCCGCGTCTGAGCTACCTGCAGCTGTCAGAATGCCAGTGCAGAGGAAGACTGCAGCTGTCATGGGAGATTCATTTTGGTTGTAAGAATGAAGAGAGGCAATGCAAAATAAAGAGTGAAATTCTAAAAGGAGTGCAGGAGCAGAGGGACCTGGTTGTATGTGTGCATAAATCATTGAAGGGAGCAGGGCAGGGTGAGAGAGCAGTTAATAGAACAAACAGCATCCTCGGCTTCATTAATGGGGGATAGAATACAGAAACAAGAAAGTGATTTTAAATTTATATAGAATAATGCTTCGGCATCTTCCAGAGTAACGTCTCCAATTCTTTTAGATTAGATTAGAGATTCAGCACTGAAACAGGCCCTTCGGCCCACCGCGTCTGTGCCGACCATCAACCACCCATTTATACTAATCCTACACTAATCCCATATTCCTACCAAACATCCCCACCTGTCTCTATATTTCCCGACCACCTACCTATACTAGTGACAATTTATAATGGCCAATTTACCGATCAACCTGCAAGTCTTTTGGCTTTTGGGAGGAAACCAGAGCACCCAGAGAAAACCCACGCAGACACAGGGAGAACTTGCAAACTCCACACAGGCAGTACCCAGAATCGAACCCGGGTCCCTGGAGCTGTGATGCTGCAGTGCTAACCACTGCGCCACTGTGCCGCCTATTCTGGGCACTATTCTTTAGGAAAGAGGTGAAGGCATTGGAGAAAGTGTAGAAAGGTTCCATGAGAATGTTTTCAGGGATGAGGAACTTCAGTTACGTGGATCGATGGGAGAAGTTGGGACTGATTTCTTTGGAGAAGTGAAGTTTGTGAGGAGATTTGATAGAAGATTCAAAGTCCTGAGTGGTCTGGAAATTGTAGATGTGGACACACTGTTCCCATTGGTGGATAGATCTGGAACTAAAGGGCACAGATTTCAGCTAATGAGGAAAAGAAGCAGTAGTGACAGGAGGAAAAATGTCTTCACGCAGAGAGTGGTGGGATCTGGAATGTGCTGCCTGATAGTGTATGGCGCTGGCAGGTTCAATTGAGGCATTCAAGAGGGAATTTATTTGCTGTCTGAAAAAGGAGAAGGCCGGGTAATGGTATTTGGTTATTAGCACCTTCATAAGTAGGTAGGTACTCTCAATCATCAGTAAAGTGATGGAAGGTGTCATCAACAGTGCCATCAAACAGCACTTGCTTAGCAATAACCTTCTCAGTGACGCTCAGTTTGGGTTCCGCCAGGGCCACTCAGCTCCTGAGGTCATGACAGCCTTGGTTCAAACGCGGACAAAAGAGCTGAACTCAAGAGGTGAAGTGAGAATGACTGCCCTTGACATCAAGGCAGCATTTGACCGAGTATGGCATCAAGGAGCCCTGGCAAAACTGAGATCAATGGGAATCAGGGGGGAAACCCTCCGCTGGTTGGAGTCATACCTAGCGCAAAGGAAGATGGTTGTGGTTGTTGGAGGTCAATCATCTGAGCTCCAGGAGATTACTGCAGGAGTTCCTCAGGGAAGTGTCCTAGTCCCAACCATCTTCAGCTGCTTCATCAATGACCTTCCTTCAATCATAAGGTGAGAAATGGGGATGTTCGCTGATGTTTGCATAATGTTCAGTACCATTCACAACTCCTCAGATACTGAAGCAGTCCGTGTTGAAGTGCAGCAAGACCTGGTCAATATCCAGGCTTGGGCTGATAAGTGGCAAGTAACATGCTCGCCACACAAGTACCAGGCAATGACCATCTAGAACAAGAGAGAATCTAACCATCTCTCCTTGACATTCAACGGCATTCCCATTGCTGAATCCCCCACTATCAACATCCCAGGGGCTACCATTGACGAGAAAGTGAACTGGAGTAGCCATATAAATACCATATAAATATAAGAGCAGGTCAGAGGCTAGGAATCCTGAGGCGAGTAACTCACCTCCTGACTCCCCAAAGCCTGTCCACAATCTACAAGACAGAAGTGAGGAGTATGATGGAATACGAGGACATTTATTTTTTATTTTGGTCACCATATCTATAATCTGTTACGTAAAGTGAAAATGGTTTGTGCATTGCATACTTGCCTGGATGGGTGCAGCTCCAACAACACTCAAGAAGCTCAACACCATTCAGGACAAAGCAGCCTGCTTCTTTGGCACCCCATCTACAAACATTCACTCCCTTCACCACCGACGCACAGTGGCAGCAGTGTGTACTATCTACAAGATGCACTGCAGCAATGCACCAATGCTCCTTGGACAGCACCTTCCAAACCCACGACCTTTACCAACTAGAAGGGCAAGGGCAACAAATACATGGGAACATTACCACATGCAAGTTCCCCTCCAAGTCACACACCATCCTGACTTGGAACTATATCACCGTTCCTTCACTGTCGTTGGTCAAAGTCCTGGAACTCCCTTCCTAACAGCACTGTGGGTGTACCTACTCCAAATGGACTGCAGCGGTTCAAGAAGGCAGCTCACCACCACCTTCTCAAGGGCAATTAGAGATGGGCAATAAATGTTGGCCTGGCCAGTGATGCCCACATCCCATGAATGAATAATAAAAAGTGACTGCAGTGTGCAAAGAGAGAAAAAAAGAAAAAATGCATTAAAGTTAGAAATAGAGGCAGACAGACAGGGAAGGACAATCTTGTGGGCTGAATCGTATATGAACAAGTGCATATTTATTTATTTTTATTGAGAGATACAGCATTGAAACAGGCCCTTCGGTCCACCGAGTCTGTGCCAACCAACAACCACCCATTAATACTAACCCTACATTAATCCCATATTCTCTACCACATCCCCACCATTCTCCTACCACTTACCTACACAAGGGGCGATTTACAATGGCCAATTTACCTATCAACCTGCAAGTCTTTTGGAGGTGGGAGGAAACCAGACCACCCAGTGGAAACCCACGCAGACATAGGGAGAACTTGCAAACTCCACACAGGTAGTGCCCAGAATTGAACCCGGGTTGCTGGAACTGTGAGGCTGCGGTGTTAACCACTGTGCCACTACGCCTCTGTGCCGCCCATATAGAGAAAGAAAAACCGAAAAATGAATACCACAGATTAAGAAAAAGAGAGGGAGCTTGTGTGTGAGCAAAAAACATTGAAAAAGGTACAGAAACGAATATAGAAACTGAGAGAGGCAGAAGAGAATATACCATGAAGTGAGAGATCCACACAGAACATTACAAAGACACATATCAACAGAAAGTTGTAGAAATAAGTAGTCAATCACAGAGAGATAAAGACAAAGAAATAACCTGTTCAAGAGAGCATCAGGCTGAGAAAAGAGACAACTTGACAAAAAAAGGTTATGGATATTTTCCAGTCTACTAATGTACAAAGCAATTCATTAAAAAAGAGATTGTGTAGTGCCTTATATATTAACATATCTCACACAATTTACTCAATGAATTTCTTCTGAAGCCTTACGTAGACAAATGCGTTATAGAAAAGATTCACAACAATGTTTCCAGGGAAGAGGATCTTCAGTTATGAAGATAGTTGGAGAAGTTGGGACTGTTTTTCTTGTAGAAGAGAAGGTGAGAGTTGATTTGATAGAGGTTTTTAAAATCACGAGGGGTCTGGACAGAGTAGATAGGGATCAAGTGCTTCCACTCGTGGAAGCATCGAGAATGAGAGGGCACAGATTTAAAGTACAGGTAAGAGAAGCAAAAGAAAAAACATTTTCACCCAGTGAGTGGTTAAGGTCTGGAATGCACTGCCTGAGAGTGTGGTGGAGGCAAGTTCAATTCAAGCATTGAAAAGGGAATTGGACTGTTACATGGAAAGGAAGAATGTGCAGGGTTATGGGGGGAAAGCGGTGGAATAGCACCAGGTGAGCTGCTCTTTCGGAGAGCTGGTGCAGACAGGATGGACCGAATGGCCTCCTTAAGCACTGTATCAATTCTGTGGTTCTATAGTTGTTGCACATCTCTGTGATTTCTCTGCAGATTTGTTCCTCTACCTCTCTCTCACGATTTGTAGTCTACAGAATACCACCATTAGTGTGTTCATCCCCGTTTCACTTTTCATCTATAAGCAAATGGATTCTTTCTTTGCTGCTGAAAGACATCCTCTCTTTCTGTCACCACACTGAGTTCCCCAATCAGTAGTTCCACTCCAACTCCCCTTTCTCTTTCCCTATCTTCTCTGAAAACTTATTTGCTTGAACATTAAGCGTTCAGTCCTCACCATATTTTTTATTTTATTTTTATTTTATTTTAGAGATACAGCAATGAAACAGGCCCTTCGGCCCACCGAGTCTGTGCCGACCAACAACCACCCATTTATACTAATCCTACATTAATCTCATATTCCCAACCACATATTTAAGCCACGTTCCCATTCTTGCCACTAAATCATATTCCCACACGGCTATTTTTCATTGTAGGAACATTCGTGCCACACAAGTGTCAGGATATGATGACCCCCAATCAGGGAGAATTTAACAGTCTTGCCTGGACATTGAATAGCATTAGCATCGCTGATTCCAGCAACATCTTGGGGGGGGGGTTACCACTGAGGAGAAACTGAACAGGAGCAGCCACATAAATACTGTGGCTACAAGAGCTGGACAAAGGCTGGAAATTCTGTGGCGAGTTTCCTGACTCCCCAAAGCCTGTCCACCAACTAGAAGGCACAGGTCAGGAGTGTCATGGAATATTCTCCACTTGCCTGAATGTGTGCAGTTTCAACAGCACTTAGGAAGTTTGATATCATCCAGGACAAAGCAACCCATTTGATCTGCACCCATCTACCATGTTAAACATTCACTCCCTCTAATAACGACTCACAGTGACATTAGTGTGTACCATTGTGTAAGATGTACTGCAGCAACACACCATGCCTCCTTCAACAGCACCACATAGAGGGACACGGGCAGTAGACCCGTAGCAACAGCACCATCTGCAAGTCCACCCCTCCCTCCCCCACAAGCACACACCCTCCTGCACTGGAAATATATCTTTGTTCCTTCTCTGTCGCTGGATCAAATTTCTAGGACTCTGTCCCACACTGTGAGTACAGTCATCAGACGGACTGCAGCAGTCCAAGAAGGCAACTCATCGCCACCTTCTCATGGCAATTACAGACTGATAGCAAATGCTAACCTTGCCAGTGACTTCCACAACCTGTGAAAAAATATTACACAGCTCACTAACCTCACTTACCACAACCTGTGCGTTTACATACATACATTTAAAAATGGAATAGTGTAGGTCAGATGGTTTCACAGGTCGGCGCAACATCGAGGGCCGAAGGGCCTGTACTGTGCTGTACTGTTCTAAAAAAAAAAAATTAAACATATATTTGTACTCCTCATATCCCGGCTTAGTCTGTTCCTATCTAATATGGGATCGACTCCTTTTCTAGTACTAGCCAGCTCTCTCACTCCTTTATGATCAGCGATTCTATGACCAATGGATCAGATCTAAGCTCTTCAGTCCTGCCACATCCCATCATGAATGGTGGTGGATGATGAAACAACTAACTGGAGGAGGTGGCTCCACGAACATCCCAATCCTCAATGATGGGGGACCCCAGCACATCAGTGCAAAAGACAATGTTGAATCATTTGCATCAATCTTCAGCCAGAAGTGCCAAGTGGATGATCCATCTCAGCCTCCTCCTGAGGTCCCCAGCACCACAGTCTTCAGCCAATCCGATTCACTCCACGTGATATCAAGAAACGGATGAGGGCCTGGTTACTGCAAAGGCTATGGACCCTGATAACATTACGGCAATGGTACTGAAGAGTTATGCTCCAGAACTAGCTGCACCCCTGGCCAAGCTGTTCCAGTGCAGTTACAACACTGGTATCTGTCTGGGAATGCGGAATGCTGCCAAAGTATGTCATGTACACGAAAATATGGACATATCCAACCCAGCCAATTACCACCCTAACAGTCTGCTCTCGGTCATCAGCAAAGTGATGGAAGGTGTCACCAACAGAGCTATCCAGTGGCAATTTCATAGGCATAACCTGCTCACTGACGCTCAGTTCGGGTTCGGCAAGGGTCACTCAGCTCCTGACCTTATTACAGCATTTGTCCAAACAAGGACAAAAGAGCTGAACTCCAAAGATGAGGTGAGAGTGACTGCCTTTGCTATCAAGGCAGCTTTCGACTGAGTATGGCATCAAGGAACCCTCGCAAAATTTGAGTCAATGGGAATCAATGGGAAAAGTCTCTGCTGGTTGGACAAAGGAAGATGGTTGTGGTTGTTGGAGGTCAATCATCTCTGTCCCAGTACATCACTGCAGGAGTACCTCTGGGTAGTATCCTTGACCGAATAATCTTCCGCTCCTTCTTTGATGACCTTCCATGCATCATAAGGTCAGAAGTGGGGATGTTCACTAATGATTGCACAATGTTCATTTGCAACTCCTCAATTTCTGAAGCAGCGCATGTCCAAGTGCAGCAAACCTGGAAAATATCCAGCCCTGGGCTGATGAGTGGCAATTATCATTCGCATCACATTAGTGCCAGACAATGACCATCCCAAACAAGAGAAAATCTAATGTTCAGTGGCATTACCATCGCTGAATGCCCCATCATCCTGTGGATTGCCATTGGCCAGAAACTGAACGGAACCTGACACATATATACTGTGGGTGCAAGGGCAAGTCAGAGATTGGGAATTCTGCTGTGAGTAACTCACCTCCTGACTCCGCAAAACCTGTCCATCATCTACAAGGCACAAGTTAGGAGTTTGATGGAACACTCTCCACTTGCCTGGATGGGTGCAGCTCCAACAACACTCAAGAAGCTCGACCATCCAGGATAAAGCAGCACGCTTGATTGCCGCCCATCCACCACCTTTAACATTCACTCCTTTCACCATCAATGCACAGTGGCAGGATTGTGTACCACTACACGATACACTGCAGCAACTCACCAAGGCTCCTTAGACAGCACCTTCCAAACCCGCGACCTCTACCAACCAGAAGGACAAAGGCAGCAGGTGCATGGGGACACTATCACCTGCAAGTTCCCCTCCATCCTGACTGTTAACTATATCGCCGTTCCTTCACTGTCACTGAGTCAAAATCCTGGAACTCCCTTCCTAACAGCACTGTGCCTGCAGCAGTTCAAGAAAGCAGTTCACCTCCACCTTCTTAAGGGTAATTAGGGATGAGCAATAATTGCTGGACTTGTGAGCAATGGTCAGATCCCATGAACGAAAGAAATATGTTCTTGATATGAATACTAGATGATAATATAACAACTGTAAATAAAGTCATTCATTATTGTTGGACCAGTCCTGCCTGATTCTAACTTTTCACCTTATTCTCCAGAGAGGTCTGATTAAGATAAGGTCTTAAGATAAGGTCCTGGGCATTGAGATGTTCCTGTTATCCAGGAAAACATTTACATCGGAGTCAAAGCTGCTGATGTAAAGTGTTTGTTCAAGTGACTGTAACTAATGATCATAGGGAATACTGTGTCATTGGAGTTTTCCCCAGTATAAATCTGAGCGCATTGGCACATATCAGTTCACAGTGGCTACGGGAGCTGTGTTTTGCAAATATAGAAAAATCACTTTCGTACAAAAATGGAATATCCAGTAATGCTACAGATAGAACACATTTTCTATCCTGCTCTTGCTGTCTTTGGAGTTCCCGGTGAGCCGTTAACTCAGCGGTTCATAGTGTAAATTGTTGTTAACTGTACTGGTGAACCTGCCATGTTTTAATCGCCGATTTTTTTGGACAGCTGCCTGCTCTGTTCCATCCTGTTGAAAGGTGGAATGTTTGAAGACTCTGCAGTTTCAATCTTGTAGGAATTCAATTATATCTCATATGATCGTTTTGCATCCAACTCTGATAATCTTACTGGATTATTCCCTGCACTGCATGTACTGTGATCAAGAGTCGGGCTGAGAGCATGAATCATACCATCAGAAGTTGTTAACAGTTTTTCCACAGTGGAAATTAGCTGTTCTGAATTGCTTGTTAAAGAATGTGTTTTCAGTAATTGATACTGAGCTTGCACACAGTCTCTGCTTTACAAGAAGATAGAGAATAGGATAATTGAATACTGAGTGCTGGTGTACTTTCAATGTCTCTAGACTAGTAATCCAGAGCCCAGGCTAATGCTCGGAGGGCAGAGGTTCGAATATCACCACAACAGATGGAGAAATTTGAGTTCAGTTATAAATCTAGAAATAAAAAGCTAATCTAATGGTGACCATGAAACCATTGTCGATTTGTTTTAAAAACCCATCTGGTTCATTAATGTCCTTCACAGAAGGAAATCTGCCGTCTTTACCTGGTGTGGCCTCGCTGTGACTCCAGACCCACAGCAATGTGGCTTACTCTTAATTGCCCTCTGAAAAGGCCGAGGAAGCCACTCAGTTCAAGGGCAAATCGGGATGGGCAATAAATGCTGGCCTTGTCAGTGACGCCCACATCCCACAAAAACGAGTAAAAAAACAGAGTGCAGGTGAGTGACTTTAGGATTGATCTGGAACGGAAAAGGGACTCTTGCAACCCAATCTGTAAGCCTCAAAGTCTTCACCCAAGGAATCCACATTGATGTTTTGTCCCAGCTCCTGTTGGCTTTCTTAACGCAGATTAACGAACCATATGAACCTCCCCCCTGCCCCTTCACCTTTTTGGACAATACCCAGGAGTCAAGCTTCAGATTGGACCCAGTCAGTTCCCCATGTATCAAACCCCTTTCCCTTTCCCGATTGCACCTTCACTCAGCCCTTACAGTGGATCCAGTGATCATTTATTCACTTTCTATATCGATTTCTCAATCCATTATTAATAGTTGTGTTTCTAACATTTCTCTGTGATCAGCGCTGCCCAGGTAAATCACTCAGTTTGTAACAATCAATGCAGTGAACAAACGTAGAAATCTCACCTCAGGTCCTGTCAAACTGGTGTTTTGACTCCAGATCTGATCAGTAATTTCTCTGCTTCCTATTCTCTCTCTCTCTTCCAGTTAACTTGATGGCGATTGTGATCCTGTCCCGAGGGAAGTGCGGTCTCTCCAAATGTATCACTTGCTACATGGTTGGAATGGCAGCGGCTGATCTCCTGGTTGTTATCTCTGAACCGATATTTTACAGGATTGGACAGATATATTTCCCAGATTCATTCCTGTTCATTACTCCCGTGTGCAGTTTTATTTACTTGCTGATTATTACAGTCACAATGATTTCTGTCTGGCTCACAGTCGCTTTCACCTTTGATCGATTTATGGCCATTTGTTGTGAGAACCTGAGAGCAAAGTATTGCACTGAGAAAACAGCTGCCATGGTTATAGGAACTGTAAGTGTGCTGGGCTGTTTAGTATCTGTTCCCTGGTACTTCAGATTTGAACCTGAATATATAATTGATAATGTCCCCTGGTATTGCATCACTAAACCAGTCTTCTTTACTTCCACTGCATTCGATGGATATGTTATCTTTTGCTTCACTTTAGGCACTTGTGTGCCAATTTGTGTGATTTTGTTGCTCAATTTTCTGATCACCAGGCGTATTTTAGCGGCCAGCAGAGGTCGCAGGGGACTCCGGGGCTGCAGCAATGCAGAGAAGCAGAAGGACCCAGAGATGGAGAATCGAAGGAAATCCATCATCTTGCTTTTCAGCATATCTGGCAGTTTTATACTGTTATGGGTGACGCAGGTTGTATTTTACATTTACCAGCGAATTACAAAGATTTATTCTTACCCTGTCACAGACCCTGTTTATGTCACTGAAGTGACAGCCAATATGCTTCAGCTTCTCAGTACCTGCACAAATACCTGTATTTACGTCTTGACCCAGAAAAAGTTCAGAGAAGAACTGAAGAATGCAGTGAGCTATCCACTCAAACTAATTGTTAAAATAGAAAGGTCATAGAAAGAGCTGAAGGGTTTCACGCTAGAACTAAATTCTATCTCATACTCCATCTTATCCCCTTCCCCACTCCCACACTGGATTGGAAGTACATGTTATATTAGTGCCACAGAGTCCTGAAATAATCTTCCATCTGATTCTGATATTGTATGTATAAATTATACATGCTTATCTCGGTATATTTTATTGAAAATCTGACCTATTGAAGCTTGACTTGCTCTGCAGACGCTGCCTGAAATGTTTCTCTATAATGCTGGGCAAATGAACTCACCTGGTCCTTCAACTCAATGGCCTCCCTGTACTGACAGCAAAACAAATCTAAACCTGATTAGAAAGAGTACACACTAAATAAACAAATGGGAGAGGGAGATCGATAAATAATGGAGAAATGACAGACAACCTGACAAATGAATGGCTTGCTAGGCTATTTTGAAGGGCAATTGTGACTCAACAACATTTCTGGGGACTGAAATCACTTGTGGGCCAGTCCAGGTAAGGAAAACACATTTCCTTCCCCAAACCATTGAGGAAAGTTAGATAGATAGAGATATAATAAAAAGATAAGAACAGGAGAAATATGAGCAGGAGTAGACCGTATGGCCCATCGAGCCTGCTCTGCTATTTAATACATTATTTGCTGATCTTAGACTTCAACTCCATTTTCCCTCCTCCTTCCAACTCTCTTTTGATTCCCTGAGAGACCAGAAATCTGTGTATCTCAGACTTACTATACACCAAACGACAGGAATGATCTGAGGTTCTGATCACCAGAGGAAGTGTCATGGCCAGTTGAGGAGAGGGTCTCATGCTCCCCTCACATCCTTCCTCTTGTTTGACCCAAACAGGGTATATTTCTTTTTGAAAACAGTGGATGTACGTACCACCCCAGTGAGTGTTTTACCTTTTTTTATTCTAATGTAATTGCAGAAGAGCCAATCGGACAGGTTTTCTTAAGTTTAAACAAGAAATAGGTAAGTTTGTTATATTTAACACTCGGACACGATTTACAAATGCTAAAAATACACTACAGATTCACACACACATTCGTACGAGAGTAAAATACACACACAAATAGATTACAGAGGGAAACAGATTTGGTGGTTGGATTAAAGTCCAGAATAAATGGAAATTGAATACAGTCTGTAAATCTAATAGTCCTCAGCAGAGCAAAGGGCCACCAAGACATTGACAAAAAGGTAAAAAATAGAATGTGAGAGTAAGCTAGCCAATAATATCAAAACAGATTTTAAGAACTTTTACAATACATAAAAAGGAAGAGAGTAGCTAAAGAGATTTACCAGCATGCTGCCTGGACTGGAGGGCATGTCTTACGAAGAAAGATTGAGGGAGCTAGGGCTTTTCTCATTGGAGCGAAGAAGGATGAGAGGTGACTAGATAGAGGGGTACAAGATGATGAGAGGCATAGATAGAGTGGATAGCCAGAGACTTTTCCCCAGGGCGGAAATGGCTATTACCAGGGGGCATACTTTTAAGGTGATTGGAGGAAGGTTTCGGGGAGATGTCAGAGGTAGGTTCTTTAAACAGAGAGTGGTGGGTACGTGGAATGCGCTGCCAGCGGTGGTAGTAGAAGCAGATACATTAGGGACATATAAGCGACTCTTGGATAGGTACATGGATGATAGTAGAATGAAGGGTAGGTAGTTAGTTTGATCTTAGAGTAGGTTAAAGGTTCGGCACAACATCGTGGGCCGAAGGGCCTGTACTGTGCTGTATTGTTCTATGTTCTATGTTCCTCAGAGGCAGAGACAGGAGAAATCATCATGGGGAATGAGGAAATGGCAGAGGCATTGAAAAAATATTTTTTGCCTGTCTTCACAGTAGAAGACACAAGTTCCTACAAGAAATAGGCAGTAACCTAGGGGCTAAAAAGAGTAAGGAAATTAAGGATATTGATATCAGTTGAGAAAACGTGTTGGAGAAAATTGAGGGACTAAAATCTGACCAGATGGCCTCCATTCTAGGGTTCTAAGAGAGAAACCTGCACAGATATTGGATGCGCCAGAATGATTTTCCAGAAATCCTTAGATTTAGGAGTGGTCCCACCAGATTGGAAGTTGGCAAATATTACACCGCTTTTCAAGAAACAAGGTAGAAAGAAAACAGGGAATTACAGGCCAGTTAACCTGATATCAGTCATTCGGAAGATACTGAAATTACTATTAAAATGTCATAACATTGCACTTGGAAAAGCATAGTATGATTAGAACAAGTCAGAACAATGCTGAACAGCTCGTGAACTAAAGTAACCTGAGCTCAGACCCTGGCATGTGCTGGTAAAAACCAGTTTGAACTAATTAATTTATGTGAAAGACAAGGGAGAGATCACAAGAATAGAGCCTTATTTGGACACGGAGTGATACCAGAGTCTTTGGGCCTGGGCCAATAAGGAGAAGATACGAACAAGGTGAGCAGGCCTAAACCAACAGGAAAGAGACAGCACAGCTCGAAGAAATAAGAAAGAGAATAAGTATGGAGAATCTCGGGCATAGAGCCAGCGAGAAACTCCGGAGACCAACCATCGCGGAAGTGGAAGACCCTGCGTCAGCAAGGCGGCGACAATGTAAAAGAGAGAGAGAACGGAATACCTGGCCAGCGTCAGATCGCCCCTTTTTCGTGTATTATCCTTTGTTTTCTGTGACTAGTTCAGGGAAGGTCAGAGGAACCTAGTGGGTGTGCGGATCGATTCCAGCTAGCTTTGTCATTAACTGTATAACCCAGTTTGAGTTGCATGCTTTTGTCTAACCAAGTGTATAAGCCTTATTCTTACATTGTACAACAATGTGAATAAAGTAAATTGATAGTTAAAAGAACGACTGAGTTTCCTCCTCTTTGTACTAAACCATTAACCATAGCTGGTGGATTAGGTGGAGGGTGGCTCTCCTGTAACCCCGATATCCCAAACGCCCAGCCTGAGCCTGAGTTAAGAGGACTTAGTCCCACGTGATAGCCAGGATCAAGTGGGTGAAGGGAATAAAGGGGACAAGGGGGAGTTGACTCCGCGCCACCGTTTACACACTCTATATTAATGACTTAGATGAAGAGACAGAGAGTAATGTATTTATGTTTGCTGATGTTCGGTGGAAAGGTAAGCTGCGGGGAGGATGGAGAGAGGCTGCAAAGAGATATAGACAGGTTAAGTGAGAAGGCAACAAGATGGCAAATAGAATATAATGTAGTGAAGTGGGAAGTTGTTCACTTTAGTCATAAAAATAGAACAGCAGAATATAGTTTAAAAGGTGTGAAACTGGTAAGTGTTGATGTTGAAAGAGACTCGGGGGGTACTCGTACAAGGAACGCACACAGTTAACATGTAGGTGCAGCAGGCTATTCAGAAGGAAAATGGCATATTGGCCTTTATTGCAAGGGGATTGCAGCACAGGAATATATTGTACTGTTTTTATATATGTATATACATTGTCTTACGAAGATTGGACAGGGCTTTGGTGAGACCGCACCTGGAATACTGTGTGCCATTTTGGTTTCCACATTTAAGAAAGGATATACTTGTACTGGAGGCAGTGCAGTTTACTAAATTGGTCCTTAGGATGAGCGGGTTGTCCTATGATGAGAGGCTGAGTAAATTGGACCTATATTCTCTGGAGTTTAGAAGAATGAGAGGCAATCTAATTGAGACATACAATATTGTGATAGGGTAGAGGCTGAGAGATTGTTCCCACTGGTCAGGGAATCTAGAACATGGGAACACAGTCTCCGGATAAAGGGTCAATCCTTCAGGTCTGAGATGAGGAGAAATTACTTTGGTCAAAGGGTTGTGAATCTTTGGAATTCTCTAACCCAGATGATGCTCCATCATTGAATATATTTAAGGCTGGGATAGATAGAGTTTTGGTCTCGCGAGGAATCGCGGGATGTGAGGAGGGGAGGAAAGTGGAATTGAAGCCCAAGATCAGTCATGATCGAATTGAATGGCGGAGCAGGCTCGATGGGCCATATGGTTTTCCACTGCTCCTATTTCTTGTCTTCTTGTGTGTTTGCAGTTTTCAGCACAATTCAGGTCTTCTCACATACTGAAGCAGTCCGTGTCTGCACGCAGCAAGACTTGGACAACATTTAGGGCTGATAAGTGGAAAGTAACATTCGCACAACAAAAGTGCCAGGCATTGACAACCTCCAACAAGAGAGAATTGAACCATCATTCAATGGCATTGCCATCCCTGAATCCCCACTATCAACATCCTGTGTTACCATTAACCAGAAAATTAACTGTTATAGCCAAATAAATAGTGTGGCTACAATAGCAGATCAGAGGCTGTGAATCCTGCGGCGACTAACTCACCTGCTGACTTTCCAATGCCTGTCCACCATCTGAAAGCTACAAGTCAGGAGTGTGGTGGAATACTCTCCACTTTGCTGGATGCGTGCAGCTGCAACAACACTCAAGAAGCTCAACACCATCCAGGACAAAGCAGCCGGCTTGATCATCACCCCATTCACTATCTTAAACATTCACTCCTTCCAGCACCAGTGCACCATTACTGCAGGCTGTAGTATCCACAAGGAGCATTGCCCCGACAGCACCTTCCAACCCTGCGACCGCTACCATCTAGAAAGACAACAGCAGCAGACTCAAGGGAATACCACCACCTGCGAGTTCCCCTTCAAGCCCCGCGTCGTCCTGACTTGGAACTATACTGCTATTTCTTCACTGTCGCTGAGTCAAAAACCTGGAATTCCCTCAGTGCGCTGTGGATGTACCCACACCAGATGTACAGCAGTGGTTCAAGAAGACAGCCCACCAGCACCTTCTTAAGGGCAACTATTGATGGGCAATAAATACTGGCCTTGACAGAGATGCTCACATCCCATGAAAGAATACATAAGAGTGATGTTGCAAATGTTATAATGCAACAAGGATCAGGGACCGTTATTGTTCATTATTCACATAAACAATATGGAATCAGAAATAGAAGCACAATTTCAAAATGTTCCAACAAATTCAAATGGAGAGAACAGTTACTCTACTGTGTACGGATCCTGTTTCCACATTACAAACAATAATATTGATTCACTGGAGAAGGTGCAATGATTTAATTGAGATTCATATCAAAAGTGAGAGGAATGATCTACCCATTTCATTATTAATTGTTTGCGAATGGCATTACTTACTGCTCCCAGCCTGATACCTGTGTTATAAAGCCCTGTATGTAGGTTCCTCAGTAATAGGTTGCTGAGCTGAAACTTTAAAACTGCTTCTCTCTCCACAGATGCTGCCAGACCTGCTGAGCATTTCCAGTATTTCTTGTTTTTATTTCAGATTTCCAGCATCTGCAGTATTTTACTTGTATTTTAGTTAATAACAGTTTATTTGGAGTAGTGCTGTTGTAAACAGAGAGATGTCAAAATATTACAATTTCTACACTGTTTACCAAACATCTTCAACCAACAGAAATAATCTTCCCGTTTGCCTCACATTACATCCATTAATTACAAAGGCAGATACATGGAATGGCTACATTAAGTGCAATTCTACAGTGACATATACTCCAGCAATACATGGTCACTGGGGTCAAGTAAACCACTCCGGTTCGTGATCCACATTCAGTACAATTCGATAGTGACAGAAACTCACAGTAATACATGTCTAATGGGATCAAGTGTTTCACGCTGGTTAGTGCCCCGTTCTCTGCACAGTTCTACAGTGACAGGTACTCCCAGTAATACATGGCAACTGGTGTCAGCTGTTCCTCTCTGGTTAGTGACCCACAGTCAATACGATGCGACAATACCAGATACTCCCAGGAAACTTTGAATCAGGTGTTCATCTCCAGTTAGTGACCCACAGTCTGAATGACTCTGCATTGAAAGGTAATTCCAGGGAAACATGGCCACAGGGATTGGGTGTTCCAATCTGGTTAGTGATCCACAGTCAGTACAATTCTACAGTGACTGAAACTCGCAGTAATACATGACCACTGGGGTCAGGTCTTCCACTCTGGTTCGTGACACATGCTCACAACAGTTCTAAAGTGACAGATATTCAAAGTAGTACATGACGACTGAGATTAGGAGTTCCACTTCAGTTAGTGACCCACACTCAGTATAACTCAACAGTGACAGTTACTCGCAGGAAAACATGAAGAATCGGATCAAGTATTCATCTCCTGTTAGTGATCCAGACTCACTTCAATTCTACAGTGACAGATACTCCGAGTAATACATGGTCACTGGGATCAGGTGTTCATCTCCAGTTAGTGACCCATACACAGTACAATTCTACAGTGATGGATACTCCAAGTAATAAATCATCATTGTGGTCAGGTGCTTCAATCCGATTAGTATCCCACATTCAGTACAATTCTACCGTGACAGATACTCCCAGTAATACAGGATCACTGGACTCAGGTGTTCCACTCCGATTTTTGATCCACACTTTGTTCAATCCCACAATGACAGACAATCTCAGGAATGAATAATTACTGGAATCAGTTGTTCCACTCCACTTAGTGAGCCACGCTAAGTATAATTTTCTACAGAGACAGATGCACCCAGTAGTACATGGCCACTAGAATCAGGTATTCCAGCCCAGTTAGTGTCCCAGTCTCTCAACACTTCAACAGTGACGGGTACTCCCAGTTTTTTAAAATTCATTCAAGGGACGTGGGCATCGCTGGCTAGGCCGTCATTTATTGTCCATCCCTAATTGCCCTTGAGAAGGTGGTGGTGAGCTGCCTTCTTGAACCGCTGCAGTCCATTTGGGGTAGGTATACCCACAGTGCTGTTAGGAAGGGAGTTCCAGGATTTTGACCCAGCGACAGTGAAGGAACGGCGATAAAGTTCCAAGTCAGGATCGTATGTGACTTGGAGGGGAACTTGCAGGTGGTGGTGTTCCCATGTATTTGCTGCCCTTGTCCTTCTAGTTGGAAGAGGTCGCGGGTTTGGAAGGTGCTGTCAAAGGAGTCTTGGTGCATTAATGCAGTGCATCTTGTAGATGGTACACACTGCTGCCACAGCGCATCTGTGGTGGAGGGAGTGAATGTTTTTAGATGGGGTGCCAATCATGCGGGTTGTTTTGTCCTGGATGGTGTCGAGCTTCTTGAGTGTTGTTGGAGCTGCACCCATCCAGACGAGTGGAGAGTATTCCATCACACTCCTGACTTGTGCCTTGCAGATGGTGGACAGGCTTTGGGGTATCTGGAGGTGAGTTACTCGCCTCAGGCTTCCTAGCCTCTGATCTGCTCTTGCAGCCACGGTATTTATATGGCTACTCCAGCTCAGTTTATGGTCAATGGGAGCCCCTAGGATGTTGATAGTTGGGGATTTAGCGATGGTAATGCCATTTTTTCTTTGGTGCAGCAGCTTTGACAGAAGCGGAGGTGTGGAGCAAACTTGCAGCTGGGAGGTCAGTTTCAGTGGAAGTTAAAGTTAATTCCCTTTTGTTTTCGGAGGACCAGGGGACTGCTAGGTAAGTAAAAACTATATATTTGGGCGGTGGCTGTAACCGAGACACTACATCTGTAGTGTCTCCCACCCACCCTCCTCCTCTAACCAAAAAAGGACTCTGGTGTGTTGATAAGGTAAGCTTTTTATTTAAAAAGTTCTGTCCGTCGGATTGCTAAGCTAACAAGTTTTGACTTTTTTTTTTGGTTTTTCAGTAGATTTGTTGGGAATTTAGAATAGTGGGAATGGAGGTTAAGGCAGTTGTATGTTCCTCCTGCAGAATGTGGGAGGTAGGGGTCGCCAAGAGTGTCCCTGCTGACTGCAGCTGCGGAAGTGCACCCAACTCCAGCTCCTCGAGAACCATGTTAGGGAACTGGAGCTGGAGCCGGATGAACTTCGGATCACTCGGGAGGCGGAGGGGGGTTATTGAGAGGAGTTATGGGGAGGTGGTCACACCTCAGGTAAAAGAAGTAGATAGATGGGCTACTGTCAGGGGAAGGAGAGGGAACCAGCAGGCAGTGCAGGTATTACCTGCGGCTGTTTCCCTCAACAACAGGTATACCATTTTGGATACTGTTGTGGGGGACGACTTACCAGGGGTAAGCAATGGGGTACAGGTCTCTGGCACAGAGTCTGTCCCTGTTGTTCAGAAGGGAAGGGGGAAGAGGAGCAGAGCATTAGTCATTGGGGACTCCATAGTTAGGGGAACAGATAGGAGGTTCTGTGGGAACGAGAGAGACTCACGGTTGGTGTGTTGCCTCCCAGATGCCAGGGTTCGTGATATCTCGGATCGTGTTTTTGGGATCCTTAAGGGGGAGGGGGGGAGCAGCCCCAAGTCGTGGTCCACATAGGCACCAACGACATAGGTAGGAAGAGAGATGGGGATTTAAGGCAGAAATTCAGGGAGCTAGGGTGGAAGCTTAGAGCGAGAACAAACAGAGTTGTTATGTCTGGGTTGTTGCCCGTGCCACGTGCTAGCGAAGCGAGGAATAGGGAGAGAGAGGAGTTGAACACGTGGCTGCAGGGATGGTGTAGGAGGGAGGGTTTTGGTTTCCTGGATAATTGAGGCTCTTTCTGGGGTAGGTGGGACCCCTACAAACAGGATGGTCGTCACCTGAACCAGAGGGTTACCAATATCCGGGGGGGGGTGGGGTGGAGATTTGCTAGTGCTCTTCGGGGGGTTTAAACTAATTCAGCAGGGGAATGGGAACCTAAATTGTAGTTCCAGTGTACAGGATGTTGAGAGTAGTGAGGTCAGGGATCAGGTTGCAAGGACGCAAGAGGGCACTGGCAAACAAGAACTTGGTTTAAAGTGTGTCTACTTCAACACCAGGAGCATCCGGAATAAGGTGGGTGAGCTTGCAGCATGGGTTGGTACCTGGGATCTCGATGTTGTGGCCATTTCGGAGACATGGGTAGAGCAGGGGCAGGAAAGGATGTTGCAGGTTCCGGGATTTAGATGTTTCAGTAAGAACAGAGAAGATGGTAAAAGAGGGGTGGCGGGCGGGCGGGGGTGTGTGGCATTGTTAATCAAGGAGAATATTACAGCGGCACAAAGGACGTTTGAGGACTCGTCTACTGAGGTTGTATGGGCCGAGGTTAGAAACAGGAGAGGAGAGGTCACCCTGTTGGGAGTTTTCCATAGACCTCCCAATAGTTCCAGAGATGTAGAGGAAAGGATAGCAAAGATGATTCTCGACAGGAGCGAGAGTAACAGGGTAGTTGTTATGGGGGACATTAACTTTCCAAATATTGACTGGAAATACTATAGTTCGAGTAATTTAGATGGGTCAGTTTTTGTCCAGTGTGTGCAGGAGGGTTTTCTGACACAGTATGTAGACAGGCCAACCAGGGGCGATGCCACATTGGATTTGGTACTGGGTAATGAACCCGGCCAGGTGTTAGATTTAGATGTAGGTGAGCACTTTGGTGATAGTGATCACAATTCGGTTAGGGTTACCTTAGCGATGGGCAGGGACAGGTATATACCGCAGGGCAAGAATTATAGCTGGGGGAAAGGAAATTATGATGCGATTAGGCAAGATTTAGGATGCGTAGGATGGGGAAGGAAACTGCAGGGGATGGCACAATCGAAATGTGGAGCTTATTCAAGGAGCAGCTACTGCGTGTCCTTGATATGTATGTACCTGTCAGGCAGGGAGGAAGTTGTCGAGCGAGGGAGCCGTGGTTTACTAAAGAGGTTGAAGCGCTTGTCAAGAGGAAGAAGGAGGCTTATGTTAGGATGAGACGTGAAGGCTCAGTTAGGGCGCTTGAGAGTTACAAGGTAGCCAGGAAGGATCTAAAGGGAGAGCTTAGAAGAACGAGGAGAGGACACGAGAAGTCATTGGCGGATAGGATCAAGGAAAACCCTAAGGCTTTCTATAGGTATATCAGGAATAAAAGAATGACTGGAGTTAGATTAGGGCCAATCAAGGATAGTAGTGGGAAGTTGTGTGTGGAATCAGAGGAGATAGGGGAAGCGTTAAATGAATATGTTTCGTCAGTATTTACAGTAGAGAAAGAAAATGTTGCCGAGGATAGATAGGATTTATAATCATCTTGAAAAGAATAAGTTCATTAGCGATAGTCAGCACGGTTTTGTGACGGGTAGGTCGTGCCTCACAAACTTTATTGAGTTTTTCGAGAAGGTGACCAAACAGGTGGATGAGGGTAAAGCCGTGGATGTGGTGTATCTGGATTTCAGTAAGGCTTTTGATAAGGTTCCCCACGGTAGGCTATTGCAGAAAATACGGAAGTATGAGTTGAAGGTGATTTCGAGCTTTGGATCAAAAATTGGCTAGCTGAAAGAAGACAGAGGGTGGTGGTTGATGGCAAATGTTCATCCTGGAGTTTAGTTACTAGTGGTGTACCGCAAGGATCAGTTTTGGGGCCACTGCTTTTTTTCATTTTTATAAATGACCTGGGTGAGGCTGTAGAAGGGTGGGTTTGTAAATTTGCGGATGACACGAAGGTCGGTGGAGTTGTGGATAGTGCCGAAGGATGTTGTAGGGTACAGAGGGACATAGATAGGCTGCAGAGCTGGGCTGAGAGATGGCAAATGGAGTTTAATGTGGAAAAGTGTGAGGTGATTCACTTTGGAAGGAGTAACAGGAATGCAGAGTACTGGGCTAATGGGAAGATTCTTGGTAGTGTCGATGAGCAGAGAGATCTTGGTGTCCAGGTGCATAAATCCCTGAAAGTTGCTACCCAGGTTAATAGGGCTGTTAAGAAGGCATATGGTGTGTTAGTTTTTATTAGTAGGGGGATCGAGTTTCGGAGCCACGAGGTCATGCTGCAGCTGTACAGTACTCTGGTGAGGCCGCACCTGGAGTATTGCGTGCAGTTCTGGTCACCGCATTATAGGAAGGATGTGGAAGCTTTGGAAAGAGTGCAGAGGAGATTTACTAGGATGTTGCCTGGTATGGAGGGAAGGTCTTACGAGGAAAGGCTGAGGGACTTGAGGTTGTTTTCATTGAAGAGAAGGAGGAGGAGAGGTGACTTAATGGAGACATATAAGATAATCAGAGGGTTAGATAGAGTGGATAGTGATAGTCTTTTTCCTCGGATGGTGATGGCAAACACGAGAGGACATAGCTTTAAGTTGAGGGGTGATAGATATAGGACAGATGTCAGAGGTAGTTTATTTACTCAGAGAGTAGTAGGGGCGTGGAACGCCCTCCCTGCAACAGTAGTAGACTCGCCACCTTTAAGGGCACTTAAGTGGTCATTGGATAGACATATGGATGAAAATGGAATAGTGTAGGTCAGATGGTTTCACAGGTCGGTGCAACACCGAGGGCCGACGGGCCTGTACTGCGCTGTAATGTTCTAACGTCATGGGGAGCTGCTTAGATTCTCTCTTGTTGGAGATGGTCATTGCCTGGCACTTGTGAGGCGCGAATGCTACTTGCCACTTATCAGCCAAAGCCTGGATATTGTCCCGGTCTTGCTGCATTTCTACATGATCTGCTTCACCCAGTAATATAGGGCCGCCTGGGTCAGCTCTTCCACTCTGATTAGTGATCCACAGTCAGTACAATTCTGCAGTGACAGATATTCCCAGGAAACATTTTCATTGAATCAGATGTTGAACTCCACTTAGTGACTCTGTATAACTCTGCAGTGGTAGATAATTCCAGGATAACATGGCCACTGGGGTCACGTCTTCCACTCCAGTTAAGGACCCACAGGCAGTGCAATATTACTGTGACAGATGTTCCCCATAATATATGGTTACTTGATTTTGTCTTTCCCCTCTGGTTAGTGACCCACCCACCCTCAGCATGTTGACACACTAACTGATACTCTCACTGACTCCTTCACTCAACGTGTTGCGTTCACTGAAGTCTAATTCAACAGTCCCCGATGGTTCACTAAAGGCAATAGCTTGAAAATTCTGTAAAACGGTGTCCACTGCTTTCGTGTATAACATGATCTGTCACAGAGTAAAACCAGAGACCAGCTCACACGTAGGTTTACACAAGTGCAACTGTTAGAATAACTTACCAGGAACACCAATGGTGGCAAGGATCAGAGAACATATTTTCTCAATACTGTTCAGTGTTTCATACATTTTCTGTGTGATGTGATCTATCCATTCACACTGCAGATAATCTCTATATTAAACTCTGAGGCGAGACATTCCTACAGTCGGTAATTTATGCCATGTGGGATCTCCACTGGGATATTTTGGTTGCCATATTGTTCTTTTGGAATTTGAAATTTGTGACATCAGTCCATGTTGTGATCGAATATGTTTTGTTCTGAGATTGATTTGGAAAACTCCAAAGACTGGACAATTCTGATGAAAATTAGTAGTTGTATTTTTCCAGCAATAGCTTTGTTCTTTCAAACTCCAGCAGTTTCATCTCTAGGTCTTGTTGTTTCAGTGATGTCCTTCACTCCACTATGTCCATTCAGTAATCAAGCATCAAATGTTGGAGAGTCTCTCTCAGCACTGTTTTACTTCCCCCTAGGATGTGACTGCCCTCTTTAACAATGAAAATTCGATTAATTGATTAAGTGGGTTACTTGTGACTGTACATGGCAGATTCCAACTGATACAGAATTGAAACGAATTCAACACCACAAACTGATACACCATTTCGATCTAATACAGCACCTGAAATTAATACAACGCTCTAAACAAGTAGAACGTAACGAAAGTGATAGAGATCCTATAATGCATCCAGCCCCTTGAACCGATAAAGCCCAATACAGTGCCTCCAACCAGTACATGCCCTCCAATTGTAGTGCCCCTCCAATTGATACATTCAAAGTGATGCAGCCACTCTGACTAATACAACAACTGAAACTGTCATAATCCATTATCAAATACCTCGTCTCAAATCAATGCAGCACCTCACACTAATAAAACAACTCAAAACTAATGAAGCAGATCACCTAATGCACCACTTCCAGTTAAGAACGTGTCTCAAACAAATACTTCAATCTAACAGAATATCACAAAGTAATACAGCTCCTCAAACGAATACCATACATAAAATTAATACGGCAGAGAATGATGTGATCATTGCAATTCATGGCAATGGAGGAGGCCATTCTGCCCATCACATATGGTGCGAGCCAAAATGGATTATTTAGCCGAATTCCACTTTCCAGCTGTCAGTCCGTAGTCCTGTAGGTTACAGCAATTCAAGTACATAGCCAATGTTCAGGGGCATATGTCCTCCTTATCTACTCTATTTCGGGTCATCATAATTTTGCACACCTAAATTAAATCTCCACTCATCCTCTTCTGTTTCAAAGGGAACAGGCCAGTCTGTCCAATCTTTCCTCATTGTTACAATTCACCAGTCCCAGCAACATCCTCTGTAAATCTCCTCTGTACCGTCCCTAGTGAGATCACATGCTTCCTGTAATGTGGTGACCAGAACTGTCGCGGTTCTTTAGCACTGATCTAGTGTGTTCAGCCTTCGGGTTTTCCTTGATCCTATCCGCCAAACATATGTGCAAATGTTAGGAACTTGCTGCATGGAGATTCGGAGCGGAGGGAAAACTGTACTTTGTGCCACCAATATTGTAGTGGTTCGTGTTACCAGTTAAATATTTAACTTAATTCACCAGTAAAAAACTGGCTCAAATTATTTTGAGGGAAAAAAAAACTTTCCTTGTCATTTTCTATTTTCTTGATGTTGTGCGCTGGCCTAGAGGCGATAATTGTGAGACAAAAATAGAAAGACATGTATTTCGCAATACACCAGTCGTTCCAAAGGGATTTACAGCCAATGAACTACTTTTATTAATATAGTCACTTTTGTAATGTAGGAAATGCAGCAGCCAATTTTGTGCACAGCACAATCCCCAATGTCAGTGACACTATGCATATATTGGGAAGATTCGTCTGTGTGTGTTGGTTTAGTTGTGTGAGTGTGTGTGTGAGCCTGGTTGTGAGTTTGTCAGTGTGCGATTGTGTGTCAGTGACATTATATGAATGTGTGTTTAAGAGTATTTGTATATGGGTGTATGGATGTGTGTAGGTGAGTTTGTGTATGTGTGTGTGTGTGAGTTTACGAGTGTAGGGGGTGTGTGTGTCAGACAGAGAGTCTGTGTGTGTGTGTCTGGGTATTTGTCAGTGTGTGTATGTGAGTGTGAGTGAGTGTCTGTGTGTCTGGGTCTATGTCAGTGTATGTATGTGAGTGAGTGTCTGTGAGTGTGTGTGTGTCCGGGTATTTGTCAGTGTGTGTATGTGAGTGTGAGTGAGTGGCTGTGTGTGTGTGTGCGCGTCTGGGTACGTGTCAGTGTGTGTATGTGAGTGTGAGTGTCTGTGAGTGTGTGTGTCTGGGTATGTGTCAGTGTGTGTGAGTGAGTGTCTGTGTGCGTGTGTGTGTGTCTGGGTATTTATCAGTGTGTGTATGTGACAGTGAGTGAGTGTCTGTGTGGGTATGTGTCAGTGTGTGTATGAGTGTGAGTGAGTCTCTGGTGTGTATGTGTGTGTCTGTCTGTCTGTCTGGGTATTTGTCAGTGTGTGTATGTGAGTGTGAGTGAGTGAGTGTGTGTGCGTGTCTGGGCATTTGTCAGTTTGTGTATGTGAGTGTGAATGAGTGTCTGTGAGTGTGTGTGTCTGCGTTTGTATAAATGTGTGAGGTGACATCCCTCTAGTATCTGTACATTGAGCTATCTCAGCACAGATCAGAGAACTGGAACCTAGATCTTGTCCAGCCTCAGATAAAAGTAACTAGTTGAGCTACGTCATTTACTATATTTCCTTGACCCCGCCCCCTTTCCTGCTCCCCTTTCCCCTCCCCATTTCCCTCCCCATTCCCACTCTACACTCCCTGTCCCCCATTTCTTCTCCTCATCCCCCTCCTCCTGACCTCTTCATTCTGCTTTCCTCATTTTTCCTCCCCATTACCCTTTTAATACCCTCTCACTCATACCCTTCCCTGTCACCCATCCCAATACCCCTCAGCAATTTTCCCTCCTCATTCCCCCTGCCCAATAGCCCTCATTATTCCCCCTCAACAATACCTCTCCACATTCTCCTTCCCGTTCAACAACCTCATTCTCTTCCCCATTCCCCCTGCTAATTTCCTTCCCCCATTCCCCCTCCAATTTCCCCCTCTCCAAATTGCCTCCCAGTTACCCCTCCCATTCCCCTTCCCCATTCCTAATCCCAATTCCCCCTACTGCATTACCCCATACCATTCCACCTCCTCATCCCCCCCGTTACCCTTCACCATTACCCTTATCTATTCATTTCCTCATTCCCCCTCGCCATTCCCCTCCTCATATCCATGTCCATTAGCCCTCCAAATTACCCCATTTTACTCCACTTACATTCCCTGTACCACATTATCGACACTCTATTTTCCCTCCCCATTACCCCCATTACACAGTGGAGTGGAAATGTTCATTTTTGATTTGATCTCTGTAACGGATTTGCTCTTACATTTCCAGACTAGCTACTTCCACCTCCGTAACATCGTCCATGATCTCCAACAGCCTGTGAGACCCGCCCTATCTCTGTAGCCTCCTCCAGTCCGAACAACCCTCGCTATCTTTACAATCTCCTCCAGCCCCTACAATCTTCCCCATTTTTGTATAATTCTGCAGTCACTACAAACCTCCCTATCTTTGTAACCCTCTCCAGCCCTACAAGTCCCGCAATCTGTCTAATCTCTGCCAGACCCTACAACCATCCCTACCTCTGTAAACTCTCCCTGTCCGACAAACCTCTACATCTCTGTAATCTCCTCCAGCCTCTCTACCCTTTTTCTACCCCTGTAAACTCTTTCAGTCCTGCAACCCTCCTTATCTTTGTAACCTCATCCAGCCCCTACAACACTCCCTATCGCTGTAACCTCTTCCAGCCGGTACAAGCCTCCCTACTTCTGTAACCTCCTCCAGCCGATACAACCTTCTCCAACTCTGCAGCCTCCTCCATCCCCTACAACTTTTCCTGTAAACTCCACCATCCATTCCAGCCCACATATCTCTCTAAGCACCTTCTGTCCCTATACCCTCCTTATCTCAGCTCACCCCTCTGTCCCTACACCCCTACCTATATCTGTAACCATTTACAACCCTTACATACCTCCTTATCTGTACAACCTCTTCCTGCTCCTAGATTTCTCCCTACAGCTTCAACCTCCTCCAGCCACTACACCCCTCCTTATCTATGACCTCCTCGAGTCACTACAACCTTCCCTATCTGTAACCTCCTCCAGTGACCACAACACTCTCTATTTCTGTAAGCTCCTCCAGTCCCTAAACGTTCCCTATCTCTACAACCCTCCATATCTCAATAACATTCTCCCAGTCCTTCTACCTTCCCTTTCTCTATAAGGCTCTCCAGCCCATACAACGCTCCCTATCTCTGGAACGTCTTCCCCAGACCATACAACGCTCCTTTTCACTGTAACCTCCTCCTGTATCTACAGCACCCCACAACTCTATAACCTCAGAAAGATCAGAGTGGGAGGACGGTGGCGAATTAAAATGACGGGCAACGGCCTGTATGAAAGAAAACAGGAAATGTTGGCAATGTTCAGCAGGTCTTGGTAGTGTAGATGAGCAGAGAGATCTTGGTGTCCAGGTACATAAATCCCTGAATGTTGCCAGCCAGGTTAATAGGGCTGTTAAGAAGGTACATGGTGTGTTAGCTTTTATTAGTAGGGCGATCGAGTTTCGGAGCCACGAGGTCATGCTGCAGCTGGACAAAACTCTGGTGCGACCGCACCTGGAGTATTGCGTGCAGTTCTGGTCACCACATTACAGGAAGGATGTGGAAGCTTTGCAAAGGGTGCAGAGGAGATTTACAAGGATTTTGCCTGGTATGGAGGGAAGGTCTTACGAGGAAAGGCTGAGGGACTTGAGGTTTTCGTTGGAGAGAAGAACAAAGAAAAGAACAAAGAACAAAGAAAATTACAGCACAGGAACAGACTCTTCGGCCCTCCAAGCCTACGCTGATCCAAATCCTCTATCTAAACCTGTCGCCTATTTTCTAAGGGTCTGTATCTCTTTACTTCCTGCCCATTCATGTATGTGTCTAGATACATTTTAAAAGACGCTATCGTGCCCGCGTCTACCACCTCCGCTGGTAATGCATTCCATGCACCCACCACCCTCTGCATAAAGAACTTTCCACGCATATCCCCGTTAAACTTTTCCCCCTTCGCTTTGAACTCGTGTCCCCTTGTAATTGAATCCCCCACTCTGGGAAAAAGCTTCTTGCTATCCACCCTGTCTATACCTCTCATGATTTTGTACACCTCAATCAGGTCCCCCCTCAACCTCCGTCTTTCTAATAAAAATAATCCTCATCTACTCAACCTCTCTTCATAGCTAGCGCCCTCCATACCAGGCAACATCCTGGTGAACCTCCTCTGCACTCTCTCCAAAGCATCCACATCCTTTTGGTAATGTGGCGACCAGAACTGCACGCAGTATTTCAAATGTGGCCGAACCAAAGTCCTATACAACTGTAACATGACCTGCCAACTCTTGTACTCAATACCCCGTCCGATGAAGGAAAGCATGCCGTATGCCTTCTTGACCACTCTATTGACATGCGTTGCCACCTTCAGGGAACAATGGAACTGAACACACAAATCTCTCTGTACATCAATTTTCCCCAGCACTTTTCCATTTACTGGAAAGTTCACTCTTGAATTGGATCTTCCAAAATGCATCACCTCGCATTTGCCCTGATTGAACTCCATCTGCCATTTCTCTGCCCAACTCTCCAGTCTATCTATATTCTGCTGTATTCTCTGACAGTCCCCTTCAGTATCTGCTACTCCACCAATCTTAGTGTCGTCTGCAAACTTGCTAATCAGAGCACCTATACTTTCCTCCCAAAGAAGGGGGAGGAGAGGTGACTTAATAGAGACATATAAGATAATCAGATGGTTAGATAGGGTGGATAGTGAGAGTCTTTTTCCACGGATGGTGATGACAAACACGAGGGGACATAGCTTTAAGTTGAGGGGTGATAGATATAGGACAGATGTTAGAGGTAGTTTCTTTACTCAGAGAGTAGTAGGGGCGTGGAACGCCCTGCCTGCAACAGTAGTAGACTCGCCAACTTTAAGGGCATTTAAGTGGTCATTGGATAGACATATGGACGAAAATGGAATCGTGTAGGTCAGATGGTTTCACAGGTCGGCGCAACATCGAGGGCCGAAGGGCCTGTACTGCGCTGTAATGTTCTATGTTCTATGTTCTATGTCTGGTAGCGTCTGTTTGCCGATGATACTAAACTTGGAAGAGTAATGAGCAGTAAAGATGATGTAAACCACCACACGACATAAATAGACAGAATGGACAGATAAGTGGCAGATGGAATTTAATAGAGACAATTGTGAGGTGATGCATTTTGTCAGAAGGCTGATGTTGAGGGAATACATACTTAATGGCACAGTTGTTCAGGAGTGTTCAGGAACAGCAGGATCTTTGAAGATGGAAGGACATATTGAGAGAGTGGTTAGTAAAGCAGACGTGATTTTGGGCTTCATAAATAGAGGCATTGAGTACAAAAGCAGGGAAGTTATGCTGAACCTTTAAAAACTCTGTTTAGGCTCCAACTGGTGTATTGAATCCTGTTCTGGTCTCCACAATTTAGCAAGCATCTGATGATCCTTGCGAGGGTGGAGATAAGATTTAAAAGTATGGTTCCAGAGAAGCATAATTTTAGTTACAAAGTTAGGTTGGTACCACCTGGGATTGTTCTCCTTCCAGCAAAGGAGATTGAGGAGAGATTTAATGAGGTGTAAAATATTATGGCAGTCTTTAATAAGGTAGACAAAGGAAAACTGTTCCCATTGATGCATGACATAGTCTTCAAATCGGGCAGTTAATCGATGATGTATCGATAATCCTCTCTGTGGATCTTGCCGTATCGATCTTAGCTGTGCTTGATTTGACTGAGCTGATTTCCGAGTCGTTGCAGGCATGATGTCATTGAAGTCACCTTCATCACTTTCTTCTGGAATGATATTGACATTGACGTTTTGAAGACATTACATTTCTCCTCAATGTGTAGATTCATCTCTTCACTGTGGTCATGTTTCATTTCCTCTCAAGTACTGCAATCACTCTTGGGTCAAATGGGGAGCTAATCTTCCACCGTTTATCTTGCCAAACTGGGGATTTTTTCTCCTTTCATCTCGCTATCCTTTGTGTGCAGTTTGCTGATGATATAAAGTTACTGGACAGAGTACAGTGTCGATGGCAACAGAAAGTGGAACAGAAGGATGGATGGGGTAAGTGATTGGGCGAAACCAGGGAGATGAAGTTCATTGTGGGGAAGTGTGTGGTCATTAAATTACCTAAGAGAAACAGTTCAGAGTATTTTACAAATGGTGAGAATGTATGGGCCATGGATGTGCAGAGAGATTTACAAATCAGAGTACAGAAATCAATCGAAAATTTCAAAAGTAAGATGGGTGGATTTTTTTGGTGCTGCTTATTAAGGCTATGAGACCAAATTTATAGATATGTGACATCGGAATGGATAGATGAGGCCACCAGGGATTGAAACATAATATAATATATTATTATAATAATATGTTGGAGTCTTTTGGGGATCTCAGATCACAGAATTGTTACTGCACAGAAGGAGGCCATTCAACCCAACGTGTCTCTCTGAAAGAGCTATTTACCTAGTGCCACTCCCCCACCTTCTACCCGTAATCCTGCCCATTCTTTCATTCAGATAACAATCCAATTCCATCCTGAGTGCCTCGATTGAACCTGCCTCCACCACACTCTAAACCATGATCTTTTTTAAATGGCAGAGGAGGATCGAAGGGCCGAGTGGCCTCTTCCTGCTCCTATTTCACATGTTCATATGTTCGTATGTTCATATGTAGGTAATGCATTCCATATCCCAACCACCCTCTGGGTGAAAATGTTTTTCCTCATGTCGACATTGCTTCTTTCGCCAATTACCTTAAATCTGTGTGCACTTGCTGGTGATCCCTCCACCAATAGGAACAATGTCTCCCTATCTACTCTGTCCAGACTCTTCATTATTTGAACACTTCTATTCAATCTCCACGCAAACTTCTCTTCTCAAAGGAAAAGAGTTCCAATTTCTCCAATCTATTTGTTTAAAATATCTTCCTTTCATTTGTACTGTATGCCCCTAGTAATGAAGCCTGACGTCGGTAGTGGGGAAAATTCGAGAGTCCATTTTCAAATATTTTATAGCAGAGCACATGGAAAACAGTGGTGGAATCGGACAGAGTCAGCATGGATTTACGAAAGGGAAATCACGCTTGACAAATCTAATAGAATTCTTCGAGGATGTAACTAGTAGAGTTGATGAGGGGGAGCCAGTGGATCTGGTTCATTTGGACTTTCAGAAGGCTTTTGACAAAGTCCCAGAAAAGAGATTAGCTTGTAAAAGTAAAGCACATGGGATTGGGGTTAGTGTATTACGATGGATAGAAAATTGGTTGCTGGACAAGAAACAAAGAGTAGGGATAAATGGGTCTTTTTCCAAATGGCAGGCAGTGACTAGTGGGGTGCCACAGGGATTGGTGCTAAGACCCCAGCTATTCACAATATATATTAATGATTTAGATGAGGGAACTAAATGTAATAGCTCCAAATTTGCACATGACACAAAATTGGGTGGGAAGGTGAGTTGTGCGGAGGATGCAGAGAGGCTTCAGGGTGATATGGACAAGTTGAGTGAGTGGGCAAATGCATGGCAGATGCAGTAGAATGTGGATAAATGTGAGGTTATCCACTTTGGTAGCAAAATCAGGAAGGCAGATTATTATCTGAATGGCTATAAATAGAGAGGGGAATATACTTTGAGACCTGGGTGTTCTCGTACACCTGTCACTGAAGGGAAGCATGCAGGTGCAACAGGTGGTAAAAAAGGCAAATGTTATGTTGGCCTTCACAGCGAGAGGATTCGAGTACAGGAGCAGGGATGTCTTGCTGCATTTATACAGGACGTTGGTGAGTCCACACCTGGAATATTGTGTGCAGTTTTGGTCGCCTGATCTGAGGAAGGATGTTCTTGCTATCGAGGGAGTGCAGCGAAGGTTTCCCAGACTGATTCCTGGGATGGCAGGACTGACGCATGAGGGGGAGATTGAGTCGGTTAGGATTATATTCACTGGAGTTCAGAAGAATGAGGGGGGATTGCAAAGAACAATGAACAAAGAACAAAGAACAGAACATGACAGGAACAGGCCATTCAGCCCTCCAAGCCTGCGCCGATCTTGATGCCTGTCTTAACTGAAACCTTCTGTACTTCCGGGGTCCGTATCACTCTATTCCTATCTTGTTCATGTATGTGTCAAGATGCCTCTTAAACGTCGCTATGGTAACTGCTTCCACCACCTCTCCTGGCAGCAAGTTCCAGGCACTCACCACCCTCTGTGTAAAAAACTTGCTTCGCACATCCCCTCTAAACTTTACCCCTCACACCTTAAACCTATGTCCCTTCATGGAAACCTATAAAATGCGAACAGGAATTGACAGGGTAGATGTAGGAAGGATGTTCCCGATAGTGGGGGAGTGCAGAACCAGGGGCCAAAGTTTAAGGATACGGGGTAACCCATTTCAGGACTGAAATTAGGAGAAATTTCTTCACCCAGAGAGTGGTGAGCCTGTGGAATTCGTTACCACAGAAAGAAGTTGAGTACAAAACATTGTATCTTTTCAAGAAGGAGTTAGATATAGATCTTGGGCTTAAAGGGCTCAAAGGGTATGGGTCAAAAGCAGGAACAGGTTACAGAGTTGGATGATGAGCCATGATCAGAATGAATGGCGGAGCAGGCTCGAAGGGCCGAATGGCCTACTCCTGCTCCTATTTTCCATGTTCCTTTGTTTCTATAAGGTCTAAGATAAGGTCATGGACTTTCAGATAATCATGTTTTATGCAGGGAAATATTTACATCGCAGTCAAAGCTGCTGGTGTAATGTGTTTGTTCAAGTGATTGTAACTAATAGCAATGAGCATATGGAATACTGTGTCATTGGAGAGTTCTCTCCAGTATACATCAGTGCCCATTGGAAGGTTTCAGCTCACAGCGCCTGCCATAGCTATGTTTTCAAGACATTGAAAAATCACTTTCGCACAAAAATGGAATATCCAGTAATGCCTCAGGTAGAACGCATTTTCTATCCTGCTCTTGCTGTCTTTGGAGTCCTTGGTGAGTCATTCCCTCAGTTTCTAATGGTTTAAATTGGTGTTAACTGTGCTTCTGTATGTGCCATATTTTGCTTGCTGATTTTTTCTTTTACACAGCTGTCTGATCTGTTCCATCTCATTGAAAGATGGAATTTTTAAGTCTCTGTTCTTTCAATCTTCTAGTAATTACATTATATCTGATGTGATCTTTGTGAATCCAACGCTGATAATCTTACTGGATTATTCCCTGCTCTGAATATATTGTGATGAAGTGTTGGGCTGACAGCATGAATCATTCCATCAGAAGTCGTTAACAGTTTTACATGGTGGACGTTAGCTGTTCTGAATTGCTTATTAAAGAATGTGTTTTCAGTAATTGATACTGATGTAACTCACAGACTCTGTTGCAAGGAGACAGCGCAAAGTCCTCAATGTTCTTAGCAAATTGGCTCTGCGAAAGCAAGTGTTGAATGCTGAGCAGTGGCTCAGTGGTAATGTTGCCAGATTAATAATCCAGAGCTCAAACTAATCTTCTAGGAGCATTGATTAGAATCCCACCATACCAAGGTATGAAATTTGACAACCATTAATAAATCTGGAATTAAAGCACTAGTCTAATGCTGACAATGAAACTGTTGCCAGCTTGCTGTAAAAGCCCATCTGATTCACTAATGCCCTTTAGAGAAGGAAATCTGCTGTCCTTACATAGCCTGCCATACATGTGACTCCGTGCTGACAGGAATGGGATTGACTCTTAATAGCCCTTTGAAATGTCCCAGCAAGCCACTCAGTTCAAGGACAATTCGGGATGTGCAAGAAATGCTGGCCCAATCAATGACTCCCACAAGGCGTCACAGTGGTGCAGTGGTTAGCACCGCAGCCTCACAGCTCCAGTGACCCGGGTTCAATTCTGGGTACTGCCTGTGCGGAGTTTGCAAGTTCTCCCTGTGTCTGCGTGGGTTTCCTCCGGGTGCTCTGGTTTCCTCCCACAAGCCAAAAGACTTGCAGGTTGGTAGGTAAATTGGCCATTATAAATTGCCCCTAGTATGGGTAGGTGGTAGGGAAATATAGGGACAGGTGGGGATGTGGTAGGAATATGGGATTAGTGTAGGATTAGTATAAATGGGTGGTTGATGGTCGGCACAGACTCGGTGGGCCGAAGGGCCTGTTTCAGTGCTGTATCTCTAAAACTAAAAACTAAAACAAAGCAATTTCATTAACAAAAGAACACGGTGATTGATCTGGAAGGGAAAAGGACCTCTTGCAACCCAATCCTTAAGCCTCAAAGTCTTCACCCCAGGAATCCACATTGATGTTTTGTCCCAGCTCCTGTTGGCTCTCTTAACCCAGATCAACAAAGCATATGAACCTCCCTCGCAACCTTCACCTTTTTGGACAATATCCAGGAGCCAAGCTTCGGATTGGACCCAGTCAGTTCCCCCTTTCTCTTTCCCGATTGCCACTGCACCCTCACTCAGCCCATCCAGTGGATCCAGTGATCATTTACTCACTTTCTATATTGATTTCTCAATCCATTATTAATAATTGTGTTTCAAGCATTTCTGTGTGATCAGCGTGGACCAGATAAATCACTCAATTTGCAACAATCAATGCAGTGAACAAACGTAGAAATCTCACCCAAGGTCCTGTCAAACTGGTGTTTTGACTCCAGGTCTGATCAGTAATTTCTCTGCTTCCTATTCTCTCTCTCTTCCAGTTAACTTGATGGCGATTGTGATCCTGTCACGAGGAAAGTGCGGTCTCTCCAAATGTATCACTTGCTACATGGTTGGAATGGCAGCGGCTGATCTCCTGGTTGTTATCTCTGAACCGATATTTTACAGGATTGGACAGATATATTTCCCAGATTCATTCCTGTTTTTTACTCCCGTGTGCAGTTTTATTTACTTCCTAATTATTACAGCCACGTTGACTTCCGCCTGGCTCACAGTCGCTTTCACCTTTGATCGATTTCTGGCCATTTGTTGTGAGAAGCTGAGAGCAAAATATTGCTCTGAGAAAACAGCTGCCATGGTTATAGGAACTGTAAGTTTGCTGAGCTGTTTAGAGACTGTTCCCTGGTACTTCAGATTTGAACCTGAATATATAATTGATAATGTCCCCTGGTATTGCATCACTAAACCAGTTTTTTTTACTTCCACTGCATGGGATGGATATGTTATCGTTAGCATCATTTTAGTCTCTTGTGTGCCGTTCTTTCTGATTTTGTTGCTCAATGTTCTGACCACCAGGAGTATTTTAGCGGCCAGCAGAGGTCGCAGGGGACTCCGGGGCTGCAGAAATGGAGAGAAGCAGAAGGACCCAGAGATGGAGAATCGAAGGAAATCCATCATCTTGCTTTTCAGCATATCTGGCAGTTTTATATTGTTATGGGTGACGCAAGTTGTATTTTACATTTACCAGCGAATTACAAAGATTTATTCTTACCCTGTCACAGATCCTGTTTATGTCACTGAAGTGACAGCCAATATGCTTCAGCTTCTCAGTACCTGCACAAATACCTGTATTTACGTCTTGACCCAGAAAAAGTTCAGAGAAGAACTGAAGAATGCAGTGAGCTATCCACTCAAACTAATTGTTAAAATAGAAAGGTCATAGAAAGAGCTGAAGGGTTTCACGCAATAGAACTAAATTCTATCTCATACTCCATCTTTTCCCCTTCCCCACTCCCACACTGGATCGGAAGTACATGTTATATTAGTGCCACAGAGTCCTGAAATAATCTTCCATCTGATTCTGATATTGTATGTATAAATTATACATGCTTATCTCAGTATATTTTATTGAAAATCTGACCCATCGACACTTGACTTGTTCCTCAGATGGCGCCTGAATGGTTTCTCTCAAATGCAGCACAAATGAACTCACCTGGTCCTTCAACTCAATGGCCTCCCAGTACTGACAGCAAAACAAATCTGCAAATTGCAGTGCACCTGATTAGAAAGGGTACACTGTACATAAACGAATGAGAGAAGGATATCGGTAAATAATGGAGAAATGATAGACAACCTGACAAATTAATGGCATGCTAGGCCATTTCAGAGGGCAATTGTGACTCAACAAAATTTCTGGGGATCTGGAGGCACCTGTGAACCAGACCAGGCAAGGAAACACATTTCCTTTCCCAAAGCATTGAGGAAGGGTAGATAGATAGAGATAAAATAAAAAGATAAGAACAGGAGAAATATGAGCAGGGGTAGACCGTACGGCCCAATGAGACTGCTCCGCTTTTTAATATGATTGGACTGATCTTAGACTTCAATGCCATTTTCCCTCCTGCTCCCAAATCTCTCTTGATTCCCTGAGAGATCAGAAATCTGTGTATCTCAGACTTAGTATACACCAAACGATAGGAAGGATCTGAGGTTCTGATTACCAGAGGAAGTGTCATGGCCAGTTGAGGAGAGGGTCTCATGCTCCCCTCACATCCTTAATCTTGTTTGACCTCAACAGGGTTAGTTAGTTAGTTATACAGCACTGAAACAGGCCCTATGGCCCACCGAGTCTGTGCCAACCATCAACCACCCATTTATACTAATCCTACACTAATTCCATATTTCTACCACATCCCCACCTGTCCGTATATTTCCCTACCACCTACCTATACTAGGGGCAATTTATAATGGCCAATTAACCTATCAACTTGCAAGTCTTTTAGCATGTGGGAGGAAACTGGAACACCCGGAGAAAACCCATACAGACACAGGGAGAACTTGCAAACTCCACACAAGCAGTACCCAGAATTGAACCGGGTCGCTGGAGCTGTGAGGCTGTGGTGCTCACCACTGTGCCACTGTGAACCACTGAAAACAGTGGTGGTGCGTACCACCGCAGTGAGTGCTTTACCTTTTTTCCTGTAATGTGATTGCAAAAGAGGCAATCGGACACATTTTCTTGAGTTTAAACATGAAAGAGGCAGGTTTATTTCATTTAACACACTAACACGATTTTAAAAATACTAAAAAGACACTAAACATTCAACACACATTCACACGAGTGTCACTTACACACACAAATAGATCACAGAGGGAAACAGATTTGATAGTTGGATTAAAGTCCAGAATGAAGAGAACTTAAATAAAGTCTGTAAATCCAGTCGTCCTCAGCAGAAGCTGTCTTCTTGAAGTCACACTGGTCGAAGGGCACTTTGGTTGGTTTGCTTTGCTCAGAGTTTTTCTGAAGGCAGAAGTGGTAGTTTATTCGCTTCCCCTGGTTGCTGGCTGTAGCAGTTTGTAAGCTTGAGGGGTGTTCCCCAGTTGCAGTCGGTTCCTTTCTTGATATTTTCTGGGGGCGGGGGAGAGAGAGAGAGAGGGAGGCTGGGGAGAAGATGCCATCTTCACTGCTGTACCCTCAGTTACTGCCCATCTGCTGTCTGTGTCACAAAACGTCTAGTTCCTTCAGCGATGAGCAGACAGTCACATGGTTCTATCCATACCCTTTGTTTCCAATTAGGTTTTCTGGAATCTTCTCATGAAATCCAAGGTGCGACATGACCCAGGATATCCAACCACAGTTGGAGGGGGGTGGCTCTTTCAAAGTCAATGGGTGGGAATGGCCTGGGCGGCTGTGCTAATGAAACCATTCGAGGTAATTCAATCACTTAGAGCAAGCCATTGTATGAGCTAGGCTTCTTGTCTGGACCGTTTGTCTCCAATCCAATCTCCTGGTGTTTTTAAGATAGCATGCAGGATGTTTTCTATTCAAAGGCTAATGTAAATTTCCAACTGATGGAATTAATATTTGCCATTTGGCATACAGTATTTTCCTGACAGAAGGATGTGATGGTGCTTGAGAGGGTGCAGAGGAGCTTTACCCGAATGTTTCCAGGGATGGGGGATTTTAGATACAAGCTAAGGTTGGAAAATCTGGTGTTGTTCTCCTTGGAGTAAATACAATTGAGGAGAGATTTGATGGAGGTTTGCAAGATTATGCCAGATTGATAAGTTAGACAAGGAAGAATGTTCTGATTAACTGATGATACAAAGATTAGGGAACACAGATTGAATATGCTGGGCAAGAGATTTAAGGAAGAATTTCTTTATGCAGCGAGTGGTAATGACCTGGAAATCACTTCCTACAAGGGTGGTGAAAACAGAGACAATCAATGGTTTCAAAAGGAAATTGGATGAGCACTTGAGGGAAATAAACTTTCAGGGATCGAGTGGTGGAGTGTGATTGACTGCATTGCTTTTCAGAGAACCGGTGTGGACTTGATGGGCTTCCTTCAGTGCAATGAAGGACTCTATGATTCTCAAATATATTCAACTTTGGAGAATCCACAACCCTCTGGGGTAGAGAATTCTAAAGGTTGACAATCCAAACCTTTGATTGATGAAATCTCTCCTCCTAGAGTCATCTCAATTCAAAAATCATAGGCCCCTTATCCCAAGACTGTGTCGCTATGTTCTAGATTCCCCAGCAATGGGAAACAACCTCTCAGTGCCTAGACTGCTAAGCCCTTTCAGAATCTTGCATGTTTCAAATAGCTGACCTCTCATTATTCTAAATATCAGATAAAATATACCCGGTTTACACAACCACTCTATATAGGAGAACCCTCTCACCCCATGGAACAATCCAGTGAATCTTTGCTGTTTCTTTTTTCATTCTGCACTTGCTGGCTATTTCTAATTGCCCTTAACAACTGAATTTCTTTCTGGCGCATTCTGGAAGCCAGCTCTAAGTCAATAACATTGCTGTGGGTCTGGAGTCACATGCAGGCCTGACCAGGTAAGGACAGCAGATTTCCTTCACTAAAGGGAATTAGAGAATTAAATGGGGTTGTTATGACAATCTTTGATAGCTTTATGGAGCCATTACTGAGACTAGCTTTCAATTCCAGATTTTTATGAATGAATTGAATTTGGAATTAATTGGATTTGAATCTGTGTCCCAGGGCATTAGTCTGGACCTCTGGATTACTAACAACATATTACTAGTCCGGTTACATTGCCACTATTTCACCACCTCCCTGATCATGCAAGAATATATGTACAGTGCTCCAGGTCTGGTCTCACCAAAGCTCTGTCCAATTGTAGCAAGACCTTTTTGTTCTTGCACTCCAATCCCCTTTCAATAAAGGTCAACATGCCATTTGTCTTCTGAATTTCTCACTGTACCTGCGTGTTAACTTTCTGTCTTCTTTGTACAAGTACTTCCAAGTCCAGATGAACATCAACATTTATATAAAAAAGGTGAAAGAAACATTTTACTTTTCTATTCTTACTACCAAGTTTAAAACCTCGCACTTCCCTCCATTACTCTCCATCTGCTATCTTGTTTTCCACTCACTTAACCTGTCTATATTTCTTTGCAGTCTATTTACATCATCCTCAAAGCTTGCATTCCCACCTAGCTTTTTATCATGAGCAAACTCAGATATATCATTGTCTGTCTCTTTGGCTCAGTCATTATTATAGATTGTAAATAGCTGAGTCCCAGCATCAAGCATGGCGGCAATCCAGTAAGTACAGCCTGCCAACTTGAAAATGACCCATGTATCACTTAGAACATAGAACATAGAACATTACAGCGCAGTACAGGCCCTTCGGCCCTCGATGTTGCGCCGACCTGTGAAACCATCTGACCTAAACTCTTCCATTTGCATCCATATGTCTATCCAATGACCACTTAAATGCCCTTAATGTTGGCGAGTCTACTACTGTTGCAGGCAGGGCTTTCCACGCCCCGACTACTCTCTGAGTAAAGAAACTACCTCTGACATCTGTCCTATATCTATCAACCCTCAACTTAAAGCTATGCCCCCTCGTGTTTGCCATCACCATCCGAGGAAAAAGACTATCACTATCCACTCTATCTAACCCTTTGATTATCTTATATGTCTCTATTAAGTCACCTCTCCTCCTCCTTCTCTCTAACGAAAACAACCTCAAGTCCCTCAGCCTTTCCTCATAAGACCTTCCCTCCATACCAGGCAACATCCTAGTAAATCTCCTCTGCACCCTTTCCAAAGCTTCCACATCCTTCCTATAATGCGGTGACCAGAACTGCACGCAATACTCCAGGTGCGGCCGCACCAGAGTTTTGTACAGCTGCAGCATGACCTCGTGGCTCCGAAACCCGATCCCCCTACTAATAAAAGCTAACACACCATATGCCTTCTTAACAGCCCTATTAACCTGGGTGGCAACTATCAGGGATTTGTGTACCTGGACACCAAGATCTCTCTGCTCATCTACACTACCAAGAATCTTCCCATTAGCCCAGTACTCTGCATTGCTGTTACTCCTTCCAAAGTGAATCACCTCACACTTTTCCGCATTAAACTCCATTTGCCATTTCTCAGCCCAGCTCTGCAGCCTATCTATGTCCCTCTGTACCCTACAACCTCATTCAGCACTACCCACAACTCCACTGACCTTCGTGTCATCCGCAAATTTACTAACCCACCCTTCTACACCCTCATCCAGGTCATTTATAAAAATGACAAACAGCAGTGGCCCCAAAACAGATCCTTGCAGTACACCACTAGTAACTAAACTCCAGGATGAACATTTGCCATCAACCACCACCCTCTGTCTTCTTTCAGCTAGCCAATTTCTGATCCAAAGCACTAAATCACCTTCAATCCCATACGTCCGTATTTTCTGCAATAGCCTACCGTGGGGAACCTTATCAAACGCCTTACTGAAATCCATATACACCACATCCACCGCTTTACCCTCATCCACCTGTTTGGTCACCTTCTCAAAAAATTCAGTAAGGTTTGTGAGGCACGACCTACCCTTCACAAAACCGTGCTGACTATCGCTAATGAGCTTATTCTTTTCAAGATAATTATAAATCCTATCTCTTAAAACCTTTTCCAACATTTTACCCACAACCGAAGTAAGGCTCACAGGTCTATAATTACCAGGGCTGTCTCTACTCCCCTTCTTCAACAAGGGGACAACATTTGCCATCCTCCAGTCTTCCGGCACTATTCCTGTCGACAATGACGACATAAAGATCAAGGACAAAGGCTCTGCAATCTCCTCCCTGGCTTCCCAGAGAATCCTAGGATAAATCCCATCTGGCCCAGGGGACTTATCTATTTTCACACTTTCCAAAATTGCTAACACCTCCTCCTTGTGAACCTCAATCCCATCTAGACTAGTAGTCTGTATCTCAGTATTCTCCTCGACAACATTTTCTTTCTCTACTGTAAATACTGACAAAAAATATTAATTTAATGCTTCCCCTATCTCCTCTGATTCCACACACAACTTCCCACTACTATCCTTGATTGGCCCTAATCTAACTCTAGTCATTCTTTTATTCCTGATATACCTTCTCTTTGTTTCCTGCCTGTTACCCAGTCCTTTCTCCATGCAAATATATTACTCCCAACCTCATGAGTCCTTACCTTGTGTGGCCTTATCTTACCTTTGTGTGGCATCATATAGAATTCCTTTTGGAAATCCAAGTATATTGCATCTATTGGTTCCCCGTATCTACTAGTCACATCCTCAATAAACTCTAATACATTTCACAAACATTATTTCCCTTTCGTAAAACCATGTTGACTTTGTCTGATCATGCTATGATTTTCTATGTGCATTGTTAAGACTTCTTTCATAATAGATTCCAGCATTTTCCCTGTGCGCTCTCTCCCTCTCTCCTTCAATAGTGGTGTTACATTTTCTAACTTCCAATCCGCTGGGCCTATTCTAGAGCATCGAGAATTTTAGAAAATCATAGCCAGAATTTCCACTTTCTCTGCAACTACCACTTTTAAAACCCTATCATGTTGGCCACCATGTCCTGGGGATTTGTAGAATTTTTGTTAAAGCTTCCCCAGTACCTGTGCTCTTCTAATGCCAGTTACCTTAATTTACTCCCTTTTATTAGCCCCTAGGTTACACTCTATTTCTGGTCTGTAACCTTATCTTATGTGAAGACAGCGAGAAAGCGCTGTATTTTATGCAGGAGGTCGGGCATCCAGCACCGGGCAGGTGGGAAACACAGTCTCTGTTTTTTATCTGATCCCTGGAGCGATCGTTTTGGGGCAAAGTTGATGGAGATGAGTATCTCGGCATTTCAGTGCAGAATAGAGAAGGAGGTCCCACCCCAAAGAGCTGCCAGCCAATCACAGGGCCAGCAGCTGAATAGTATGGGCAGTGTCACAGTCTGCAGTGGTGAAAATGGAGGAGATGCGGGTCACAGGTAATTGGGACAGGGGTCGCTGGGGCTGGCACAGCAGGCTCTGGCAAGGATGGTGGTGACGGGAGGGGGTGGGGATGATCGGAGGGTGGGGTTGATGTTTGTTGCAGGGGAGGGCTGTGCTGGAAATACAATGGTTCCTGGGGGTCCTCTGTGGGTCACGAATTGCCCATGAAATGGGATCCCGAATCCAAGGCGCCCTCCCCACACAGATCCCAGTGGTGGCGATAAGAGGCACTTAAGTCGCCATCAATATGCCAGTTAAGGGCCTAAATCGACCTCTGGGCAGGAAGGCTGACGTCTGCCTATTAAACCCCTCGGAGAATCGGGTCTGGAAACCCTGGCATCGGGGGCCATGGTGACCGTTGTGCTGTGATTCTCTAACCACGTGTCCCCACCCCTGCCACAGAAGCTGGTGTGGGTCTGGGAACAAAATCCAGCCCGGTATATTTGTTCAATGTCTCTGCCATTTCTAAATTTCCCAGGATATTTTTTTTCCTGTCTCTGCTTCTGAGGAACCAATGATTACTTTAGCGACTGTGTTTTTTAAATATAATTCTAAGAGCTCTTACAGCCTGTTTTTAACATTATTGGCTAGTTGAGTATGATATTCCATCTACCCCCTTTTTATCAACTTTTTGGTGGCCCTTTGCTGATTTCTGAAATACACCCAACCCTCAGGATTAATACTATTCTTTGCAACATTATCAGCCTTTAATTTCAGCCTGATACTACCCTTCATGTTTTTGTTAATTCGTTCATCTGACATGGGCATTAGTGAGAGGCCAGAATCTGTTGTCCATCCTTGATTACCCTTAAACTAGGCAATTTGAAATGGTGATAAAGAATGAACCACGTAGCTGTGGGTGTGAAGTCACTTGTAGTGACCAGGTAAGGACAACAAAATTTCCTTCCCGAAAGGACATTCGTGAATCAGATTTGTTTTTTGTCTATGAAACTGGTGATAGTTTCATGGTCTCATTACTGAGATTGGCGTTGAATTTCTGATTTTTATTAATAAATAGAATTAAAATTATGGAATTTGAACCCACGTCCCCAGGGCATTAGTCTGGGCTTCACTAGTCCTGTGTAATTACAACTATGCCATCGACTTACACAGATCCACCACTCATGGATCGTTCTTGTTGATTTTATGTGTTTTAATGGAATGTACTTTCGTTGAAGATTTTGAATTGTTCCATTAAATGTTTCCCAATTGTTTATTTACTGCCATAGATTTGAGGCTATTCACTCAATCAACTCAAGCCAGCTCACCTCTTACAGATAATTAATTGGCTTTGTTCATGTTTCAGATTCATGTTTGAGATTCGAGCCTGTCGCTTTCAAACTGAAAGTAGCATTATGATCACTGTTACCCCAGAGGATCCTTTACTAAGAGATTACAAATTAACCCTCCCTTATTGCACAATACTAGGTATAAAATAAATTTATCATTCGTTGGTTCCACACTGTATTGTTACAGAGAACTGTCCTTCCTCACTGATGTCCTTATGTTACCCTTTACTATCTGGGCTACCCCTCCACTTTTGCCATTCTATCTGCCTTTTCTAAATGTATACCTTGGTACCTGGAGCAGTTGAGGTGAATGTAACAGATTAATTTAAGGAGAGACAAGATAAGTTATTCAGATAGAAAGGAATGGAAAGATATGTTGATAGGGTGAGATCAAGTAGGGGGCGGAAGGAGGCTCATGTGGAGCATAACACCGGCATGGACCGGTTGGGCTGAAGGCCTGTTTCTGTTCTGTACATTTATATCCCAGCCTTGCACAACCTTTAACCATGTCTCTGCAATGGCAATTGGATCGCAACCATTTATTTCTATTTGTCCCATGTGGATTTTTCATATATTCAGATAAAGAGCCTTTAATTTAATTTTTTTACTCCGATTCTGTGCATGGACCTTATTTGCTGATGCACTATTACCATTGAACTCTGCTCCTTCCTTTTCCACTCTGTTTGCCTTTAACAACATAGATGCAGTTTTCCATTTTCCTGACTTGTATTTGGATTTCTAAATTTACCTTCTCCTGAATCCATTTCCCAGCACCCAGCCTGCACCCCACGCCTCACCGTGTTTTTTTTAAAGCCTTATCACCATCTACATTAGTGATTTGGATGTGGGGACCAAATGTAATACTTTCAAGTTTGCCGATGACACCAAACTAAATTGGAATGTGAGTTCTGAGAAGGATGCAAAGAGAGTTCAGGGGGATTTAGACAGGCTAGGTGAGTGGGCAAGGACATGGCAGATGGAATGTAATGTAGGGGAAAAAAATCACTTTGGTTGGAAAAAAACAGAAATGCAGAGTATTCCTGAAATAGTGAGAGATTGAGAAGTGTTGATGGCGAAAGTGACCTGGGTGCCCTTGTTCATAAGTCACTGAAGGCTGACATGCAGGTGCAGAAAGCAACTTGGAAGACAGATGGTACGTTGGCCTTTATTAGAAGAGGATTTGAGTACAGGAGTAAAGACGTTTTGCTGCATTTGTATGGAGCCTTGGTGAGACCGCACCGGGATTATTGTGTACAATTTAAATTTCCTTACCTAAGGTAGGATACACTTGCCATAACGGGAGTGCAACGAAGGTTCAGCAGACTGATTCCTGGGATGGTGAGATTCTCCTACAAGGCAATATTGAGGAGTCTGGGCCTATATTCTCTAGAGTTTAGAAGAATGCAAGGTGATCTCATTGAAGCAAACGAAATTATTACAGGACTTGCCAATGTAGATGCAGGAAGGATGTTTACCCTGGCTGGAGCCGGTGGGGGTGGGGGGGATGGGGTAGGAGGATTCCAGAAGCAAGGGGAACAATCTCAGAATAAGAGGTGGGACATTTAGGACTGAGATGAGGAGGAATTTCTTCACTCAGAGCCTGGTGATATTTTGGAATTCTCTACCCTAGAGGGCTTTGGCAGCTCAGTCATTAAGTATATTCAAGATAAAGATGGATAGATTTCTAGATATTAAATATAACAAGGGATATGAGGGTAGTGTGTGAAAATGATGTTGAGGTCAAAGATCAGCCATGACCTATTTGAATGGCAGAGCAGGCTCGAGGGGTCTGCTGCTCCTATTTTCTATGTCTCTATGTTCATATGTGTGCTGTTGACCACTACGCACATAGAACAAACAAAGAACAGTACAGCACAGGAACAGGCCATTCGGCCCTCCAAGCCTGCGCCGATCTTGATGCCTGCCGAAACTAACACCTTCTGCACTTCAGTGGCCCATATCCCTCAATTCCCTTCCTATTCATATATTTGTCAAGATGTCTCTTAAACGTCGCTATCGTATCTGCTTCCACCCCCTCCCCTGGCAGCACGTTCCAGGCACACACCACCCTCTGTGTAAAAAAGGTGCCTCGCACATCTCCTCTAAACTTTGGCCCTCACACCTTAAACCTATGTCCGCTAGTAACTGACTCTTCCACCCTGGGAAAAAGCTTCTGACTATCCACTCTGTCCATGCCTCTCATAACTTTGTAAACCTCTATCATGTCGCCCCTCCACCTCCGTCGTTCCAGTGAAAACAATCCGGGTTTATCCAACCTCTCCTCATAGCTAATGCCCTCCAGTCCAGGCAACATCCTGGTAAACCTCCTCTGTACCCTCTCCAAAGCCTCCACATCCTTCTGGTAGTGTGGCGACCAGAATTGCACGCAATATTCTAAGTGTGGCCTAACTAAGGTTCTGTACAGCTGCAACTTGACCCGCCAATTTTTACACTCTATGCCCCGACCGATGAAGGCAAGCATGCCGTATGCCTTCTTGACTACCTTATCCACCTGCGTTGCCACTTTCAGTGACCTGTGGACCTGTACGCCCAGATCTCTCTGCCTGTCAATACTCCTAAGGGTTCTGCCATTTACTGTATACCCCCCACCTGCATTAGAACTTCCAAAATGCATTACCTCACATTTGTCCAGATTATACTCCATCTGCCATTTCTCCGCCCAAGTCTCCAACCGATCTATATCCTGCTGTATCCTCTGACAATCCTCATCATTATCCGCAACTCCACCAACCTTTGTGTTGTCCGCAAACTTACAAATCAGACCAGCTACATTTTCCTCCAAATCATTTATATATAATACAAACAGCAAATTTCCCAGCACTGATCCCTGCGGAACACCACTAGTCACATCCCTCCATTCAGAAAAGCACCCATCCACTGTTACGCTCTGTCTTCTGTGACTGAGCCAGTTCTATATCCATCTTGCCAGCTCACCTCTGATCCCATGTGACTTCACCTTTTGCACCAGTCTGCCATGCGGGACCTTGTCAAAGGCTTTATTAAAGTCCATATAGACAACATTCACCGCCCTTCCCTCATCAATCATCTTCGTCACTTCCTCAAAAAACTCAATCAAATTAGTAAGACACGACCTCCCCTTCACAAAACTGTCTCTCGCTAATAAGTTTGTTTGTTTGCAAAGTAGTAAAGACCCCTGGCTTATATTAATCCCGCCTAGCGTGGTACTGAGTCCCATACGCAGAGAACATCAGGAGCTCGAATGTTAGAAGGAAGAAAAGGAAGGAGTAGTAGAGGCATTGATTACTGAGATTATTGCAGTGTTGGAGTAAGTGGTTGTATCAGAGATGTAAAGGACCTAATTTATTTGGGTAGATGTGAGGAACAAAAAGTGTGCAATGGCATTGCTTGATGTAGTATTTAGGCCACCAGCTGGAGGAAAGGGATGGAGGTCTTTACTTATCCGAGTGTAGACTGGGATTGTTGTGGAGTAAAGGGCGGAGAGGGACTAGAGTTCCTAGAGGGCGTTCAGGAAAACTTTCCACAGCTATATGTTTCCAGTCCAACAAGAGGTTTCCAGTCCAACACTGTTGGACCTGGTCCTTGGGAATGAGGTGGACCAAGTGGATCAAATATCAGTAGGAGAACATTTATGGGGCAATTATTGTTGTCTCATAAGGTTTAAGTTGGCTATGGAGAAAGACATGGAATATAGGAAATGAATAATTAACTGGGGGAAAACCAACTTCAGTCGTCTAAGGATGGATCTGGTCTGAATACATAGGAAACAGATAATGGCAGGTAAAACGGTAGATAAACAAAGGAAGAGATAGTTTGGGCACAATCAAGGTATATTCCCTCGAAGGGGAAAGGTAGGACAAACAAATCCAGAGGTTAAGATGAAGGAACAAAAGTGTGCTTACGACAGATGCCAGGTGAATAATGCAATGGAGAACCACATCGAATATAGAAGGTTTGCAGATGAAGTGAAAAAGTGAATAAGAGAAGGAACGAGATAGTATGCAAAGGTTCTGGCATCTGACATAAAAGGGAAACCGAAAGACTGCTAGAAGCATCCAAATAGCGAAAGGATGGTAAAAAGTGGAATAGGGCTGATTCGTGACCAAAGAGCGAATTCATGCATGGAGGTCTTGCATGAAAACACTGCATGTCTTTAACAAGGAAGAAACTGCTACCCAGGTCACTGTCATAGTGGAGGTAATTAATGCACTAGAAGCATTCAAATCGACAAGGAGGATGAATTGGATATGCTGTCTACACTTAAAGTTGATAAAACGCCAGGGTCAGATGAAATGCATCCAAGAATACTGAGAGAAGTGAGATTACAAATTGTGGAGCGCTGGCCATAATTGTCCAGTCTTCCTTAGACTCAGGGGTGGTGCCAGAGGACTGGTGAATGGCAAATGTTGCACCCTTGTTCAAAAAAGGTGTAAAGGTAAGTCCAGCAATTACAGACCTTCGTTGGTAGGGAAGCTTCTAGAAACAATAGCTTGATAAGAAATTAATAGGCACATGGGAAAATGAGTGGTAAGTAAGGAAAGCAAGTACAGAGTCGTTAAGGGAGAATCGTGTTTGACTAATTTCTGGAGATATTTGAAGAGATTACAGAGAGTGTTGAGGAGGGAAATGCTGTTGATGTGGTGCACATGAAGTGGAAAAGACACTTGATACAATGCCGCACGGCAGACGTGTGAGAAAAGTTATAGCTCGTTGAATAAATAGGACAGTAGCAACATGATACGAAGTTGCCTGAGTGACAGGAGTCAGAGAATAGTGTCGAATGGACGTTTCTCAGACTGGAGGAAGGTTAGTAGTGGAGTTACCCAGCGGTCAGTCTTAGGGCCCTTGTTTTAATGGGATGTTGCAGGTAGCAATGTAAACTAATTAGTTCCAATTACAAATCTTCCATTTGTTCTGGGAATGAGGTGAGTAATTTAAACCCTTGAAACAGCCCTGGTTCCCGACGGCCACATTGCACATGAGTCCATTTGACTTCCAAGAAAAACCACTGCTTCCTCTGCCACCAGTAAACCAGTCTGAAACCATCAGCTTTCCAAATGCCAACGGCTTGTCTGTCAGCAAGCAGTAAGATCAATACAACAATAGGCACCCCTATCATCATCTATCTTAATGGCATGTGGTATGTATGGGAAGCCTCGTATAGAAAATTAAGCTGATTATTTTCAACAGCAAATATTCACTTTGTTCGGGGAAGGACATGAATAATTAAAAAAATCTGACAGAGGCAGCTGAAGACACATTGTCTCCATCAACATTTTCAGTGATTCCCATTGTTTAGCGTCTACTCACTTCCCATTATGACCTTACTAAATAAACATGGGACACCCTTCGATTTTTCAAATTCGGGCGTCGCTAGCTGCACCAGTATTTATTGCCCATCCCGAATTGCTCTTGAGAAGGTGGTGGTGAGCTGCTTTCTTGCACCACTGCGGTCGTTGGAGTGTAGGTAGACCCACAGTGCTGTTAGGAAGGGATTTCTAGGTTCTTGACCCTGTGACAGTGAAGGGATGGCGAGAAAGCTCCAAGTCAGGATAGTGTGTGTCTAGAAGGGAACTTTAAGGGGGTGGTGTTCCCATGAATTTGCAGTCCTTGTCCTACTAGGCAGCAAAGGTTGCTAGTTTAGAAGGTGCTGTTGACCAAGCCTTGGTGAGTTGCTGCAGTGCATCTTGTAGATAGTACACACTGCTGCCACTGTGCATCGGTTGTGAAAGGAGTGAATGCTGAATGATGGGGTGCCAATCCAGCAGGCTGCTTTATAGAACAAAGAACAAAGAACAAAGATAATTACAGCACAGGAACAGGCCCTTCGGCCCTCCAAGCCTGCGCCGATCCAGATCCTCTCTCTAAACATGTCGCCTATTTTCTAAGGTTCTGTATCTCTTTTCTTCCTGCCCATTCATGTATCTGTCTAGATACATCTTAAAAGACTCCATCGTGCCCGCATCTACCACCTCCGCTGGCAATGCGTTCCAGGTGCCCACCACCCTCTGCATAAAGAACTTTCCATGCATATCCCCCCTAAACTTTTCCCCTTTCACTTTGAACTCGTGTCCTCTAGTAATTGAAACCCCCACTCTGGGAAAAAGCCTCTTGCTATCCACCCTGTCTATACCTCTCATGATTTTGTACACCTCAATAAGGTCCCCCCTCAACCTCCGTCTTTCTAATGAAAATAATCCTAATCTACTCAACCTCTCTTCATAGCTAGCGCCCTCCATACCAGGCAACATCCTGGTGAACCTCCTCTGCACCCTCTCCAAAGCATCCACATCCTTTTGATAATGTGGCGACCAGAACTGTACGCAGTATTCCAAATGTGGCCGAACCAAAGTCCTATACAACTGTAACATGACCTGCCAACTCTTGTACTCAATGCCCCGTCCGATGAAGGAAAGCATGCCGTATGCCTTCTTGACCACTCTATTGACCTGCGTTGCCACCTTCAGGGAACAATGGACCTGAACACCCAAATCTCTCTGGACATCAATTTTCCCCAGGACTTTTCCATTTACTGTATAGTTCACTCTTGAATTGGATCTTCCAAAATGCATCACCTCGCATTTGCCCTGATTGAACTCCATCTGCCATTTCTCTGCCCAACTCTCCAATCTATCTATATTCTGCTGTATTCTCTGACAGTCCCCTTCACTATCTGCTACTCCACCAATCTTAGTGTCGTCTGCAAACTTGCTAATCAGTCCACCTATACTTTCCTCCAAATCATTAATGTATATCACAAACAACAGTGGTCCCAGCACGGATCCCTGTGGAACACCACTGGTCACACGTCTCCATTTTGAGAAACTCCCTTCTACTGCTACTCTCTGTCTCCTGTTGCCGAGCCAGTTCTTTATCCATCTAGCTAGTACACCTTGGACCCCAAGCGCCTTCACTTTCTCCATCAGCCTGCCATGGGGAACCTTATCAAACGCCTTACTGAAGTCCATGTATATGACATCGACAGCTCTTCCCTCATCAATCAACTTTGTCACTTCCTCAAAGAATTCTATTAAGTTGGTAAGACATGACCTTCCCTGCACAAAACCATGTTGCCTATCACTGATGAGCCCATTTTCTTCCAAATGGGAATAGATCCTATCCCTCAGTATCTTCTCCAGCAGCTTCCCTACCACTGACGTCAGGCTCACCGGTCTATAATTACCTGGATTATCCCTGCTACCCTTCTTAAACAAGGGGACAACATTAGCAATTCTCCAGTCCTCCGGGACCTCACCCGTGTTTAAGGATGCTGCAAAGATATCTGTTAAGGCCCCAGCTATTTCCTCTCTCGCTTCCCTCAGTAACCTGGGATAGATCCCATCCGGACCTGGGGACGTGTCCACCTTAATGCCCTTTAGAATACCCAACACTTCCTCCCTCCTTATGCCGACTTGACCTAGAGTAATCAAACATCTGTTCCTAACCTCAACATCCGTCATGTCCCTCTCCTCGGTGAATACCGATGCAAAGTACTCGTTTAGAATCTCACCCATTTTCTCTGAGTCCAAGCATAACATTCCTCCTTTGTCCTTTAGTGGGCCAATCCTTTCTCTAGTTACCCTCTTTCTCCTTATATATGAATAGAAGGCTTTGGGATTTTCCTTAACCCTGTTTGCTAAAGATATTTCATAACCCCTTTTAGCCCTCTTAATTACTCGTTTCAGATTGGTCCTACATTCCCGATATTCTTTCAAAGCTTCGTCTTTCATCAGCCGCCTAGACCTTATGTATGCTTCCTTTTTCCTCTTAGCTAGTCTCACAATTTCACCAGTCATCCATGGTTCCCTAATCTTGCCATTTCTATCCCTCATTTTCACAGGAACATGTCTCTCCTGCACGCTAATCAACCTCTCTTTAAAAGCCTCCCACATATCACATGTGGATTTACCTTCAAACAGCTGCTCCCAATCTACATTTCCCAGCTCCTGCCGAATTTTGGTATAGTTGGCCTTCCCCCAATTTAGCACTCTTCCTTTAGGACCACTCTCGTCTTTGTCCATGAGTATTTTAAAGCTTACGGAATTGTGATCACTATTCCCAAAGTAGTCCCCTACTGAAACTTCAACAACCTGGCCGGGCTCATTCCCCAACACCAGGTCCAGTATGGCCCCTTCCCGAGTTGGACTATTTACATACTGCTCTAGAAAACCCTCCTGGATGCTCCTTACAAATTCTGCTCCATCTGGACCTCTAACACTAAGCGAATCCCAGTCAATGTTGGGAAAATTAAAATCTCCTATCACCACCACCCTGTTGCTCCTACATCTTTCCATAATCTGTTTACATATTTGTACCTCTATCTCACGCTCACTGTTGGGAGGCCTGTAGTACAGCCCCAACATTGTTACCGCACCCTTCCTATTTCTGAGTTCTGTCCATATTGCCTCACTGCTCGAGTCCTCCATAGTGCCCTCCTTCAGCACAGCTGTGATATCCTCTTTGACCAGTAATGCAACTCCTCCACCCCTTTTACCTCCCTCTCTATCCCGCCTGAAGCATCGATATCCTGGGATATTTAGTTGCCAATCATGCCTTCCCTCAACCAAGTCTCAGTAATAGCAATAACATCATACTCCCAGGTACTAATCCAAGCCCTAAGTTCATCTGCCTTACCTACTACACTTCTTGCATTAAAACAAATGCACCTCAGACCACCAGTCCCTTTATATTCATCATCTGCTCCCTGCCTGCTCTTCCCCTTAGTCACACTGACTTCATTATCTAGTTCCTTACAGGCTTTTGTTACTACCTCCTTACTGTCAACTGACCTCAATTGGTTCCCATCCCCCTGCCACATTAGTTTAAACCCTCCCCAACAGCGTTAGCAAAAGCACCTCCAAGGACATTGGTTCCAGTCCTGGATGGTGTCGAGCTTCTTGAGTGTTGTTGGAGCTGCACCCATCCAGGCAATTGGAGAGCATTCCATCACATCCAACACACTCCTGACTTCTGCGGTGTAAATGGAGGACAGTCATTGGGGATTCGGGAGGTGAGTTAGTAACCACAGAATTCCCAGCCTCTGACCTGCTCTTGTAGGCACTGTATTTAATGTGGCTGGTCCAGTTCAGTTTCTGGTCAATGGTATTCCCCAGGATGTTGATAATGGGGGATTCAGCGATGGTAATGCCATTGAATATTAAGTAGAGATGGTTAGATTCCCTTTTGTTTGAGATGGTCATTTCCTGGCCCTTGTGAGTGATAATGTTACTTGCCACTTATCAGCCCAAGCCCTGATGCGTTCCAGGTCTGCACATGGACACAAACTGCTTCAGTATCTAAGGAGTCGCAAATGGTGCTCAATATTGTGCATTCATCAGCGAACATCCCAACTTTTACTTTATGATGGAGGGAAGGTCATCGATGAGGCAGCTGAAGATGGTTGGGCCAAGGACACTATCCTGAGGAAGTCCTGCAGTGATGTCCTGGGGCTGAGATGATTGACCTCCAACAACCACAACTGCCTTCCTTTGTGCTATGCATGACTCCAACCAGCAGAGAGTATTCCCCATGATGCCAATTGACTCCAGTTTTTCCTTGATCCCATACTGGGACAAATTCTGCCTTGAAGTCACTTCACCGCTGGAGTTCAGCTCTTTTGTCCATGTTTGGGAAAAGGCTGTACTGAGGTCAGGAGCTGAACGGCCCTGGAAGAACCCAAACTGAGCATCACTGTGCAGGTTATTGCTGAGCAAGTGCGCTTGATAACACTGTCAACGTCATCTTCCATCACTTTGCTAATGATAGAGAGTAGACTGGTAAGGAAGTAATTGGCTGGGTGGGATTTGTCCTGCTTTTTATGCACAGGACAGACCTGGGCAATTTTCCACATTGCTGGTAGATGCTAGTGTTGCAGCTGTACTGGAACAGCTTGGTTAGAGGTATGGCGAGTTAGGGGTTAGGGGCGTAGCACCTCAGTACTGTTGCCGGAATGTTGTCAGTGCCCTGTCACCTTTTCAGTATCCAGTGCTATCAACCATTTCTTGATATCATGTGGAGTGAATCAGATTGGCTGAAGACTGGCATTTGTGATACTGGGGATCTCAGAAGGAGACTGAGATGGATCATCCACTCGGCACTTCTGGCTGAAGATGATTTTAAAAAAACTCATTCATGGGATGCTGGTGCCGCTGGCTAGGACAGCATTTACTGCCCATCCCGATTTGCCCTTGAGTAACTGAATGGTTTTCTAGGCCATTTCAGAGGGCATTTAAGTGTCCACCACATTGCTGTAGTTCTGGACTCACAGGTAGGCCAGACCAGTTAAGGAAAGCAGATTTCATTTCCCAAAAGAACATTCGTGAACCAGATGGGTTTTACAACAATCGACAATGGTTTCCTGGTCACCATTAGATTAGCTTTTTAATTCCAGATTTTATTAATTGAATTCCAATTTCACCAACTGCCATGGTGGGATTCAAACCCATGTCCCCAGTGCATTAACTTGGATTTCTGGGATTATTAGCCCAGTGACATTACCGCTGCACCACCGCCTCTCCAAAAGGCAAGTGATTCAGCCATGTATTTTGCACTAACCTAGTTTGTTCCCCCATCACTGAGGATGGGGATATTTGTGGCGCCTCCTCCTCCTGTTAATTGGTTAATTGTCCACCACCGTTCATGACTGGATGCGGCAGGCTTGCATTTGTAACCATCTTAGGTGTGTTTACCAGCTGAGCAAACCAGATGTTTTAATTTTGGCTTGCACTAAAAAGAATCAATTCCCAATTTCAAATATACCTCTATAAAATTATCCAGACGATCAAAACACAATGAAACGAGAACAAATACTGTCAACCTGAGAAAGAACATTCGATTGTGGCTTTAGGGAGAGACTGCCACTCCACGGGGTAGCACCTCAGAAATTCTATTAAGCTACTGGAGCACAGATTGCTGGACTGCAGTGAGAGCCTGCAAATCCCTTTGAGCATTGAGATCCACAACCATGGTGGCAGCAGTCTGAGCCAGCAAGCATAGATCTCATGATGACAGCGTGAGATTTTGCTACAGCACTGATATGTTGTATGTCTGCCACCTGTGCTGCAGTAGCAGCTGAGACAACTGCCTTCCGATGCTGTTTCGCGGCTGGGTCCCAAAGGTCTGTCGTGGGCCACTTCTACAAGGGTGAAAATGAGCATCCAGCTCTACATAATGCCCTGTGGAATGTTGGAACTGGATTCCTGCGTGTTGCTTGACAGTGACAAAGGATTGTCTGACATGCCTGCCAATGTACAAAGTATTTCCTTGTGCATGTCCATCAGTTATCGTCTGTATGCTGCCCCAACAGAGTTCTGAACTGAGCATGTTGTGTTATTACTCATCTGCAGCCTCACTCCTCCTGAGAGCTGGCACATGAGCTATCCTTTCTCTCTGGCATGGATGCAACCCACTTATGCCCAGTAACTCCAGGATTTCTGCGATAACATCAACAATCACTTGGAAAATGTGGGTTAATGAAGCAAATTCAGCACGAAAGGCAAATCATGTTTAACTAACTGGACCGATTTTTCTGATGTCTTAGCAGAAAGCTTTGATGTGGTGTACTTGGACTTTCAAAAGGCTTTTGATAAAGTGTCACAAAACATGCTTGTCAGCAAAGTTGGAGCCAATGGAATAAGAGGGACAAATGCAGCATGAATACGAAATTGTCTGAGTGACAGGAAACCGAGTGTAGTGGTGACAAATTGTTTCTCGGGCTGGAAGAAAGTAAATAGTGGGGTTCCCCAGCTGTCTCAGTTTGAACCGCTGTTTTTCTGATCTATATTAATGACCTAGACTTGGGCGCACAGGGCACAATTTGAAAATGTGCAGATGACACAAACCTTGGATGTATTGTGAGCTGTGAGGAGGATACTGATAAACGTCAAGAGGACATAGACAGGCTGCTGGAATATGCGGGCTCATGGCAGATTAAATTTAATGCAAAAGAGTGTAAAGTGATTCATTTTGGTAGAAAGAACGTGGAGGGGCAGAATAAAATAAAGAATACAATTTTAAAGGTTGTGCAGGAGAAAAAAGACCCGGGCGGGGGTGGGGGGATGTATATGTGCACAGATTGTGGGAGGTGACAGGGCAGGTTGTGGAAGCACTTAGTAAGGTATACAGGATTCTGGGCCAGGGAGAGCAAAAGCATGGAAGTTTGATGAACTTTTGTGCAATGCCTGTTCGGCCTCAGCTGGAGAGTTGTGCCCTGTTCTGGGATTCACTCTTTAGGAAGGTTGTGAAGGAAGAAGGGAGGGTGCAGAAAAGATTTATGAGAATGGTTCCCTGGTTGAGGGACTTCAGTCCCATGGAAAGAATGGAGAAGCTGGAGAAGAGAAGTCGAGAGGAGATTTGGTACAGGTGTTCACAATTATGAGGGATCTGGACAAGGTCGATAGCGAGAGACTATTCCGATTGTTGGAAGGGTCGTGAACCAAAGGACATTAATTTTAGGTGATTGGCAAAAGATCCAAATGTGATATGAGGAAAACTTGATTACACAGCGAGTGTTTAGGATCTGGAAAGCAATGTCTGCAAATGAGTTGGAGGCAGTTTCAATTGTGGTTTTCAATAAGGAATTGGACAATTATCTGAAGGGAAATAAACACAGGGATAAGGATAAAGGACAGGAGCGTGGTACGAGCTGAGTTGCTTTCTCAGAGATCCAGCATGGCAACAATGAGCCTAATGGTCTCCTTCAGTGCTGCAACAACCTTACAATACTGCGGCTCACCACGTGCAGATTCTGACTCTAGTGGCATCTCAGGTACGTGCAGTGTAAATAATTTGAGCTGGTGGCAGCGAGTGTCAGACCAAGGGATGGGGCTTCACCATTGTTGCCGTGCTGTTCATTTCTCTCTCTGCTTTCTGGAGCTGTTGTGACTGGGAAGCTGACTGTTTTGGCGTGAGATTGGAAAGTGTAAAATCAGATCCGGAGGCTGTGGTCATAGAGTCATAGAGTTATACAGCACAGAAACAGGCCCTTCAGCCCAATTGTGTCTGTGGTGGCCATCAAGCACCTAACTATTCTGATACTGGTGAGGGGTTGGGTGTGGAATTGAAAGCAAGAGGTCCATGGTGCCACTATCAGCAGCTTGCATATCATCCCAGAAAGCAGGATGAGGGTGACGTGGGAGTTAAGAAGGGGATAAGGCATGAAAATGGAATCATTTTGAATGCTCTCAATGATGCCGGATGCTATTGTCTCTGTCTCAGCTGGCCCCTGATGCAGAGACCCATCTCCTCCCTCAGGTTCAGTGGATGAAGGTATGCCTGGCTTCCACCGGTTCTCTGCTGCTCCCTGTAATTATAATCCACCATGTACTCCAAGAGCGAGGGCAGTATGTCAGTGAATGCGTTGCACTGTGTTTGGGAGCTGTGCCTGCCATAGCTGAACAGCTGGAGGTACGTAGAGGCAGCGAGAGTTGGAAACATGGTCTCTAGCCCATTGCCAACCTCCAAAACTGAGGCCTCCAGCACTATATCCATGAATCATGGAGCCTTAGCATTCTATTTGCCTGATGGAATCTACCCCAGAATACTGATGGAGGAAAGGGAGCAAATTGCTGGTGCCTTGACAGAAATGTTTGCATCCTCATTGGCTGCAGGTGAGGTCCCAGAGAACTGGAGAATAGCCAATGTTGTTCCTTTGTTTAAGAAGGGTAGCAAGGATAATCCAGGAAATTACAGGCCGGTGAGCCTCACGTCAGTGGTAGGGAAATTATTGGAGAGGATTCTTCAGAACAGGATTTACTCCCATTTGGAAACAAATGGACTTATTAGTGAGAGGCAGCATGGTTTTGTGAAGGGGAGGTCATGTCTCATTAACATGATTGAGTTTTTTGAGGAAGTGATGAAGATGATTGATGAAGGAAGGGCAGTGGATGTTGTCTACATGGACTTCAGTAAAGCCTTTGACAAGGTCCCTCATGGCAGACTGGTGCAAAAGGTGAAGTCACATGGGATCAGAGGTGAGCTGGCAAGTTGGATACAGAACTGGCTCTGTCAAGAAGACAGAGGGTAGCAGTGAAAGGGTACTTTTCTGAATGGAGGGCTGTGACTAGTGCTGTTCCGCAGGGATCAGTGCTGAGAAATTTGCTGTTTGTAGTATATATACATGATTTGGAGGAAAATGTAGCTGGTCTGATTGGTAAGTTTGCGGATGACACAAAGGTTGGTGAAGTTGTGGATAGTGATAAGGATTGTCAGAAGATACAGCAGGATATAGATCAGTTGGAGACTTGGGCAGAGAAATGGCAGATGGAGTATAATCTGGATAAACGTGAGGTAATGCATTTTGGAAGATGGGAAGTATACAGTAAATGGCAGAACCCTTAGGAGTATTGACAGGCAGAGAGATCTGAGCGTACAGGTCCACAGGTCACTGAAAGTGGCAATGCAGGTGGATAAGGTAGTCAAGAAGGCATATGGCATGCTTGCCTTCATCGGTCGGGGCATAGAGTATAAAAATTGACAAGTCATGCTGCAGCTGTACAGAACCTTAGTTAGGCCATACTTAGAATATTGCGTGCAATTCTGGTCGCTACACTACCAGAAGGACATGGAGGCTTTGGAGAGGGTACAGAAGAGGTTTTCCAGGATGTTGCCTGGTCTGGAGGGTATTAGCTATGAGGAGAGGTTGGATAAACTCAGATTGCTTTCACTGGAACGACGGAGGTGGAGGGGCAACATGATAGAGGTTCACAAAGTTATGAGAGGTATGGACAGAGTGGATAGTCAAAATCTTTTTCCCAGGGTGGAAGAGTCAGTTACTAGGGGACATAGGTTTAAGGTGCGAGGGGTAAAGTTTAGAGGGGATTTGCGAGGCAACTTTTTTACACAGAGGGTGGTGAGTGCCTGGAACGTGCAGCGGGGGGAGGTGGTGGAAGCAGGTACAATACCGACATTTAAGAGACATCTTGACAAATACATGAAAAGGATGGGAGTAGAGGGATACGGACCCCGGAAGTGCAGACGGTTTTAGTTTAGACAGGCATCAAAGATCGGCGCAGGCTTGGAGGACCGAAGGGCCTGTTCCTGTGCTGTACTGTTCTTTGTTCTTTGTTGTTATCCTCAATTGCAGCATTTACAGCAGCAGTAGACTTTTTTGATTCTGTGCAGCTTCCCTTTCAGAGGGACTGACTGTCTTTAAGCGTGAGAGGCTGACTGAAACAAATGCCAGCCTTGGCACTTTGTTAGGCCCACTGTTGAGCGTGCATCCAGCCAAGAAGCAACAGCTATCGTGCTGGGCAGAAGATAGAATTCAAGGAAATGAGGTAGCAGTACAAAGTTTGCATCTCACCTGCCTCAACAGGGAAGGGCATAGGTAGTTCGCGAATCACAATCCATATGTCCAAAAAGCAGCACTAACTTCTCGTTGTCTTTGTCTCTATCCTCCTTTCTTTCTTCCACCTTTTCACTCTCTCTATCGCTCTACCACCCCTCCCCCCTCGCTATTTCTCTTGCTTATAGATTCAGAGATTGATGCAGCACAGAAGGAAGCCTTTTGGCCCATTGTGTCAGTGTTGTCTCTTTGAAAGTTCTATCTAATTATTTCCACTCCTCTCGTTCTTTCCTCAGGCTGCTGCATTTTTTCCAGCTCATGTAGTTTTTAAATTCCCTTTTGAAAGAGGTTTTTGAATCTGCTTCCACCATGTTTTCAGGCATTGAATTCCAGATCCCAGAAACCTGCTGTGTCAGCATATTCTCCCAATTTCACCTCTGGTTCTTTCCCAATTGACTTCTATCTGTGACTTCTTAATATTGAACGTTCTGACTATGGAAACAGATTTGCCTTTTACACTCTAACAAAACCCTTCATAATTTTGAACTTCTGTATTAAATCTCCCCTTGCTCTTCGCAACTCTAAAGTGAACAATGCTATCCTTTCCAATCTATCTGCAGAACTGAAGTTCCAGATTGCTGGTACCATCCTACAATTCACTGCTGCATCTTCACCACATCCTTGAAGTCCTTGTTGAAGTGTGGTGCTCAGAACTGGGCGCAATACGCCAGCTGGGGCCGAGCCAATGATGGTTAAAAACGTTTCCTCCTATATATTGTTATTTTGTGCCTCTGTTTTGTAATGCCAAGAGCACCGCATGCTTTTCACAGCCTTCTCAACTTGTCCTGTGACCATCAAAGATCTGTGTGTGTTCAATGTTCCTGGACCAACATTTACATGACAAATGCCCTTTGTCATACTAGAAGTAATGAATTCCCACTTCATTGCATTAAATTACATCTGCCATGTCCCTTGCCATTTTACCAGTCAATCGATGTCCTCCTTAAGCAGGTTACTATCCTCCTCACGGTTTATTAACATTTACGAGCTTTGTGCCATCAGAAAACTTCTATATTGTCCCCTGTGTACATAAGTGCATGGCATTAGCATATTCAAAATAGTAGTGGTCCCAACACAATCCTTGGAAACCCCACTGCTTACATCCCTCCAGTCAGGAAAATATACATCCGCCACAACATGTTAATTGTGTTTAATCACACGCAGGGGAAGGGTGTAAAGTGGGGTATTGTTTGAACATATATAAGTAGACACTTACTGAAACCGGGTGTAGTTTTGAGTGAGGAGTTGCCTATTTGTAATCTTCTTACTTTGTAAATTAAATGCAACACCGAGTAAAGAGTAAAGAGTAAAGCACAATTTTCAACAACAGTTTTCTGGAATGTAACATGGTAGCAGAGGATGGTTACCTGAAGGTGAAGTTCCAGTTCAGTTCAGAGATACAGCACTGAAACAGGCCCTTCAGCCCACCGAGTCTGTGCCCACCATCAACCACCCATTTATACTAATCCTACACTAATTCCATATTCCTACCACAACAGGTGGGGATGTTTGGAGGAATATGGGATTAGTGTAGGATTAGTATAAATGGTTGGTTGATGTTCGGCACAGACTCGGTGGGCCGAAGGGCCTGTTTCAGTTCTGTATCTCTAATCTAATCTAATCCCCACCTGTCCCTATATTTCCATACCACCTACCTATACTTGGGGCAATTTATAATGGCCAAATAACCTATCAACCAGCAAGTCTTTGGCATGTGGGAGGAAGCCGGAGCACCCAGAGGAAACCCACGCAGACACAGGGAGAACTTGCAAACTCCACACAGTTTGGAAGGTTGGAAAATAAGAAAACAAAAACACATAGAAAACTAAAATCTCAGTAGCGATTGCGGAAAATGGCAGAAAACAAGGGTAAATTGTTTGTGCAAGGCAATAATTATGCTCATCTGTTGTTGTCTTTTGCTGCTTATACCTCTGCTGCTGAAAAGGATAAGAAATATGGGGAATGAGAAAAGTAGAACGAATTACATGGCGTTTGCTCACTTTGATTAAATGTGTCGTCGAATGTCATAGTTACTATTAAAATAAATGTAAGATGGGTGTCTTGAAGTGCTAATGTTGCCCGTTAATTTTTTCAGTTATGTAACATGTCAATAATAGCAGTTATGATGCTGATGTTTGGAGTATTGACAATGGTGATGCTGCTAAAGTTGTGGTAGTTGGGCTTGCTCGTGTTGGATCTGATCATTATCTGACATATATAAAGTGGTAATGTTGTCAAACCTGTGGATTCGAGCCTGCAGTATTCGGCTCTTGCTGCATGCAGTTCTGGGTTGCTTCAAAGAGGATTGACATTTGAAATAAGCACCGAACAGTTTGCTACAATCTTGTCCTCCTTCACATAACAACTTTTGTGTAATACAACGACCAAAGGGGCTTCACTGGAGCCTTTTCAAACAAACTTTGACACAGAGCCACATGAGGAGGTATTACGACAGATAATCAACAACTAGGACAGAGAGGCTAGTTTTAACGAGTGTTTTGTGCTTGAAAGATATTTAGTTCAGTCTGAAGCTAGGGACTTGCATCTTAACAAAGCAAACTAGATAGGGAAACTACATTAAAACATATGGCCACCAGCAATGGCACGCATTTAACGAATTAATTCATAATTTGCAACAAATATACAGTTCCTAAGACATAAAACCCCACCAAAACTGTTCTACCCGAAGCTATGAAGATGATTTAAAGATATAATTAGATCAAATAAAGTGGTTCACTATATTCAAAACGGAAAGTACTGGAAATACTCAGCAGGTCAAGCAGCATCTGTGGAGAGAGAAACGGAGATAATGCTTCAGGCCAATGACCTTTCATCAGAACTGGCAAAGGTTAGAAAAGAATTAGGTTTTAAGCAAGTGAAGGGGTAGGGGGAGGTTGGTGAGGAAGAGTACAAAAAGGAAGGTGTGTGATAAGACAGATGGCAGGAGAGATTTAATGTGTTCATGCTTGTGGTGAAAGACAAAGCAATTGTCAAGAGGGAGTGTTAATGGCAGAATAATGAGCAGCTCTGGCTACATGACAAAACAGACACATGGTTCAAAAATAAAATAAAATAAATTTTAAAAATGCAAAGCAAAAAGGTCAGTCATGCTGTGAAATTATTGAACTCAATTTTCAGTCCGCAAGGCTGCAGAATGCCTAATTGAAAGATCAGGCGCTGCTCCTCGAGCATGCGTTGATGATCACTGGCACACTGCAGCAGGCCAATACCAGCGATGTGGGCATGAGAGCGGGTGGCGGGGTGGGTGTCGAAATGGCAAGCGACCAGAAGCTCAGGGTCATGCTTTCCGATTGAGCAGAGGTGTGAGGCTGGGTAGCAGACACCAACAAGGTGCAACACCAGGCATCAACATCCACTTTGAGGTGCGCAGTTCATGCACACCCAAAACACATGGTCAGTGATAGGTGAATGCTGCATTGAGATGTCTGGATGGCCACATCACCATTCCATCCTAGTGATGTGGTGCTGTGCATTCACATTGCCTCAGAGTGATCAGCACAGATGGCCATGAAATAAAAATGATACTGTGTAAGTCTGGGCTTGCAGGAGGTTCGCCCTTATTGAGTGAGAGATTTTTGAAGGGTACATTATATGTAAGGAGCTTAAGGGAATATTTTGCGAAGCAAATGAGGTGGCAGGTAAATGAGGCAGTGATTGGTCCGAGTATGGACAACCCACTTTTGCCTTGCACCATCATCCTGTTTGTCATTGAATCAGTCCTGCCTTCCATCCCTTTCCTCCTTTGCTTCTTTCTTCTTCACCATGTCTTTCCCTGCCCTGACTTGCTTATAATCTGTTACATCACTAACATCTTCCATCTCACTGCAAGAACCTGGATCCAGTGTTGGAAGTGATTTAATTTCCTGCTGCAGTCTAGAAAGGGGAGTGGCTTTGATATTTGCAAACTGGAAGTCCAGCATTACTTCAAATGTGCCCATGAAATGTGCAGGCAGGTGATAAGCCCATGCATGGGCCAATACTCGGCTCCAATATCCAAACTGAAACTTCCAGCTCACATCCACCCAAGCCCCATGCTCAGACGTGGGTAAGTGCTGCATTGGGATGACTGTTTTTCCCGTTCACTGTACCTCAAAGTGACAAGCACAGATGAGACAGGATTGACACTGCCGATATCTATACTTGCATTAAAAGGGTGCTCGTGCTTAAAATGACAGGGAGTGGATTTCATTTCATTGCTGTGGTTACACCAATGAAAGAGGAGGCCGCGAATATTGGGTGGGTCACGGCTGGTAGTTTGTAGCTGAGGGAGAGATAGGTGTAGAAGCTATGAAGAGTGTAAATAGTCACTGGACAATGTGTGGCTTGTGGCATCTATGTGGCCCTTTAACACCACTGGAAGCTGCTGACCAAGAGAAAGCACCAGGGCTTGGTTGAAAGAACAATTGTTTCACTAAATCATTCCTCAGCACCAGATACAGCAGCAGATGAGAAACAGACCAGGGCCCCTGTTACACTGGAAAGCTTGCAGAATGCAATGCCCTCTGATGACAATGCATCACTTTATTCCAGTGCACCATCCACCAGCACAGATATAGTCATGTTGTTGGGCTTTGTTGCATGAGTAAAACGGGTGGTCATTACTGCACCAACGCGCAGGTGGAGGTAACAGAGGAAATGACAGCTGTGTCCACCTCCCCTCGAAGAAACATAGAAACATAGAAAATAAGAGCAGGAGTAGGCCATTCAGCCCTTCGAGCTTGCTGTGCCATTCATTACGATCATGGCTGATCATCCAACTCAGTAACCTGTTCCCTGATTCCCCCCTCTCCCACCCCCCCCCCCCCCAATATCCTTTGATCCCTGTCGCCCCAAGAGCTATATTGAACTTCTTCTTGGAAAGATACAACGTTTTAGCCTCAACTGCTTTCTGTGATAGCAAATTCCACAGGCTCACTACTCTCTGACTGAAGAAATTTCTCCTCATCTCAATCCTGAAAGGTTTACCCCGAATCCTTAGACTATGACCCCTGGTTCTGAACTCCCCACCATCAGGAACATCCTTCCTGCATCTATCCTGTCAGGTCCTGTTAGAATTTTATAGGTTTCTAGGAGATCCCCCCTCACTCTTCTGAACTCCAGCCAATATAATCCTAACCGACTCAGTCTCTCCTCATACGTCAGTCCCGCCATCCCAGGAATCAGTCTGGTAAATATTCTCTGCACTCCCTCTATGGCAAGAACATCCTTCCTCAGATAAGGAGACCAAAAACTGCACACAATATTCCAGGTGTGGCCTCACCAAGGCCCTGTATAATTGTAACAAGACATCCCTGCTCCTGTACTCATATCCTCTCGCTATGAAGGCCAACATACCATTTGCCTTTTTTACTGCCTTTTGCACCTGCATGCTTACCTTCAGCGACTGGTGCACGAGAACACCCAGGTCTCGTTGCATTTCCCTCCTTTCTCAGTTTACAGCCATTCAGATAATAATCTGCCTTCCTGTTTTTGCTACCAAAGTGGATAACCTCACATTTATCCACATTATACTGCATCTGCCTTGCATTATCCCACTCATTCAACTTGTCCAAATCACCCTGAAGCCTCTCTGCATCCTCCTCACAACTCACCCTCCCACCCAGTTTTGTGTCATCTGCTAATTTGTAGATATTGCATTTAGTTAATTTATTTACAAGGAGTGGGGATAGGTCTAGCGATACTCTTGTGCCATCAGCAAAGCTGCAGAGGCTGCATCAAATGTGAGAGGATCTGTTGGAATTTCCAGAGGAAGTGATGCTCCATGTTGAAACAATGGAGGAGTCCATGCATGCCACCAGTGACATCTCTAACATGTGAATGCACGGCGCCCTCCAGTGAGACAGTGGCGACTCTCATGGAGCCACACACGGAGCATAGCAACGACTGGATGCATGGGGTGTGCAGAGACTTCCATAGCATGGCCTCATCCATGAGCTCTTTGGAGCACTTAGTAGGAGAGAGGGTCAAGCCACACATTTCCCCATTGCCAGTACTTCAACCTCTCCAGGCAACCACAGGAATACTTATGCAGCCTGAACGGGCAAAGGAGAGGTAGGCTACGGGGCATAGCGGCTCCTTTCAATGTATTTCCACAGCTGAAGGCAGATCCTCGGCCCCTTCAACTATAACACCAACTCTGCATGCTGGTCTGATGACTGAGGTGGTCCCTGCGCAAATACAGGCGGCCCCAGATGAGTCGTGTCCAAGTAGGGCTCAGGCAGTCCATGGATGAAGGTCACGGATATGCAGTAGAGGAAGAAGGGAAATGGCCTGCCTCCAATTCAACTGCAGGCACGGGGCACACCCGGTAGAATTGACTGTAAGTAGGCACGTAAATGCTTTTCAATAGCATTTGAGGTTTCACTGGCTGATGATTGTTTGTTAACTACAGAAGCATTTAATGTTTAATGAGCGTTGACAATTAATGTGCAATTGTGTGTTTATTTTTATGCAACACCTGAGAGAGGCCAGATGTGGAATCAAATAGATGGACAGTATGTAAAATTGAGCGCTGCATGCGCGCCTGTCTTTACAGAAAGCTTTAGCATATAGTACTGACGGGTACAGAGGAGATGGTAAGGGTCTCTTCTGAAAGGTCAGCAAAGCAGTGCTCTGGGAGGAATCTTTTTAGTTCACTGGCCCCTTGCCCTTGTCCTCATGTGAAGTGTCTGCTGATCATAAAGTCGCCAACTCCCTGCCGAGCATCCAACTGCCTGGTGAGCTGGGTCCTGGGCACTATCTTCAGTGAGCGGCAACTGTTCAGCATTGTCATGCTCATTCTCCTCCTCCAAGGATGCGGCTCACTGGTGTCTCCCTCTGGCTGCAGTGTTACTCCCCTCCGGAGCTCCAGGTTGTGCAATGCACAGCAGATGGCAATACCCCTGAGGGTGCTGTAATGGACAAGTGGAAAAGGGTGTGGGTGGTTCCCATTGTTCACCTTCCACAATTGTGTTTTGCTAAATGTTGTGTCATTGAATTTAGTTAAGACTGAGCTAGATAGATTTTTGATAGACAAGGAAGTCAGGGTTTATGGAGGGTGTGGGCGGGTGGGGGTGGGGGGCGGGGCAAACAGGAAAGTGGAGATGAGGCAATAACCAGATCAGCCATGTTCTCATCAAATGGTGGAGCAGGCTGGAAGGGCTCTTAAGTCCTAAGTTACTATGTTCCCGTGTAACCCTTGAGTGCTTTTCATGTAGAATAAACACACAAATGACAGGTTTCCTCGTAGCTAAGAGAACGATAACTGCTTATTTGTAACCAATTCCCAAAACAGTCGCCACCTCATCCGCACACATATTCACTCTCACACACACACATACACAAGAATAAATAGAGAGTACAGGGTAGGCAGTTTAAAGTCAAAAGTGAGGTAAGTGTTCATGGTTTATGGAAAACCCATTGAATCATCTCAGCAGGACAATCACTTTTAAAAGTGCATGCCTGGATGTTTGTAGTCTTGAACTTGTTGAGGTGTTGTACAGTTCTTGTGGTTACAACTCAGCACAAATCTGGCGCTGTGAATTTTGCACCTTCACAAATGGAGAGTTTTAAAGTCACTTTATGATGTCTCTGCTTTTAGATACTGTTCAGTTATTGTGCAGCAGAATTCTTCCTGCTTGGCTGGATCGCTTGCACAGCCTATGGCTGGCTTGCTTTCTGAAAGTGTTGTCGTAATATTCCCTCCCATTCCAGAGGGTTAGCTTTTAAAGGTAAAAATCCACCACAGAGAGTTTCTGAGACACATGGTCCTCTCCCTGCTGTAACCATACAATGGGCCAGGATAACATAATCATGCCTGTCGATTGATATCTGAATGCGGACCATTCTGGTACCACAGAGCTACTTCACCCCTATTCATCTTGGTTTGGGCTGTCAGTCAGTCTGTCTCCAGAATCCTTTGATAGTTCAATCATGTCGATAAGAGTCATTATCTGCAATAGTGCTCCTTTCAATTGCAAAGGGGTTCTCGCCACAGCTGTTTCAGGCGAGGTTAACGTGTTCCATCTTTTCAGATAGAGTTGTTGATTTCCTGTACAGAAGGGGTCACGTGACACTTACTCCATTGTGACCGTGGTGCAAGTGTCCATGATCTGCGGTTTTGTTTGACAGTTGACTTTTTATATTCATGATTCTTCCATTTCATTGCTCATTTCATGTAGGCTCCTTCCACGCATGACAGTATATATTGAAGTCTCTTCCAGATTTGTTGAGGCATCCAAACCTCATCTTCCAAAGGCCCACTCTCTGCCTGATTGTCCCCCAGATTGTCATATGGAAACTCTTGTATGAGTCCTCTGTCTTTGTGTTTTGGTTGTGTACAAGTGTTCGACGTATAACCTTTGTCCCCCAGAAGCCAGCCATGAAGGCGCTTAGCTGACCTGAAGAACTGAGGCAACTGGGACTGTCTAAGAATGCAGCAGTCGTGGCAGCATCCTGCAAACCTCGCAAACATCTGCATGGTGATCGTGGAGTATTTCTGTATTGACAGGTAGACAACCAGCAGTCAGTATGTACTGGGGCCCCTGCAATCCAGTATAGGAAATCATAGAATGTAGCAAATCCCCAAGGAGTGTATCAGTAAACAGGGGGTTTTGTTTAATTGTTCTTTCAGGGGATGTGGGTGACACTGGAAAGACCAGCATTGGTTGCCCACCATCACTGAATAGTTTGCTAAGCCATTGAATCAACCACATTGCTCTGGGTTTGCCAGACCAGGTAAGAACCGAAAGGACATTAGTGAACCAGATGAGGTTTTTACAACAGTGTCCCCACAACATTTGCCTGGGCTGCTAGATTACTGGATAAGTGACATTTCTGTTAGGCCATCATCTCCTCTCCAGGCAACTCCAAAATCTTTATTTTGGATATAGTCAATAGGGATACATTCTTTCTTGGACATCCTGATGAGGATTGGTATAATATACCAAACTGTATGTTAACGCTGGAAAAAAGTTCAGAGAACAGAGACCTGAACCTTGGAGTTTTCCAACCAAGACTTCCCCGGATTTCCCCCTGCTACAATGGCAAGGTGGCCGAGGTTGTGTCGACATATCATAATCTGACAGTTCTCAGCCTGTGGAGAAGCATGCAACAGTTTCTCTTGTGTAGTGGTTAGGAAACGGCCCCTTCACTTCGAAAGGGCATGTTTGATTCCTGATTCTGAAAGCTGAGTTCGAACCACAAAACACATCTTCGGCCTCGTTAGAACATTAGAACATTAGAACATTACAGCGCAGGACAGGCCCTTCGGCCCTCGATGTTGAGCCGACCTGTGAAACCATCTGACCTACACTATTCCATTTTCATCCATATGTCTATCCAATGACCACTTAAATGCCCTTAAGGTTGGCGAGTCTACTCCTGTTGCAGGCAGGGCGTTCCACGCCCCTATTACTCTCTGAATAAAGAAACTACCTCTGACATCTGTCCTAAATCGATCACCCCTCAACTTAAAGCTATGTCCCCTCGTATTTGCCATCACCATCCGAGGAAAAAAGACTCTCACTATCCACCCTATCTAACCCTCTGATTATCTTATATGTCTCTATTAAGTCACCTCTACTCCTCCTTCTCTCCAACGAAAACAACCTCAAGTCCCTCAGCCTTTCCTCATAAGATCTTCCCTCCATACCATATGGGTAGTTATTCCTGTTACCCTGGACAATGTTTATGCCACAACCAACCTAAGAAGCAGCTTCTCAGTTTTGGGGTCTTGTTGAACACATATTTTGCTGCCGCATTTCCCAATATGCAACAAGTATACAGTTTCAATGGACGCTTTTGCCTGTGGGTATGAAATGGTCAAGATGGCAGTCGATAGATTTTTATTCGGTCTTCATATCAAAGACTATGGGTGAAATGGGGTAAACGTAAATTAAATTCTACTAGTTGCCATGCTGGGACACGAACACGTGTCCCCAGGGTATGAGCCTGGGCCTCTAGAGTACCAATCCATTGACATTACCACTATGTCCCCACCTCCCCCCATAAGATAGATCTGTAGAAAGTATTCCATTGACAGCAGTGGGATTCAAGACCACGCCTCGAAAAGGACTGGAGCCCAAAGTTCAACACTGCCGACCGCTTGGTCATGCTACCGATTAGTTCAACATAATTAAAGTACAAACCAATCATGTTCTAACTAACAATCAGAGCTGGATCGAGGAGCTGAATAGCTTTCTCTTGTTACTCGGTCTCCGTGTTTCTGTTATGGCATTTGCAAGGGTCGGAAGTGTGAGCTAATAATTTTGACACTGCCACGGATTGTACACACAGAGGCAGTTTCAGCCTGTTTACATCTTTAGAGCACAAAGTGCAAATATATGCAACTACTGCAGAGTTTACACAGCCATATAACTCTAACACAGCTTTCTTCTTTAATAGAGTCTGTACATCTGAGGCAACGACCGTTTTGGTGTCCAGTACGGTGGCAGAAACATAGCCAATTATAACTTTGGAAGGGAAATTGGATGAAGATTTGGAAAAGAAAAGTGTTGAAAAGTGTTGAAAAAAAGCAAGAGAGAGGGACTAAATGAACAGCACTTTCAAAGAACTGGCAACATTACAATGGCTGAAAGACTTCCATGCATGTTATATTATTATATGTTTCTATATGAAGAATTTCCAGGGGATCGCCTGACCATGTTTACATGTAATGGAACTTCTGAAATCTGTGCAACATTTATACCGATTACTATGGAGTTCATGCATTCAGATGGCCTTCAGGCTATACTGTTCAGGGTGTCTGTAGGAGTGACCCAAAGTTTTGAAGACATACTGGTAGCTCATACTTTCAAAGATTCGCTTTAGCAGATCGAGGATTAGCTCCGAAATTTGGTGGGATCGTGGGAGTGACTCTGTACCACAGAATCTCAGCTACGGCGCAGATGGAGGCCATTCGGTCCATCGTGTCTGCACCGGCTCTCCCAATGAGCATTTAACCTGCTTGCTCTTGTACTCTATGCCCCCATTTATAAAGCCTAGGATATTATATGCGCCATTAACCACTCTCTCAACCTGCCCTGCCACCTTCAATGACTTTCGCACATATACACCCACGTCCCTCTGCTTACTGCACCACCTTTTTTAATTCTTGGGGTTACCAGTTACTACGCCACTGCCTCACAGCCGTTACAAGCAATTTGTTAGTATGCAGGGGATTTCCATCTATGGTTGCTTTTATCGTCTAAGACTTTTGGAATGTGTCAATATTTTGAAGCGCGAATCTTGATGCCTCGCCATTCTTTACAGATTGCCTATAGAACATAGTCAATGTTTGCAGAGTGCTCACGGGAAGTGCTGGGGGGGGTTTGTGTGTGTGTGTGTGTGGGGTGGGGGGGAGGGTGGTGGTTGGTGGTGATGGTGGATTGTGGTAACATAACCAGAAAAATCTGTACAAATGCACATTTTGGACGAGGTGTTGGGGTGCATTGGGATGATGCAGCGCAAATATTTATTGGTGAGACAGGAAATAGGTAGACACTTGCACGAAATTGTAGATCGCGGTTCTCTATGTAGAGAGTTCCCTGAAATTATTAACATTTGCAGAGTTTCCTAGATGCATAGAATATTTTCAAAATGTATGGGGAACTGAGAGTCTCCCCGATCATTTTCTCGTCTTTTTTGAATTGACAGATGTAGCGATGCTCCGGATTTCACAAATACCATAGGATTACAGTGCACCTCAGAAATAACTTCCTCTCAACTATCACATACATTAGAAGACACAAAGTTTCATAGTTCCTGCTTTTGCATCCAATTATTCGAATAATCCACTGTACTCTCTTGTTTTTCGTTGCATTGTTTCTATAAAAAGTAACAGAGCTCAAAGGATAGCTGAATCTGTTTGTTCAATGACTGTAGTTAATGTCAGTCTCCATGGATCATCATTGACTCACTAGAGGGATCCCAGTATTATAAGAGGAGGGCTCATCTCACGCTGACATCTGATTTTGTGTTTCCCATCAAAAAGTGGATCATGGATCGAAGCCCAGTGTTGGAGTGTGAAAGGTCACCAAGTTTCACACAAAGTGGAAAATATTTTCTGGCACAGTTGAGGATACAGTTTGTTTTTCGGAAGATACAGTCTATTTACTACCCCTTTCTGGCTGTTTTCGGTGTTCCTTGTAAGTCATCCTTTACAGATATGTATTCCATGCTTTAATTTATATCTCTCCTTGCCATTTATGCTATTGGTGGATTATATAATTCGCAGAATAAAGCTGTAACTTCTATAAACCTTGTTCAATTGTATGACAGCTCTTATCATTCGTTATGCGAGCTTGACTGCTGTTCATGGAACAGGTAAGTCATTATATTCAGCGATTAGATCGATAAAATGTCTTACTTTATCTATGTTTGGATTGCTCTGTCATGATCTCAGTAGTTACTCGCATTAAGCAAGGTAAATCTGTTTTTTTTATGGATAAGAAGGTTCCATGCTTTCATGACGTGACTGTTTCCCAGACGCCGATTCACCAATCAGAGCTCAGCATCCTCATTTTTCAACATGTTTTGACAGAGCGGTCTTGTTAAGACTCGAACTTTCCTCCAAATATGATACCACCAGATTATTAGATGATTCTTTATGCTGAAGAAATTGTCTGTATGTCTGCATTGAGCACTTGTTAAAATGAGAAAGATACTCACCAGGAATTCTATCCTGTCTGGACAGATACGGTGTTATGGAGAATAATAGGCGGTTCACCACCACATTCTCAAGGGCAATCAGGGATGATTTGTTTAAAACAACATTTCTGTTCGTATAATCTGGCTATAATCATGAAGTACTGTATCGCCCGTTGGAGATGTGTTAGTATACGCCACTATAGTTGCTTTCACTATCTTTGCGTGTCCGGTAATGCAATCGGTTACACTGATGTAACTCTACATGAGTTCTCTCACGGTTTCAGTTCAATGAAGGTGACATCTTCAGTTTGAATTATTGTGTTCAGATCACAGCAACACTTTGAAACTTTGCTACAATCGACTGATAATTCGACTATGGTCAAGTTTCTCACTGTACCGCTGACACTCCTTGTTACTTTCATAAGTTTGGAAAAATAACATGACTGGTTGATTTAAAATCGTTGCTTCGAAATGTAATCCCATGTGAACTGATACTTCAGAAAGTTGCAGCTTAACCGTCTATTCTCTTCTGTAATAGTGTAAATTACTTCAGTTTGTTGCAATGTTACAGTATCTATTGAGAATGGACTCAATGCTCAGAAACAGATTAAAGCCCACAGGATGGCGCTATTCAGAATGTTTTCGCATATTTTACGAATTCCCTTGTGATATTTCGAAATTGCAATTAAATGAACAACATTTGTAAAGTAATAGATGCATTCGAAATAAACAGAATATAGAAGAAACTTGCATTTATGTAGGACCGTTCATGGCATTGGGACGTCAAGATGGGCTTGGCAGCCAGTGACATTTTCGGTAATGTGTTCAGTGTTGTCATGTAGAAGAACTTTTGAGATCTTTTTGTGTCATGCAATTGGACAGCTTGAATAGTAAAATATGTATATTCCGTGCATATGATGAACAAAGTTCGGATTTCAACATATACGGAATCATGGATGTGGTTTCAATTATGAAACGAAATGAAATGTCAGTTATTTGTGGTGATTATTTGGATTACATTTTATTCCCTCTCCCGACCATGCAGTTGTTGATTCTGTAGGTACTCTCTGAAAAGCCCGAGGTGGTGTCACTACCGATTGTTGTCCTGTCCAACAGTTCCTAACGCTGATCCACTCACATCTAATTTTTTCGTCCTCCTCTATCACTCACTTCTCATAATTCCCTGCTAATATATAATCCATTTAATCCTGTCAATTTTTAAGTTCCTCTTCCAATTTTCTAAGGAGCTTTTCGCTCTTCCTCGACGTGGTGAGACTAGAGAAGCTGGAATAATTCTCGTGCTAACAGAGACATTTAACAGGGTAGAATGGTGGTGGTGATGGAGGGTATGCAATAGACCTCGAAATCATGAGGGTTTTGAAGCAGTAAGTAAGGGGAAAATGTTACCATTGGAACAAGTGCAATGGACTCAAATTTAACGTAACTGGCGAAAAGCCAGAGATAGAACGGGGGATTTTTTTTTGAACCAAGTGAGTTGTTATAGAATTCAGTGCCCGAAGGGGCTATGGATGCAGTTTCAAAAGTAACGTTCAAAAGGGAAACTGGATAAATACGTGAAGTAGAGAACGTTCCACACCTATGGGAAAGAAGCAGGGGAATGGGACAAGTTGAATAGTTCTTTCAAAGCGCCGGCACGGGCAAGATAGGCTGAATGGCCTCTTTCGGTGCTGTCATCCTATGATGCGAAATAACGTTGTTGGCTCTTGCTCGAGTTTAATTGCATGTGTGTCTCGTATCCCCACTTCCAAGTCTCTAATTGTACAGTGTGCGCCTGGATAGATTTTAAAGACATTCATCGAGGCAGACTCCATGGTGTTCTCACCTGAAATCTGCACAATGAAGAGGAGAGGGAACACGGACTGTTTCCTGCTCTTCAACTTCGCTTACAAGTAGAGATCCATCGGGGTGAAAACTCTGACTGGTCCTCCTGCTTCATACAGCGTCACTGTGTTGGCACCAGAGCTATGATCTAGGAATATAGTAGTTCAATAACTCACTGTGATTACTAATTCACTGCACTTGGAGAACTTGGCTTGATACATTCTAATACTCTTCGGTTTCCTGCTACAATAATGGAAACATGTCAGGCACCCATATTTACCTCTTTTTCTGACTAATTTTAGACTTGATATTCCTAAACTGTTTTTATGTCACCAATTTAATTATTTCCAATTCGATAATGATTATTTAGTGGTCAATAAAGGGTTAAATTAAAATTTCCCCGGGTTAAATTAATCTCATCATTTTATATTATTTGAACTCCAGCAGGCAGACGCAATCACTCTGATTTTTACCCCTCTTGTCTAATTTCTTACAGTTAACGTGATGATGATTGTGATCCTGTCCCGGGGAAATTGCGGTCTCTCCAAATGTATCACTCGCTACTTGGTGGCGATGGCAGTGGCGGATTTACTGGTCATTATCTTCGATCTGATACTGAGACATATCCCTGCTATTTATCGTTTTGAGTTCAGGTTTTTGAACGACATCCCAGTGTGTAATATCCACGCCGTTGTGCTTTATGCAGTCACAGACTGTTCTGTCTGGTTCATGGTCAGTTTCACCTTTGACCGATACATAGCAATTTGCTGGCAGAAGCTGAAAACTAAATACTGTGTGGAGAAAACGGCGAATGTGGTTTTAACAATAATTACTGTGCTTTTCTCTTTAAAAAACATTTTCTTTTACTTTATGTACACCAGTAAATACTGGTTCATCAATCATTCCTGGTTTTGTGTTGTAACAGACAGTGTTGCACAGTCAAAAACTTGGGGAACAGTTGAATTTCTTCATTATATTTTAAATCCATGTATTCCATTTGTTTTGGTCCTGTTGTTTAATGCTTTAACCATCAGGTACATTTTAGTAGCCAACAGAGCTCGCAGGAGACTCCGCAGTCACGTCAAGGTGGAGAGTCTCAGTGACCCAGAGATGGAGAACCGCAGGAAATCAATGATTATTCTGTATGGTGTATCGGGGAATTTCATACTGTTATGGGCGCTGTATATGACATGGAGTATCTATTGGCGAATGGCTTACCTGGGCTATGAGACTGTGTATCTCCCCGTGTTTGTACGGGAGTTAGCTTTCATGTTTCAACTCACGGCTTGCTGCACAAACACCTGCATTTATGCAGTGATACAGCGCAAGTTCAGAGATGAAATGAAGAATCTTTTACAATATCCCTTTGTTGTAATTGTTAAATTAATTAAAAAATTAGATTAAGTGTTCAGCCCAGTTTCAATTTATTCCATTTCTGCTGTGCACCGGACTGAAGGACATCATTTTTTAATTTGTTTATGGGATGTTTAACATCGTTGGCTAGGCCAGCATTGAAGTGTCAACCACATGGCTGTAGGTCTGGAGTCACAACTAGGCCAGACCAGGTAAGGACGGCAGATTTCCTTCCCTGAAGGGCATTAGTGAACCAGATGGGTTTTTGCAAACATTAGATTAGCTTTTAATTCCAGATTATTGAAATGAATTCAAACTTCACCATCTGCTATGGTGGGATTCACAGCCATGTACCCAGAGCATTATCCTAGGCATCGGGATTGCTAGTCCAGTGACATTACCACCATTTCAACGCCTGCCCAAATGTAGCACTTGTACTGCAAACATCTGTTTGCTGAAGGAAATTTTAACAGTGAATATGGGATGAGGCAGTTTCAAAGGGGCTTATACAAATTAACAGAATGGCCAAAGCTATGACAAAGGCAATTCAATATGAACAACTGCGAGGACATTCATTTCATTTACGAACCAAGAAATCCCAAGCAGCATATTTTCTAAGGCTGCTTTTATTGACAATGCAACCACTAGGTAGTGCAGTCAGAGCACATGTGCAAATGCAGCCTCATTGACAGAGATGTCACTGTCTACAACATCGCAGGGGATGTTCAACTTAACACAGCAATTGTTCCCAAATACCTTCACCCCTCAATGGCTATGATTCCGCCTCACTCCCCGCATTCAGTTCCCCACTTCCTCCCGCACCTGCCTGTTTGCCGCTCCTTCCCGCCACTGCACACTGCGCACCGCTCAATCCCACAACAACTGACTGCTTGCCACTCCCTCCCTCTGTTCTCCCCTGTGGCCGACTAGTCGCTGTTCCCTCCCGCCACTCGCTTCCCGCCTCGCCACTATGAGAAGCGGCAGGTTGGGGGCAATAGTGCAGCGAGCAGGCTGCTAGTGGCAAGGCGGGAAGCAGGGTGATTGACAGAGGGGAGGACACAGAGGGAGGGGGCAGAGATGGACACAGAGGGGAGAGAGGGGGAGAGATATGCACATGGGGTGGGGGGAGGAGTGAGACAGTGTTGAGAGATGGAGACAGAGAGGGGGTAGGGATTGACACAGAGAGGGAGAGTGAGAGGTGTGCAAAAGAGATCAAGACCACTCCTGACAGATGGTTATCTGTCTGGATACTCTGCATCGCTACAGCAAACATGCGGGCAGGCATTGACTACTTGTGGAAGTGAAAACAATGCCAGGTATCTCACCAAATAGGGAGAATTGTGTTTTAAATCAGACTGTGTTTTGATGGAATTATTGATGGAATTTGATGGAAACACTTTATATGCAGATTAATCGCCCCCATGTCCGTGGCTGAGTCAATAATTTTGTCAAATATCCGTGGTGCAACGTGTTCGTGTCTATCCCAGGAAGGGAAGGGATGATTGAGGTGCGGAGTACGGGAGGGATCGGGGAAGAGAAAGGTTGAGGCTGCTTTCCAAAACTCAGGCTGGAGGCATGATGACGTATCGTTGCCCATATGTGCATTAGTACTGGCAAGCTAGCAAAGCTTGGGTGCATTTTGCACATGCACGAGGATGACTACGTTGGCACCCAGCTGCATTGTCAAGAGATAGTCCGATTTTCCAAATGGCGAGAAGAGAGCATCTGTCAAGGAGGACAGCAATTTATATCACTTGTACCCAAATCTTTGAAAGTTCATAGACAAGTGCAATTCCAGACCTATTTCCCCCAAAGGCTTTGCTTCCTGGGGAACATTTTGACTTTTTAAAACTTTGATAGAATCATTTCATTAAGTTTTTATATCAAGGAATGGAACAACGACAGGTAAAATAAATTAAGATAAAGAATAACCATGATTTGGTTGGACGATAGTGTAGGTTCGTGGGACAGAATGAGCTTCGCCTACTTCCAGTCTTCCTATGCCATACACTCTGATCCAAATCTAGGATGTTTAGCTGTAGAACATGTCTGTGGTCAGATTTTAGAGAGAAAATGATCAATAGGTTGTGTGCAGTATCATAATGAAATTTGCCCTCTCAATTCTGCTCCGACGTTTGGGTACATCCTGGTTGATTGTGACCACAATTCTATTCCTACACCTTCGTGCATCATCAAATCCTTGTTTGGTATCATTTAAAATGTGTCAATAAAATCGCCCCTTAATGGTCTCAATTTGAAGGAATACAACACTTTTATGCAGCCTGTTCTCACAATGTACTATTTTATCACTCTGGTAAATCAGCGTGGTGCCACCTCCAAAAACAATAGCCGGAATTTTAAGTAGATGACAGGAGACCCACTGCCGGGGTCAAGAGCAGGGCATGATCCTGCTTTGGCGGGTTCCATTTTCCTGGCCGCAGCTAATAAAGCTAATAAGGATGAGGGCACATCAATCGCTGTACACCCTCAAAGTCAGGTGTGGGGACTGGAAGCGCCGTGCCCGGTCAGGCAGCACCTGGCGAGGGCAGGGTTTTGGGTACATGAATGACAGGTTGCGCTGTTGTCTCATTGGCTGCCATAGCGGCCATGGATGCCTCTGAGGGCCAAAGAGAGCTCAAAAAGGAGGCCCCGCCCGGGGGTTGGCCAAATGCCACTGTTGGCGGGAAGGGACTCTTGATTGGTCACTTAATCAGCTCAATTGGACTCTGCCTAGGCCGGCTGTCCGCCACCTTTCACACTGCTGACAAGAAGGCATGGCAGTGGAAAGATGATCGATACATCGGCACAGTGGCGCAGTGGTTAGCCTCACAGCTCCAGCGACTCGTGTTCAATTCTGGGTACTGCCTGTGTGGAGTTTGCAAGTTCTCCCTGTGTCTGCGTGCATTTCCTCCGGGTGCTCCGGTTTCCTCCCACATGCCAAAAGACTTGCAGGTTGATAAGTAAATTGGCCATTATAAATTGCCCCTCGTATAGGTCGGTTGAAAGGAAATATAGGGTCAGGTGGGGATATGGGATTAGTGTAGGATTAGTATAAATGGGTGGTTGATGGTCGGCACAGACTCGGTGGGCTGAAGGGCCTGTTTCAGTGCTGTATCTTTAAACATCACCCGACTCCATTTTCACAGCCTCCCACCTCCCAGCCCATCATCAAATGACTGGGAAAATTCAGCCCAATAAACCTTGACTGAGGCCCAGTCCAAAACTGCAGACAATACTCCAGGTGAGGTCTGACTAAGACTCTGTACAACTGCAGCATAATTTTCTACCCTTTGTATCCCAACGCCCATGTTGCTTATCCAGTAAAATCAGGTTGAACATTTTTCAAAGAACAAAGAACAGTACAGCACAGGAACAGGCCATTCGGCCCACAAGGCCTGCACCGATCTTGTTGCCCGTCTAAACTAAAACCTTCTGCACTTCCAGGGCCCATATCCCTCTATTCCCATCCTATTTATGTATCTGTCAAGATGTCTCTTAAACGTTGCTATCATACCTGCTTCCACCACCTCCCCTGGCAGCAAGTTCCAGGCACTCACTACCCTCTGTGTAAAGAACTTGTCTCGCACATCCACTCTAAACTTTGGCCCTCGTACCTTAAACCCATGTCGCCTAGTAACTGACTCTTCCACCCTGAGAAAAAAGCTTCTGACTGTCCACTCTGTCCATGCCGCTCATAACTTTGTAAACCTCTGTCATGTCGCCCCTCCACCTCCGTCATTCCAGTGAGAACAATCCGAGTTTACCCAACCTGTCCTCGTAGCTAATGCCCTCCAGACCATGCAACATCCTGGTAAACCTCTTCTGTACCCTCTCCAAAGCCTCCATATCCTTCTGGTAGTGTGGCGACCAGAATTGCATGCAATATTCTAAGTGTGGCCTAACTAAGGTTCTGTACAGCTGCAGCATGACTTGCCAATTTTTATACTCTATGCCCCGACCGATGAAGGCAAGCATGCTGTATGCCTTCTTGACTACCTTAGCCACATGTGCTGCCACTTTCAATGACCTGTGGACCTGTACGCCCAGATCTCTCTGCCTGTCAATACTCCTAAGGGTTCTGCCATTTATTGTATACTTCTCATCTGTATTAGATCTTCCAAAATGCATTACCTTACATTCGTCCAGATTAAATGCCATCTGCCATTTCTCCGCCCAAGTCTCCAACTGATCTATATCCTGCTGTATCCTCTGACAATCCTCATCACTATCCGCAACTCCACCAACCTTTGTGTCGTCCGCAAACTTACAAATCAGACAAGCTACAGTTTCCTCCAAATCATTTATATATACTACAAACAGCAAAGGTCCCAGCAGTGATCCCTGCGGAACATCACTAGTCACATCCCTCCATTCAGAAAAGCAAACATCCACTGCTACCCTCTGTCTTCTATGACCGAGCCAGTTCTGTATCCATCTTGCCAATTCCCCCTCTGATCCCATGTGACTTCACCTTTTGTATCAGTCTGCCATGAGGGACCTTGTCAAAGGCTTTACTGAAGTCCACATAGATAACATCCACTGCCCTTCCTTCAACAATCCTCTTTGTCACTTCCTCAAAAAACTTGGGAAACTGGGATCATTAACAAAGTTACATTTATTGTCCAACACTATCAACATATTTAAAAATGCTATGAAGATTAAAATCAGATGGTCCACTCAGTTGATGCATACATATAGAATAAGGACACACAAACGGCTCACAACCCAGAAAATATTCACAATCCTACTTAACATGTGGGTCCGTGTGCACAATTAGGAAACACTATCTTACAGGCTTTCTTGACAATATGCAGACTTACAGAATCATCTCTCGGCATAGTATTTTCCACCAGCAGATCAGACCCGCCAGAGAGCGAATGGTCTGGCATCCAGAAATCGTTGTCATTTACTCCAGACCCACTAAATCTGAAGATTTCAGGTCAACTATGGCAAGGAAACCTCCTGCGGTTAACAGCCTACCTCTGTCCCCCAGCTGGTGCAGCAGTACTGCTCCATGGTGAACAGGAGGCAGCAATGAGTGTAGCAAGGGCACAGTATATACTATGGATGAAGGACTTCAAGTTCCATTCCCAAGTCTAGACTGGTTGAATTTGAATTATCTGAACTGGCCGTGTACTGAAAAGAAATAAGGGTAAGACTGAGCTTGTGGCAGGTGGTGAAAAAATTAACAGCAAGGAGCAACCTTCATGGTCTTGCCCAAATTAACCTACTTGTCGCACATGCATCCTTCCGTGAATGTATGGGTGGTAGTGACCACCGCACAGACCTAATTCCTGCCTTTGCACTGAAGACACCCTCCCACTTGATATATGGCACGACGACTGCACTAAGTTGCATGGAGTAATAACATATCTGGCAATTCCTAACTAGACATCTATGTGTTATTAGTTGAAGCAGAATTATATTCCACCACAACCTGTAACTTCATAGCCTAGCATTATCCCCGCATGTCTCCATCACCACCAATTGAAATGATCAATAATAGTTCAATGAGGAGTGTGGGATAGAGTGCCAGGTATACATGGAAATGAAGGACCAAACTGGTGCAGCTGCAGCACGCTATTGCATGCATGCTATAGAATGAAACGCAGATCAGATGAAACCTCTGTCGCCCTTCCACACACACTGTCGAATCTTTCCAGTTCTATTATGAGATTTGCTTAAAAATAAAATACTACTTGCCCTGTGTTGTCAATGATGGGTGGTGCTTATGGTGACGAAGCTCTGACAATTGGATTAGAAAAAAATATGGATTTTGAGATATCAATAATGAAGAATCCTGGTGGAAATCGAAGTTAAGTCGAATGCTGTTGTTCTCGTGGTTAGGATTCAGCAGACTCACCAAGGTGACCTGTGCTCGATTGGTGCACAGACAACATGGTTTCTTTCAGTCCACCCTCCTTGGTAAGGCAATAATTATGCTCATCTGTTGTTGTCTTTTGCTGCTTATACCTCTGCTGCTGAAAAGGATAAGAAATATGGGGAATGAGAAAAGTAGAACGAATTACATGGCGTTTGCTCACTTTGATTAAATGTGTCGTCGAATGTCATAGTTACCATTAAAATAATTGTAAGATAGGTGTCTTGAGGTGCTAATGTTGCCCGTTAATTTTTTCAGTTATGTAACATGTCAATAATAGCAGCTATGATGCTGATGTTTGGAGCATTGACAATGGTGATGCTGCTAAAGTTGTGGTAGTTGGGCTTGCTCGTGTTGGATCTGATCATTATCTGACATATATAAAGTGGTAATGTTGTCAGCCCTGTGGATTCGAGCCTGCAGTATTCGGCTCTTGCTGCATGCAGTTATGGGTTGATTCAAAGAGGATTGACAATTGAAATAAGCACCGAACAGTTTGCTACAATCTTGTCCTCCTTCACATAACAACTTTTGTGTAATACAACGACCAAAGGGGCTTCACAGGAGCCTTATCAAACAAACTTTGACACAGAGCCACATGAGGAGGTATTATGACAGATAATCAACAACTAGGTCAGAGAGGCTAGTTTTAACGAGTGTCTTGTGCTTGAAAGATATTTAGTTCAGTCTGAAGCTAGGGACTTGCATCTTAACAAAGCAAACTAGATAGGTATAAGGGGCGATTTGGCTACAGTAGATTGGGAAACTACATTAAAACATATGGCCACCAGCAATGGCACGCATTTAACGAATTAATTCATAATTTGCAACAAATATACAGTTCCTAAGACATAAAACCCCACCAAAACTGTTCTACCCGAAGCTATGAAGATGATTTAAAGATATAATTAGATCAAATAAAGTGGTTCACTATATTCAAAACGGAAAGTACTGGAAATACTCAGCAGGTCAAGCAGCATCTGTGCAGAGAGAAACGGAGATAATGCTTCAGGCCAGTGACCTTTCATCAGAACTGGCAAAGGTTAGAAAAGAATTAGGTTTTAAGCAAGTGAAGGGGTAGGGGGAGGTTGGTGAGGAAGAGAACAAAAAGGAAGGTGTGTGATAAGACGGATGGCAGGAGAGATTTAATGTGTTCATGCTTGTGGTGAAAGACAAAGCAATTGTCCAGAGGGAGTGTTAATGGCAGAATAATGAGCAGCTCTGGCTACATGACAAAACAGACACATGGTTCAAAAATAAAATAAAATAAATTTTAAAAATGCAAAACAAAAAGGTCAGTCATGCTGTGAAATTATTGAACTCAATTTTCAGTCCGCAAGGCTGCAGAATGCCTAATTGAAAGATCAGGCGCTGCTCCTCGAGCAAGCGTTGATGATCACTGGCACACTGCAGCAGGCCAATACCAGCGATGTGGGCATGAGAGCGGGTGGCGGGGTGGGTGTCGAAATGGCAAGCGACCAGAAGCTCAGGGTCATGCTTTCCGATTGAGCAGAGGTGTGAGGCTGGGTAGCAGACACCAACAAGGTGCAACACCAGGCATCAACATCCACTTTGAGGTGCGCAGTTCATGCACACCCGAAACACATGGTCAGTGATAGGTGAATGCTGCATTGAGATGTCTGGATGGCCACATCACCATTCCATCCTAGTGATGTGGTGCTGTGCATTCACATTGCCTCAGAGTGATCAGCACAGATGGCCATGAAATAAAAATGATACTGTGTAAGTCTTGGCTTGCAGGAGGTTCGCCCTCATTGAGTGAGAGATTTTTGAAGGGTACATTATATGTAAGGAGCTTAAGGGAATATTTTGCGAAGCAAATGAGGTGGCAGGTAAATGAGGCAGTGATTGGTCCGAGTATGGACAACCCACTTTTGCCTTGCACCATCATCCTGTTTGTCATTTAATCAGTCCTGCCTTCCATCCCTTTCCTCCTTTGCTTCTTTCTTCTTCACCATGTCTTTCCCTGCCCTGACTTGCTTATAATCTGTTACATCACTAACATCTTCCATCTCACTGCAAGAACCTGGATCCAGTGTTGGAAGTGATTTAATTTCCTGCTGCAGTCTAGAAAGGGGAGTGGCTTTGATATTTGCAAACTGGAAGTCCAGCATTACTTCAAATATGCCCATGAAATGTGCAGGCAGGTGATAAGCCCATGCATGGGCCAATACTTGGCACCAATATCCAAACTGAAACTTCCAGCTCACATCCACCCAAGCCCCATGCTCAGACGTGGGTAAGTGCTGCATTGGGATGACTGTTTTTCCCGTTCACTGTACCTCAAAGTGACAAGCACAGATGAGACAGGATTGACACTGCCGATATCTATACTTGCAGTAAAAGGGTGCTCGTGCTTAAAATGACAGGGAGTGGATTTCATTTCATTGCTGTGGTTGCACCAATGAAAGAGGAGGCCGCGAATATTGGGTGGGTCACGGCTGATAGTTTGTAGCTGAGGGAGAGATAGGTGTAGAAGCTATGAAGAGTGTAAATAGTCACTGGACAATGTGTGGCTTGTGGCATCTATGTGGCCCTTTAACACCACTGGAAGCTGCTGACCAAGAGAAAGCACCAGGGCTTGGTTGAAAGAACAATTGTTTCACTAAATCATTCCTCAGCACCAGATACAGCAGCAGATGAGAAACAGACCAGGGCCCCTGTTACACTGGAAAGCTTGCAGAATGCAATGCCTTCTGATGACAATGCATCACTTTATTCCAGTGCACCATCCACCAGCACAGATATAGTCATGTTGTTGGGCTTTGTTGCATGAGTAAAACGGGGGGTCATTACTGCACCAATGCGCAGGTGGAGGTAACAGAGGAAATGACAGCTGTGTCCACCTCCCCTCGAAGAAACATAGAAACATAGAAAATAGGAGCAGGAGTAGGCCATTCAGCCCTTCGAGCTTGCTGTGCCATTCGTTATGATCATGGCTGATCATCCAACTCAGTAACCTGTTCCCTGATTCCCCCCTCTCCGCCCTCCCAATATCCTTTGATCCCTGTCGCCCCAAGAGCTGTATTGAACTTCTTCTTGGAAAGATACAACGTTTTAGCCTCAACTGCTTTCTGTGATAGCAAATTCCACAGGCTCACTACTCTCTGACTGAAGAAATTTCTCCTCATCTCAATCCTGAAAGGTTTACCCCGCATCCTTAGACTATGACCCCTGGTTCTGAACTCCCCACCACCAGGAACATCCTTCCTGCATCTATCCTGTCAGGTCCTGTTAGAATTTTATAGGTTTCTAGGAGATCCCCCCTCACTCTTCTGAACTCCAGCCAATATAATCCTAACCGACTCAGTCTCTCCTCATACGTCAGTCCCGCCATCCCAGGAATCAGTCTGGTAAATATTCTCTGCACTCCCTCTATGGCAAGAACATCCTTCCTCAGATAAGGAGACCAAAAACTGCACACAATATTCCAGGTGTGGCCTCACCAAGGCCCTGTATAATTGTAACAAGACATCCCTGCTCCTGTACTCATATCCTCTCGCTATGAAGGCCAACATACCATTTGCCTTTTTTACTGCCTTTTGCACCTGCATGCTTACCTTCAGCGACTGGTGCACGAGAACACCCAGGTCTCGTTGCATTTCCCTCCTTTCTCAGTTTACAGCCATTCAGATAATAATCTGCCTTCCTGTTTTTGCTACCAAAGTGGATAACCTCACATTTATCCACATTATACTGCATCTACCTTGCATTATCCCACTCATTCAACTTGTCCAAATCACCCTGAAGCCTCTCTGCATCCTCCTCACAACTCACCCTCCCACCCAGTTTTGTGTCATCTGCTAATTTGTAGATATTGCATTTAGTTAATTTATTTACAAGGAGTGGGGATAGGTCTAGCGATACTCTTGTGCCATCAGCAAAGCTGCAGAGGCTGCATCAAATGTGAGAGGATCTGTTGGAATTTCCAGAGGAAGTGATGCTCCATGTTGAAACAATGGAGGAGTCCATGCATGCCACCAGTGACATCTCTAACATGTGAATGCACGGCGCCCTCCAGTGAGACAGTGGCGACTCTCATGGAGCCACACACGGAGCATAGCAACGACTGGATGCATGGGGTGTGCAGAGACTTCCATAGCATTGCCTCATCCATGAGCTCGTTGGAGCACTTGGTAGGAGAGAGGGTCCAGCCACACATTTCTCCATTGCCAGTACTTCAACCTCTCCAGGCAACCACAGGAATACTTATGCAGCCTGAACGGGCAAAGGAGAGGTAGGCTGCGTGGCATAGCGGCTCCTTTCAATGTGTTTCCACAGCTGAAGGCAGATCCTCGGCCCCTTCAACTATAACACCAACTCTGCACGCTGGTCTGATGACTGAGGTGGTCCCTGCGCAAATACAGGCGGCCCCAGATGAGTCGTGTCCAAGTAGGGCTCAGGCAGTCCATGGATGAAGGTCACGGATATGCAGTAGAGCAAGAAGGGAAATGGCCTGCCTCCAATTCAACTGCAGGCACGGGGCACACCCGGTAGAATTGACTGTAAGTAGGCACGTAAATGCTTTTCAATAGCATTTGAGGTTTCACTGGCTGATGATTGTTTGTTAACTACAGAAGCATTTAATGTTTAATGAGAGTTGACAATTAATGTGCAATTGTGTGTTTATTTTTATGCAACACCTGAGAGAGGCCAGATGCGGAATCAAATAGATGGACAGTATGTAAAATTGAGCGCTGCATGCGTGCCTGTCTTTACAGAAAGCTTTAGCATATAGTACTGATGGGTACAGAGGAGATGGTAAGGGTCTCTTCTGAAAGGTCAGCAAAGCAGTGCTCTGGGAGGAATCTTTTTAGTTCACTGGCCCCTTGCCCTTGTCCTCATGTGAAGTGTCTGCTGATCATAAAGTCGCCAACTCCCTGCCGAGCATCCAACTGCCTGGTGAGCTGGGTCCTGGGCACTATCTTCAGTGAGCGGCAACTGTTCAGCGTTGTCATGCTCATTCTCCTCCTCCAAGGATGCGGCTCACTGGTGTCTCCCTCTGGCTGCAGTGTTACTCCCCTCCGGAGCGCCAGGTTGTGCAATGCACAGCAGATGGCAATACCCCTGAGGGTGCTGTAATGGACAAGTGGAAAAGGGTGTGGGTGGTTCCCATTGTTCACCTTCCACAATTGTGTTTTGCTAAATGTTGTGTCATTGAATTTAGTCAAGACTGAGCTAGATAGATTTTTGATAGACAAGGAAGTCAGGGTTTATGGAGGGTGTGGGCGGGTGGGGGTGGGGGGCGGGGCAAACAGGAAAGTGGAGATGAGGCAATAACCAGATCAGCCATGTTCTCATCAAATGGTGGAGCAGGCTGGAAGGGCTCTTAAGTCCTAAGTTACTATGTTCCCCTGTAACCCTTGAGTGCTTTTCATGTAGAATAAACACACAAATGACAGGTTTCCTCGTAGCTAAGAGAACGATAACTGCTTATTTGTAACCAATTCCCCAAACAGTCGCCACCTCATCCGCACACATATTCACTCTCACACACACTCATACACAAGAATAAATAGAGAGTACAGGGTAGGCAGTTTAAAGTCAAAAGTGAGGTAAGTGTTCATGGTTTATGGAAAACCCATTGAATCTTCTCAGCAGGACAATCACTTTTAAAAGTGCAGGCCTGGATGTTTGTAGTCTTGAACTTGTTGAGGTGTTTTACAGTTCTTGTGGTTACAATTCAGCACAAATCTGGCGCTGTGAATTTTGCACCTTCACAAATGGAGAGTTTTAAAGTCACTTTATGATGTCTCTGCTTTTAGATACTGTTCAGTTATTGTGCAGCACAATTCTTCCTGCTTGGCTGGATCGCTTGCACAGCCTATGGCTGGCTTGCTTTCTGAAAGTGTTGTCGTAATATTCCCTCCCATTCCAGAGGGTTACCTTTTTAAGGTAAAAATCCACCACAGAGAGTTTCTGAGACAAATGGTCCTCTCCCTGCTGTAACTATACAATGGGCCAGGATAACATAATCATGCCTGTCGATTGATATCTGAATGCGGACCATTCTGGTACCACAGTGCTACTTCACCCCTATTCATCTTGGTTTGGGCTGTCAGTCAGTCTGTCTCCAGAATCCTTTGATAGTTCAATCATGTCGATAAGAGTCATTATCTGCAATAGTGCTCCTTTCAATTGCAAAGGGGTTCTCGCCACAGCTGTTTCAGGCGAGGTTAACGTGTTCCATCTTTTCAGATCGAGTTGTTGATTTCCTGTACAGAAGGGGTCACGTGACACTTACTCCATTGTGACCGTGGTGCAAGTGTCCATGATCTGCGGTTTTGTTTGACAGTTGACTTTTTATATTCATGATTCTTCCATTTCATTGCTCATTTCATGTAGGCTCCTTCCACGCATGACAGTATATATTGAAGTCTCTTCCAGATTTGCTGAGGCATCCAAGCCTCATCTTCCAAAGGCCCACTCTCTGCCTGATTGTCCCCCAGATTGTCATACGGAAACTCTTGTATGAGTCCTCTGTCTTTGTGTTTTGGTTGTGTACAAGTGTTCGACGTATAACCTTTGTCCCCCAGAAGCCAGCCATTAAGGCGCTTAGCTGACCTGAAGAACTGAGGCAACTGGGACTGTCTAAGAATGAAGCAGTCGTGGCAGCATCCTGTAAACCTCGCAAACACCAGCATGGTGATCGTGGAGTATTTCTGTATTTACAGGTAGACAACCAGCAGTCAGTATGTACTGGGGCCCTTGCAATCCAGTATAGGAAATCATAGAATGTAGCAAATCCCCAAGGAGTGTATCAGTAAACAGGGGGTTTTGTTTAATTGTTCTTTCAGGGGATGTGGGTGACACTGGAAAGACCAGCATTGGTTGCCAACCATCACTGAATAGCTTGCTAAGACATTGAATCAACCACATTGCTCTGGGTTTGCCAGACCAGGTAAGAACCGAAAGGACATTAGTGAACCGGATGAGGTTTTTACAACAGTGATGGTATCATGGCACCCTTACTGAGACTCGCTTTCAATAGCAGATACTTTATTAACTGGACTTAAATTCCACCAGCTGCCATTTGAACCCGTGTCCCCACAACATTTGCCTGGGCTGCTAGATTACTAGATAAGTGACATTACTATTAGGCCACCATCTCCTCTCTAGGCAACTCCAAAATCTTTATTTTGGATATAGTCAATAGGGATACATTCTTTCTTGGACCTCCTGATGAGGAATGGTATAATATACCAAACTGTATGTTAACGCTGGAAAAAAGTTCAGAGAACAGAGATCTGAACCTTGGATTTTTCCAACCAAGACTTCCCCGGATTTCCCCCTGCTACAATGGCAAGGTGGCCGATGTTGTGTCGGCATATCATAATCTGACAGTTCTCAGCCTGTGGAGAAGCATGCAACAGTTTCTCTTGTGTAGTGGTTAGGCAACGGCCCCTTCACTTCGAAAGGCCATGTTTGATTCCTGATTCTGAAAGCTGAGTTCGAACCACAAAACACTTCTTCGGCCTCGTCACAAATGACAGTTCAAGTCCTGCTCTAGAGGCTTCAGCACAAGACCTCCGCTGACACCTCTAATACAGAAGGAGTGCTGCACCATCATTCACTGCATGAATAAGACAGAAACCCTGCTTTACCTCTCATGCGGATGTAGTGATACTTTTGAAGAGGATATGGGTAGTTCTTCCTGTTACCCTGGACAATGTTTATGCCACAACCAACCTAAGAAGCAACTTATCCAAAGCAGCTTATCCATATCCAAAGGATCATCCTCCGCCATTTCCGCCACCTCCAGCGTGATGCCACTACCAGTCGCATCTTCCCCTCTCTTCCCCTGTCAGCATTCCGAAGGGATCGATCCCTCCGCGACACCCTGGTCCACTCCTCCATTACCACCACCACCTCGTCCCCCTCCTAGGGCACCTTCCCCTGCAATCGCAGGAGGTGTAATACCTGACCATTTACCTCCTCTCTCCTCACTATCCCACGCCCCAAACACTCCTTTCAGGTGAAGCAGCGATTTACTTGTACTTCGTTCAATGTAGTATACTGTATTCGCTGCTCACAATGTGGTCTCCTCTACATTGCGAAGACCAAGCACAGACTGGGTGACTGCTTTGTGGAACATCTCCGCTCAGTCCGCAAGCAGGACTCTGAGCTTCCGGTTGCTTGCCATTTCAACACTCCCCCCTGCTCTCATGCTCACATCTCTGTCCTGGGATTGCTGCAGTGTTCCAGTGAACAGCAACGCAAGCTCGAGGAACAGCATCTCATTTACCGATTAGGCACACTACAGCCTGCCGGACTGAACATTGAGTTCAATAATTTCACAGCATGACAGCCCCCCATTTTACTTTCATTTTTAGTTATTTTTACTTCCTTTTTTTAACATTCTTTTTAACATTTTTTACAATCCTTTTTTTTTGCATTTATTTCATTTCATCTTAGTTTGTTCAATCTGCTTACCCACTGTTTATTTTTAGGTTTGCACTTGCTGCTGTTCAATATTCAGTGTATTTACACCTAATCTGTACTAATGCTTTGTCTTTCAACACACCATTAACATATTGTTTGCCTTTGCTCCGTGACCTTTTGGTCAGCTATGTGGCCTTGTCCAATCTAGACCTCCTTTGTTATCTCTAGCCCCACCCCCACCTCACTTGCTTATAACCTGTGACTTTTCGAATATTTGTCAGTTCCGATGAAGGGTCACTGACCCGAAACGTTAACTCTGCTTCTCTTTCCACAGATGCTGCCAGACATGCTGAGTGGTTCCAGCATTTCTTGTTTTTATTTCAGATTTCCAGCATCCGCAGTATTTTGCTTTTATCTAAGAAGCAGCTTCTCAGTTTTGGGATCTTGTTGAACACATACTTTGCTACCGCATTTCCTAATATGCAACAAGTATACAGTTCCAATGGACGCTTTTGCCTGTGGGTATGAAATGATCAAGATGGCAGTCGATAGATTTTTATTCGGTCTTCATATCAAAGACTATGGGTGAAATGGGATAAACGTAAATTAAATTCTACTAGTTTCCATGGTGGGACACGAACACGTGTCCCCAGGGTATGAACCTGGGCCTCTAGAGTACTAATCCATTGACATTACCACTATGTCCCCAACTACCCCCGCAAGATAGATATGTAGAAAGTATTCCATTGGCAGTAGTGGGATTCAAGACCACGCCTCCAAAAGGACTGGAGCCCAAAGTTCAACACTGCCGACCGCTTGGTCACGCTACCGATTAGTTCAACATAATTAAAGTACAAACCAATCATGTTCTAACTAACAATCAGAGCGAAATCGAGGAGCTGAATAGCTTTCTCTTGTTACTCGGTCTCCGTGCTTCTGTTATGGCATTTGCAAGGGTCGGAAGTGTGAGCTAATAATTTTGACGCTGCCACGGATTGTACACATAGAGGCAGTTTCAGCCTGTTTACATCTTTAGGGGAAAAATACAAATACATGCAGCTACTGCAGAGTTTACACAGCCTATTACACAGCCTCTAACACAGCTTTCTTCTTTAATAGAGTCTGTGTATCTGAGGCAACGACCGTTTTGGTGTCCAGTAGGGTGGCAGAAACATAGTCAATTATAACTTTGGAAGGGAAATTGGATGAAGATTTGGAAAAGAAAAGTGTTGAAAAGTGTTGAAAAAAAGCAAGAGAGAGGGACTAAATGAACAGCACTTTCAAAGAACCGGCAACATTACAATGGCTGAAAGACTTCCATGCATGTTATATTATTATATGTTTCTATATGAAGAATTTCCAGGGGATCGCCTGACCATGTTTACATGTAATGGAACTTCTGAAATCTGTGCAACATTTATACCGATTACTATGGAGTTCATGCATTCAGATGGCCTTCAGGCTATACTGTTCAGGGTGTCTGTAGGAGTGACCCAAAGTTTTGAAGACATACTGGTAGCTCATACTTTCAAAGATTCGCTTTAGCAGATCGAGGATTAGCTCCGAAATTTGGTGGGATCCTGGGAGTGACTCTGTACCACAGAATCACAGCTACGGTGCAGATGGAGGCCATTCGGTCCATCGTGTCTGCACCGGCTCTCCCAATGAACCTGCTTGCTCTTGTACTCCATGCCCCTATTTATAAATCCTAGGATATTATATGCGCCATTAACCACTCTCTCAACCTGCCCTGACACCTTCAATGACTTTCGCACATATACACCCACGTCCCTCTGCTTACTGCACCCCCTTTTTTAATTCTTGGGGTTACCAGTTGCTCCGCCACTCCCTCACAGCCATGACAAGCAATTTGTCAGTATGCAGGAGATTTCCATCTATGGTTGCTTTTATCGTCTAAGACATTTGGAATGTGTCAATATTTTGAAGGGCGAATCTTGATGCCTCGCCATTCTTTACAGATTGCCTATAGAACATAGTCAATTTTTGCAGAGTGCTCACGGGAGGTGCTGGGGGGGTTTGTGTGTGTGTGGGGGTGGGGAGGAGTGGGGAGGGTAGTGGATGGTGGTGATGGTGGATTGTGGTAACAGAACCAGAAAAATCTGTACAAATGCACATTTTGGACGAGGTGTTGGGGTGCATTGGGATGATGCAGCGCAAATATTTATTGATGAGACAGGAAATAGGCAGATACGTGCACGAAATTGTAGATCGCGGTTCTCTATGTAGAGAGTTCCCTGAAATTATTAACATTTGCAGAGTTTCCTAGACGCATAGAATATTTTCAAAACGTATGGGGAACTGAGAGTCTCCCCGAGCATTTTCTCGTCTTTTTTGAATTGACAGATGTAGCTATGCTCCGGATTTCACAAATACCATAAGATTACAGTGCACCTCAGAAATAACTTCCTCTCAACTATCAAGTACATTAGAAGACACAAAATTTCATAGTTCCTGCTTTTGCATCCAATTATTCGAATAATCCACTGTACTCTCTTGTTTTTCGTTGCATTGTTTCTATAAAAAGTAACAGAGCTCAAAGGATAGCTGAATCTGTTTGTTCAATGACTGTAGTTAATGTCAGTCTCCCTGGATCAAAATTGACTAACTGGAGGGATCCCAGCAATATAAGAGGAGGGCTCATCTCACGCTGACAGCTGATTTTGTGTTTCCCATCAAAAAGTGGATCATGGATCGAAGCCCAGTGTTGGAGTGTGAAAGGTCACCAAGTTTCACACAAAGTGGAAAATGGCTTTATCTGGCACAGTTGAGGATACAGTTTGTTTTTCGGAAGATACAGTCTATTTACTACCCCTTTCTGGCTGTTTTATGTGTTCCTTGTAAGTCACCCTTTACAGATATGTATTCCATGCTTTAATTTATATCTCTCCTTGCCATTTATGTTATTGGTGGTTTATATAATTCGCAGAATAAAGTTGTAACTTCTATAAACCTTGTTCAATTGTCTGACAGCTCTTATCATTCGTTATGCGAGCTTGACTGCTGTTCATGGAACAGGTAAGTCATTATATTCAGCGATTAGATCGATAAAATGTCTTACTTTATCTATGTTTGGATTGCTCTGTCATGATTTCAGAAGTTTCTCGCATTAAGCACAGTTAATCTGTTTTTTTTTTGGATAAGAAGGTTTCATGCTTTCATGACGTGACTGTTTCCCAGACGCCGATTCACCAATCAGAGCTCAGCATCCTCATTTTTCAACATGTTTTGACAGAGCGGTGTTGTTCAGACTCGAACTTTCCTCCATCTATGATACCACCAGATTATTAGATGATTCTTTATGCTGTAGAAATTGTCTGTATGTCTGCATTGAGCACTTGTTAAAATGAGAAAGATATTCACCAGGACTTTTATCTTGTCTGGAGAGATACGGTGTTATGGAGAATAATAGGCGGTTCACCACCACATTCTCAAGGGCAATCAGGGATGGGAAATAAAATGCTGGTCTAGCCAGTGACGCCCACGTCCCATGAAACAAATCAAAAACAAAATGATCAATATGCTTTGAAATAATTTATCTCCGGCTGTCCCACTCTCCGTTATGTACCACGGTGGATTAGATTAGAGATCCAGCACTGAAAATGGCCTTTCGGCCCACCGAGTCTGTACCGAACATCAACCACCCATTTATACTAATCCTATACTAATCCCATATTCCTACCAAACATCCCCACCTGTCCCTGTATTTCCCTTTCACCTACTTATACTAGTGACAATTTATAATGGCCAATTTACCTTTCAACCTGCAAGTCTTTTGGCTTGTGGGAGGAAACCGGAGCACCCAGAGAAAACCCATGCAGACACAGGGAGAACTTGCAAACTCCACACAGGCAGTACCCAGAATCGACCCCGGGTCTCTGGAACTGTGAGGCTGCAGTGCTAACCACTGCGCCACTGTGCCGCCCATTATTATTGCTATTATTATTACTATCTTTGAACAGCTAATTTATGATTTGTTTCGAACAACATTTCTGTTCCTATAATCTGGCTAGTACTTGTGTAATTATTTCTAACTGTATTGCCCGTTGGAGATGTGTTAGTATCCGCCACTATAGTTGCTTTCACTATCTTTGCATGTCCGGTAATGCAATCGGTTACACTGATGTAACTCTACATGGGTTCTCTCACGGTTTCAGTTCAATAAATGTTACATCTTCAGTTTGAATTATTGTGTTCAGATTACAGCAACACTTTGAATCTTTGCTACAATCGACTGATAATTCGACTATGGTCAAGTTTCTCACTGTACCGCTGACACTCCTTGTTACTGTCATAAGTTTGGAAAAATAACGTGACTGGTTGATTTAAAATCGTTGCTTCGAAATGTAATCCCATGTGAACTGATAATTCAGAAAGTTGCAGCTTAACCGTCTATTCTCTCCTGTAATAGTGTAAATTACTTCAGTTTGTTGTAATGTTACAGTATCTATTGAGAATGGACTCAATGCTCAGAAACAGGTTAAAGCCCACAGGATGGCGCTATTCAGAATGTTTTCGCATATTTTACGAATTCCCTTGTGATATTTCGAAATTGCAATTAAATGAACAACATTTGTAAAGTAATAGATGCATTGGAAATAAACAGAATATAGAAGAAACTTGCATTTATGTAGGACCGTTCATGGCATTGGGACGTCAAGATGGGCTTGGCAGCCAGTGACATTTTTCGGTAATGTGTTCAGTGTTGTCATGTAGAAGAACTTTTGAGATCTTTTTGTGTCATGCAATTGGACAGCTTGAATAGTAAAATATTTATATTCCGTGCATATGATGAACAAAGTTCGGATTTCAACATATACGGAATCATGGATGTAGTTTCAATTATGAAACGAAAAGAAATGTCAGTTATTTGTGGTGATTATTTGGATTACATTTTATTCCCTCTCCCGACCGTGCAGTTGTTGATTCTGTAGGTACTCTCTGAAAAGCCCGAGGTGGTGTCACCACCGATTGTTGTCCTGTCCAACAGTTCCTAACGCTGATCCACTCACATCTAATTTTTTCGTCCTCCTCTATCACTCACTTCTCATAATTCCCTGCTAATATATAATCCATTTAATCCTGTCAATTTTTAAGTTCCTCTTCCAATTTTCGAAGGAGCTTTTCGCTCTTCCTCGACGTGGTGAGGCTTGAGAAGCTGGAATAATTCTCGTGCTAACAGAGACATTTAACATGATAGAATGGTGGTGGTGATGGAGGGGATGCAATAGACCTCGAAATCATGGAGGGTTTTGAAGCAGTAAGTAAGGGGGAAATGTTACCATTGGAACAAGTGCAACGGACTCATATTTAACGTAACTGGCGAAAAGCCAGAGATGGGACAGGGGATTTTTTTTTGAACCAAGTGAGTTGTTATAGAATTCAGTGCCCGAAGGGGCTATGGATGCAGTTTCAAAAGTAACGTTCAAAAGGGAAACTGGATAAATACGTGAAGTAGAGAACGTTCCACACCTATGGGAAAGAAGCAGGGGAATGGGACAAGTTGAATAGTTCTTTCAAAGCGCCGGCAAGGGCAAGATAGGCTGAATGGCCTCTTTCGGTGCTGTAATCCTAAGATGCGAAATAACGTTGTTGGCTCTTGCTAGAGTTTAGGTGCATGTGCGTCTCGTATCCCCACTTCCAAGTCTCTAATTGTACAGTGTGCGCCTGGATAGATTTTAAAGACATTCATCGAGGCAGACTCCATGGTGTTCTCACCTGAAATCTGCACAATGAAGAGGAGAGGGAACACGGACTGTTTCCTGCTCTTCAACTTCGCTTACAAGTAGAGATCCATCAGGGTGAAAACTCTGACTGGTCCTCCTGCTTCATACAGCGTCACTGTGTTGGCACCAGGGCTATGATCTAGGAATATAGTAGTTCAATAACTCACTGTGATTACTAATTCACTGCACTTGGATTACTTGGCTTGATAGACAACAGAGCTCGCAGGAGACTCCGCAGTCACGTCAAGGTGGAGAGTCTCAGTGACCCAGAGATGGAGAACCGCAGGAAATCAATGATTATTCTGTACGGTGTATCGGGAAATTTCATACTGTTATGGGCGCTGTATATGATATGGAGTATCTATTGGCGAATGGCTTACCTGGGCTATGAGACTGTGTATCTCCCCGTGTTTGTACGGGAGTTAGCTTTCATGTTTCAACTCACGGCTTGCTGCACAAACACCTGCATTTATGCAGTGATACAGTGCAAGTTCAGAGATGAAATGAAGAATCTTTTACAATATCCCTTTGTTGCAATTGTTAAACTAATTGAAAATAAAAGCAACTGAGTGTTAGAATTCGATCTCGTCTCAACTTATTACATTTGGCTCTCTACCAGTCTAAGGACATAATGTGTCACATGTACTCCAAACTGACAGGTTTATTAATAACACTAGGGCTAGGAGGGACAGCAGATTGTGACTATGGGATGAGGCGGATTGAAAGGGACAAAGACAGTCTAAGTGAGTGGTCAAATCTTTGGCAACTGCAATTCAACATGAACATCCATTTTGGATCCAAAAAAAAGATCAGCCGGAGCATTTTCTGAGAATACAGCATCTGGAGAGCAGGCGATCCATTTGGGTGCCCACTGCACAAATCATTAAACGCTAACAGACAGGTACAAAAAGAAATCAATAATTTATTTATTTCAAGAGGTCTGGAATATGAAGGTGTGAACGTTATTCTTCAGTTCTGCAGAGACTTGATCAGAGTACCACTCTTCCGTTTTGGATAATGTACCACAGGAAGGCTTTACTGAGAATGCAGTGCAGATTCAGCAGAATGATGCCGGGGTATTAAATGATGAGAAAAGGATGCATCAACACAGCTTGTATAGTCTTGAGCACAGGAAATTAAGGTGTGATCTGAGTAAGTGTCTGAAATGGGTAATGTGTTTGATCGAATAGTTGGTTAGATATGGAGAAACTGCTTCTTCTGATGTTGGGATCAAAACAAGGTGCTTAAATCTTAAAATTCGATGTTCACTATTCTGGAGGAAAACTAGCAAAGGCTCTTTCATTTAGGAGGCAGTACAAATCCTGAATTCTTTCCCCTAAAAATGCTTTACATGCTCGGGGACATTTGGAGTTTTTAAAACTACAATGGATACATTTTTATTAGTTTTTGGTGACGGAACACGGCAGCTAACTGGAGTTAAGGATCACATTAACTATGTTTTAGTTTAATGATAGAGTGGGTCCGTGGGACTGAATTATCTTCTCCTATTTCTGATGTTCCTATGTCATGCAATCAGAAACAAATCCAGGGATATGTAGCTGTAGAACATGCCTGGGGTCATGGTTTGTGAAGGAAATTTTCAGTAGATCCCTGCATTATCATCTTGGCACGTTGGCCCCTCAATCCTGCTTTGCCATTGAATTATATCCTGCTTGATTGTGACTATTCTATTTATCCACCGATTTTCTCTATCCGTCGATGCACCTACCGAACAGCAATCGATCTATCTCATTCCTGCAAGCTCCAATTACGCCCCTCCGCCTCACTGCATTCAAAACCTTTTTTTTTCCTGGGATACCGTTCCAGCTTTTCACTTTGTTTGGAAAAAGTCAATTCTGGTCCTCAACAACCTAGCTTTCATTTTACAGTTCAGTTCCTTTGTTCCGATTTCCCCACACAAGGAATGGGCGGCATAGTGGCGCAGTGGTTAGCAGCCTCACAGCTCCAGCGACCCGGGATCAATTCTTGGTACTGCCTGTGTGGAGTTTGCAAGTTCTCCCTGTGTCTCCGCGGATTTCCTCCGGGTGCTCCGGTTTCCTCCCACATGCCAAAGACTTGCAGGTTGATAGGTAAATTGGCCATTATAAATTGCCACTTGTATAGGTAGGTGGTAGGGAAATATAGGGAGAGGTGGGGATGTGGTAGGAATATGGGATTAGTGTAGCCTTAGTATAAATGGGTGGCTGATGGTCGGCACAGACTCGGTGGGCTGAAGGGCCTGTTTCAGTGCTGCATCTCGAAACTAAACTAAACATCGAATGACATGACAAAGCCACAACCAGACCAGCAAAAAATTCACAATGCTCCAATTTAACATGTGGGTAGCTCACAGACCTGTTAATCAATAGCTTAGCAATTCACAGAGTCAAAGAATCATCTTTCCCCCACAGGGCTGACTCAGCCAGATGTCAGACGCAGCCCTTTACAGTCAATTGATATGGTTTCCAGGAATCTTTATCATCGAGTCCAGACCCCATGAAATCTAAAAGTTTCATTTCAAACATGTCAATGAAACGTTCTGCTGATTGCAGCCTACCCCAATCCTTCTGCTGATGTAACAGTACTCCTCCGTGTTGAAAACCATTTGGAGGTGGCACTGGGCATTGCAAGGGCACAGTATAAACTATGGATAAATAACTTCAATGTCCATCAATAAAACTGGATTACTCGTATCTGAATTGTCTGAACTGGCCGAGTCCTGAGCACATAAGTGCAAGACTGGACTGTAGCCAGGTGCTGAGAGAATCAACACGAAGGAACAACCTTCATGTTCTCACTCATGTAACTTACTTGTCACAGAGGCATCCCTCCATGAATGTATGGGTAGGATTGAACACATTACAGCCCTTCTAGAGACTAAGTCCCACCTTCACACTGAGGACACTCACCCACATGTCAGATGACACTACGAATGTGCAAAGTTGGATGGAGTAATAACAGATCTCGCAGCTCTGAACTCGGCATCCATGAGGTGTTATGCATTACCAGTAGAAGTAGATTGTATTCAAACACAACCGGTGACTTCACTGCCGAGCATTTCCCCCGCATGCCTCAATTACCATCAAATCAATGAACCAATCCTAGTTAATGAGGAATGTCTCTCTACGCCCTATGACCGGTTCTGCACAACATGAATTGGCCAAATGCTTGGGCGATTTTTTAAAACCAGTCTTGAGCAAGTTCTACACACACATGGTGAAGGATTCCTTCACATATGCGAAGACCATCTAGGACTTGCGTATTAATAGCAATGCTGTGTTCATGTACTCATTTGACATTACGAGCCTATTAACCAATGTACCACTTAAGGAAGCCATGGTTATTTGTGCTGCAGTACTATATCATAGTGATACACACCCGCTACCATTACATGAATCAGTATTAATTGAAATTATGAACACAGCAACTCACGTAGTTAAGTTCAGTTTTAATGATACCATGTAAGCCCAAATAGATGTTTTTGCCATGGGATCCCCTTTAGGCCCAGATCTTGCAAACATCTTCATTGGGTTCCATGGCTAATGTGTCTTTGAGGGAATGACACCTAACCTCCTACCTCTTGTAGAAGATATGTTTGCTTTATTTGAATCCACAGCTGCATGCAATGATTTCCTTACATGTCCTAATGGTCTCCATCCTGCGCTCAAGTTTAGATTTGAAATGGAGTGAAATTAGCTGCTTTTCTTTGACGTACTAGTTGGGAAATGTGCGAAGGGATGCTCTACTATGGTCTACTGCAATCCTACCTTCACTGCTCAGTACAAACGTTGGGATTAAAAAAGTTCCATGCATTGTAAGATTGGCCTTATTGGCAATCTCGTAAATAGGGCCCGAGCCATTTACTCACCATGCATGCTCGATGGTGAAATAGGGCAAATCAAAGCCATCCTGCATGATAATGGCGACCCGGATCAGATCATTTATCATTGTATATCATGCGAACTTATGAGCAGGCCTAATGCCATCATTTTTGGCCCTGAAGAGTGCCCGGTCCTTTTTTTTATTCGTTCATGTTTAGTGGGTATCGCTGCCCTAATTGCCTTTGAGAAGGTGGTGGTGAGCTGCCTTCTTGAACCGCTACAGTCCATGTGGGGTAGGTAGACCCACAGTGCTGTTAGGAAGGGAGTTCCAGGATTTTGACCCAGTGACAGTGAAGGAACGGCGATATAGTTCCAAGTCGGGATGGTGTGTGACTTGGTGGGGAACTTGCAGGTGGTGGTGTCCGCATGCATCTGCTGCTCGTGTCCTTCGAGGTGGCAGAGGTCACTGGTTTGGAAGGTGCTGTTTAAGGAGCCTTGGTGCGTTGCTGCAGTGCATCTTGTAGATGGTACACACTGCTGCCATTGTGCATCAGTGATGGAGGGAGTGAATGTTTGTGGATGGTGTGCCAATCAAGAGGGCTGCTGTGTCCTGGCTTGTGTCGAGCCTCTTGAGTGTTGTTGGAGCTGCACCCATCCAGGCAAGTGGAGAACATTCCATCACACTCCTGATTTCTGTTTTGTAGATGGTGGACAGGCTTTGGGGAGTCAGGAGGTGAGTTACCCGCCACTGGATTCCTAGCCTCTTACCCTCTCTTGTAGCCACGGTATTTATATGGCTGCTCCTGTTCAGTTTCTGCTCAATGGTAAACTGCAGGATGTTGATAGTGGGGGATTCAGCGATGCCATTGAACGTCAAGGGGAGTTGGTGAGATTCTCTCTTGTTGGAGATGGTCATTGCCCGGAATATTATTTGCCACTTATCAGCCCAAACCTGGATATTATTCAGGTCTTGCTGCATTTCTACACTGAATGCTTCAGTATCTGAGGAGTTGCGACTGGTGTTGAACATTGTGCAATCATCAGCAAACATTCCCACTTCTGACCTTATGATTGAAGGAAGGTCATTGATGAAGCAACTGAAGATGATCGGACCTCGGACATTACCTTAAGGAAATCCTGCAGTGATGTCTCGGAGCTGAGATGATTGACTTCCAACAAGCATAACCATCTTCCTTTGTGCTAGGTATGACCCCAACCAGTGGAAAGTTTTCCCCCTGATTCCCATTCACTCCAGCTTTGCTAGGGCTCTTTGATGCCATACTCGGTCAAATGCTGCCTTGATGTCAAGGGCAGTCACTCTCACCTCATCTACTGAGTTTAACTCTTTTGTCCATGTTTGAAGCAAGGCTGTAATGAGGTCAGGAGCTGAGTGGCCCTTGCAGAACCCAAACTGAATGTCACTGAGCAGGTTATTGCTAAGCAACTGCCGCTTGATGGCACTGTTGATGACACTTTCCATCACTTTACTGATGATTGAGAGCAGACTGCTGTGGTAGAATTGGCCAGGTTGGTTTTTCCTGCTTTTTGCTGACAGGACATGAGTTGGCACTTTTTCACATTGCCGGATAGATGCCAGTGTTGTAGCTTCACTGGAACAGCTTGGTTTGGGCGCAGCAAGTTCTGGAGCAGATATCTTCAGTACTATTACTGGAATCTTGTCACAGTCCATAGCCTTTGCAGTATCCAGTGCCTTCAGTCATTTCTTGATATTACGCGGGGTGAATCAAATTGGCTGAAGACTGGCATCTGTGATGCTGAGGACTTCAAGAGGAGTCCGAGATGGATCATCAATTCAGCACCTCTGGCTGAAGGTTGTTGCAAATTCTTCAGGCTTATCTTTCGCACTCATGTGCTGGGCTCCCCCATAATTGAGGATGCGGATATTTGTGGAGCCACCTCCTCCAGTTAGTTGTTTAATTGTCCACCTCCATTCATGACTGGATGTGGCAGGACTGCAGAGCTTAGATCTGATCTGTTTGTTATGGGATCGCTTATCTCTGTCTATCGCATGCTGCTTGGCACACAAGTACTCCTGAGTTATAGCTTCAGCAGGTTGGCACCTCATTTGGAGGAATGCCTGGTGCTGCTCCTGGCATGCCTGTTGCACTGTTCATTGAGCCTAGTTTAGTCTGCAGCTTGACGGTAATGGTAGAGTGGGGGCTATGCCGGGCCATGAGTTTACAGATTGTAGATGAGTGCAATTCTGCTGCTGCTATTGGCCCACAGTGCCTAATGGATGTCTAGTTTTGTGTTGCTAGATCTGTCCAAAATCTATCCCATTTAGCACCATGGTAGTGCCAAACAACATGATGAAGGGTATCCTTTGTCTCCACAAGGATGGTGCGGTGGTGACTCCTACCAATACTGTCATGGACAGATGCCTCTGTGGCAGGTAGCTTTGTGTGGCTGAGTCCGAGGTCAAGCATATTTTCCCCTTTTGTTGGTTCCCTCACCACCTGCCACAGTCTAGCAGTATGTTCATTTGGACTCGGCCAGCAGTGGTGTTACCCATCCTATTTTGGTGATGGACATTGAAGCCCCCATGCAGAGTACATTCTGCACCCTTGTCTCTTCAGTACTGTTAAACATGGAGGAGAACTAATTCATCAGCTGACGGGGTGTAGGTGGCAATCAACAGGAGCTTTCCTTACCCATATTTGGCCTAATGCGAAGAGACTTCGTGGAGTTTAGAATTGATGTCAAAATCTTCCAGGGCAACTCCCTCCTACCTGTATAATCACTAGTTTGACTTTCTGGTGAGAAAGGACATGGTGATGGCTGTGTTTGGGACGTTACTTGCAAGGCATGATTCGGTGAGTATGACACTGTTGTTTGACTCAGCTCTCTCAACTTTGGTACAAGCCCCCAGATGTTAGTAGGGAGGACTCTGCACGACCGACAGGGCTTGTTTTGGCCATTGTCATTTTCAGTACTTGGGTCGATGCACGATGTCAGTCTGGTTGCATTCCTTATTTGCTTTGTGATGGATCAATACAGCTTAGTGGATTCCACTGGTAACCACATTGCTATGGGTCTGGAGTCGCATTAAGTCCAGACAAAGAGCATTAGTGAACCGGATGAGTTTTAATGACAATGATTCATGGACATTATTAGACCCACTTTTATTTCCAGATTTATTATCTGAATTCAAATTCCATTCTTTGCCATGATGGGATTCGAGCCCACGTCCCAAAAGCAACACCCTCAGTCTCTGGGTTTCTAGCCCAGAGACAATACCACTACGTCACCGCCTGCCCTGTTTATGTAAAATTATCCTTGAAGGGTAATGTAGCCCAAAAATTTGAGCAACAGATGAATTTAGCTGTTTCACACTGCTACCATGCACTAACAATATGTATGGTGTTTGCCACTAACAGGATGCTGCCATCGATCCAAAACGACAGCCTCTCTGTCACACAAATAAGTAATGTGATATATGAATTTCAATGCCAGTGTGATGCTCGGTATATAGGCCGTACATTCCAAAGACTGGCGGATCATATCTAACAACATGTCCCTTCCATTGTTCACAATGGGCAAGGTACAGGCTTACCCAACCAGCCCGTGCTTGCAGAACTCAAAAAACAGTGTCCAACATTAGATATGACAGGACAACATTTACTAAATAATCCTCAGTGTGCTACCTATGAGGCTGACAACCAATTTAAGATTGTCAGTAGGGCTCGCAGTGTGGCACATCTGCACATAAGAACAAAGAACAGTACAGCACAGGAACAGGCCATTCGGCCCTCCAAGCCTGCGCCTATCTTGATGCCTGCCGAAACTAACACCTTCTGCACTTCCAGGGCCCATATCCCTCTATTCCCTTCCTATTCATATATTTGTCAAGATGTCGCTTAAACGTCGCTATCGTAACTGCTTCCACCACATCCCCTGGCAGCAAGTTCCAGGCACTCACCACCCGCTGTGTAAAAAACTTGCCTCGCACATCCCCTCTAAACTTTTCCCCTCGCACCTTAAACCTATCTCCCCTTGTAACTGACTCTTCCACCCTGGGAAAAAGCTTCTGACTATCCACTCTGTCCACGCCGCTCCTAACTTTGTAAACCTCTATCATGTCGCCCCTCCACCTCCGTCATTCCAGTGAAAACAATCCGAGTTTTTCCAACCTCTCCTCATAGCTAATGCCCTCCTGACCAGGCAACATCCTGGTAAACCTCCTCTGTACCCTCTCCAAAGCCTCCATGTCCTTCTGGTAGTGTGGCGACCAGAACAAACTGGAAGCTACACATATTAATACACAAGGTGTTATTCTTTGCAGCAGAAAGAACATGTACAAACATTGTACCGAAGAAGGGTCACTGACTGGAAATGTTAACTCTGCTTCTCTTTTCACAGATGCTGCCAGACCTGCTGAGTGGTTCCAGCATTTCTTGCTTTTATTTCAGATTTCCAGCATCCGCAGTATTTTGCTTTTATTTTATTTTTATGGACAAACATTGTGCCTGTTCCAGCGAATAAAACTAAATGGCAGCCATTCATTGGTTCATTTCTCAGCCTTGACCAATCAGAGTCAAGCTACCCGGTTTAAATTTCAAACTAAGCTTGGCAGTTAACTGTCAGTCACTGTAAACTGGTGCATTCGCCATGGCAATGCCTCCACCAATCAGAGCTCACTTGCCAACCAATCAGCACTCTGTTCTCATACAGTATAAAGTTATTCTATTCCCTTACATTGGTATTCTTGCATGTTGTCCTGATGAGTGCAAGATGGAAAGCTTCGACAATATGTCTCGATATTGATTAAATGTGTCATGGAATAGCATCGTTAACATTAAGAAAGTAAGAGAAATGTTGTATGTCTTGAAGGGAATGTTCAGCCCGGTTATTGATTTTTTCCCCAGTTACATAACTCATGAAAGTTATGATGTTAATGATTGGAGTCATGACAATGGTCATACTGCTAAAGTATTTCGTTTTTTATTTGATAATTATTTGATGTATATACAGCGGAAATGCTGCAGACCTCTTAGTCCCAGGTTGCAGCGTCCATCTCTCACTGTATGCAATTATGGGTTGGTTCAAAGTAGAGTTGTGAATGGAGATGAGCACTGAACAGATTTTTTTTTTAACGATCTTTTACCCCTTTAGCGAGCATCTCTAAAGTAATACAACACCCAAAGTTGCTTCACTGGAGCCTTATCAAACACAATTTGACATCAAGCCACATAAGGAGATTACAACAGATAATCATCGGTTTGGTCAAAGAGGCTGGTTTAAAGGACCGTCTTAGATGAGGAGAGAGGTGATAGAGAAGCTTTGAGATTTAAGAATTGAATTACATCACTTCGGGCCTAGGCAGCTGAAGACGCAGGCAAAAACAGTAGATCATTTAAAATCAGAAATTCACAAGAAGCCACCATTGGAACAATGCAGAGATCTCGAAGGATGTAGAGCTGGAGCGGGTTAATGGATAGGGAGGGACTAGGCCATTCAGCGATTTTAAAACATACAAACATACAAATTAGGAGCAGGTGTAGGCCACTCAGCCCTTTAAGCCTGATCTGTCATTCAATAAGTTCATGGATGAACTGATTACTCCACATTCCCACCTTCCCCGATAACCTTTCACCCCCTTGCTTATCAAGAATCTATCTACCTCTGCCTTAAAAATATTCAAAGACTCTACTTCCACCGCCTTTTGAGGAAGAGAATTCCAAAGACTCACGACCCTCTGTGATAAAAAAAAATGTCTCCTCATCTCAATCTTAAATGGGAGACCCGTTATGTTTAAACAGTAACCCCTAGTTCTAGATTCTCCCACATGGAGAAGCATTCTTTCCACATTCACCCTGTCAAGACTCCTCAAGATCTGATATGTTTCAATCATGTTGCCTCTTATCCTCTAAATTCCAGCAGGCACAAGCCTAGCCTGTCCAATCTTTCCTCATAAGACAGTCCGCCCATTCCAGGTATTAGTCTAGTAACCCTCCTCTGTACTGCCTCCAACACATTTACATCCTTCCTTAAATAAGGAGACCAGTACTGTACACAGCACTCCAGATGTCGTCTCACCAATGCCCTGTATAGCTGAAGCATAACCTCCCTACTTTTGTATTAAATTTCCCTCATAATAAACAATAGCATTCAATGAGCTTTCCTAATTATGTGCTGTACCTGCACACTAACCTTTTGCGATTCATGCAATAGGACACCCAGATCCCTCTGCATCTCCGAGCTCTGCAATCTCTCACAATTTAGAAAATGTGCTTCTTTTTTATTCTTCCTGCCAAAGTGGACAATTTCCCACTTTCCCACATTGTACTCCATTTGCCAAACAAGACATAGAATGGTAAAATCGAGGCGTTGATACTTTGGAAACCATTGATATGGACGTTGCTGCAAGATGTGGAGAGCATTGTAATCCCAAACAGCCATATCTGCGGTAAGTGTCTTCAACTCAAAAAAACTTTCACTCAGATTGTTTGAACTGGAGGACAAGATATAGACACTGGAGATCATTAGAGCAGGGGACAGTTACCCGGACACTTTGTTCCAGGAGGCAGTCATACTCCTTATCTTCATTAGAAATTTAGAAATTAAAGGCAATGGACAGGAAGGTGTGACTGCGAGATAGACAAGTGTATGTA